>NC_080673.1:39450197-40091030 GCF_030445035.2 Dasypus novemcinctus
CAGTCAAGTTTTTCTGCTCCTGAATGAAAGACAGGAGTTCACAGGAGCAGATGAAATTGTTTCCACCCACTTCCAAGGTCTTCAGTTTTTGAAAGGAATCAACTTGCTCCTTAGAGAAAGTATTAATTGAATTTTTGCTGATTCTCATGACTAGTAACATGGGTAAGGAGGAAGCATCTGGTAAAGTCTTCAACTTATTCCTGGAAATATAAAGTTCTTTGAGTTGTGGCAAAGTCAAAGAAAACGAGTTGAGATTGTTATTGCTAACGTCTAAGATTTCCAATGTCTGGGGAACACAGTAGGTTAAACTGTGTATTTTTGTGCCAGATAAGTTCAAATATTTCATCTTTTCTGGCCATTGACAAGTTTCAGGCATAGAAAGAAAATTGTTCTTACTAATATCAAGGTTAATCAGGTTTTTCAGAGTAAGCAAAATTTCTCCAGTTTTTTCTAATGATTTCAGATAATTTTGCCTTAGAATTAAGGTTTGTAGGGAGGGCCAGCCATCCTCACAAGCTGAATTTTTCAGTTGTTCTTCTACCATCAAATTTTCACTGAGATCCAAATATTCTAATGACTTTAAATGCTGTGAAAGTGAACAAGGAACCAGAAAAACCTTACTGTTCTCTATTGTGATTCTTTTAACATTTCCTGTGAGTGGATATATGCTATTCAGGTCAAGAAATAAGTAAAACTGTGGAATACTCAACTTCCGTACTATTAATGTATCTATTTTACCTGGATCTTTAATTTCTTCCACAGTGGATTCACTAAAATCACCCACCCCATTAAGGGTACAGTTATCAAACTCTAATTCTAACAATTCAGAAGAAGCATAATTCAACAGTTTCAGAACTTCATTTAAACTTTCATCAGTGATTTTCACATTTCTAAATGTAAACTTTTTAATCAATGGATTGATTTCACTGGTGGATTTTTCTGAAAAACGGAAATTATAAAAATCTGTATCTCTTAATTCTAAATATTTCAAAGAACTTAAAAGATCTACAAAAATTTCCTGCACAAAAACAGGCCGCCTCATATGAAGGATCAGATGACTTATATTCTGAATTGCCTTCAAACTTTCTGGCTCATAACTCTGGAGATTTGAAGCATCAATCTCAAGTTCCTCAAGAAAAGTTAATCCGGCAAAATCCTTTTTCTGAATCTTAGAGAAGGTGAAATTACTTCCTACTTTCAGGATTCGCAAATTTGTTAGATGATAAAAAAGAGATGTTTTCCCAAGTTGTTTGTAAGGATTTCCCAATAAATTTAAAAATTGTAAGGAAGAAAGGGACCTGAACAAGGAGGATGATAAATTAGATAAGTTATTGTTGGATAAGTCCAAATGTTCGAGACTCCCAAGGGGGAGAAAAGAATCATCATCGATTCTATTAATTCCATTGGACTTCAGTATTAGAGCTCTGAGATTCACACACAAGAGCAGGTCAGTGCGACTGACATATGCGATCTCGTTGTTGGACAGGTCGAGGCTTTTCACAGCTGCTGTGAGTCCTGAGGGAATGGAGCTTAAAGATCTGGAGCGGCCGTCACAGACGCCTGTGGGGTCACAAGACAGAGAAGACAGATCACGAGACCCTTCCGTGGAAAGGCTGATTATCGTTCCCAAGACCCACACTGTCCACAGGGCAAGTGGCATCGTCCAGTGATTCAACCTACAGAGTGAAAAAGGTTCAAATGAGTGACAGTATTTGACAGCATATCATAATTCTGATTCTTGAGAAACATTTTACAAGACCCTCTCCCCCCATCCCCACCCCACACACAGTTACCAGGAAATAACAGAAAAAGAAATGGAATGTGTGAATGGGGATAAAAAAGCAAATTCCCTCATACATCTGGTGACACTGAAACAGAGATATGCCACTGTGCAATTCGCCACTGTGCAATGACTTAAAAGCATAATAACATAAGGGGCTCAATAAACATGGTTTGGAACGAATGTATGAACAGGGAATGGTCAAGCAAGCAATTTAAGAAATATTCTAGGCTTAACCCTTTGGATTTAAATTTACCTTTTCCTGTACTTCAAAATTGCTTATATTTGAGCATTCCCCTTCCCTGCCTCAATGCTCCCTCGACTCCCAGAGATCTCACAGAGCCAAACCCTGGCTCTCATTTGACAGCTATTTACTGAATGTGTTTCCAAGAGTAGCATACTGTTTGACCAAAAAAAAAAAAAAAAGTCCATGCCCATCAACCCTGCCTTAGACCTACCACTGTGCTCGTGTTCAAGTGACAGAACCTTGGTAATCTCCCATCTGACTAAGGAGTAACAGCTGGGGCAGGGCAGGACGAATGCTGGGAGCCCCATGCAGAGCAAGGTGATTTGGTAGACTGAGGTACAGTCAGACCATCAGAACTCTGTCTTCCTTGGAGCTGCAAAGAAGTTAGTGCAAAAAGCAAAGCTTAAGTATCTTTTCTTAAGCTGTTCGATGAATGCGGGGGTATCAAACTGGCTGCACCACAACTGTTTATTTTCAACCGCAAACACAACACCTTTCTCTTTGTGTTATATCCTTCCTTTTTTTTTTTTTAAAGATTTTATTTATTTATTTAGATGATGCAACAAAAGGAGACACAGATTTCCGGTGCCGCTGACAAGAATACAAGCAGGCACAGAAGAACACACAGTGAATGGTCACAGAGAGCAGACAACCGGGGAATGGGGAAAGGAGAGAGTAGTAAATAAAAAAGAAATCATAAAAAAAAGTTTCTCCTTTATTCTACTAATAATAATGGTGATTAACCATTATTGATGAACTTCAGAGTATTAGACAACCTTGAATTTTCAGAATAAACCTAACTGTCTGTATGTATTATCCTTTCCTATATTGCTGGATTTCACTTTGTAATTCTTTGTATAGAATTTTTGCATCCATATTTACAAGTGAAATTGCCCTGTAAATTTCCTTTTTTTGTAATGTTCTCATCTGGTTTTGCCAACAAAGTTACAATGACCTCATAAAATGAGTTTTTCTTGTTTCCTGAAGAGTCTGTACAAAATTGGCGTTCATTTTCTCCTTAAATTATTGATAGAATTCACCAGTAACACTATCTGAGCCTATAGTTTTTGTTGTTGTTTGTTTTGTTTTGTTTTTGTGGAATAGATTAAATTTCTTTAACAGCTACAGACCTATTCAGATTTTCTTTTCTTTTGTCACAGTTTTAGTAAGTTAAGGATATTTATCACTTTATTCTAAATTTTCAAACGTATTGACCTAGTTATCCTCTCATTTTAGTCTGCAGGACCTAAAACAAGGTTCTTATTTTATTCCTTCAATGAGCTATTTGTACCTACTTTTTTCTTGATTGTCTTGCCAGCAGTTTATCATTTTTATTAGATTTTTCATGAAACCAACTCTGACTTTATAGATTCTCTATTTTTATTGCATTATCTTCTACTCTCATATTAGTATTTCCTTCCTTATGCTTTCTTTTGCTAATTTCTTGAGATGAATATTTTCTAATTTTCAGTTTTTTTTTGTAATATATGCATTTAAGGCTATAAATTTCCATCTAAGCACTCATTAAGCTGCATCTGACAAATATTTTATGTAGTTTTTTCATTATAATTCAGTTTAAGATATCTCCTAATTTCCAAACCAGTTTTTAAAAATTCCTTTATTGTGGGTGGGTTGTGGGGTTCAGGTGGTTATCCATTATCTGCAGGGTGGGGGGCAGGGAAAGCGAGACATGGCTGCTATGTGAGAGGAGGTGTTGGTCTGATATCCCACCTCCCAATCGCCATGTTGGTTGACCCCCTGCTCTTGCTCACTCTCTATTTTGTCCTTACCAGTACCCTTAGGATAACAAGAGAAGACACTATTTCCCTCTGGCATGCCCTGGGCTTAGTAGAGACCTGATTCATTTTTGACTCACAGGTTATTTAGAAATGTATTTATTAATATCCAAATATATAAGAATTTTCTAGGTTTTATTGTCGCTGCTGTTATTGTCTTCTATCTTAATTGCATTGTGGTAAAAAAAAAATACTCTGTACGATTTACAACTTTCAAAATGTGTTGCAATCTGCTTTATGGCCTAGTACATGATCCAATTTTATGTATAGTCTATGACTCCAGCAGCTATTGGAAGCCTCTATAGGCTCATATATCAACTACAGTAATCATGCTCAGATTTTCTTTATTCTTACTGATATTTTGTCTTTTTATTTTTATCAGTTACTAACAGAGGTATGATAAAATCCACCATCATGGTTGTGGATAGTCTGTGTCTCTCTATGCACGTTTATGCCATATTATGGATGCTAATAATTGTAGAACTTTTACCTCTCCTTGGTGAACCTATTATCCTAGTGAAATGTTTTTAGTCATCTCTTATAATGTTTTTGTTTTAATGTCTATTTTGTCTGATATTAATATAACCACACAGCTTTCACTTGATTAGTGATTATATCCTTTTACTTTAAAACTTTTAGTTTCCTTAAGAGATGTGTCTCTTGTAAAAAAGCATATGGTTGTTTTGTGGGTTTTTATATCCAATCTGATAGGTAAAGAATTTAATCATTTTCATATAATATAAATATTGATATAGTGGGGCTTAAAACCACTGTAATACATACTTGTCCCACAGGTTTTATGCTCTCTTGTCTCTCATTTCTGGCTTTCTTTTAAATTTTTGGATTTTTTTTAACATTGCAGTTTTCTTCTGTTTGGAAGTTATACATTGTTCCACTATTCTTTTATAGTTAACTAAGAGATTACAATGTGAATCCTTGTGACCATCTGATGTTAACAGATATTTTCACCCTCTTCCTGGGACAACACAAAGACTTGGAACACTTTAAATCCATTTACTACCCTTCTGCATCATATATGGTCACGTGATAATTACATTTACTTTACATAAGTCATTTTTATTATAATTTTTAGAGTCATTTTTCTTTTTGATTAACCTACATATTCACCATTTCCTTTGTTTTTCATTTCTTTCTGCCTCTCTACCTTCCATTTGGGATCATATATATATTTCTCCTTGAAGAATAGCATTTATTTAGTATTTCCTTTAGTGAAGGTTTGCTAGTGATGAATTATTTCAATTTCTGTTTTTCTGAATTTTTAAAAAATTTCATCTTCAATTCTGAAGGATATTATCATACAGATTCCTAGGTTGGCAGTTATTTTCTCTCAGCACACTGAAAATATAATTCTTCTATCTTTGGGCTTTTGTTTCCGTCACAAAGTCTGCTATCAGTTTAAATGTGACTTTTCTGGAAGGTAATTTCTATATTTTTATCTAATGTTTTTAAGGTTTTTTTCTGTTGGTTTTGATCTTCTGAAATTTTACTTTAATATGTCTACATGTAGATTTGTTTTATCCTGCTTAGACTTTGTTGGGATTCTTGAGACCATGGATTAATGTTTTTCATTATCCATTATCTCTCTCCTCTCCCTCTGGGGCTCCAAGTAAATGTATGTTAGACCTCATCACTGTATCTTCTATGTCTTTTTCTCTTTTATTTTTTCCTTCCTTTTGTCTCTTCAAACTTCATTTTAAATTTTTTATTCTTATTTTCTTCTGATATAGCTTCCAGTTTATTGTTCTGTCTTCTCCAGTGTTTAATCTCCCATTAAACATATCCAGTGATTTTTAAATTTTTGCTTATTGCATTTTTCACCTCTACAATTTCTATTTTTTTTTAACAGCTTCCATGTCATTTTTTAGGGTTGACAAATCTCTTCCAAATTTCTCAATCATGTCTCTTATTTTCTCAAACATAGTAAGCACAGTCTTTTGAAGAACAGTATCTGATAGGCTGAACAACATTTTTGGCATGATAAAATATAGGAAGATAAAGGTTAAGGTCTGGTGTAGCCATGGATGAGGTTCTGAAAGAATGCATCTTGGATAAGGTTAAACTAGGTGAAAGCCAATCCTCACATAGATTGAAGTACAGCTTTAAGTTATCTGGGTGGCTCAAAGAGTCTCAGTCTCTGAAGATGGAATAAGGTGACTCTGGAATACTAGTGCTCACATGTACCTTGGGTTAGTTCATACAAATAGTACATGGTACATAATGCATGGTGAGTTTTCTACAAATAATAATTATTGATGTTGATAAAACTACAGTTACCAACTTGACACTTAAAATCAGAGTTCCTTCCCTCTTTCTCTCCCCACTCCCATAGGACACAGTAGCAAAGAGTAGAAAACTCAAAATAAGACACTTGAGAAAGGGAAGGATGGGTGTTAACCATATCTATGGTGGTGTAGACAAAGTATAATAATTATCTGTTTGAAGACCTCCAAGATCAAGAAGAGGATCAGGAGAAGATGGAAATATGGAGAAGGCATTTGAGGCTACTTTTACCATGGTGACATTTGCTGGTCCAGAAGAGAAAGTTGATGTCTTGTGGCCACAGTGAAACCCTGACCTTCCTTTAAGGCTGGAGTTACAATGGCTGGATGTGGCAGGAGTAGAAGAAGCCTCAAGTCTTAATGTGTGGTAGAGAAACTGGAAGTGAACTCTCCACAAAGCCACGTGCTGAGGAAAGACTATATATTACGTGAACAGGAACTCAAAAATGATCTGTGCTCTGGCTGAGAATTCAACCAGAAAGAAGCAAGCTTACTACTAGTAATCACTTGCAAGAAATTAGAAAGCCATGCCTGCAACACATGTTGATGTGAAACCAAACTTCAAATGTTATCATTGAGAATTTTTCAGAACTGAAGCAGCACAAAAGTTCCCAGATTGTAAATGTATACTGAATCCCAAGCAAAAAGATTAAAAATGTCTCACCTTGCCAGATTGTAGTAAATATGCAGAATATGAAGGACAAAAAGAAAAAAATTAAAGACATCAGAGAAAGAGCAAATTACCTACAAAAGTGGGATAGACTATTAGCTGACATCTTCACATCAACATCAAAAGACGCCAGGAAACAATGGAGTAATATACTCCAAGGACTGAGGCAAAGTACCTGTCAGTCTAGAAGTCTCTATCCTGTCAAATAAGGGTAAAGGTGAGAGAGACATTATCAGACATTGAAAAACTAAAAAAAAAAAAAGATTTTTTATCCATAAACACTAATTGAAACAGGTAGCCACAAATATATGTTCTTCAACAAGATAGAAAATGAATCATGTTAAGAGTAGGCCACAAGAAGCAACTGGCTTTTCTAAAATATTAACAGGTAAAAAAGACTGGTATAATGGACATCATATCTCACAGAGCACTCAGCAACTCAGATGTACCTTTTAGATATGAGAAGAAAGTAAAATTTCAAATACACTGGGGGAAAAAAAACAATTTCTAGAAGCAAGCCTACTATTTGAGAGAAGCAAATACAATGGCTTTATATTTAGTAGAAGATCTTTATGAGATGGGAAGCGGCTGTGGCTCAATCAGTTGGGCTCCCATCTACCATATGGGAGGCCCTGGGTTCGTGTCCTGGGGCCTCCTTGTGAAGGCAGGCTCACCTGCAAGCGCTGCAGAGAGCCTACTCAGCAAGGTAACCCAGTGAAAAATGGGAGACAAGCAAAAACAGAGCAGCGAGTGGACACAGAGAGCAGACAGCAAGCAAGCCACAAGGGGGGAGGGGACACAAAATAAATAAATACAGACACAAAAGAATGCACAGCCAATGAACACAGCATGCAAAAAGCCACAAAGGGGGTTGGGATAAAAAAAAATTTTTAAAAAGAGAGATCTTTATGAGAAAGTACACCTAGGATGCCATAAACAATTAAGTCATGTTCGATGACTAAAATCAAAAGTTTTTTAACCAAATAAGCCAAAGTATTAAAGAAAATAGTACAAAAATAAACTGATAGCTTAGAAACTTAGGAAAATATGCTAACGCTAATGATCATAATATGAAAGATGCATACATTCTTTGCTTAAACAAGAAGAAACTTAAAATACTGGAGTGAAAATCATTTTTTCAAATAGGCAAGATGTTTATTGTTGCCCTTGTTTAGCTCTCTCCTTTCAGATCTGGCCACCCTATTTTCCAGTTGCTCCTTGGTAAAGATCTGAGCTAGTAACGGTGCTTTTAGAATGTTCTACAAGATTAGTCATCTCAGCTGAGTTGTTTGCCCGGGAACAATTTCTCTCTTTTTTAAATGTTACTTTAACAGGAAAAAACACTTTCCTGGTTTGCGTCTAAGTTCTAAAAACACAAGTTCTCGTTTATAAAAATTGAACAAGTTCCAAGGGGAACTCCAGAGCATTCTTATTTAAAGAAACTGATTAGTGTCTGCTTAAATGCTATAAATTCTTTTCTTTTTTTTCAACAGTTATCTGTTCTTCCAAGATGATAATGCTAACGGTCACAGGAAAATTAATTTCTAATCAGAGACACAACCGCCTGCCGGAGGCACAGGTTCCACCCCACCTGCTCCTCGAGAGCCTTTCCAGACCCCGGCCAGCCCCGCTCCGAGGGCGGGGGTCGCGGCGGCGGCGAAGGCGCGCGGCGCCCCGGGCGGGAGGCGGCGCTTCCCGGAGCCCCCCGCCGCCGCCAGCCGGGAGGAAGCGCTCCGCGGCGCCAGGGCCACCGAGGCTGGCGGCGTTCGTCCCCTCCTCTCGTTCAGCAGGAGGTGGGTTTACTCTCTGCGCCCTCTCCCTTTCCGGGCGTCCGCTGCTTCTCCCGCGGGCCGACGGCAGCGCGGCCCCCCCCTGGTCTCCACACTCCCGCGCAGGGGGCGCGCGGAAGCGTGGAGACGCTGCTGGAGGGGGCGCCCTCCCTGCCCGCACACCTTTCCGCCGGGACCTGAGGCCGGGGTCCAGTGCGCCCTGAGCCGGAACCCGGGATCCCCGGCGCTCCCCTCCCGGCCGCGGCACCCCCCGCCCCGGCCCGCACGACCCGGGTAGGGCTGCGGGGCAGGGGCGCGAGGGAAGGGCGCGACGTACCTGGGGAGGACGCGGCGCCGCGCCAGGCCGCGCCTTTCTGACTCGGTGGGGCCGGCCCCGGAGGCCGCTGTGGGCCCACCGAGGACAGGGAAGCGAGTGAAGGGGACAGTCCTCCCGGCGGGCGTCCCCTTCTCCACGGTCCACGGTTGCGGGAACTGCCCGTTGCGCTCAGAGGGAGGCGATGCCCAAACCTACTCCTCCGTCCCAGTGCCAGGCGGCAGTGCGCAGGGCACGCCGCGGCCGCCCCCACCCCGGCGGGATCCGTCAGGTGACCGAGCTGCGGCCGGCCGGAGGCGGGCCCGGGCATCGGCCCCGTGGGTCCTGCCCCGACCCTGCCCTGTGCCCGGCCGAGATTGGCCGCGAGTCGGAGGGGGGCGGTGGGACCGAGCGGGGCGCGCCGGACGGCGGGGGAGGGGGAGGGGAGAGCCCAGCTGTGGGACTTCCCTCGTGGCATTGTCCGAAGCGCAGAGGCAGATTTGGCAGCCAAAGAGATGGCAGGGTGACCAGCCAAATGTTTTCTTGAAGATTGGGGCATCCGGTCTCCACTTCAGCACTCCGGACTCTTCTCTGTCCTTTAAAATTCCACTCCTGACTCTTCTCTGTCCTTGAAAGCCACACTCCGGCCAGTGAATCGTGTTTCTCATTACCTTTTCCCTTTTTCAATACCTTTTTCACCTGCCAGTGTACTCCTGGGTCCATTTCCACGAATCAGTCTGTACTTTCCTGCATTAAAATAGCTAATGACTATCCAGACCCGCGACAGCAAGATTTTGCCTCATAGGGCAGATAAGGACAGCACCAGATTTCCCTCCCCCCACCCCCCCCCCCGCCCCGATTCTGTTTGATTTCTATAACTGACAACTTCTAAGGTAAAGACATTATTGTATTTGAGCATCAGTAAGTTATCTGAGTAAGGTGTCAGTGTGTTTTCAATGGCATAGTTCCTAAGGAGGTTGAAGAGCTAGAAAAGTTAGATGCTATGTCAAACTTTTTAACAGGAAAAAACAAACAATATAACATTAAAATGGATTAATCAGTCTGAGGAAGAAGTAATAGAAAACGAAGTTAGCCCTGACATCACAAAGGTGGTGGTAATAGTGGGAGAGGTTCAAGTAAAGAACGAGGAAATAGAAAAATTACAAGGCTCCAAAGGAGAAGTCATAAAAATTTATTCGAAGTAAGTTAGCCCTCTAACACCAAACTCTTTACTGGTCACATTTACAAGGTCCTGGGTTCAATCCTCCGTAATTCCTAAAACAAAACAAAACTGCTTACCATAACCTGGTCTCTCTAAACCTTTCCTTTTCTCTAGAGAATAGCACTCACTGAAAGGAAAGTCCCTATAACACAACCGAAGCTATATTGTCAATCATCAAATCCATGGTCAGGGGTACAGTTTGGTTTCTCAAGGCTCACAAGGGCTGTCTCTAGCACCGGCATGGCTCTCACAATGAAGAGCTTGGGGTTCCCATTTGTATTAATATCTATGTCAGTGAACCCTAAGCCTCCTCTTGCCTCATCCTATTTCTGGTTCTCCAAGTAACTCCCAAGGTAGTCAAATCAGTTTTTTGAAACTAGTTTATCTTAAGCAGTGAGGAATATTTATAAGGAAAATAAACTAACTTTTAATAATATTTTTATATCTACACTTACATTTGTCAACATATTCAGATATGAGGCCAAGGAAACATTCTTGCTCCTCTTTTAACCTGTGAGGAAATGTCATGACAAACGTAAACAACAAATTGGAATTTGAAACCAGATTTTTACCCTAAATCCAGGGCTCTTTGCCTTAACCTAATCCATGTCCCTAATTCTTTTTGAAAGTTCAAACATCCTGAAAGCTTAATTGATAGAAATGAATGTGAAACTGAGCGGATCGACTTTTATACTTTGTGGGTCCTGATTTTCCATATATTTTACTGACTGTATTGATATTTCTCTCTGACTCTGACAGTTTCAGCTCTCCAGCTGCCTGAAAAGACTTTCTTTTTATTAATCCGAACTCTATTTCTCTTTCATGTGATTCCACAGACGCTTGAAAAACTTTCCTTCCATTTTTTTCCCGTCACTGAAAACCTCCATTCTTTCCTTTATATCTTCTTTAGTTTAACAGCCTACTTCAACTTTGATGTTATTGCTTTGAAACCCTGAAGTCAGTTATAATATTCTGGCAAAGTCACCTAGGAACAGTGATTTACCCACATATTATTTTCAGTGTAAGTGATATATACTCAGGTATAGATAGTCGTTTTATTTGTTCAGTTCTTCACAGTTTTCAGAGCACTTTTATAGATATTTCCTCATCCAGTCCTCACAATACCACATCAAATAAATAATCCTTCAGTTGAAGTGATTTCAGAATTTGCCCGGAGGAATTCAGTGTACAGCTATCAAGTAGCAAATCCCAGGATCAACTCTAAACCTGACTCCTTTCAGTATAAGACCCCCTCCCACTCCCTAAAAAAACATTTTTAAAAGAAAGGTTAGGAAATGACGTAGAATATGTAAAGGTATTTGGAAAAAGTTACCTCTCATGATATGTATTCATATTTTGGGACATCTGATCAAAATTCTAAAAGTTTTTCAAAAACACAAACTTTTTTCACGTAAAGTATTTTAAATATTTTGTGATAAGTAAAGCAAAAAGAAATTTATCAGTCAAAAATCACTTACCAAAAACCCACCATAAACCCTGCCCTGTTTTACATATCTTTGTGAACAAGAGCTCCTTCTTTAAAATGTTTCTACTCAACAGATTTCAGAAATATCTATAATTTTTGAAGGAGTGTTAATACTACCTATACAAAATAATAATGGTAAAATTCTAAATTCACATAGAACCTGAGACTTTCATTTATAGAATTTTCCCTTTAAAATTCAGAATTCTTTAATTCAAACACTTCTAGCCTTCATCAGTAGGTCTTGGTGTTCATTATCTTCTGCAGTTTACAGAACCACTAGGGAATGGCTTTTTTCTCAATGGGTCCCAGAAGAATGAGAATGGCAACATCATTTTCTCATCAAAGAGACGAAAATGGGAGAAATCTAGCTCATACTTGCACCACTCACTCTTCACAAAGTTTTCTGAAAGCACAAAGACAGTTTTGTGACTCTTCTCAATGGAGTCAATGATATTGTCAATGATCCATTTCCCGGGAATAAAGTCCCGCTTATGAAGACACAACCTAAAGTGGGGTTGAAGTTCTCCAGCTCCTGGGCCATGAGGTTCTCCACTCAGTAGGAATCCCTTTCACTCTAAGTAACAAAGGCATCATAGCTGATGGCCCTTTGGGGAGCTTTCCTGGGCTTCCTTTTGGCCTGGAACCAAGCCTTTCGCAGTCCATGGAAACGGTGGCAAAGAGCCCCAGTGAGCAGGAGCAGCAGGGAGAGGGTGCAGCACACAGCAGACACCAGAGCCGTCCTGTGGCATTCGGAGACCGAGAGGTGCGTGACCTGAATGCGCTGGCCCCGTATGTAGGATGGCGAGTCACACAGGTCGACCAGGATGTCAGCCAGTGCTTCCTGCTCCTAAGTGAAAGACCTTCCAAAGTCTTCAGTTTTTTTAAAGGAATCATATTGCTCCTTAGAGAAAGTATTTGTTATATTTCTGCTGATTCTCATGACTAGTAACATGGGTAAGAAGGAAGCATCTGGTAGGATCTTCAACACATAACTGGACATTTAAATTTTTTTCAGCTATGGCAAAATCAAAGATTATATTACTATCACTTAATACCCACAGGGTGGCTATTATGTAAAAAACTGAAAATTGTAGTGTTAGGATGCAGAGTAATAGGAACCCTGGGACCTTGTGTTAGGAATGTAAAATGGTGAAGTCACTATGGGAAACAATATGGCAGTTCCTCAGAAAGTTAAATATAGAATTACCATATAACCTGGCAATTCCACTTCTAGTTGTATACCCAAAGAATGGGAAAATGGTCTCAACCAGATACTTATACACCAATATTCAGAGCAGCATTATTCCCAGTAGCCAAAAGGTGGAAACAACCCAAGTGTCCATCAACAAATGAATGGATAAACAAAATGTGGTACATGAAGAAATGGAATATTTGGCCATAAGAAACAGTGATGTTCTGAGACATGCTGCGATGTGGAAGAACCTTGAAAACATGAAGTTCAGTGCAATAAGCACAACCAAGTACAAATATTGTATGATGTCACCTATAAGAAATGTCTAAAATTAGCAAATCCACAGGGATAGAAAGTTGATTAGAAGTTACCAGGGGATGAGAGGAGGGGGAAAGGGAGTGTTTGTTTCATGGATATGGAGTGGGTATAAATAATTTTTTAAAATGGTGCAGTCACTGGAAACCAGTTTGATGGTTCCTCAGAAAGGTAAACAGAATTATCATGTGACCTGACAATTTCATTTTTAGATATATACCCAAAGTAATTTAAAATAAGGACTTAAGTATTTGTACACCAATGTTCATAGCTGCATTATTCACAATAGCTGAAAGGTGAAGGCAACTCTAGTGTCCATCAACAGATGAATGAATAAACAAAATGTGGTATATAATACAATGGATTATTATTCAGCCTCAAAAAGGACTGAAGTTCTGATACATGCTACAACATGAATGAGCCTTGAAGACATCATGTTGAGTGAAATAAGCCAGACACAATAGGACAAATATTGTATGATTTCACTTAGGTGAAATACCTAGAAGAAGCAAATTTATAGAGATACAAAGTAGATTACAATTTACTAACCATGGCATGGGGGTGGAAAAGGAATGATTTTATTGCTTAATGGGTGCAGAGTTTCTGTTTGGGGAGATGAAAACATTTTGGTAATGGATGGTGGTGGTGGTAGCACAACATTTGAATGCAATTAATGTCACTGACTTGTACACATGAAAATGGTTAAAATGGGAAATTTTGTGTTGTATGTTAACATAAATATTTTTAAAAGGTTATATTGCTATCAGCTAATATGTCTAGAGTTTGGGAAATACTGTGGGCTAAATTGTGTATTTTTTTTTTAAACCTAGAGTATACGTTTTTGTTTTTTTTAAAGATTTTTAATTTATTTCTCTCCCCCGCCCCCACCCAGTTGTCTGTTCTCTGTGTCCATTTGCTGTGTGTTCTTCTGTGTCAGCTTGTATTCTTGTCAGCAGCACCAGGAATCTGTGTCTCATTTTGTTGTGTCATCTTGCTGCTTCAGCTCTCCATGTGTGCGGTGCCATTCTGAGCAGGCTGCACTTTTTTTGCGTGGGACGTCTTTCCTTATGGGGTGCACTCCTTGCGTATGGGGCTCCCCTACATGGGGGACACCCCTGTGTGGCATGGCACTCCTTGCGCACATCAGCACTACGTGTGGGCCAGCTCACCACATGGGCCAGGAGGCCCTGGGAATTGAAACTTGGACGTCACATGTGGTAGGCAGATGCTCTAGCAGGTGAGCCAAATCTGCTTTCCTAAATTGTATTTTTGTGTTGGATAAGTTTGATGTATTCAATAATTCCACCTTTTCTTGCTACTGATTAGTGTAAGGTAAAGAATCAAGTATACACTTACTAAGACCAAAGTTAGCCAGGCTTTTCTGGTGTAAACATTTTCTGGAGCTTATACATGATTTTGTCTTAAATTCAAGGTATGTAGGGCGTGCCAGTAATCCTTATGAACTAAAAGTTTCAGTCATTCCCCAATCATCAAATTTCACTGAGATCCAACTACCCTTGTGATTTAAAATATTGTGTCAGAGAACATAGTATTAAGCAGAATTTCGCACTATCAACTATGAATATCTTCAATTAATATAAAAGCAAAAACATGTCTTTAAAATCTGTCACCATGGAAAATTGCCATAGCTAATCTTTTAACAGTTTCCATTGGGCCTGGTCTGTTAATAGAATCTTAGCCATCTTGTTTTCCATTTCTCTGAACTACAAAGCCTTCCAGTTGGACATCCAAAAACGGATTCACAAATGCTACTGTTTTATTATTTGTCCTGTCTTAATACTGTTTTGGTTTTTATTTTTTTCATTTTGGGCCTGATGGTAAAGTTCTCTTCTACTTCCTGTCATAGCATATGGAGAGCAGTGTTACAGTAAAATTGACCACTTCATATGTCAACCCAGGTGACTGATCTGCACTCATTTCAGGCAAATCTTAGGCCATATCTGTGGGTATTAGAAGCATTGATCAGAACAGAAAGTCCAGAAAAGTGCAGTCTGTTTGTTTTTTAATTCAGGGAACTTGAAAATATTTCAGGAATCTAAATTTTGAAAATGGAAAAAGAAAGAAAAAAAGATTCTTTGTTCTCAAGATTCTTGGATTGACTGTCCCAGAAGAAAAATACGATGCCGTGAGACCCAAGACTTCCAAAGAGAGTGGAAAAAACTTTCTCAGTTGCAAGCATTCTATGGGACTGAAGAAAAGGAACTTCCAGATTCACATGTCCACTGAATGTTGCTGAATGTAAATTTCACAAGGGTGGGGATTTTAGTCTCCTTTTTGCACTGAAGTGCCCCCAGCCCCTGAAACATAGTGGGCACTCAGTTAATACTTGTTGAGTGATTGATTGCCATGCTTTTCTGAGTACCTGTTAGGCTTGGAGGGATGGAGTGTAAACATTTGAAATGACCATTGCAGATACAGTGGGATTGCGAGGGAGAGAAGCCTGACCAGTGTTTCCTTGTCCTCACTGCCTTCCTACTCCTGCCACGTAACAGCTGACAGTGTTCAAAGGTGGGACTGATGAAATACATGGCATTATTCTCCATCATACAGCCAGACAAAACCCCGAATGCCTGGTATTATTTTCCTATCTCTAAGGGTCGTCTGATCTCATCAGACAGGAAAAATAGGAAGGCAGATTTTTTACCAAGCTCCAAGTTCTTGGGAGTTCCTTCGAAAAGACATTTAAATAGCTTAAGAGGCAAATAACCACGAAATTCAACCACGTGATGTGGCATTCTGCCAACTTTCATTAGTAGACGGAAAAACTAGCTCATGATGTGACTGAACCCAAGGATGTGAGCTACACGATCACTGCTTTCTTTAGGGTACGTGCCTTTCTAGCCTAAGCTGTGGGCTCAACACGTCCCTGTCTGGTGCATAGACAAGAGTACCACCAGCTTCCGGGCTGATCCCGCTGGCCAACTCTCTGAGAAGGAGGTCCCCCAGTTACTTGTGATGGTGTAACGGCCTCCTTTGTGTGTAGCTTTCAATGCCTGGAAGGATGCTGTCCTCTTGGTAATTTTATGGAGAGTCTTATTGGGCCCCAAAAGTTTCTGGATAAATGCAACCCCTGGAAGATTTATGATTAATATTTGTAAGAAAGAATCTGTGAAGACTTGATTTTAAAAGATTTGTCACGTTTAAAAGAATTTGGCCTATTAGAGTGAAAGTGAGGTTTGTAATTCCAATTTAAAATGTATAATTGTGTAATTAGTTTATACTTGTGATTTTAGTTTGAAAATTCTGTTTATAGAAACATGCATTGAAACATTTATTTCGCTGGGGGGGGAGTGGTGGGGTGAGGGGGTGGGGTTGAATGGGACCTCATTTTTTTTTTAATGTAATATTTTTACAAAATCAATTAAAAAAAGAAACATTTATTTATATATTGAAACATTTAAGAGATTTTAAGTTTCACCATATTTATAAATTTACTAGTTATAAAAGAGTTATTTAAGAACTAAGAAAAGTTTTGTTAGGGCAGATAAATGATATACTTAAAGAGGATATTAAATATTTTACATTTATAAATGCAGTTTAAAATATTTAAGAGTTTCATTAACTAAGGTTGTAAATAGGATCAAACGTAACCCAAAGTCCCTCTATGGGAAACGGACTTTGGCCCAGTGGTTAGGGCGTCCGTCTACCATATGGGAGGTCCGCGGTTCAAACCCCGGACCTCCTTGACCCGTGTGGAGCTGGCCATGCGCAGCGCTGATGCGCGCAAGGAGTGCCGTGCCACGCAAGGGTGTCCCCCGCGTGGGGGAGCCCCCCGCGCAAGGAGTGCGCCCGTGAGGAAAGCCACCCAGCGTGAAAAGAAAGAGCAGCCTGCCCAGGAATGGCGCCGCCCACACTTCCCGTGCCGCTGACGACAAAGAAACAAGACGCAGCAAATAGACACCAAGAACAGACAACCAGGGGAGGGGGGGAAGTTAAATAAATAAATAAATCTTTAAAAAAAAAAAAAAAAAAAAAAAAAAAAGTCCCTCTAAAGGTGATGTATAAAATTTGGTAGATTTATACATAGCAAGCTAAAGGAAAGAACAAGCTGAAGGAAAGAACAAGCTTAGAGAATAGGTTTCACATTTTGTAAATTTAGAAATCAGATATTAAGCAAACTTCTGCATCATTTCTTCTGCAGTCAAAAATCAAGTCTTGAGGACATTAAAAACAAAAAAACCACCGTTGACGAGATTCAATGTGAGTCACTGAAGGAAGTCACAGGCTTCCTTCCTCCCCAGTAACTGGGGGCCTCCTCCTCTCCGCCTGGCCGCACCCCTTCCTCCAGCCTGAATCAGTCATGGCCAGGCCTTCCAGGCCATTCCTCGGCGTGTGCCAACAGCCTCTCTGTCCATCCCGCGGCTATGGTTTCTTTGTGTTTTCAATCACTGGTAGAGATCCGACTGTGTAACCTCATCTGCTGTTTAACAGTTCTAGCCCACGTAGATGACTAAGAGAGCATTTGTGCTAACTCGCAGTTTATATGACCTGATTAAATGTGTCATTGTTTCCTCATGTCTGTGCTGTTCCACCAAGAGCATCTTCAGATCCAGAAACTCCACTCCCTCGTCAAGTGTGAGACTCACCCAAACTTGAGTAAAAAAACCAGTTCCTCTGAGGTTTTGGAGTGCAAACCATATGACCATACCATTCTCATAAGTTGCTGTCTCTGTCATCATCTGGTGACCCAATTACGTCCTCTCACTCTTTGAAGACATTGGTACCTACTCATAGTCTTCCTCTTCTTCCCAAGATCTTGCAGGAGCCTATGCGACTTCAGTGTTCACAAAGACAGCCCCTAACACCCTGGCCTCTCAGTTTCTTCACTTCCTCATTTCCAGAGATCTTCCCCTACAGACTACCTCAGTGGACTTGGTCATTACCTACAATCATTGAACCTTCAAAATTACTAATTCAAATGCCCTGCATGTTGACCAGAGTCCAATGATCCCTCCTCTTCCTCAAACCTATTCATTCATCGTCTCCTCTCTTATCTACTTTAGATTCTGGCATGCATTGGTTTTGTGCAAAAGCTTGGTGAACTGGTGGGAAGATCCACGAGTCTCCCATTTTCTCAGCATTGAATGGTGAGACATGGCCTCCAAAGTTTCTAGTATCACCAGGAGAGGGATCTTATCCCCTTTCTGTAAAGAAAAAATAGCCTGAGTGTGCTTACCCAAATAACCTGAACACGAATGCCGGCTGCTGCGGGAGTGCTGGGGGGCGAGTGGGGGGCCTTAGGGAATTTGGATAGCGTACAACCCTTCTTGCTGGGCTGAGGGAGAGTTCCCGTACTTCAAAATGTCCATAACAGCATTGACAACAGCATGGACTTCCTAGTGGTGTTGCCAGACACGGGTTGAAGGGGAAGGTTTTAGTTCATTTCCAATCTCCATCCGCCTTCTCTGTTTTTCGATATGAACAATTTGTGTTTTCTCAATATAATTTAAAATGCTATACAAAAAAGTTTCAAGAGTGTCTCTACCAAAGAGAAACTCCAGACCCACCACTGTTCCTTGTCCTTACATCTTTGTTCCTCTTATATGACAAAATCCCAAACCTGAAGGAACCCTACCGCCTGCTTTCTTACAGGAGACGAGGCACTCTTATTACGTTTCTCTTCCCATCTCACCTGCATTCTCCACAATGACTATTTCAAGCTTTCTTCACCCTTCTCCAGTCACTGGCAGTCTCTGACTCTCCTTGCATCCTGTCCAGGGATGACTTTACCTCTTACTTCACAGAGAAAATTAAAGCCATCCTAAGAAATCTCCTCAGTACCCATTTCCATGTCCACAAACTTGCTTAAACCCTCACCCTCCTCATTCTCTCCCTCAGCCTTAGTAGAAAAGGGGGCTCTCCTCCTAGCTCCAGTCGATACCTCCCTCCTTGTCCCATCTAGATGCTTCCCTCCCTGCCTTTTCAGAAACAGTTTGTTTTCTCTTCTTCCTCCCATATTGTCAGCCATATCACTCCTGTCAACATTCACACTGTGCAAGTCTCTTATTTATTTTAAAACACACACACACACAAATGTCTCATTTCCTCTCTCTCTCTTTCTCTGGCTCTCGCTGTGCCCCTGACCCCTCCCCCATCAAAAATCAACTTCTGGGAAGAGTTCTTTATATTTACTGTGTCTATATCCTCACCTCTTAACAAGTCTTTACTTCATCCAATCTGGCTTCCACCCCTGTTGCGCCATTGGACAGCACTCGCTGATGTCATCGCTGACCACTGTATTGCTAACTATCCCAGACATTTTTTGTCCTCGTGTTGCTTAACCTGTCAGAGCAGATCTTATTGCTAAGCACTCCTTCCTCTTTTTATTCTATTTTTTATTAGAGAAGTAGGTTTATGGAAATGTCATGCATAAAATATATAAAATACAGAATTCTCATTTCTACTCTTTACTAACAATTTGCATTAGTGAGGTAACTTTGATATAATTCATGAAGAACATTTTTGTAATTTTACTCTTGACAATAGTCCATCATTTCCAATAGGGTTCACTGTGTTGAACAGTCCTATGTTTTTATCTTTTGATTTTGATTCTAGTAATATATACAACTTAAAATTTCCCTTTTAACCATATTCACACATGTAATTCAGTGTTGTTCATGACACTCACAATGTTCTGCTACCATCACCACCATCCATTACCAAATCTTTACAATCAACCCAAAGAGAAATTCTGTGCAGTATTTCCTACCCCCAGCCCAGCCTCTAGTAACCTATGAGTTACCAGATTCTAACTCTATGAGTTTGCTTCTTCTAATTATTTCATATCAGTGACATAATACAATATTTTTCTTTCTGTCCTTTTGTGCCTGACTTACTCATTCAACATGATATTGTCAAGGTTCATTTAAGTTATCACATGAATCAGAACTTCATTTTTAATGCTGGATAATATTCTACTGTATGAATAGATCACATTTTGTTTATCCATTCATTGGTTGATGGACACTTGGGTTGCTTCCATCTTTTGGCAATTGTGAATAATACTGCTATGAAGGCCAGTGTACAAATATCTATTCCATTCCCTGCTTTCAGTTCTTCTGGGTATATACCTAGTAGTGGGGTTGCCAGGCCATAAAGTGATTCTATATTTAACTTTTTTAAGAACTTCCAAACTGTCTTCCACAGTTTATAAAATGGCTGAACCATTTTACATTCCCACCAGCAGTAAATGAGTGTTCCTCTCTCTCTCCACATCCTTTCCAACACTTGTAATTTTCTGTTTTTTTTTTTTTCAATAGTAGCCATTCTAGTGGTTGTTAAATGGGATCTCATTGTGTTTTTAATTTGCATTTCCCTAATAGCTAATGACGTTGAGCATCTTTTCATGTGCTTTTTTATCATTTGTATATCCTATTTGGAGAAAGATCTATTCAAGTTTTTGGCTCTTTTTTTCCTAATTGGGTTGTCTTTTTATTGTTGAATTGTTGGATTTCTTTATATATTCTGAATATTAAACCCTAATCAGGGAAGCAAATGTGACTCAAGTGATAGGGCCTTCACCCACCATATGGGAGGACCTGGGTTCAATCCCTGGCGTCTCCTGGTGAAAAAGAAGAGAAGGTGTATCTGCATGAGTGCCTGAGTGCTGGAGTGCCTGCATGAGTGCCCGGATGGTGAGCCAAATGCCCGTGGGGCAAGCCAGGTGCCACGCAGTGAGCCGAGTATCCATGCAGTGAGCCAGTGCCAGTGCAGGTGAGTCATGCAGCTAGATGATGATGCAACAAAAGAGAGACAAAGGGGAGAGTCAAAGTGAAGTGCAGCAGAAACCAGGAACTGAGGTGGCACAATTGACTGAGAATCTCTCTCCCCATCAGAGGACCCCAGAATTGAATCCTGGTGAATCCTAGAGGAAAAAGATGAGAAGAGAAGACAAAAAGAGAAACAGATACAGTAGATCACACAATGAATGGACACAGACAGCAAAAACAGCAGGGTGGGGGCAGGGAAGAGGAGAAAAAACCCTAATCAGATATGTGGTTTCCAAATATTTTCTCCCATTGAGTAGGTTGTCTTCATTTTCATGATAAAGTCCTTTGATGCAAAGAAGTTTTTTATTTTGATGCAGTCCCATTTATCTATTTTTTTTCTTCTGTTGCTTGTGCTTTGAGGATAAAGTGTAAGAACGCATTGGCTAACACAAGATCCTAAAGATGCTTCCTTACATTTTCTTCTGGATGTTTTATAGTCCTGGTTCTTATATTTAGATCTTTGATCCATTTTTGGTTAATTTTTGTATATGGTGTGAAATTGGAGTCGTCCTTCATTCTTTCACATATGGATGTCCAGTGTTCCTGGCACCATTTGTTGAAAAGACTATTCTTTCCCAATTAAATAGACTTGACAGGCTTGTCAAAAATCAGTTGTGGGAAGAGGATTGGGCTCAATGGATAGAGCATCTGCCTACCACATGGGAGGTCCAAAGTTCAAACCCAGGGCCTTCTGACCTACGTGTGGGCTAGTTGGCCCACGTGCAGTGCTGATGAGCGCCAGGAGTGCCATGCCATACAGGGGTGTCCCCCGCGTAGGGGAACCCCAAGCGCAAGATGACGCAACAAAAGGAGACACAGATTCCCGGTGCCCCTGATAAGAGTACAAGCGGACACAGAAGAGCACACAGCGAATGGACACAAGAGAGCAGACAACTGGGGTCGGGGGAAGGGGAGAAAATTTAAAAAAAAAAATTTTTTTTTAATCTTTAAAAAAAAATCGGTTGTGGGGAAGCAGACATGGCTCAACTGATAGATGTCTGCCTACCACATGGGAGGGTCCAGGGTTCCATCCCCAGGGCCTCCTGACCGTGTGATGAGCTGGCCCACACTCGGAGCTGCCATGTGCAAGGAGTGCTGTGCCATGCAGGTATGCCCCTGCGTGGGGGTGCCCCATGTGCAAGGAGTGCACCCTGCAAGGAGAGCTGCCCCACTTGGAAAAAGTGCAGTCCACCCAGGAGTGGCACCACACACATGGAGAGCTGATGCAGCAAGATAACACAATAAAAAAAAGATGCAGTTTCCCAGTGCTACTGAGGGTGCAAGCAGACACAGAAGAACACAGAGCGAGTGGACACAAAAAGCAGACAATGGGGGGAGGGAGGGAGAAATAAATAAATCTTAAAAACAAAAACCAATTGTGGGGAGTGAATGTGGCTCAAGCAGTTGAGCTCCCACCTCCCACATGGGAGGTGCCTCCTAAAGAAGACAAACAAACAACAAGCAGACAACGAGCAAAAACAAATAAGCAATCGAGTGCTTGCCGCACACATGGGAGATCCCAGGTTCAGTTTCTGGTGCCTCCTACAATAAACAGAAAATAAGCAAACAACAAGCAAAAAACAATGAGCAGACAACAAGCACAAAATACAAGCAAACAGAGAAGGGAGCCATCTCCAGGGGAGGAGGTGGGTTAAAAAAATCAATTGGCCTTAGATGTGCGGGTCTATTTCTGAACTCTCAATTCAATTCCATTAGTCTATTTCTATATATCCTTGTGCCAGTACCATGCTGGGGTTTTTTTGTTTTTTTTTTTAAAGATTCATTTTTTATTTATTTCTCTCCCTTCCCCCCCCCCAAGTTGTCTGCTCTCTCTGTCCATTTGCTGTGTGTTCTTCTGTGACTGCGTCTATCCTTATCAGTGGCACCAGGAATCTGTGTTTCTTTTTGTTGCGTCATCTTGTTGCGTCAGCTTTCTGTGTGTGCGGCACCATTCTTGGGCGGGCTACACTTTTTTTTCACGCTGGGCGGCTCTCCTTACGGGGCACACTCCTTGCACGTGGGGCTCCCCTATGCGGGGGACACCCCTGCGTGGCTCAGCACTCCTTGCATGCGTCAGCATTGCACATGGGCCAGCTCCACATGGGTCAAGGAGGTCCGGGTTTTGAACTGCAGACCTCCCATGTGGTAGGCGGACGCCCTATCCATAGGGTCATGTTCACTTCCCTACCATGCTGTTTTGACCACTTTAGGATCATAATAAATTTTAAAGTCAGGAAGTATGAGTCCTCCAACTTTCTTCTTCTTTTTCAAGATGTTTTTTTGGCTATTTGGGGTCCCTTACCCTTCCAAGTAAGTTTGATGATTGGCTTTTCCATTTCTGCAAAGTAAGCTGTTAGAGATTTGATTGGGATTGCATATAATCTGTAAATATTTGTGGGTAGAACTGACATCTTGACAATATATAATCTTTTGATCCATGAGCATGGAATGTCCTTCCATTTATTTAGGTCTTCTTTGGTTTCTTATAGCAAAGTTTTATAGTTTTCCATGTATAAGTCCTTTACATTCTTGGTTAAATTTATTCCTAGATATTTGATCATTTTAGTTGCTGTTGTAAATGGAATTGTTTTCTTATTTCTTCTTCAGATTGCTCATTTCTAGTTTATAGAAACTACTGATTTTTATGTATTGATCTTGTACCAAGCACTTTGCTGAATTCATTTATTAGCTTTAGTAGTTGTAATTTTTTAGGACTTTCTATACATAAGATCATGTCATCTGCAAATAATGGAAGTTTTACTTCTTCCTTTCCAATTTGGATCCCTTTTATTTCTTTTTCTTGCCTAATTGCTCTGGCTAGAACTTTCAGTACAATGTTGAATAACAGTGATGACAGTGCTCCTTCTTTTTTAAAGATTTCTCTTCCTTTGCTTTCATAACTTGACATAATTAGTTTTCTTTTTCAACTTTCCTTTCATGCTAATCTTTCCCTATCAAGTTTCTCAAGTCTAGGTTTGCAGCCTCTTCTCACTGGATGCTTTCTTATTAATGAATCTCATTCAGGCCTAGCTATATGCCAGTAACTTTCAAATTTAAGTCTGTTGCCTAAAGAGCACCAGACCTAGAGAGTCAACTGCATTTTTCCACTTGGCTATGTCAGAGCATGTTCACTCAACACATCTGACCTCATGGTATTTCTCTCCAAGGTTGGTCCTATTCTAGCATAATTTATTTCAACACATGACACCACCATCCATCCAGATACATCTGCTACATCACCTAGTCTTGCTAATTATACCTCCTAAATATATCTTGAATCCATCAAACTCTTTATTTTATTTATTGGGAGGTACTAGGAATTGAACCTAGGAACTTTTGCATGGGAAGCAGGTGCTCCACCACTGAGCTACATCTGCTCCACAATGAGAGTTGATTTTCTGATTTGTTTGTTTTCTTTTTGTTTTTAGGAGGTACTGGGTATCAAACCCAGCACCAGTGCATGGGAAACAGGTGCTTAACCATTTGAGCTATAGCCACTCCCCTCCACCAAACTCTTTATTTCTACTGCCATCATCCTAGTTCATGTTAGCTTCACCTTTTGCCTGGACTCTGAAAACAGCCTCCAACTTGGCCTCACAGCATGTACTTTGTCTTCTCTTTAGTCCCTTCTCTACACTGCATCTAAAGCAGCCCCATCTTTGTATATGTAGTTCCCTCTGCTGTGAATGTCCCCCTCCACTACCCCACCTCCACCACTGCCACCACCACCCCCTCCATCATCAACATCACTTCCACTGGTACCAAACTCTCATTCCTCCTTCAGATTTCCTCAGTTTTATTTCTCTTCTTTTTCAGCCTAGAAATGTGTTCCTTTCTTGCCTGACATTTAGCTTAGTTTGCAATTTCAAGCTCATTTGCATGATTAATGCGTGCGTGATTAATGGCAATTTCATTTGGTTTTGCTCGCCATTGCATCCTCAGTGCTCAGCCCAGTACCGGGTACACAGCAGGGCTCGACAGATGTTTTTGAATAAATAAGTGCATAAACCAAGATAAATAGGAAATAAAGAACTACAAAATGGGGCACATAATAGATTTTGAAGAAAAGAAGTCAGTGAGCTCTGTAAAAGCTTGGCAGGTAGGATCCAAAGGGGGGCTGGGGGTGGCAATTTCATCTATTAAGACCCTATCTGGTACTAAGACTTCTGCTAGTGGCTTTAGGTGTATTTTAATTGTTTAATCCTTTTAACAGGTCTATGCGGCACATTTTAAAGTCAGGGAGGCCCAGAAAAATTCAGGATCTTGCCAAATAACATAGTTGGTGTTGGAATGTCATATCTGATTTCAAAGCCCAAGTGCTGTGCACTGCACTAGATCTCCACAGACCAACTTCCTGTACTTCATAATCTTGCTAGCCTTGTGCTTTATTGAGAATGTTACAGAACATTCAGTATGAAAAGCTTCAGGTTTTATAGTATGTGTGTGTGTGTGTATGTATGTTTGTGCATGTGTGTGTATACACTTTTTGTCGCCAGGTTTCTTTATATTAATGTTGCCCAACTGCATTGCACAATTCAGGTATGATTGCCTCATGTGGAAATCTTAAGCAAAAACAAACTTTACTTGAAACAATGTCATTTACTATCTTAAGTCCAAGAAGGAAGTTAGATGATTAATGAATCATTGCTCAACTTTGGGGCACCACTCAAATACCAGCTGATTTTCCTTTTTCATTAAATGAGATTCTGCATATAATTGTGCTTGAAAAGATTGCCTGGCACACAAAGGGAGCGCAATAATTGTTAGTTATTGCTATTATCATTATAATTATTGTTTCTGGTCTGAGCAGTAATGAGTAATTTTCATTGCAACTCTTCATTTATTTTTTTAACCCATATTAAAGTATAGGTTCTTAAAAAATTCTGCACTGGCTCCAAAGGACTCACTAGAAATCATTGCTGTAAATCAGCTTCAGCATTCACTCAGGGCACCATCCACCATGGCCCAAGTCCCACAGATCCCAAGTTGTGTCGACTGATTGCCGAAGCTCTGCAGCATTATGGGAGCACTGTAGCATGGCCATGGCTTTCTAGGGAATGTGCTTTGCAATCAGACGGGTTCAAAATCTAGTCTCTTGCTTTATGACTGAGTAGATCCCAAACTCAGTTTTCACATCTGTTAAATGGGGATAATGTTTCTTATCCAGAGTACAGTGCCTGGAACCTGGTAAATACTGTTTCAGCTATTATTAAGAAAGGCCCTAGGAATTAACCATGGGAACTTAGTTCCATCTCTAGTGTTCTGTGGGACCAGCCAGTCTAACCAAATTGTTGATGGATCAAAATGCAAATAATGGAAACATTTGTACTGAGGGGAAAGGAATAAATTATTTATTCTGCTGTCAGTCACCCTTCCATTTCCTGATTCAAGCTGCTACCCCCCACCCACCCAGCCCCTTATCTGTGTTCCCTTGGCATTAGTAGAATTAGCAATGACATTGCCAGGTCACTAGGGAAGAGAAGAGCATAGCATTGATCTGCTAAGGGAAACAACAGGGTCTCAGTCCTACGTTAACTTCTTGTTTTGTCAAACTGTCCAGACTGGTTTTAGAATGTTAGGACTCCATAACTGTAGTTTGTTGTGAGAAATAGTATTTCAAAGTGATTTTAAAACATTTCTGACAACATGAAGGTAAAATAGAGAGGCAGTGTTGTGTAGTGGTTATGAATAGAGACTTAGAAACTCCTTGTTAACAGTTATTTGCCATCTTCGTAAAATAAACTTCATAGGGTTGCTGTGAAACTTAGGTGAGGTACCATGTGGAAAGCACTTAACCAGTGCCTGGTGCACATAAGAGCTAGACATGAGTGGATTTTGTAAGCAGAGTCAAATGAAACATGCATTTGTTTTATGGAAAATCAAGTGGAGAAGCAAAACTCATCTGTCAATATAAATGTTAATATATGCATATAAATAATGAAAACAGTTAACAAAAGTTTGTAAGTGCAGATGGATGAATGAGAAGAGAAAAGGAAATTGTAGGTCATATGACAGAAGGAACTTTTAGATACATGATATTGTAGAGTTTCAAGGCTATGTTGGCACAGAAAAAAAATCTGACAGAAAATTAAACAGATTTGATTATTTTCTCACCGTTTCCTAGAAAGCATTTCTTTCTAAGCTCGAAGCCGATTAAAAGGAAATTACCAGATATCGATTGCCTTTCAAAAAATCAGGTCCCAAACTTGTCTTACTGAAGACACAGAACACAGAGGGGGAGGAGAGACCTTACCTGAGCATTTAGACCAAATATAAAATCATCAACCCTCCTAAAAGTTTTACTCTTGAAGAGACAGACATGATCAAGAAAAAGTTATTTCTTGAGGGACCTGACAGGATTAAGTGGCCAAAAACTCTCTCTGAAAATTGTACCAAAGGAAGAGTTCATTTGGGTTAATAAGACCCTTTTGTAAAAAGGCAAGTACACTAAGGAATGTAAATATGATTTAGCTTTCAGTCATTCACACTTTAATATGAATTTTGTCAGCCATACTCTTTTCTTAACGATTAGATGAACTCAGATGCTCTAAGGAAATGAGAGGGTCGGTGGCAGAGGTGGAGGAGTAATTTTGGAGCAGGGGGTATTGCCTCGTGCAGGCTTGAGTGTGACAGTGCAGGGAGAAGTACTAGGGAAGAGGGGGACCCTCCCAGAAGGACAGACGACAGGGGTCCAGGAGCCCATTTAATGAAAACTTCATTTGCGGCACTGCTTCAACTCAGATGTCCTTCTCATATCAAGCGCTGGACTCAGGAGATAGGCATCACCTGAGTTTTATCTTAGCTCTAAGTTAAACACTTGGAAGTTTTTCTGAACTTTTTTTCTCTTGGATTTTTTTTACAGGTTATTGAGGTACAACCAACATTAAATAAAAATAAACTGATACACAGTGAACGTCAAAATTAGTTATGTTATTACAGATACACGTGCAAGTAAGTGTAAAATGGTATCAATTTTATATTCAATTTATATACCAGGCAGGAATTCCACTGTAGTCTCAGGGGCGTGCAGCAATATCACTTTCATTATCCCTAATTTAAATCCGCTTAACTCTTAGGCTACTTTTTCTGCCTGGTAACAGAAAACTTAATCTTGCAAGTAGTTCAGTCATTTACAGCCACAAACCCTAAAATGTGGAATTGATAGAGTCATGGAAGTGGGGTGGAAAACAATGAGGATCCTGGGAAGCCGGCATCCTGATTTTGCAGGTAAGCAGCAGCTGGTTAAATTGTCTCCTATAGCACCCTGGAATGTAACCCCTGTGTCTACCACGAGAAGTTACAACCAGCATTTACCTCCAGAGAGAAAAGAGCCTCCCTCCTTTGTTTTCAATTGGATAATCCTGTGGAAGGATTCTGTGGGCCCCCAAGACGAGTCTTCATGGATGGGGAGGGAGGGTCATGTGGGAAAAAAGCGACTTGCATTCTCAGTGCTAGGAGGAGATGAGGCAAGCATGAAAAGAGCAGTTCCCCGGGGGAGGGGAAGGGATGCTCTGGTCCAAAGAAGAGGTGGATGCTGGGAGGAAAAGTGGGGCATCTCCAAAACTACAAATGCGAAGGAGGCCAGTAGGAAACGGAAGTCAAGGAGCTGGATTGGGGGCCAAAAGGAGCAGGCTTGGGCTCTGCAGTGGAGCCCCGTGATTTCATCATGCCGCGTTTCTTTCCGTTGGGTGTGATCTGGATGGAGCTGTCCGGGGCTTGACCGTGTCTGACCACAGGTGTGGGCAGCTCCCCAGAAGGGGGCAGGCACGTGGCCCAAGCAGGGCTGTCCAGAGACCAGGTACGAGCGGCATTCACTCATCTAAATAGAGCGAGCATCGGCAGGGGCTTTACTAAAGCACTCTTCTAAATGCTGTAGGTAAAGCAGTAGAGAAGGCAGATGAGATCTTTGTTCTCATGGAGATTCCAATCTAGTGGAGGAAATAGACAGTAAACAAATGAAAAAAATAAAATTAACCTAGGAGATTGTAATAAATGTATAAAATAATTAGTGATTGAATGGATAAAAACACTAAACAATAAATGAGCATAAATAAGCAAAATACCACCACATAGTACAATACAGAGACTTGTACTAGGGTAATACGATGTGGAGACTTGGTGGTTGTTTCCACTTGGCTGTCAGGACAGAAGATGGAAGTCTTGGTCCTGTCCTCCAGCTCTTTCTCTGCCTCCCTTCTTCAGAGCCCTGTTCTGGTTTGCGCATGCGCCATTGGGATGGTATGGGAGGACATACCTGGCTAGGAGTGGTGACGTCGTCATCCTCTCTCCACCCTCCTTCTGCCCTGGATGCTGGCCTGTTTTCTGTCATCCAATGGGCTTCATCCAACGGAGAGCACTGGCAGGAGATGGGAAGGAGGAAGAAGAACGAGGCCAGGTATTTATTCTGCAGGCTCCATCCCTCTGGGTTGCCTTCTGCCTCCCTCCCCAAAGGCAGCCCTCTTCACACAGCAGCTCCGTCCTCAGCTCCCTTGGCCCTCCTTCCCTTCCCCACTTCAGGCTTTCCGTTTCCCCACACACTGTTCACACCTTCATAAAGAGCTCCTTTGTAGAACTATCTTCAAATTTCTCAATTTAAGCAAGCAAACCATCTCTTTCCTACCAGGACCCTGATGATACAGTAAGTTCTCACCACTGAGTATTTGCCAGAATTTGCCAGACTTCTCAAGGAATAGCTCCAGGCTCAATTTGTAGGCACAAAAATAAATTATCACTGCTCTCAAAAGAGAGGAGAGGTGGGACTTGGCTTTGGGAAGAAAAGGGACATTCCTCTCTTTCCCAAGAGTGAGGGACAACACTGCTGAGAAAGCTTGCCCAGGCACTTATAGAAACACAGGAAGATTTGTTCTGTCTTAAACCTCAGAAACTTGCGTTAAGTGGAATGGCACTGGCTTTGCCAGGAACTGGTACAGGAGTAGCTTTGTATTTCCCCCAGGGATTTCAGTGAGTGGCTACATTAAAATTCTACTCTTGCATAACATGTTTCATAGAAATTTCAATTTTAGGAAATGAAAATGACTGCTGCAAGTGACCTGAAGTTCCTACAATATCAGAACTGCTCCACACCTGGCACACGGCCATCTTGTCCAGAAAGCCAATTCAGAAAGGCAGGGGTGGAGAAGAGAGGAAGGGAAGAGAGCAATGCCCATCAAATATCTACTAGGTGCCAGTCACATTCTTCCCATCAACAAAGGTTTATTCAGCATGTCCTGTGTGTCAGGCACAGTGCTAGTTGCTGGGGCTAGCAAGAAAGCCAGGGACTCTGCACTCAGCGAGCTCCCATTCTAATGGGGAGGAAATAAATTGAGCAAGTATTTCCGAGACGTACAACTATTCTGCACATGATGCAGAAGTGTCTTAGGAGCCTTATGAAATAATTATTATCCCCATTAAGCAATTGGGCAACCCGAGGCTCAGAAAGCTTGAAGAAGATAATAAGAAACACAGTGAAGATTTGGACTCTAGAGATCTAATTCCAAAACCCATGTTCTTTCTATGACAATAAGCTAAATTTAGTATCTACCGTATACATGTCCCCAGGGTGAGGCATGTTATTTTTTTTAATAATATTTTCTTTTTTATGGGGTTGTTCTAAAGATTAACAGAGGTGAAAAGTAGTCTGTATTATTACTACAGTTATGCAATTAAAGACAGTTCACAGAGTATTCATAAAAATGAGGAGGCAGAAAGAATATATATCAAACTGTTTACATTCCCATCTTGTCACTTCTGCTGGGTTCCGTGAGCCTCTTGAGACATCTGAATTTCTTAGTCAAACTATGTAAAGAACAACTCTAATTTGCCTTGAAAATGTATTTTAAAAAATGAAGAGGTAATTTGCCAACAAGAGCTGCTAAAATGTTGAATGCTTGTGTGTTTTAGAACCTTTAAAAAAATAGATTATGCTACAGTGTACATTTCTTCATGTATTCCTTGGATTCAAGACAAAGTATATGTATTTATTTTATATAGCTGGATTTTATATATAGTGTTTATATCTAAACATTATTCCACATAGTAATTTTTTCGTGTGCATGGCCATTCTGTTTTTACTGGGCTTTGGGTTATTCTGTTTTTCAGACTCTTCTGAGGCTGTGAAAGGACACAGTTGTAACTATATTTAACCTGCCTTATTATTCCTTTGGAGATACAGTCTTAATAAGGCATTATATCCTGAAAAGTGGTGTAAACATAGTCTTGCTGGTTATACTAAAAACTATAGGTGGCCTTCCAGTATTCATTCTACCCTGTTGCCCAAAAACCAAACCTTGGCATTGAGAAGTACATTATTCAGCTTTCTTTGCAGTTAAGTACTGCCAAATGACCAGACAACTTCCATATATTCAACCTAATATGTACGATTTGGGGCTGAGATATTGATTGTGCTTTGTTCTGAACTATCTGTTCAAGAATGATTGTATAGTAAATAGCCTGGAAGATGGAGACATATCTCCCTCCACTGTAGCGGGCAGGTTTGCTTTACAGCTTTTAAAGATCTAGCATCTCTTTCAGGATCAAAGGACAAGCATGCTATCTACCCATTTTAAAAGAGGCAGTTTCCCCAAGCTCAGAATTCTTCTCCTCTAACACAACTCAGTGTGTGTGTAGGTGTCACTGGGTCTTCTCTACATGGTGGGTTTAGCAAACTAGGGGAGAATGCTGAGACTCCAGCTGCTGCCACTGCTGTGAGTCATAAATTGCCCTTTGTCTCTGACCCAGGAGATTCTGCCAGGATCCATGAAACAGTTGCAGTTAGCTAACTTGTTAGCTTGCAAGGAGGGTAAAATCGCAGACCCTTCATTGTTCCTGACAGTGGTATATTATCCTATTCCTGCTGTAAAAAAATTTCCACAAACTTAAAGGTTTAAAACAACACAAATTTAGTATCTTATAGTTCTGCAAGTCAGAATTCCAAAAGGAGTCTCCCTGGGTTAAAATCAAGATGTTGTCAGGGTTGTGTTCTTTTATGGAGGGTCTAGGGGAGAATTCCTTTCCTTATCTTTTCTACCTTCTAGAGGCCATCTGATTCCTCGACTGGTTCCATATTCAAAGACAGCAGCATAGCATCTTCAAATCTCCCTCTGACTCTCCTGCTTTCTTCTTTTACTTACAAGGACACTTGAGATACACTGAGCCTGCCCAGGTAATAGAAGATAGTCTCCCCATTGCGAAGTCAGGTGATCAGCAAACCTAATTCCACCTGCAACCTTAATTCTTCCTTGCTGTATAACATAACGTATTCAATGTTCTTGGGATTAGGCTATGAACAGCTTTGAGGGCCATTATTCTGCCCACCACGAGTGGTATGGAAGGAATCCAGAAGCAGGAGAGTTGACAAAAGGAAGCCATTCTGTGATGTTATCTTTGCAACAAAACATCTACACATTCCTGTTTAGCTGTCTCCTAATCTCTTGCATTGCTCAGGAGCATCATAACTATCATGATATATTAAACCCTTATAGCATGTTTGCAAATTTGCCTGTTTGAGAAAGGTCTCTACTGCAAATCAGTGTCTGTCTTTGTGACTTCCATTTTGAGGCTCAGTAATTGAAATTCCCAAAGCTCACAAAGTGACTTCCTAAGGGATAAAATGGGGGCATAGGGTTACCTTTGGGTGGGGCTTTGCAGGCTTGAGGGGGGCTAGGGATAGGTGGATGGGTAATATTGCCCAAGAAATTGGGGGGCGGGTGGGGCAACATATGAACATAGGAGATTGTCAGGTGTTGGTTGAGAGTATATAATGCTGAGAAAACCTTTTCAAAATATAATTAGGAAAGTTACCTGTTTAAGATACTTAAAGGGGATAATCTGATATAGGACAGACTCCTAGGGAATATGTGAATGCTCATTTTGCCAGAGTGGGTTATACCATTGGATAGAGACCCATAAAATGAGAGTGAAGGTATACCCACATCCTGGGGAGAACTAATGCCATCAAATAGAGGGAACTGTATCTCTCAAGAGAAATGGTGGCTCCCAGGGCATTAGGGCAGTTGAGCAAGTCAAGCCCTCAACACTGTTGCAAGTATCTCTGAACATGGCTCCTCAAGAAATGAAGATTGACTGTCACTGTGGGCCCCAAGGGGAGGGGGAAATAGATATTGAATAGATGGAACCAATGTAATTGTGAGGGCAATAGAAATGTTTCACAAGAGTATGCAAGGATGGATATAAAACTTGTAATATTATACCAAAAACATATAGGGGCCAACAGACTAATAATGTAAATCATAATGATACTAATGACTATGCTTGTGAGCCTATACGCCTGTAATAAGAATGAAGCCTAGAGCAGCACTGTGCCTAAGAGTTCCCTCCTGACAGCCTCCATGTTACTCAAATGTGGCCAGTCTCGAAGCCAAACTCAGCATGTAAATGCACTGCCTTCCCCCCAGTGTGGGACATGACACCTGGGGATGAGCCTCCCTGGTGCCGAGGGATCACTACCAAGTACCAGCTAATGACATAACTAGAAAATGACCTTGAATTAAAGGTTCAATGTGGACCAGCCGAATATCCTTGTATACATATAGTAACAGGAGTTAAAAATGCTTTTTGACTTAAATTAAGGGGGAAATGGAAAGGACAAATGAGTTTATATGGCTATGAGTCTCTAAAAAAGAGTCTGGAGGTTGTCAGAAGGATTACCCTTATACACACCTGAGCAGAGTCTCAGAGACAGATAAAGTAGATACAACCCCAAGTATTGGTTCTTCTGAGGGCTAAAGAGACCCACAGGTTTTATGGTCATGGCAGATGGAGTTCACTGCCATGTCAGTTGGCCCTTCTTTGGAGTTGGTGTTTCTGCATGATGGAACTGGACTCAGATGTGATCTCTTTTCACAAGCCTTTCTTGTTACTTTACTGGAATTGTAGTTGGTGCTGGGGTTTAAGATGTATCTAGGGGATCTGAATCTCTGGACTGACAATATGATAGCCAGGCCCTGAGCCTCAACAGACTTCAGCTCCTACACTCTGATTTTTTGGACTTACCCCACTCAGCTAAAATGGAGTTGAAGAAGGTCAACCACCACACCATGGAGCCTAGAGTGCCTACAACTGAAAGCAGGAGGATTGCATCCAGGATCCATGTGGAATCTAAGCCCCCTCTTGACATAGATGTGGAATGGACACAACCAATCCAAGGTCCACAGGAAGGAGGAATACAGTAAGGATTAGAGTGGACTTACTGATATTCTATTCATGAACTATTGTGGTTAGTAATCAAGAAAATGTGGTATTGCTGTGGAAAAAGTGGCCATGGTGGCTGCTGGGTGTGGGGAATGGGAGGAAGAGATAAGATGTGGAGACATTTTCGGGACTTGGAGTTGTCCTGAGTGGTGCTGCAAGCACAATTACTGGACATTGTAGATCCTTCCATGGCCCACTGGATGGAAGGTGGGAGAGTATGGGCTATGATGTGGACCATTGACCATGAGGTGCAGTGATGCCCAGAGATGTACTCACCAAATGCAATGGATGTGTCATGATGATGGGGGAGAGTGTTGCTGTGGGGGGAGTGGTGGAGTGGGGGCGGTGGGGGTGAATGGGGACCTCATATTTTTTGAATGTAATATTTTAAAAAAATGAATTAAAAAAGAAAAAAGAAAAAAAAAGAAAACAAAATAAAACAAAATAAAAAAAACAAACAAAGTGACTTCCTATACATCAGGAAGTCTGGATATTATGTCATTCTCTTCCAGACATATTGTTCCAGGTTTGGTGAAAATCTTTCCAGCCAATATCTCATATATTTTCAAACTTATGGAAATTGAATTATATATATATGAGATGAGAAATAATTATCTAAGAAGCGGAATTTGCCCAACAGATGGAACGTCCGCCTACCATATGGGAGGTCCACGGTTCAAACACCAGGCCTTCTTGACCCTTGTGGAGCTGGCCCATGCGCAGTGCTGTCGCATGCAAGGAGTGCCAATCCATGCAAGGGTGTCCCCCGCATAAGGGAGCCCCACACGCAAGGAGTGCACCCTGTAAAGAGAGCCACCCAGTGCAAAAAAAGTCCAGCCTGCCCAGGAGTGGTACTGCACACACAGAGAGCTGACGCAGCAAGAAACACGCAACAAAAAGAGACACAGATTCCTGGTGCTGCTGACAAGAATATAAGTGGACACAGAAGATCACACAGCAAATGGACACAGAGAGTAGACAACTTGTGGGGGGGGGGGAAGGGAGAGAAATAGATAAAAAATAAATCTTTAAAAAAAAGAAATAATTAGCACAAATTTCATTTTACACTGGGTCAAATCATATCTTCTTTGTGCATATGAGACTTGGGACTCAGCAATAATCCTATAACAAAGATCTAATTGCTATAGACTTTTCAATACAACTTATACATATAATTAATTTTTATGGAAAATTATATCTCAACAACAAAAAAATTCTTCCCATTTATCCATTCATCCGATAAATACTGATTCAGTACATTCTGTGTGCCAGGCACTGGTCTAAGTGCTGGGGATATAGAAGTGAACAAAAGAAACTCTCTACCGCACTGGAATTTTATTCCTGTGTGGAGGTGATAGAGAGGTGGGGAGACAGTAAACCAGCATGGCAGGCTCACCTGGCTCAGGTGGGGCTCCTTCAGGCAGCAAACCAGGGTTACCTGGGGCTGTGGTCTCATCAGGGGTTCACCTGGGCAAAGATTCACTTTCAAGCTTCCTCAGGTTTTTGGCAGAATTCATTTCCTTGTGGCTTTGGACTGAGGGTTTCGGTTCTTTGCTTGAAGTCCCCTCAGCTCCTAGAGACCATTTTCAGTTCTTGCCAGTTGAGCTTCTCCAATACGACCACTTAGTTTCTGACAGTTCTTTCTTCAGAGCCAGAGAGAATGAGAGAGAGTTAGAGAGAGAATACATTTTCTACAATGATGAGATCTTATGCAACAAAGCAGAACATGGGAATGACATCCTATCACCTTTGCAATATTCTGTTAATGAGAAGCCCTAGGATCTGCCTGCCACATGCAGAAGAAACCCAGCCATCATTTCCAAAGAGGCCAATTGTTGTGCCAGAGAGAAGGACACAGAAGAGACTCTACAACATGGCTCTGGCAAGGACTTGGCTTTTTAATGTGATTCGTGGAAAGCCATAGGTGAGTCTTGAGTGGAAGTGTGACACAATCTGACTTATATTGAAAGTACAACTCTCGGGTGCTCTGTTGAGGGCAGAATATCGCAATAGTTGGTCTGTCAACCTAGAAGTCCCACACCCTATTATCCAACCTTGATTGGGTGTGCAGGCAGATTTCTCTTAAAGCTTGTATCTCTCAGAGATAGGTTTTGTCTTAGTTTGTCAGGGCTGCTGCAATAAATTACAAGAGACTGGTTGGCCTCAACAACAGGAATTTATCATCTCATGATTTTGGAGGCTAGAAGTCCAAAGTCAAGGTGTCAGCAGGGCCGGGCTTTCTCTGAAGTCTGCAGTGCTCTGGTGGGGGGTTGCCTGCCTCCCTCACACGGTCGTCTCTCACCGTCTCCTTCTCTCTCCTACTGTGACTGTGTTCACGTTTCCTCTACTTCTCAGGACTCCAGGCACTTTGGACTAAGGCCCACTCTTTCAGCTTGGCCTCACCTTAACTTATAACATCTTTAAAGATCCTTTGTACAAATGGGTTCACATCTACAGGACCTGGGGTTAGACCTTCAACATGTCTCTGTGGGGTTGTAATTCAGTCCATAACACCTTTGAATTAGTATCTGATTATTGAGCCTTTGTATTATTTCATTTACTCTTTCAGAATGTATCAATTTTGCACTTCACTTTGAATAGTTTTGGGGCAGAAACTGCCTGTCCGGTAGTCCCACTTGCAAATGGACACTGTACAGTCTGTTTTTTCTTCTTCTTTATTATATCGTTATCTTTGGATGTTGTATAGGGAAGCAGAGTAGATATGAGGTTGTCTAATTCCGATCCCTGACTGAACGAGTAGCCTCTATGTGGGGGTGCCATTCTGTGGAGAAGGGGAAGAATAAGAGAGATGGGACCACGCAGTGCCTGTCACAGCTCCTGCTGGAAACTGACACGTTGTCTCTACTGTCCACCTTCCGTAGCCAAAGCAGGACACTTGGCCAAGGGCAGTCACGGGGCAGGGAAGTAAATTCCACCGACAGATCGGCACTCCTCCTCCCAGGCGAGGGAGTGGGCATAATCCACTCTGGTTTCTAAATCAGATCCATCAGTCTGGTCAGATATCTTTTTGGAGGGCATCAGCATAGAGGCAGAGGTTGACGCTGACCTGCGGGAGTTCTCTAGGGAAGGAGAGGCGCAGACTGTGCAGAGCTCAGCCCGCTTTCTCTAAGGGAAGTAGGCGGAACAGGACAGGAGCTAGAAGAGGAGGGGTTTGAGGAACAGAGGAAAACTGCAAGGTCTCAGAATTTGTTGAGGAGAGATGCGTAAAGGCGGGCTGGTATGCAGGGTCACATCTCAGGGAGAAGTGAAGGCGTAGGACATTTCAGTGGCCTTGATGAGTGAGGCCAAATCTCACCTTCAGAGCCACTGCCCTGTTTCAGATCATCAGGCTATGGTAAAGTGAACACGGCAAAGAAAAGAAACCTCTGTAGCCCGGCTTCCATCCTTTGCTGGTGTGCCCGCTGCAGTCACATCACACGCCGCTGCTCAGAGTCAGTGTCCAGCCTTCCATTCACCCAACTTTTCTGAAGGGACTTCCGTGGGCCAGGTACAGCAGTGGGCATTTGCAGGGAGAAGGGAGTAGGTATAATTCAGGAGCTGGCATGAAGGATTGTAGCAATAGCTACCCCAAAAGCAGACCGCCCAGTCAGTGATGTCTGAGGAACCAGGAACCCCTTTCTTGCCGCTCGGGCGTTCCCCAGGGGCTGGGGACTGGGCGGGGTTTGACCTAGGCCCTCCCTAACCCTAAGAATCGGGACTGCACCTGGGTGTTGGGCCAGCTTTGCTTCCAGGGACGACTGGAGAAAAAGCAAACCGACAACAAAACAGAAGGATTTAAATGTTGTGTTACCAACAAGGTGGGGGTTATGCCACAGTTTATTCTCCTGGCAACAAAGGACACACCGGCCCTTGCTGGGCTGATGCACGGCTGCCGGCCCACCTGGGGTTAACTTCACATCGAAGAGTCCTGGGGTCCTGCTTTCGCTCCGGGGCTTTAGCCCTCAAAGTCTCACAGCCTGGGCACCCGCTCAGGCCTGGGCGTCTGGGGGTGGCTGGTCACCACCCGCCATCATCCCTTCCTAGAGGTTTCTGCAGTGACCTGCAGGGCCCCCACTGGCACGGCAAAGGCGAGCATTTGAGCAACAGGCAGGCCCCGCTTCGAGTCCACGTAAGGGCTTCACTACACGCTGTGTGATCTTAGGGACGTTACTCCGTATAAAGCACAGCTAACATTCACGGTTGTTCTCAGGGTCTCACCTCACCAGGCACCCGCCTCCCTCAGGCTCGCTGTCCTCCATGTCACTGTTCTCCACGCAAAGTTCTTTCTCCTGTCAGGTCCTCTGCACGCCCAATTCTGTGGGGAAGGCTTGGATCTTCCCTGACAGGCTCTTTCTTGCCATTCAGTTCTCCGCTTACCTGTTACCGACTCAGCGAGGCCCTTCCTGACCACTCAGCCGAGGGGACTCCCCAGTACACCCAGGCACACTCGTCTTAGCTCCACGTAAGCGTCCTCCTAGCACGGAACATGGTCTGGAGCGGTCTTGTTTATTTATTTTTTATTTTTTGGGCTTTTACAAAGGATATCTATTTGGGGTAGGAGCTTAGATACCAGGCCATAAGCAGAAGTTACTTCCCTCACCAAAGTTTATTTTCATGTGTTGGAGCAAGACGGCTGCCGACTTTTCTGAGGGTTCAGGCTTCCTGGGTTCCTCTGGGCTCAGGTCCTCTGTTTTCTCCACAAGGACAGCTGTAGACTATGAGGCTCTCTAGACTTTGCCTCTCTCCACAAGGTCAGCTGTAGACTATCAGGTGAACGGCTCTGTCTCTCTCCCCGGGGTTTCTGCCGTGTCTAAGGAGCCATCTCTACTCCTCTGTGTTGTTCTCCTGGGCTCAGGTCCTCTCTTCCTGGGGCTGGCTTCTCTTTCCTCTGTCTGCTGACTTCCTGGGGCTCCAGCTCAAGACTCCAGCATCAAACTCCAACATCAAAATCTCTCCAACTCTGTCCTTTGCCATGTCCTTCATCTGTGAGTCCCCACCCCTTGAGAAGTGGGAATTCAACACCCTACTGATGTGGCCCAATCAAAGTCCTAATCATGACTTAATCATTCCCAGGTAGTTTACAAACATAATCTAATACCTATTTTTGGAATTCATAACTATATCAAACTGTTACAGGGGGGTAGTAGGAAAACCAAAGAAATTGGTCCAGATTTTCCCAATAGAGCAAAATGCAGACCTGTATATTTTGATGCTCAGATTTTAACTTTCTGTTTTGAGGGAATTATAGAATAGTGTGCAATTGTAAAAAATCCTCCAGAGAGATCCAGTACAGCCTTCACTCAGTGTCTCCTAATGGTAACATCTTACAGAGGTATAAGATAATTAGGATAATTTATCAGAACCTGGAACTGTCACAACGCACTCATTTTTTTATTTTTCTGCAATTTTCTTATATGGAGCTGCGTCACCACCACACCACCACGGTCAGAACTGGTCCATCACAAGAATCCCTCAAGCTTCCCTTTTATAGCCACAGCTACCTCCCTCCCCACTCCCTAATCTTTGACAAACACGAATCTGCTCTCTAGCTCAATAATTTTGTCATTTCAAGAATGTTATGTAAATGGAATCACACAAAATGTAACCTTTTGAGGTTACTTTTTTCACATGGCATAATTCCCTTGAGATCTACCCAAGGAGTTGCATGTTTCAAGGTTATTCAGTTTTTATTGCTGTTAGGTATTCCATGGTACAAATGTACCACGGTTTAACCATTCACCACTGGATGACATTTGGGTTATTTCCACTTTTGGCATTAAAGATCAAGCTATGAAATGTCAATCAATAGAAGTCTGGTTAACTAACAACAACAACAAAAAAAACCAATAAAGCTATGAACATCTGTTGTACACACTTTTCTATGAGCATAATTTTTCATTTCTCTGGGATAAATACCAGTGATGTGTAGATATGAGACTCAAAACACAGCAGCCACTTGGCTACCAGATAATCTCAAAGACCTGCTCCAACCAGCCCAATATATAATAATAGTTTTTATCCTCTATATCCCAGTTTATTTTTCCTCATGGCCCTTTCACATGATATATTTATTTACTTGCTTATTGCTCATCTTCCCCTCTAGAATGTAACTCCATGAGCAAAGGAGCTTTTTCTCTTTTGTTTCCTGCAGAGTCCTGGAGCCTAGAAGAGTGCCAAGCACTGAGGACTCAAAAAATACTTGTCGAATGAATGAATGAATGAATGAATATATCGCAGACATCTTTCCATATTTTATCTCATTCCTTTTGGTAACTGCATAGTATTCCATGTGTATGCCTGCACAGTATTCTCTTAAACTTGTCCCCTATCAAAGTATATTTATGTTGGTTTCAGTATTTTACAAATTCAAGCAATGCTGAAATGATAATCTTTGTGTAGATGGGAGAGAAGTGGAACAGATGATTCAAAGAGTATGTGCATTTATTTACTTATTGATTGATTTGCTATTGCCAAATTGCTCTCAACAATGTTCTCCAAATTTACATGCCCACGTTGTATGGGTATGTCTGTTTGCTCACATCTCTCTCACAGAGAGTATTGTCAAACTTTTTAACCTTTGCTAATCTCACAAATTAAAAGTGATATTGCACCTTTATTTTATTTCATTAATTTTAAGTTGTATCTCTTTTCACATATTTATTAACCATTCATTGTTTTACCCTAGGCCATGTGTTCACATTTCCCTTGCTTTTCTTCTTTTTTTTTTTTTTTTTGTCTTTTTAATTATATTTGTGAAAGTATTTGTCTGTTAAGGAAATTCATCCTTTGTCATAATGGCTAAAAATTTCTTTTCCAAGTTTCCTTTTTCTCAACTATTTAGAGGTATTTTTCCACATAGAATTCATTTGATTTTTAATTTTACGTAATTGAATGCATTCATTTATCATTTCTGGGCTTGAGGTAATGTTTAGAAAGACCTTCCAGACAATAAGATTCTTTTCTTTTTTAAATCACTCAGGTTTTTTCCCCCAGAACTTTTATGGATTAGTTTTAAAAATTTAAATCTTTCATTGTTCTGGAATATATTTTGGTGTAAGAATTAAGTTGACATCTTTTTTCTTTCCAAACAACTAGCCAATTTCCAAGATTATTTATTGAATAATCTATGTTTTTCATTTCTGCATTAACTTAAAATTTCTCCTTTACCTCATGCCAAATTCTCATTCCTACTTGGGTCTCTGCCTACTCTGCTCCATAAGCCTACTGGCCTCTTATTATTGTAATCGCATATTTTTTCCTCAGTGTTATTTTTCCAGAAAAACTAATAGCATCACTTGATAAAAGGGCAGATGAGAGAGTCAAAGAGAAAGGAGAACAAGCTTATGCTTCATTAGATCCAAGAATTTGCTGCCTAACAAAATGACCCAATGAGGAAGGGTCAACAGTGTCCACTGCCCCAGACACATTAAGATGAAGACCGAAAAGTGTCCCCTGGATTTAGTCAATACTAACAGAAATCACTGGAACCCTTGGGGTGGGTAGGTTAAGCAGAGGAAGCAAGTAAGAATTTATTATTCATGTTTATGTCTTATTTTTTCCTTAATGGATCCCAATGAGTCCCACCTCCTGGGTTCCATACCCTTGTGTAAGCCCTCCCCTTGAGTGTGGCCTGGACCGAGAGACTTGCTTCTAACAAACAGAATAGGGCGAAAGTGTGTAATATCGCTACTGAGATGAGGTTATAAAAAAACGTGACTTCCATCTTGCTGGCATTCTCTCCAGCTCTTCTCACTCGCTCGCTTTCATGAAGCTGGTTGACGCATCATATGAGCTGACCTAATAGAGAGGCACACGTGGCAAGAACTAAGCGCAGCCTGCAGCCAACATAGTGAGAAACTGGATCCTGCCCACCACCACCTGAGTGACTTGGAAGTGAATTCTTCCCCAGGCAAGCCCTGAGGTGACTGGACTCGTGAGCAACCCTGAAACAGAGGACACGGCTAATTTGTGCCCTGCAGGATTCCTGACCCACAGAAACTGTCAGATCATAAACTTGGTTCTTTTAAGTCCTTAAGTTTTGGGGCGTTTGTTATGCAGCAATTGATAACTAACTGTAGTATAATGAAAAACTTGCCTGGTCTTTGTCCCCAGTTCCTGGGGAAGCAACCTCTGAACCTTTGCCGTTTCCAGTGGTAGGGTGGGGGCAGCCCACAGCATTTGATGTGCTCAGTCCTTCTTGGTTTCCTCCAACCTTGACAGCATTTCTCTCTGCTGCTGCCTCTTCTGCTCCACCTCTAAACACAGGGGTCGGTCCCACGCTTAGTCCTTCACACTTCTCCCCACACGGTCTTATTCACTGCCATTACTTTAAATGCCATCAATAGGTTGTTGATGCCCCAATTTTATTTCTCCAGCCCCAGACTTCATCCAGCTTCAGATTTGTATGTGCCAGTGCCTACTTGCTGCTTCCACCTGAAAACCTAACAGTTCTCTCACACTTAATGTATGAAATGGAGAAATCTCAACCCCCTGCCTCAAAAAGACCCTTCCCAAATGCTCGCCTCAGCTGTCAGCACCACCAGCAGCCGGTTCTCAAGGCTGACACAGGGTTTCTGCCCTTCCTACGCACCTAGGTCCCACCACGCTCACATCCAACGAGCCAGCCTACTCCCTCCACCTCCATCTCAGTCTGGTCCAAGCCATGCCACTGCCCTCAGGCACGCCGGCAAGACCCCTAGTTGCTGTTCCTGTGGCTCCCATACTCCTGGAAGCCACTTTCCACTCGGCCATCCATGACTTGGCAAACTTAAACCAGGCGAATTTCTTCTCTCTGAACAATCCAAAGGCTTCCCTTTGCGTTTTGAGTAAAGCCCACCCCTGCAAGGCCTTTCAGGCGCTGACCTCTCCCACCTCTTCGGTCCTCCCTCCTTCCATTTGCCATTTAAGAGGCTCTAGCTACGCTGGCCTCCTGCCAAAGGGCCTTCACTTTGCCATTTCTTCAAGAAAGTTTGGCCCCCAGATCTTGAAATGGCCGGCTCTTTCTTGTCAAATTACCTCCTCAGAGAGCCCTTCCCTAAGTGCCTTGAAGTACCTCCTGCCTCCCCCCGTTATCAAATTAACATTTAATTTCCCTCACTACACTCGTCAGTACCTGAAAAATTTTAAGTCTTTGCTTGTTTCTTTTCTGTCCCTCTGGAATGTAAGTGACAGGACAGCAGGAGATTGGCTGCCTGGTTTTTTATTACAGCCACAGCACCTGGGACAGATTCTAGCTCGGTAGATATTTTTTAAGTGTGTGAAAACTAACTTTCAATTTCCCTATCATTGATTTTTTAGTGCGAGGCCTAAAAATGGTATTCCAGTTAGGGTGAAAGCTTTTACTTTCTCTTGTCTATTCCGGAATAAACATTTTAGTTAGTATTTTCCTGATGGCAAAGTTAAGGGATCAATGAAAGCAGAAAAATAGATTAACAAGTGTTGGGCAGAACTTATATCTAAATGGTTCCAACTCTCTCCAATGAGAGTTTTGCATTTGATATTGGAGATGTTTGGGGGCTTCTGTCATCATTCTTATTAGATATTTGTGTGTGTGTGTGTGTATGTGAGGAAGATGCCTCACCCAAACCAGGATTCTAATTGGCAGCCTCAGGAACCCCACCACAGGAGCTGTGCATCCTCGGAGCATGCCCTGCAGAGGAGCATTCCTGTTTTTCGGCACCCCAGGCCCCACACAACCACTGCAAATGGACGTGAAGAACTCCAAGCCAGCAGACCCAGCATTCCATCCTCAAACATCGCTCCTGATTTCCCAATCAATAAAGACAAAACAAAATATGAAAATAAGACATTTTTATTAAAAGTTAAAAATGTTTTCAAAGGTACACATGCAAATAGATAATTCCACCATAATATGGACTTGTAAAATCACCGATAAGCAGATACACACCGGTCTGCAAAACATGCATCAACTACCTAACCCTCTCAGTACTTGAGTTCGGGATAAGCCTGATCACTCAGAGGGAAACCACACACTTACCAGAATGTCCCTGCCACTGTCGCTGCCCCCAGCGACTCACATAGTGGAGGGGAGGGAGCAGTGCTAGGCTCTGCGGCATCCCAGCAGCCAGGCCCCCAGGCCCGGGAGGAGCTGCTCCCCCTTCCTGAGCAGAGTCAGTCCAAGCAAGTGACTTTCTGCCCTGGCGGGCTGCCCTAAGCAGTAGTTCTCAACCCTGGCCGCACACTGTCATCAACGGAGAACTTTAAAAAACTCCAATGCCTGGGCCCTGGCCAATGAAATGAGACTGTCTGGGAACTGAGCCAGAACAATGCCATTTTTCAAAGCTCCCTCAGGCATTTCTGATGCTCAGGGGGGGCGCAAGCACAGCAGCCACTTCTTTCTCAACTCTTACCTTCTTAGGAGTCTCCCAGAGTTCTAATTTAAAACATCTGTCATGTTTGACACTCTTCTTGAATTATGACGTTATGACATATGGATGCTTTGTTTCTACCACTGAATTATGAAGGGTTAAAAAAATAGAGCACCCAGATTTCATAAAAAAATTTATTTTCATATAAAAGTGCCAAAATATCCACCAATGTCATCATCTATCTTAACAGCCAGTTTATGCTAGTAATCAAAACACAAGCATCTTTATTCACATTGTTTAAAACTCAAATTCCTTTCACACATTCCCGCAGTAACTCGAGTCTCTAGACAGTGGAAAATTTGCATTCCTATTTGCCGTGGTAGTCCATATGTCCAGGTTCATATAGGCACGAAATGGGTTGAACCCTAGGTAGTATTCCTTGCACATGACCGCCTGGTTTTCCATGTGAGCTGGATGTTCCGTGGAAGGATTGATGGGGCAGCAATTTTCATACACATCGCTTTGTGGGGCCCAGATGGAACCAAAAAGTCCAGACATCGGAGACAAGCTTCGGGTGCTTGTGAGGTAGGGCTGAAGTATAAATGGGGAAGGAAAGAAAGAAAAATGCTTAAAAACAAAGCTTTAGAAAGACAAGCTTGAAGTTGTATATATACCTGTGGATATCACAATATCCAAGTCACTCTGGAAGTTACCAAACTTATCAACAATCTGAGTTGCCTTGACTTTGTTTTTCTCAAAAGACTAGATACAACTTAGTTTCCAGCCCCAGAAAGGATCTACAGGTCAACTGCCCACTACCTGTGGAAAAAAAGGTTGCGTGGATGTGAAAGGAGAAGGCCCCGGGCTTTTAGGATGAAGGGCGTGTCCACAACCAGGAAGCTGTCAGGACCCCAATCACTGACCACTGATTTTCCTTAGATGAAAATTCATCTCCTCTCATCAGCCAACGAGGTCAGCAAGCCACAAAGAGACAGTGGCGCTACACTCGATTTAATCGACAAAGGGTCACTCGCCGGTGTAGCAGGAGGTGTTTTTCATTCAGGGGTGGCCAGAATGCAGAGCCTGTCTGATGAGGTGCTGGCTTCCTCCAGGGGTGCCAGCCTAGGATTCTGTGAGCTACACTATAAACCAGGGTTTGGCGGATCCAACCCCAACGAACTGAGACCAGCACTAAAGAAATGCCAGAAACAACGCAGCGCCGCCCGCGACAGGTTCCCGGCACAGGAGGGGTGGACACTGACCGAGGAGCTGATGAACCCGGCATGCCCCCAAGCAGCAGGCATGTTGGGCGGGGCGTTCCAGGTAGACTGAGCGCTGTGGTCAATGAAGTCTGTTTGAACGTCTGCAGGACAGGGGAAGCCATTGGTGTAATTCATGTTTTCTACAAAGAATGGGAGACATCAACACAGGTAAACACTTTTATGGAGAGGACAGAATTCTCACTGCAGGCACAAAAGCTTTACAAGGCCTTACCAGACGGTGCAGTTAAAGACACACGTGACTAACTCAACATGAATTGGGAGGATCATTTTATTGTCACTTGCAAGGTTGAAAGTGTAAATAAGGTACACTTACCTGGGGAGCCCCTGGGGAGAAAGGTTTTTCTCTGGGTTTGTTTTTCTATATTTGACAATCTGACAGGAATCTAATATGCAAAATACACTAAAACACTACTAAAGATTTTAATATTCTCAAGATTTTTACCAGTCCCTAAAATTTTCTTTTATTACCGGTCATGCCCACCTCAGCCACCTGCACAATGCCATATGGAGTAATAAAAGCAATCTGAGACCAAGCACCGCTTAGATACAGTAAGATGATGATAAACACAAAGCCTCGCAATGACATGTGGAAGAAGCTACTAAAGCACCCTCTGGTGGTTAGCATAGAGCAACGCACGTACCCAGGTCCAGTAATAAACCCAGTAATTAACTGTTTACCTCTTCCCTAAAGCCTGAACCTGCGGCAAACGAAATAATGATCGACTGTACTGTGCACCCTATCCAGTAACGAATGGCAACAGGAACACTTCCCAGCATATTAGGGAAACCCCCTATCTCTCCTTTATAATCCTTAGCCCAAGCATCTGCAATGCCCCATTATTTCCCCTCCAAACTACTGTCCTTCCTTTTGGTGCACCACCAGGGTCAGAAAAGTCAGTACTTGCTGGGTGAGGAACAAAGAGATAAATGGTTCTACTTGGCATGGGACCGACTGGTCTGCCTGAGAAGTCTAGCCAACAAGTAAAACCCTACACCCCCAGGAGATAATCCACAGTGTTAGAGCCACAGAAATTCAAACGACCCAGTTCTACCTAATTTGAAGGACTAAATGGATTAGACACCCAGATTTGGAGAGCTTTCTGAGAGTCACATCAGTCTGCATATGGCAGGCAGGCCCAACGGGACCCCCACGAGGCCATTCAGCAGCCTTCTCTAACATCTTCTCAAAGTCGTCACGTTCTTCTTCCAGTGAGTGCCTAAGTCCACACTGCCTGCTTCAATCATGTGAAAATAACAGAATGGCACTGGGATTGTTCAAACAGCTTTTACCTTCTGGAAAGGCATTGTAATCGTTCAATTCCAAGGGACAGTACACATTGGGAAACTGGCCTTCACAAGTTGTGCTCCAATCAATGAAACCGCTACAAAAGAAAAACAAGAGGTCTCATTTCAGAAACAGGGTATCAATAGGGATCAAGATTTGGAGGAAACAACCCATTTTAAGAGTTTGTTCTCTTTTCCAACGGCATTTTCACACTATACTGCCCAGCAGGCTAAATCACTACTAATTCCCCAATTTTGGAAAATAAATATGTACTTTCTAAAGTCACAGGTTCAAAGACTTACTAATTTTACTAACTAAATGCTCAGAACCAGTGACATCTACAGTCTTCAGCATGGATGGATGGGGCCAGCAGCTACTTTACTTACAACTGTTTCTTGAGCCTAACAGCTAGAGGCAGAAGCCAAGGCCTTGGCTTTACCCGCCTATGGAAGAAAGAATGGACCATGTTTAGGTGCCGCAGCAAGACCTGAAGGATTTTAATTTATTCTCCTGAAATGTCCACCTTTCACTCAGAGAGCAATACCAACATTCATCTTAGGAAAACCACAACTATAAAGACTATGCTTCATGATACTCTGATCACTCTTCCAAACTGAACTGTCACTACGTAAAGCAGAAATAAGAAAGTAAATACCCTGTAACAATCTGAACAAAAACCCTTCCAACAGAATGTGATTAAACAAAGATAGTAACATTTCCCCCCATTTCTTTAATCAAATGACATATTAGCAAATAGTAAATCTAAGCAACTGTCATTATACAGGTGTTTTTCAATACTCAAACTATTTGACCATTTAAATTTTTAAATATGTTGAAGATCATTGCCACAGAAAAATGGACATAAATATTTGCTCAGTGCCAGGGTAGGAAATATGAGTGACTTTTTTTCAAATTTGCCTTTAATATATTCACTCATTTTTTCAACTTAAAAAGGAAAATAATGACATGATCAACCAGTTATAATCTGATTTCCTTTCACGTTCCTCTCAATGTCAGGTTTGTTGTTTTCCAAAACATTACAACTCCAAGTGGCCGAAACACAGCCAATGTGCACTGAAGAAGGAAGCTTGGCCCTCATTTTCCTAAGGGCCACTAAATGAGCAGAATTCAAATTCCTACCACAAGCCCTCCTGCTAAGCAGGGCACAGATAAGAGATGAGGAGCTATACCTATCAGGAACCGGGTGGGCCTCCTGCATCACACAAGGCACACCGTTCTCGAGACTGCAGTTTAAGCTGCTGGTCAGGCACACTGGCTGGGTGGGCCACAGGTCTCCAGGTGGGTAAAGACCTAGGGAAGAGAACAAGGCCTTTCAGTCCAGCTCCGTCCCCACCCAGCCCTCGCCCCACCCTTCCTGCAAAGCCCAGCGCAACTTCTCTTTCCTCCAGAAAACTCTACCATGTGTCACCCCCAACACGCTGCCTTCTGCCTCCTCTGACTGCTCTCGGGACATGATTTCCAGACATAATGCCGAAACAGAGCAAGCTGCTGTGACGGTGCACGCCTCGTCTCCTGGTCTGGATTGCACAATTTGTTCACACAATAAATACGTGAGGTCCTGCTGTGTGCAAGGCGCCGTTATAAGATACCAAGGACAGCGCAGTCAACAAGTTTACAGTCAAGTGGGCAGAAATAACAAACGAAATAACGAGTACAGCATGACAGGTGGCGGAGAGCACCATGACGACAAAAGCACAGCGCTTTAAATCAGGGCCTCCCTGAGGTAGTGGCTGATCAAAGACGTGAAGGAGGGAGCCACGTGGGTACCTGGGAGGAGTGCTGCAGGCAGGGGACAAGGGCCCTGACGTGGGACCTGCCTGTTGAGTTCAGGTCAGACAGGACACCAGCAGGGCCAGAAAGGAATGGGGGCGGAGAAGAGTGGGAGGCAAGGTGGGAGCAGCCTGGCAGCCAGCCAGCAGAGCCTGCTTCAAAGGCTTTGGCGTTTCCTATCAGGTGGGAAGCCGCGGGAAGGTTCTTAGTAGACAGTCTCCCCAAGGTTCTCAGGTTTTTGTGCTTCTCACAAGCAGAGGCACTGGCTACCTATGCCCTGGGCTATCTTCTTGAAGATTTTCAGCAAAAGCCTTGGAAGATGTAGTGTCGCCCTAGAGCAAAGGGCAGGCATGCTTGCTTGCTTACTGCCTGTGATTGACCGTCTGGGCTCCCTAAGCTCAGCTCCTCTCCTAGAACACAACCCACTGCACGTGCCGGCCTCTGTCGAGGCCTGTTTGGGTCACCCCAGTGGCGCCTGGCAGCAAGGGAAACTGATGCAAATATACTGGAGTTCACGCGGCCGGCCCAACCCATCTCATCTTAGCTTTAAGGGAAAAACTAGCAGCTACCCCCCCCGGGGGGAAAACTTTATCCCCGATTCTGCCACCTGATGCAAAGGTGCTAGCTCAGTGGGGCCCTTGATCCACAGAGGTCCCCTAAATGCCTGGGCCTGGCTCACGGAAGGTTTGGCTAAGCTGAAACCCGATGGTGTCCACGGGCTGCAGCAGCTGTCCAAGTCAGTGCCGGCGGAACAGAACCAAAAACGGACGTGGCTGCTCCAGCCAGCGGGCAGGGCCCAAGGCCGTTCTTGTAACTCTGGCCAATTCTCCCCCGATGACCCTTGCTGTGTTTTCACTGACCCCTGAGCTCTTACCAGTGGTCGACAGGTTTGGCCTGCCACTTGGAAAATGACAGATTGGAAAATCAATCCCTCTTTGGAACTGTGAGTGTAAAAACCAAGCTTGGCCTCTGATTAAGCGTCCTCAGTAGTGGCCCGTGGTGAGGGCCATTCTCTGGAGCCAAGCTCCTGGGAAGCCTGCACTGCCCAGGGGCCCTCACGGCTGCCTGGACATTGAGGTGCTTCCAGCATCGAAGACTGGGCAGAGTCAACGATGCTGGACCTCTGAGCCCCCTCCGGGCCCTCAGGGGGGCCTCTAATGTTAACGCATTTGCAGGTTAACATGTTTCTCTTTTATCCAACCAGCCAATTCAGCCGCACCATGGCAGCCCTCAGAAATACATCTGTATTGTGCTTTTGTGGCTTTCCAGATCAAAAGTCTCCTAACGGTGGTCTGACAGTCAAGACAGCCGATGCACCTTCCACACACTCCCTACTTCTGGCGTGGCTGAGCATCGGAAAAGCCCCCTCAAGAAATCGATTCAAGAAGATTTCTGACTCTCCCACCTCACACCTCCGTGAGGCAGTGCCGTCACTGGCTGCAGCTGTCCCTAGAAAGAGGATCGTTTCCTCTCCGTTATTTCCTGGGCAATGATCAGGACCAAAGGGGTGTGTGTATGTGAGTAGAGGGGGTGGTGACATGGGCCTATCTTGAACTTTCCAAATTCTGCTCCAAACATTCCCTGAAACCTGCTGCTGCTTCCTGTTCCTTAGAGCAGTCCCAGGCCAGCTGGCCGGCACTGCTTCTGGCAGTGTGAGCCGGGCCCAAAGCTTGCCGAGTGGCTTTGGGGTGAGGCTTCTGGGTGAGTCGCCCGGAGCCTCACCGCAAGGGCAGGGTCCGAGATCGTAAGGGGGGACAACCTCTTGGTCGAGTGCACTGCTCGCGGAGCCCCCTGCAGTGCCCGCACGGGCCCAAGGCCTCTCAAAGTTCATAAAGAAGTTTCATAAAGACCTTTTTCACTCTTGCACGTGACCCTGCAAGTGGGATGTGGTGGGAAAACAGTGAAATTTTAGCTATTGGAATAAGGCACAAGGATTTTGTGGTCGTGGAAGTAGAGCACGAACCTGGCACCCGAGGAGGAAACACTTAGAGCCCAGCAGGTACGGAGAGGAGAAGGCCAAGTGGCACAAATAACGCGGATGCTCCTGCCGCTTACTGTGCTCCAAGTCCCTTGTCTCTGACCCAGGAGTCTCGTCCCTGCCAGCACCTACAAAGCGGGGGCAGGCTAACCTGTTAGCTGGCAAGGAGGGTTGCAGACTCTTCCCAGTTCTTGACCGGGCATGAGCTGACTTTTACTGTAACACGGTCACTCTGGCTATGTTGAAAATAGAGTGTAAGGTGGAGTGAGGGCAGAAGCAAGAACACCTGTCAGGAAGTTACTGTGAGGATTCAAGTGAGCTGATGACAGACCAGGGTAATTATCATGGAGTTGGTGACAGGAGGTCAGATTCTGGATATCTTTGCAAAGCAGAGAGCTAGAAGAATAAGACAAAGGTCAGATGAGAGATAGAAGAGAAAAAAAAGTCATTATGGCCCTGAGACTTCTGGCCTGAGCAATTAGAAAGATTAAGTGGGAAGACTAAGAGGAGCAGGTTTGAAGATGACCGAGCATTCAGTCTGGGACCCATTAGATCCCCAAATAAACGTGTCAGATTGGCAGTTGGCGATAAGATACTTGAGTTCAGGAGAGAGGCTTAGGCTGAAGATATCACCTGGGACCTGTGAGGTAAGATTTTAGCTTTTAAACTGAACGAGATCAGTAAGAGAAGACAAGAGCACCAGGGTCGGCACCCAGGTACCTGGTTACTAGGAGAGGCGGGGGAGCGAGGAGGAAGTGAATGGAGATGCAGGCGAACAAATGCCCAGCGGCTGTAACAGCGCAACGCGGAGACCACGGGATTTAACACGCAGTGAACTCCCTCGGGTTCTGCTTCAGTGAAGCAGCATTAAAAGCCAGATTAGAGTGATTGCAAGGGAGAAGAGCAGGAAGGGAAACGAGTCATCAGACATCTAAGGAGTTTCTAAACAGAGCAGAGAAAGAATAGAGAAACAGGGCAGCAGCTGGAGAAGCCCCAGGGTTTTTAGTTGTCTGTTTTTTAAGACGGGAGGTATTACAAGATACAGTACGCTGAAAGGAATGGCCCTTTAGAGGAAATGATGATGCAGGAAGGACACGAAAATGTGCTCAAACAATATCCTTGGAGGGAAGGTCTGTACTAAAGATTGGGCAGGTTGGAAGCAGAAAGTGGCACGATGGTGGAAGGTGGGTGGATGGGCAGTGGGAGCTCTCTGAAGGTTTCTAACTGCTTCTCTCTTTTTCATAAAATAGGAAGCTCTAAGAGAGAGCAAGAGGCAGAAGGCACAGGAAGAGTGAGAACAGAGGAGGCTAGACAAGGAAGGAAGCGGGGAAGTGCAGCAGCAGCAGGGCCGACGTGGAGCTGGCGGTTATGAGTTTACACCCGCACCAGGCAGTGCTCCTGGGCGCCTCTCCAGCTTCACTCATCCGTGAGGGAACGAGCGCGGGCAGGGACGGGGTACAATCATGACTGTGGTCTTGCTAGGGTAACAGAAGGACTGTACGGATGGATTCAGGGAATTGGAGCTGTGCAAGAACCAAAGTGTGGCTATGAGGAAGTGAGGACAGTTAAGAGGTGATGGGACCAGCACTTCGTAGAAAACAAATTGTGAACAAGATCTAGTTCTTTAATGACTTTAGTAGCTAACCAAGGATTTTAACAAGTGATCAAAACAAAACTGAAGATAGCTTCTTAACTAGAACAAAGTAAAAGGCACGTACACACACACACAAACATGAAATAGAGCACTAGATTACATAGAATTCTCTCCAATGGACAGCAAAACATGTTAAATGGCATCTGTTTTGACATTATGAGTGAAATCCTATCTCTATTAACTGAAAGGAAAGAATGAAATACCATCTAAACCTCCCCCAAACCTTGCCTTAACCCTTAACATATCACTGATTAGTGAATTTAAAATTTTTTAACTCCAGCTTGCAAATAATTTATTCCCATTACTAATTTGATAAGTCAAAAATGTATCCAAGGAACAGTAGAGAAGCCTTATGCTTTCCAAGTAAAAATGCTCTAATGTGGTAACTGTTAAGTCCAGGATTTCATATGTATGAACCAAAATGCAAATATGTACATTAGAGATAAACGATGCCATAGAGATAAATGATGCCATGGAGAGTGAAGATTCTCACAATTCCTGACCCTTAATCTGGTGGGAAAGGGGTGCTAGATTAAAAGAGGCAACAAAAGACCAGGACAAAGAGAGAAGAGGAGGAGAAAGGACAAGAAAAACAAGGGAGAGCTGGAGCCCTAATCTTTGCACCAGAGCAACCCCACAGAGCACAGAGCAGCTGTGGTCTCCAGCCCTGGAGCAGGGCAGGGCAGGGCAGCACCCGCCGCTGAGCAGGATGTGCAGCTTCTGAGACAAGGTGGGTTTGGGCAGGAGCAGGAGAGCTCAGGGAAAGGGCAAGTAGGCAAGGATGCCGCCTTACTCTGGGCTTGCTGCCAGCCCTGCCTCTGTTCTCTTGGGTCCCGCCACTGCCCTCTATTTTGTTTCCTTCATCTCAGAAAAAAAGTGGTAGTCCCCTGTGCCCCAGGAGGCAAATGGGCCAGGAAGGACCTCAGCAAGCAGGAGTCAGAGGCCCCCCACGACGCCAGTCTAGAAGGGGTGCCTTCCAAATGCCCAAAGCCCTGGGACAGGACTTGGAGAGAGGGCACTGGGACACAGCCCCGCCCCGCCCACCCCGCTTGTCCTTCTCAAGCTCCCTGGCCAGCGATACTTTATACCAGGCTGTGGTCTATCTAGTCAGAATACGCCTCACCTTTCTCTTCATCAGCGTCTGCAGGCATGTCAGGAAGGCCGGGGCAGGGAGGGTCTGCATATTGTGGGAGATTGTGTGTATCTCTGCAGGGAAAGTGAAAAAAGGAGGAACCACTGATTTTTTCTGATCAAGGAAACTCTGAAACTGTATAACCGAGTCTGATCGAACTCTTGCATTAATTCCTCCCCAAGAAACACAGACATAGTAGACACATAAAGATGCATGGCCAGAAAAGCATTGAAAATGCACATTTCCCAAGATCCAGCAAAGTCCTGTTTCGACAAACAACACAACACTTCTGTGGAGTTAAGGCAACCGAGGTCATCTGCAGATTCAAATCTACCTACTCCCAGTTAGCAGCAATTCTTAATCCTTAGTTTCCTTCTACCCCTAACAACACTCACCTAGAGTTTTCCTTCACTGTACACTAGCTCAGTTTCTTTCTCCCACAAATTCACCAATTTAATTAGATCTACCTGCCACCTCACTACCCACGTGTATGTCTTGCCCCGAAGCTCTCTCCTCCTTGCTTATTCTCCCCTTCCTCTTCTTCCACTCCATGAAAGGTACTTCTTTTATTTTGTCCACTGCTGCAGAAATCTGCATACAGTGGTACTGTAAATGTGCAGGTACTGACTAGGTTCTTGTGACATTTTCTATTCTCACCAAAGCTGTTTTAATTTGAGTCTTAGCAAAAAGAAGATCGTTTCCATCCTTATATACTAAAGAGTGATTCTTCTTTCTACTTTCAGAAATGTGCCGTTTTTCTAACAGAGCTATAGAACTAAAAGGCAATACCAGACACACCCCCACATAACCCAGTTTACTTGGAAGGAAGACTCTTTTAAAATTATTACAACAAGTATATTTTGCTCTCATGCATCCTTAAAAGGCAAAAATTTTTCAGGTTTTAGCCCTGCAGCACCAAGGGCAAAGAAGAAACAATGGTTTATAGAAAAAGTAGTACAGAAGTAGTAAAAGCTGGGAAATCAAAAACTTACGTGGGATTGCAGATGTTATGAGAAAGATTCAAGGAGATAGGAGGTTCAGAAGGGAAGTCATTTTGTGAAACTTTGTCTCCTGCATAAAAAAATTATCACAAGGTTTTACAAATGTAAATCAACCGTATAGATTCTGTATTAAAATGTGCAGATTAACATCAATAATCTCTAATGAGGGATTTATTTCTCACTGTAAACTGATATTCACAAATTCAGTAATTTAAGTTTTAAAGGCTTTTTATCATTTATCTTTTCACTGAATACTCAAAACTCAACATTTAAAATTTACTGGTTTTTGGATTAATAATATATTTATCACAAATCTATAATATTGAAATTATCAATATTAGAGCTACAGACCAAATGCGAGCTAAATTTCTTAATAAAATTTTTTCTTTTGATAAAGGAAATTTAGCGATAAGTATATTTCTTATTATCACTCACATTACAAAAGTAATATATGTTCATTGTAGAAAATCTAGAAAAATAAAAGTTCAAAGAAGAAAAAGATAAATCCTCTACAATTATACAACCATTATCAATATTTACATATATTTCCTCACAATTTCTTTTGTATGTGTATCAAACTTTTAAAATAAAATTGGGATCATACTCCACAAACACACTGTCTTTTTGGTCTTTTACAGAATTTATTTAATGCGGGACAGTTTCCTGCTACTGTATGACCTTAAAACACAAAAGATTGCACACCAGGCCACTGGACTGCAATATTATCAATTGCTAAACATTTTTCTACTGCTGACCTTACCCCTCAAGCAGAAGCTCTACTATGCTTCTGTTAATGCCAAGTATTGATTGAAAAAAATATCTAGTGAAAGCATCATCAGGCAACCTTCCGCCGTCAGTGGTAGGTAGGTAGAGCTGTGCTGCTGCAGCTGTGGAAACCAAGCCTCCTCCGGCCAAAATAACAATCTCTCCCTCTTTTTTTTTAAAGATTTATTTATTTATTTATTTATCTCCCCTCCCCCCTCCACCCTGGTTGTCTGTTCTCTGTGTCTATTTGCTGCGTCTTGTCTGCTTCTGTTGTTGTCAGCGGCAAGGGAATCTGTGTTTCTTTTCATTGCGTTGTCTTGTTGTGTCAGCTCTCCGTGTGTGCGGCACCATTCCTGGGCAGGCTGCACTTTCTTTCGTGCTGGGCGGCTTTCCTTACAGGGAGCACTCCTTGCGTGTGGGGCTCCCCTACACGGGGACACCCGTGTGGCACGGCACTCCTTGTGAGCATCAGCACTGCGCATGGGCCAGCTCCACGTGGGTCAAGGAGGTCCGGGGTTTGAACCGCAGACCTCCCATGTGATAGACGGACGCCCTAACCACTGGGCCAAGTCCGCCACCTAACAATCTTTTATCAAACAAAATACTGCGTACCTTCATCTAAGTCCATGCATTCATCATGTGGACAAGAGTATCCCCAAGGAGCAAAACTGTTTTGTTTCTTGGGAGTTGAAATAATTTATTCTTTATATATATATATATAAGTACAACATACAGTAATAAACAAATATACAGCCTATATGGGGAAATTAGGGAAAATGTCTAAAAAGGGTTGTAGTAGGGGCAAAAATAAAAAGGGAGAGAAACAGTGACTTTGAAAACACCTGGGTTTTTATGGACACTCCTACTCTGGTCCCTCCAAGCCATGGGTACCATTACGGGTAAAGAGAGAGGGTAGAGAGACAGCCCAAAAGCTGCTGAAGGAAACGCTCTGCCGCTTGCTGACATCACATCAACCCATCTGTAGAGAGGCAGAAAGATGTGCTGGAAAGGGCCCTGGACTTGGGGGAAAGGAGACCTAAGCATAAGCCTGAGCTGCTGCTGTGTAAACTGTATGGGGTAAACAGAACATACAGCCTCTCTGAACCTATCATGCTGACATGGGCAGCTGATTGCTCCACGCAGGTGAGACAGGAACGGGAACACCAGCCCAGCTCATGTCACCACTGCATGCACACGGAGTGCGTATGTGCCTAAAGAAGCTGTAGGGCATCATACAAACAGGCATTACTGACCTTCACTGCCATTTCCTTTTACAAAGGTGAAAAGTTTGCTATGTTGGCAGTAACAACTAAGAAGAATGAACTAAAACTTTATATTGACACAGAGCTTAGAAAACAACATTGAGTGAAAAAAGCAAGATGCAGAATGCTACACTGAAATACGATTTAATTTACCAGACCATTACACCAGACCCTTTAGATATTGATGCTTGAACTTATGAACCTTGTTCTTGTGAAACTGAGACTTAGCTTAGTATTTTTTTTTCCTCTCCCCTTCCCCTCCCAGCCCCAGTTATCTGTTCTCTGGGTCTATTTGCTGCATGTTCTTTTGTCCGCTTCTGTTGTTGTCAGTGGCACGGGAATCTGTGTTTCTTTTTGTTGCATCATCTTGTTGTGTCAGCTCTCCGTGTGGGCGGCGCCATTCCTGGGCAGGCTGCACTTTCTTTCGCCCTGGGCGGCTCTCCTTGCACGTGGGGCTCCCCTACACGGGGACACCCCTGCGTGGCAGGGCACTCCTTGCGCACAACAGCACTGCGCATGGGCCAGCTCCACAAGGGTCAAGGAGGTTCGGGGTTTGAACCATGAACCTCCCATGTGGTAGACGGATGCCCTAACCACTGGGCCAAGTCCTATTCCCTAGCCTAGTATTTTATATTGCCTAAGAGTTACCTCCTGAATGCCTCCTTGTTGCTGTAATATGGCCTCTTTCAAACTCATTACCTTCTACCCAGTGTGGGACATGATTCCCAGGGATGACCCTCCCTGGCACCATAGGATTATTATGAAGTGACAACTAGCAATGCATTTGGAAAAAGACATCGGCCAAAAGGGGGAAATATTAAATACATATGAGTTTTTATGGCCAAGAGATTTCAAATGAGTTGGGAAGTCATTCTAGAGGTTATGCTTATGCATGTCTTAGAAGGATCTCACTGACTGCTGCAGTAATCAATGTCTCAAACAACGGGGATCCTGAGGGCTCTAGAGACATCTGGACACTATAAGCAGGGCAAACAACACAGGAATTTGGCATTCTGTCAGTGGGCCTTACCTTGGACTATATGATAACCTAGCCCCCCAGTGTACTGGAGTTGGACTCAGTTATAATTTCTCTACACATGGTTCTTTTGCCCCTTTTATTTGAACCTATAATTAGCACTATACCTATTAAATATGTGTCCCAGAGACTTAAATATTCTGGTATACCAGTTGAGCCCTGAATCTCAGCAGAGTTGCAGCCAACACCTTTTCTCCAGTTCATTGGACTCACCCAAGAAAACTAACAAAAGGATGAAAATGGACAACACCCATCTCCCAACACAGAAAGTGTCTACAATTGCAAGCAAGACAATTCCACCCATCTGCCCCATGGGATTTAAGCTCCCTTTCAACCAGAAGCAAGTGGGCAGGACCATCCCCAAATCCTCAAAACTGAGGAATGAACAAACATAAGGGGGGAATGCAACTATGGACTAAGGTAGACTTATTATTCTGATAATGGAAGAATTTTTAACATTGATATAAAGGCAGTGCTCACCAGAGGTTCTGAGGAGAGGGAGAGGGAAGAAGAGGTGTAACATGGGGCATTTTGAGAATTGTTCTGAATAACACTGCAATGATGGATACAGGTCATTATACATTTTGTTAAAACCTTTAAAATTGTACAGTGCAAAGTGTAAACCATAATGTAAACTATGTATCATGGTTAGCAGCAATACTTCAATTTGTGAAAGTGTTTATCAATTGTAACAAATGTACCACACTAATGAAAATGTTGTTAATGGGGAAAAGTGTGGGAGGGGGTGGGGGTGAGGTATACAGTAATCCCCTATATTTTTTATTTAACATTTATGTAATCTAAAGCATCTTTAATAATAATAATTTTAAAAAACAAATTCAAAAGAAAATTAAATCAATTTAAAAAGTGAATTAATGTATGCAGCCAAATAAAAAAATGAACTGAGACACACCAAGTCCACAACAGTAGTTCTCTTGGGAAGGGGGGAGTAAAGTATTATTGTTTTTAAAGACAAAAGGAACAACAAAACCCATTAATGAATGTGAAAAATTAAGAACTGTTAATTCTGAGTGACGGAAATTGTTAATTCAGGGAAAGGTGGCGTGAACCCAATAGTAAATAAATAGTACTCAAATCCCTGGTCCCAGTTGTTCCCTGGGTGCTGGAAGGCAGATCTAGGCTTCTACTGGGGGCAGGAGGGAGAGCAGAAAGAAGGAGGCATTCCGGAAGCCCGGATTCATTCTCACACTCACCAACTGGAAGGAAGTGCTGAGGGTCCACCACAGGTTTCTTGTCCCCATCAGAGCTGCAGGTGCTACTCCAGCTGCCCCAGCTGCCCCAGCTGCCACGCATACTTCCTGAGGAGCTCCCACAGTCTGAGCTAGAATCTGAGCAAAACTTTTCCACACACTTCTTCTCAGGCTTCTGGAAGTGACCCTCTGGAGGAAGTAAGAGTGAAGAGCTGACCCCAAGCAGAGAAGTCTAGATTCACTAAAATAATTTTCAACTTGATGCCATTTCTCACACAAGGAGAGGCGAAATTATGAAACAGGTTAAGGTTCAACTTCAGGGATTCCTACCTCTGGCTCATCCAGCAAGGAGGCGGAAGAAACTTCCTGAAACTAACAATAGAACTTTAATAATTAGTGGAGGGCAAGTGAAGGTCTACTCTGCTTTTAGGACGGGCATGCAAACCTGAGAGGAAAACCAATTATAATCTCATTCAAAAAATGGCTCTAGAAAGTAACAAACACTTCTTTCAAGAAAATTAAAGCTATTTTGTAGAACTAGGGGTTTGCAGATAATTGTCCCCCCTTCTTTTTTACAAAAACGTCCACTAAGAGTTTCAAAATATTATTTATGTGTGGGTGGGCAGAACATCTACTAAGATAAAAAAACAACATGGGTCTCAAGGGAATGAGAATGGACGGAGATAGAAAGCAATGAACTCTGCCAGCCTGTGTGTGGGTAAGTACCCCATGTGCACTACCAAGTTCAGTAGCCCTTGAGCCTCACGCTGTCCTCTGCCCTACCTGGACCCAGCATTCAGTGCCCCTCGGCCTCCCACTCCTAGGATACTACCTGGCGGTCCTTGGGTGGGGTAGCAGCCTAGTTCTGTGGGAACTGCTCAGGGGTGGAGGTAGCATGGTTCTCACCTGGCTACTACTCTACTCTATCACCAAAGGAGTCCTACCTAGAGCAAGCAACCATCTGTCCTGGAAGCATTACGCAAGAGGATACGAGGGAATGGCCAGATTATAGGCAGGTGGGCTGATGACGCCAGAGACCTGTGCCAGCTCAAGAGAACCTCAGCTTGATACCTGAACTTTTATAAGCTAAGTTACCCATAAAGTGATCATTTCATTAGAACCTCATTTCTCTGCCCCTGGATGCTTCCTTGAGGAAAGAAAAATTCCAACAGAGGGACTATTCACAGTTCAACATCGTTACATACCTTCTTCTTCTCCCTTTTTAGCAGGCAAACTTCCAGTTTCAGCACCTGTTTTACAAATCCCCCCCGTGTTTTCCTGTATACACCAGTTTCTTATATCACTGTCGCTGCGTGGCTCACACCTTTCAAATTCATTGCACACAAGCTTTAATTCACTATGTTCTGAAGGCCTGGAAGAGCACAAAAAAATCATAAAACGTATTTTATCATGCATACATCTATACTTCTTTTCCATGACACTTATTAGAGATGAAAAGGATGAATTTGGGACAAAGAGAGGGCCACCTCTCTTTGGGTCTGTGGGGAGCGGGTGCAGGAGGGTAGGATGAGTGTAACGGGGAGCTATTAGGAAGAAAAAGATTTTGCCTATTTAGGAACAGAACTCATTTAGAACTCATTTAATCTATGTTCTTATTTTACAGTCAAAGGAATAAGACTGAAAGAGTAAATGAGTCACTGGAGGTGAACCAGAACTCAGGATGCTTGACTTACTTTTTTTTAAATGTAAAATACGATTTTAATAGATGAACCTGCTCTTTGGTATATGAGGGAAGGTACTGAGCAGTGATTTAAATACATTTCCGTTCATTCATTTGACAAACATGAGTGAATACCATGTTTTTATGAAAGATGCAGGGACCACAATAAAAGAATAACATTCTTCCTTAAGGAGTTCAGTCTAATAAGAATATATTTCTTATTAGACTGTGTACTCCTTGAAGGAAGAACTGTAATAAAGTTTCCTAAGTGGGCAACATAGAAATGGGTAGGTAATGCTATGGGAGTGTCTAGATGATTATTTTGCACAGGACAGTTTCAGTACCTAATGTTAGGCTTGTAGGGTGGCAGGTAAGAAGACCAAATACATGAGATTTCCCTGTTTTCTGATTGGGTAAAAAAGAATCTATAGATAGTAACAAGCACGAAGGAAAGAAAATCCAACAACACATTTGGTAAGCATCAAGTTCTCAAAACATTCTGATTAGCTATAAGCTACTTTAAATCTACTTTTTAACAGTATAAAATTCTTCAGCATGTCAGAAGCATGTCAGAAATCTGCTTTTAAAAATAAATCATAATGTTTAATTGGTGAAATTCCACTTTAATTTTATGTCTTTCCATATGCCCACATCAGGAAAATATAAATAACACCTTAAAGTTACCTCATAGTCAATCAAATTTTTATGAAAATATATGTAAAAGAATGCAAGATTTGTTTTTTTCCCCCATTCTACAGTACACTGCATTGCAGCCTTCAAATGAGTAGGATAAACACGAATCGGCAGTAAGAATTCAGTATTAAAATTAACTAATAATGGGTAGTTTCTTTCCCTATTCGTATTCTGATTATTGCTTGAAGTGAACTTGGTACAGAACTAGGGCTTGAAGAAACAGTAGCGCAAGGATGAGAATCGTGGGGAGCTCTGAGCTCCAGAGGACTCCATGCCCAGGGGGTGGGTTCTGAAACCCGCCCCAGGACAGCCTCTTACGGAAGTCAGGAGCTGGAAGTGAGCGGGGCCGTGAAAAACCCGGGCCCTGAAGGGCGCCATCCTCAGCGCAAGACAGCCCGAAAAACTCTACCCGCGGGCCCAGGGAAGCCGCAACAGGCAAGCCGGCGTCCCCTGCTGGAGGCTCTGGGCGTGTGTGCATGCGGTGCTGTTGAGTCTAACGTAAGAAATCAAAACCCAGTCCACCCCACGGGGAGAGTCAGAATGCACACACTGCTGGCCTGGTGGTGTACACAGAACTTCAGTTAGAGGGCTATTTCTGGAGCCACAGCAATAAGGGATGCCCACACAAAGAATACCCCGCTCCTTCACTTTACAGGTAAGAAAATGGAAGCTCCAGAAAGATGAAGTGTCTGGAGGAGACAAGGTTTCCAAAGGAGAATACCAAATGGCCTGGGTTCCATTCTGGCCCTCCCCTTACAAACTCTGTGGCTGTAAGCAAACCACTTAATAGATGCCTGGGTTTCCACAGCTCTTCAGGGTTCCACCTTCTGCAGGGCTAGACAGGAATACATGAAGGGAGACCACTGTCCTTCACTATCGTGTCTGCAGACGGCCTGATGTGGCCGGTGGTTTTCTACAGGGCCTGCTCCATGCCACTGGAGGAGCCAGCCACAAACACTTCTGCATTTCACAGGCAGAAGGAAGGTCTTGCATGGGGGATGTCTTACACTTTTCCCCTAAAATCTTCTATAGCTTTTGGCATTTAGTAAAGGAAAGATAAAATGTGTTTTCACGCTTAGGTATTAAAAAAATAAGTAAAAGCATACTGAGAAAAAATCTTGAAGAGTACATCTTCATCTCAAAATACAAACAACTGCGCTCTCATAGTAGCTAGCTGTATACCAACAAAACTGAAATAAGATTAAAAGACAACAAAGGCAGTATGAGAAAGTGAAAAAAACTGATCAAATGTTTAAAAGGACTGTAAAAGTTACACACCTTGAGACCTGAGTAACACCCCTTTTCTTGTTTTTTCTACATGTTCGATTTTTATTCCAATGTAAATTTTGTAAATTTCCTTCCTTTTTCTCCTGAAGCTTTTTCTTCCTGTAAGGATCTTCTTGCTAAAGAGGAAAAAGAAAACCTTCAGTGGTTTAACTGACTAAACGTGAATAAAAACCTCTGTGATACATATTTTTTTAACTTTAGAAGACCAACTCCATCTGAGTTCAGAACTTTCCAGCAATGGTGAAAACGGAGACATAGATTCTCGATCTCTAGTTTGTTTTCATTTCCCTCCTCTCTCTACTTCCCTCAATCTCTGCATAAAGAGAAGGGAAAAAAGTTGCCTATAAAATTCCTAAGGGGCTAAAAAGGAAAAACATCTGCTAGTAATTTACGGCCAACTAGCCGGTAACTTCAGCAGCAATAAATCCTCCAACCTTCACCTGGTAATTTGGTTTGTGCAACTCACATCAATTACTACTGAAGAAAAATCGGTTAAAAAGAAATATAGGAATCATTTTTGTATTTATGTTCTTATTTGTTTACGGATGAACTTTAGGAGAACAGCTAAATCTTTATAGAATGCTCCAATCTAGTTCAAGCTTTTTGGGTAGACAAGGCAAATTTGCTTGATGTTTTAAATACGTGGTTCTACAAAACTTAATTGAGCATGTGTTACGGATATATAAAGTATGTATGTACATATAAATTATATATATATATATATATATATATATATATATAAGTGGGGGGCACTTTTTCCTCTTTTTAATGTTGGGCATGACCTATTTACAGGCCAACGTGGAAGAAATCTCCCTGCTCTTTTAAATTTTAAAGTAACTCATGTCTGACTTCTCTGAATACTCTATCTCTTCTTTCCACCACAATGCTCCCTAAAAGCAGAGGTACTGTGGGCAACTGGGAGGTGATGGGAGCTCACAATGAAACCCTGCAGGCTGGAAGACTCTAAAGCGCACGGGGTCCTTTGGGGAGAAAACGCTTCCACCAAGGCCTCAGAGAGGCAAATCCCCTCGTCATCCGGAGAGTTCTCTTCCTACTGAGCCTTAGGGTTCACATTTCATGAAAGGCAAAGCTTGACTCATTTTACCTTCTTTTTCAGAAGGTTGGTCCAGAAATCAGAATAGGAATCTATTCAATAAAAGGTTTTAGATGCCCACACGTACTATACTCTTGGATACAGAAAGCTTCATGTACCTATTGAAGCATCAGGCTTACCAAGATAAACAAATGCTACAAAGAAAAAATTTTAACTGTGCATGTGATGAGGTTATGGGATTTTTGCTTTCTTCTTTATACTCCTTTTTTTCCTAATAAGTATGCATTAACTTTTTTTATGATTCTGCAGGTATTTTAAAAACATGACAAGTTAAAACACACAAAGCCCTCGTATAGAACTTAGACCTGACTGCGTAAGTTTGATGTTAAACAGACATATTAAATACTTAATACATACGATTCAATGTTAAACACTACATACACACCATATTTGCTCATATACTGTTCCCTTGTGTATTTCCAACTTTTGAGGGGGAAAAAAGTTTTCTGTGAAAAAAATCCCCTGCCTTGCTCCACCTAAGGGCCAATGAAAGGCTTTTCAACACAGAAAGTACTTGAGCTTTTTTGTTCGTGCCAGGGTCATGGACAAATGAAGGATCGGTCTCTAACTGGAGTCAGAGAAGGGGGTACTGGCCGGCAGCCGCGCGGACACTGGCGGCCTTTCTCAAATCAGTCTGGTCAGAACTGCCACCATGTGCAAGTGAGAGAGGGTGAGTCTACTTAGGACTCTCAAATGATGGGGTCTGCAGATCAGAAGCCCCACTTTCTCTGTTTTTTGAAAAAGGAAAGGAGAGACAAGCTGGTTTCAGAGGCACGAGTGGAAGGACCCAGAGGCAGGGTCAATGAGCAAACACAGCGGGGAGCAGGACCAGGAAAAGGTGGAAGGTGCAGCGAGCAAGGAAAAACTACCACGGGGAGGTGGGGACAGCACCCTCCGGAGCAACGCAGAGTGAAGAGGCACTTGGCAGAGCTTACACGGTTCTCCCTGACTGTGGGGTGGGAGGTGGAGTCCAGAGATAGGACGGCAGGGCTCAGGCTGAGCGATGCACTGGCCTGCAAACTGGGAACCGAACAGGAGACTTGTCAGAACGGCAAGGGAAGAGTAGGACGGACACAACCTGACTCTCTGCTTTCGGGTGCAGAGGATCTCACTTACAGGCTGCAGGAGGGACTAGCCAGGAAAACAGAAAGAAGATAATGTACTAGCCTAAGGGAGTCTGTGCAGACTCACAGTTCAGGCCACAGGCAAGGAGGGTCCAAGCTACCTGTTTTGACTCTCACTCTTTGTTTATCATTAGGCTGCATAAACTTGTCCTCTCTTTGCCTCCAGTGATAGTACGTCTTCCTCATGGGGTTGCTGAGAATATTAAATTACCTGGCACGCAGTAAACACGTCATATAAAAAGAGTAAGCCATTATCATTATTATTACTGAATTATTTGAACTAGTTACATTCTCTGCTCTCTTTGACAGGGATGGCAATTTAACTGATCCCAGGATGGGGAAGGCTTTCCTAAACTTTAACAAAAACAAAGAAGGGAAAGGGACGTGGCTCAACTGATAGCGTGTCTGCCTACCATATGGGAGGGTCCAAGGTTCAAACCCAGGACCTCCTGACCCATGTGGAGCTGGCCCAAGCCCAGTGCTGCCACACACAAGAGTGCCCTGCCACGCAGGGGTGCCCCCGCGTAGGGGAGCCACATGTGCAAGGAGTGCACCCTACAAGGAGAGCCACCCTGCGTGAAAAAAGCGCAGCCCACCCAGGAGAGGCGCTGCACACATGGAGATCCTACGCAGCAAGATGACTCAACAGAAAAGAGACGCAGGTTCTCGGTGCCGCCTCCACAATGCAAGCAGACACAGAAGAACACACAGCAAAGGGACACAGAGAGCAGACAATGGTGGGCAGGGAGAGAGAAACAAATTTAAAAAAAACAAAAAGTTTGCTTAAAGGAAAAAAAAGAAAAAATTGAAGAAAAATCAGATTAGTTAAGGGATTTCTAAAGCCAGTTTTGTACAGCAGTCAAAACAAATAAAAATAAAAGGGAAAGGGCAAACTAAGAAAAAACTTGATACACACTATCTGACAGAAAAGAGTTAATTAATACCTTTATATATACAATGTTCTCAAAGAAAGTAAAAAACCATTAGCATTCAACAGAAAAGTGGGCAAGGGACAGGAGATGCAAATTCACAAAGGGCCCCAAATCAGAAAGACCTCATCTAAAACATTTCATAATAAAATGTTTTTTAAAAAGGCCAGCTTGTATCTCATTCCATTTTGGTTTTTCAAAAGTACAGATATGTTTATACGCAAAGACTAAGAGGGAGCTGGGGAAGTACGGTACGCAGTGCTGTTCTCAGTGTCTGCCTGTCAACACTGGGCATGGAAAGGGGCTGGAGAACTTTTTTTGAGTGGCAGGATTTTAGATTAATGATTTTTTACTTTTTTGTGTGTTTCTCAGAACTGCACAAAAAAAACAAAATGAAGGCATATACTTGCCTTACCCTAGTGTTAAGAGTTGTGTGATAGTTTGAGATTATTTATGAACCCCTGAAAAGAAAAAGATGATGTTTGTAAATTGGTCTGTTCCTCTGGGTATGATACCCTTTGACTGTATTAAATTTAAAGGTTTTTCAGTCTACTTGATTAAATAGATTTAGGGCCTTTGATTCAACCACATCAGTAAGGCCTGACTCAGGTTGAGTCCCCGCCCCCTTGGTGGGCTAATATAAATGAACACTCACTCAAGAAGACACAAGAGGAGGGAGAGAGAGCTCCATAGACATGGCGGAGAAAGCTTGGATCATGTGGCCCTGGGAAGAGACGTGAGCCACTCACCTAACTGTTTGCAGCTGAGCTGGAAAGAAGCCAGCCCTATGCCAGCCTGTAGCTGAGAGAGGAAGGCTGAACCCTCACAGACTTCACCCACCATCTTGCTTCAACACATGGCAACTGACTTTGGTGAGAAAGTACCTCTTACGGTACCTTGAGTTGGACTCTTTAGGGCCTTGTAACTGTAAGCTTTTACCCCAAAAAACACCTTTTATAAAAGCCAACAGATTGCTGGTTCTTTGCATCAGCACCCCTTTGGCTAATACAAGTTGTGTTTCCCAAAAAGGTATGTGGAAGTCCTAATCCCCTAATCAGAATATCACCTTATTTGGTAATAGGGTGGGGTCTGTGCAGATGGAATGAGCAAGTTAAAAGACTCAAGCAGAGCGGGCCCTTACTCCAACATGGCTGGTGAGAAGAGACACACAGAGAAAGAAGGCCATGTGACGAGTAACGCAGAGAATGCTGTGGACTGCCACCAAACCACTGCCAAAAGCCACGAGGGAGGCAGGGAGCAGATTCTCCCCTAAGACTTAGCGGGAAGCGTGGCCCTGCCAACACCTTGATTTTGGACTTCCAGCCTCCAAAACTGTGAGTCAATAAATCTCTGTGAACAGAAACTGAGGCCATCCAGTTTGTGGTCATTTGTTACAGCAGCCCAAGGAAACTAAGGCACCTAATAAGAGATCCATGTTGAAAGAAAAAAACCAAAGCACTATTGTTCACCTATCATAGTGACGAAGACTTTGCAAACAACAACTGATGTTGGTGAGAAGAGAATGAAACTAGCTCTCTCATATACCAAGGATGCAAATGTAAATCAGTGCCACCTTTCTGGAAAGCAATTTGGCAACACACATGAGAAGACGTGGTAAATAGTTCACACCCTTTATTTCTGTTCCTCAAAATCTTTAACAATGACACAATTGGGTATTTAGGCTTATGAACAGGATTGCTCATCACAGTGTTACGTATGAAAGGAAAAAGCTGGAAACAACCTTAATCACCAAAGGCAGGGAATGGTTTAAATTACGGCATAAATGATGGAATGTTATATAATCATTGAAAGCAAAGTTCCTTAATAATTTTTAACGATGTGAGAAAATTTAGTAAAATGACATTTTAACAAAGCTACATATACACAACATTCCCAATTTTAAAAATTCGCATAGAAAATACAGCAAAATGTTAAAAAGCAGTTCATTTTTCAATGGATGATTTTTTCCTCCTTTAAGTTCCTGTAATATTTACATATTATTTTTCTAAGGAAAAAAGTCTGTTTAAAAGAAAATAAACAGCCATGACTAGGATTAAAATTTAGTCTATGACTTCCAAACCTGGGCTTCAACCTTCATTGCCAATAAATCTAGAGGAATGTTGCCTTTGTACTAAAGACAGATTTATACAATTTCCTAAGCTGCAAAGTTAGGCCCTAAGAATTCGCAAGAAAAACAAACACTGAGCACTGCACTTGGAAATGTGTTTACCGAGAATGCTTTTCTCCAAACTAACAATGAAATGCAAAGTACACACGTGGCATTTTAAAGAACAGTTCTATGAAAAAGGGAGTGAATTACAGAGACAGCAAAGAAAAGACAACGTACAGTCCCCAAATCTGCACCTGAAAATTAATCTTGGCCCACAAATTCAGGCGGAGTCCCCCAAAACTCCTCAGACTTGCATCCTTCCTATCAGTTAGGCTGCCACCGCTGGGAGCTGAAGTCCGTCCCACATAGGCCCAGGCCAGGAAAGGAAGGAGGAGAGTATACAGGTCTCTCTGGCCGCTCCTCAGAGGCCTGGCCTGCTGTCCTCCTTGCTTCACACCAGGCATGCCTTTACGTAGCCAATGGCCACTGGAATGGGGCACTAGAGCTTTCTGAGCTCCAGGGATAGAGAGAGAAAATACAAGGTCCATGCCCTCAAGGATCTACCGGTGAGGATGGACAGAGAAGAAAATACCTTTAACAAATTAAGAAAACTGCCCTTGCTAAGGGCACATGCCTTCAGGGCTCAGTCTGGCCCAGGGAGTCAGAGAAGACTTCCGGGTGGAGGCAGAGTTTGGGAGAGGGGAATGGGGCCCCACACGTGGCAGGAGGGGCGCGCCGTTCCTCAGGGACATCTCCCCCGGGGTCCTCAGGCTGAGGGGACCCTGGAGTAGTTAGTTCCAGCTTCTCCTCCCAGCAGACACACTTCTGGGGCTGGTGGGATCAGTGCATCTCAGCAGGGAAGTGGGTAAGACTCCAAAGTTCAGGTGAAGAGGTTGCAAGGTTCCTCTCCTAACTCCAATCATTCCCTCTATCCCCATTCAATGCTTTGTTCCTTTGCTCCCGAAAGCATGCCCTAGCTGTGCCTTTTGGTCTGGCTTTTTTGTACATCTGCTAAACCTGTACACTCCGCCTGTCCACGATGTCAACACTGCCCAATCCTCAGACTTAGGCCCCTGGTCCTCTCTCTGTAAACACCTCAGAGTATTCCATGTCATTGTTCCATTTTAACCTCCACAGGGAAAGTCCCCCGATCTAAACTTCAACCCTGATTTGGCATGGAAGGTCCAGCTCCGTTATCTCCTGCCACCTAGTATACCCTCACTTCAAAGTCCAGCCACACCTCTGTGGCTAATGATCAGAATCATACCAACTCTCTTTGGTGTTTACTGCTGGCCAGTACTTAAGAAATGCCGCTTTCTAAGCAAGTATTGTATTAACTCGTTAGCCCTCACAACTCGATGAGGTACAGGTATATTACTATCATCCTCATCTTAAGGATTAGGAAACTGCAATGTTAAGTAACTCGCACATTAGGCAGCTCCTAAGTGGTGACCTGGATTCAAATTCACGAAGCTGGGCTGTAAAGTCCATGCTCTTAACCTAAGCGACTTTGCTTCGACAGATATAAAACTGAACACATCACTCAGAATCCTCTATCTTTATGTCACTACAGCCTAAGTTGATTTTTCAAGCTCTGAAATACCCTCTTCTATGCGTTTGTTTATATAAATAACATCTTAGTACAGAATGTCTATGACATACTCACTGCATATCACTTCCATTTTATTTAAACAAAAGATTGCTGTTTATTATAAAGTTTAAGCAAAGCAGAGAGTACAAAGAAGGGAAAAGGAAAACATTCAAAATCTCACCATTCAGAAACACCAGGGTTTTCCACTGATGATGTGGCAAATCTTATTTTGGATGTGTCCCTATGCACTTACATACACATAGTATGTGGGACATTATGGCAGAACAGACAGATGGAAACAATTTATAACACTGGGACCATATATTATTTTAAATGAAATTATTTTAAAGTAAAAATTACTATAAATTAAAAATGTTAAGGTACAATTTTATTTGAATTTAACATGAGAAAAAGAAATTGAAGTGGAACCAAAGGAATTGCTAACTTCAGTAACTTTCTTTTCTACATGCTGTGTTAAATTCCTTAAGGATCTAAAGCTAAGAAAAAGATTGGGGAAAGTTTCTCAAAAATTTTCACCCTTTTTAACTATGTTTCAATTTTACAGTATTGATTCTCTGCCAAGAAAGATAAAACTAAAACATACTTTTCACCTCAATCCCACTTCCCATTTTTACAGATTATATTACCATTTTTACTTTATTGAAGTTATAGCTATATTCTGTAATAAGATTCTAACTACTGATGGTTGAGTCTTAGTTCTAGATGTGAAAAGAACTGAAACGCATCATAGACTTTTAACATGGCTTCTTCAGTCTTTGTGTCTTGGTTCTGTCATCTTCATTTTTCAAGGACTCATGAGCTGATTTGTGTTTAAAGATGTTTACATGTTGTCTTTGTACATCGGTATCAACTTGCCTGGGAATAGTAGTCTTTCTTCACATTTTTCCTTTTCTTAACAATATTGTTCTACTGTTTTCTAGTATTAAATGTTCCTTTGGAGAAGTCTGAAGCCAGTCTAAGTTTGTATTTCTTGATTTCCTTGCCTTCTTCTGCACAAGTTTTTATGCTTTAACTAGGGTGTGCCTATGTTTATTATTTTGCACCAGTTTTTCCGGGGGTACAGTGTATTGTTTTGATCTGTAAATTCAGTGTTTCCCTAACATCAGGAAAGTGTCCATTTATTACATCTCTCAATTTATTTCTGATACATTTGTTGAGCTATTTACTTACACAATCATTATTCTTACACTGGATTGTCTTTTCTTTGTCCCATTTGTTATCTTCTCTCTAAACACTTTAATCTTCTAATTTTTTCTTTCACATTCATTCTGATTATCTCAAAGACTTTCCTTCACATCATAAGTCAATTCTGGGCTATTTTATGCATACTGTCATTTGGTTATTCATTTATTTCCCATGTATATCCATAATATTCTTTTTAATCTCATCCTGGTGTAGCAATTTAACTTTGAAAGCTCTTATTTCATTGCATTCATATTTTATAATGTGAAATATTCACAGAGTTTCCTTAGTTGTTTAGGTTTGTTTTCTTCTAGATTTTTGCCAGGCAGAAATCTATATTCATCTGTATTCTGCACATCCCATTGCTTTCATTCATTTTTACTACAGTGTGTCTGCATAGCTGAAATGCTATTATTTTCATTGTGTTTGTGCTAATATAGATCACTCTATTCTAATGTAAATTAGGTAAATCTTCCTAAATACTTTTTCCACCTTTATCTGGGACCTATTTGTTTTCCCCTATAAACCACAGCGTTAGGGCTAGTTTCTGCTTTCTAGACACTTCAGTAGCATGAGGGCACAGTTAGGAAGGCATGAGCTAGCTCTGACAGCTAGCTGGGAAACCTGGATTCTGCTCTTTTCTGGCATTCTGTTAGAAGTCCTCTACTTCCCTGCTAGACACACACATCCCTCTCCTGTGGATACTGCATTATTCCCCCAAGTTGGCAAGACTATGACCTAAAAAAAAATGGAGGTCAGGTGCCAAATGGGGAGGTGATCTATAATCTGGCTCTATACCACCATCTTCACACAGCAGCTGACCCTGAGCTTACAAACAGCTTTTCTTGAGAGTAAAAGGTATTCGGTTTCACTAAAAATTATTTTAGGATATCCTATAGAATTAGGAGATGAGTAAATCTTTTTCTGATTAATCATATTAAAATCACCCATTATCAATATAGATTTAAATGAATGGTAACTACCCCGTGAAAGAAAGAAAATATACAAGTACATATATTTATTCAGTCCTGTGAGACCTAAAATGGGATTTGTTCTTTGTAACAAGCAAGAAAGAAAATGAATACAGACCTCGACAGCAGCTATGTCCTGTTTCTCAGAATATGTGTCTTCTTTAGATGCTCTGTGAATCTTCTTCTCAGAGGAAGATTTTGTGTCAACTTGCTTTTTCAAAGTTTCACTACTGTCTACTTCATTCTTGACAGGCACTTGCTGGTTATTCCCTTGAATAAATAAAAATGATTCAATTTCTACCTAATTATTTCCATTCGTATTCCCCACATGTAAATCTCTTTCACACACCAAACAAGGAACACTTTGTTTTAGTAACATTTAGACCTGAGGATTGTTTATGACATCCCCAATACTTTAGAAATTTATTTTTATTATAGATCGATCAACATGCACTTAATTAAAAGTTGTACAAACAAGCTTTAAAAAGGTCAAGGAAAAGTCTGGGGGAGAGGAGTAGGGACTTGGGTTTTGGTCTTGACTCAGTTGTGAATTAAAGTTCGTCTCAACCTGCCTGAGTGGGTGTCGTCTGTGTATAAAATGGAGATACCACCACCTTCCCTGCCTGCCCTAGACTGTGATCACCAGAATGTAAAGTGTCACTGCCCAATGGCACTGAACCGTTTCAGGGAAGGGGCTTCTACTGGAAATACCCACCCTACCCCACAGTGAACAATGCCTGTAAGCTGAAAAATGCCTGGTAGACGACTCACACCACACGGGTTGATACTGGTAGGGGACCCTCCTCTGAAAACATGTTTTTTCCACTTTCTCTCAAGTGATTGCATTCATAAGTACATTTCTTCTTCTCTCGCTTACCTCACAATAGTGGCTTGATTAAATTAACCTCAAACCTACAATAATTAGCCTCAGGGTTTTAATTTAAAACAGAAAGTATTTCAATACCCTTTTCCTTTTAACTGAGAATCTCTAACAATACCCTTGAAATCTGAGACAGCGTCAATGGCCAAAGTGCAAAAATATTTCTCAGCAAAGAAGGCTGCAGACTCTGGTGGGATGCTTGACCTGGCATCTAGAGAACTAAACTTGAGGCTCTGATACAGCCCTACTACGAGACTTGGGGCAAGGCTGATCTCACAAAAGGAAAGGAGCTGGAAGGTCCCCTCTGCTTCTAACATTCTGAGCTACAAATTAAACTCACTTTAAGCAAGATACATACATTTTTAAAATAACTCTTATAAGCCAAACATACTTTTAGTCTGCTAACAGAAAATCTTATAAATGGTATTTGACTATAAAAATGCTGGACAAGGAAAAGGCACACACCTTGTAATTTAATGCAGGTTTTATGGTTTTAGCAAAACCATGGCATATTAGGTCTTATACTTTCAGGAAAAGGCTCTATCTCAAAATTAATTTCAGATTATGTTCTCCAAATGTCAGAACAAGGTGAACACAGAAAAATTAATCTTTTGGCTAGGATCATTTGCATAAAATCCAACAACCTGGGACGTTTCAGTGCCTTTGGCAGTGATGGGGCAGACCTGAAGATGGAATGGCCAGTCTCAACCAGAGGCAAATCTGATGACTATCAAATGATTCCTTTAACCACAAGAATAACTTGAGCAGTAGGGTTTGTAAAGAATCTCAATCAGAGGCAACTAAGGAATCCCTCCGGAACTTCTGTCCTTACAGGACAGTCAACCACCTGCCTGGATTGGTTTACAGATGTACCTACCTAGAGGACAGCTGGGATTCAGCTTTCAAATCCCCTTCAAAGTTAGACATATCTGCACTAAATTCCCAACAGCAACCCTGTAGAATCATTAGGACTTCCTCCTTTACATGCTGTCAAAATTAAAAGTCATTCTTTTGCAGAAATTACTTTTGAAATTTAATTCCTTACGTAATACAGAATGGCTACTAGACATCCACAAACAAAAATATCCAACACTACGAACAGGTAAATTAAATAACCAGGAGCAATGGAGACAGGGTATGTAACATAAAAAGAAATCATAAATATTATTTCAAATTCTGGAATACATAAGTATGAAACAGATACAGATATTCTCCTCAAAACTTGTGCCATTACTTTTCTAGAGTCCTAATTCATGAGAAAATGGATTTCCTTAGGCCTTCTTCATGCTAAGAATACAGTGAAAGTATTAGTTACCAAACATCTTAGGAAGGATCCAAATTTAATGCCCATTACTAAACTACCTCCCAAAAAGTAGTAAAACACAGGCTCTTAGAAAATTAGTAAAGCACTCTATAGGGCCAAGAATAGAACAAATAATAAAAATAAACATTAATAACAAGACTTTCACAGATTCTTTGAGAAACTCTAACATGAAAATAAGAATTTGGGAATATTGTGCATACATAGCTCATTTAAAAATGGTCCCAAGTCACGTCATCCCATTAAGCATGTCTACTTACAGTATTACGCAACTTTACTGCCTTTACCTCACAGAGTAAGTGTTCAAGCCATAGGTAAATATCAAAAAGAAATAAATGGAGGGAAGCGGACTTGGGTCAACGGATAGAGCATCTGCCTACCACATGGGAGGTCTGCAGTTCAAACCCCGGGCCTCCTTGACCCGTGTGGAGCTGGCCCATGCACAGCGCTGATGCACGCAAGGAGTGCCCTGCCACGCAGGGGTGTCCCCCGCGTATGGGAGCCCCATGCACAAGGAGTGCGCCCCATAAAGGAGAGCCATCCAGCACGAAAGAAAGTCCAGTCTGCCCAGGAATGGTGCCGCACACACGGAGAGCTGACACAACAAGATGACGCAACAAAAAGAAACACAGATTCCCAGGCCGCTGACAAGAATAGAAGAGGACACAGAAGAACACACAGTGAATGGACACAGAGAGCAGACTGGGGGGGTGTGGGGAAGGAAGGGGAGAAAAATAAATAAATAAATCTTTAAAAAAAAAAAGGAAGAACAAGGAGAAAGTGAACATGCCAAAACCCTTACAATTTTCTTTATCAAATCTAATAATATGGTATATTTTGAATAATCTGATCTATCTTTATTTAAAGTTATTGTATCCATAAGTAAATATAACATTTATTTCAGCAATTTATCTAATTCAATGAACACTCACCTACTGTTAATTTTGAGGCTCAGTATTATTAAATGAAAAAGTCAATTATCCTTTACATAATTATAAACAGAAAGTAATGAAATAATTTAACTACTTCTCTTCAGTAGTGCCAAGACCAGCAGTCTGTCCACTTTAGCCATATTCTGAAATCTGTATTATTTTGAGTATACAAGTTTAAACAATAGTAATAAATATTTGAAAAGAGATATATTTCCAAAGATCAGTTTCATTACACATACAGCTGATTAAGAGATCCTGGAACATGGAGCAAATGTTTGAAAAATTTAGTTGTTTCATAGTTGTTTGGCAGTCTGAAGCCAAAAAAAGTGTGGGAAAATAGAGCACTGAAGAATCTGTCAATAGACTTCATTTCTATCGGGAATTTAAATTTATGATTCACTACAGGCCCCTTGGAAGGAGACAGGGAAAAGGGCAGGAAAGGGATGAGGCACATTTTCCATTATTCAGAAAATATTATGCATTTCTCGACGACACCGACAATCTGCATGTGAGTCAGGGGCATTAAGGCACCCTGAAACATTTTCTTCTCACTCATAAGTTATGCCCAGAAAAAAATAATGCCCCAGAATAGAAGGCACAATTCCTCGGGTGCCTGGAGGACAGCTTAGAAAATTCAGTTAAGCTACTCTTAGGAGACAGAGCCCCCCATTCCCAAAGGCAATCTTATCACTGGACTTGTTTCTACAGAATGTTTGTATGCTTTGGGAGAAGCAGCTAACGCGTAGCCAACACACCAACAGGAAGCTCCTGATTCTGCTGGGCCACTCGGGAAACAAGGTGCCCAGAGCTGAGAATCGCCAACCATGAGGTGGGCAAAGTTCAGCTCACAGAGGCCAAAGCTGTTTTCCTCAGATTCTAGAAAGGACCTTTAGAAGTAAACAGCATGCTTTTCATAAGTAAAATACTTTTAAAATAGAAAAGGACTAATGCTCAAAGGTGGAAGTGAAAACTCAGAGGATCCTTACATAAACTGTTTTCTCCCTCTTAAGCAGTCTTTACATATTATGGCTTCCCTGCCGATAATGCCCTTTCACCATCTGCCAATTTACTGTTATGTCTTCCTCCCAAGTTTGACAAAAGAATCCCAATCCCTTAATATTACTAAAAAACTCCTGAGTCCTACCTTCAAACTACATTTATCTTGCTACTTAGATTTCTTGCTAGATTTCTCAGTCCTTATGTTTGTTCCTCCCAAATTTCTTACTTTAAAAAGGTCTTAATACTTGAAAATTTTTAAATTAAAAATCAATAGCAGGCACTAAAAAAAACCTCTGAATATCTTCATTACTTTCCTAGAACAGTAATGTGAACACAAAACAGTTACGACAATGAATGGAGTGCTGTGAGAGCAATCTCCTGCCAACACACTAATTCTGTGGAGAAATACAGACTCTGGATTAGCATCTTTGAATTTGCTGGTCTGGACTTGGTAGAAAGCCAAAGTTCCTTCATCAATTCTTATTTGATGTGATCCATTAATAATCCTGATACCACTTAACTTGCTGTTGATCCAAAAGTAGTGGAAGCAAAAAAACAACAAAACAAAGCAAACAAAAACAAAGGAACATTCTTGTGGATAGAGATTTACTTCCATTTAAATCAATATAAGCACACTAGAGCAATCTGCAGAGGAAGGAAAGATTCTGGGTAGGTTTACTTTTCCACAACAGAGACAAACCCTATGGTTCTGGACTCCCTTGTTGAACTGACTCACACTGCTGAAGTGTTTATCACACGGTAACCTTGACTCAACTATTGGCATTAAACCTCGTGTGTGACAGGAGGATCTTGAAGCACAAATCCCAACTGCCCAGCCCACTCGGGCACTCCTGCCCTGATCCATGCCACTGGAGCCCAAACACGTCGCAGTGCTGTGATGCTGTGGCCGGAAGGTCCCTCCACCCACCTGTAAGGGCACAGTAAAGGCATTTTGCAGGCACGTTTATTTGGGCACCTGGCGGACACAATGGGCCTCAAGAAATGCACTTCTAGAAGGAAGACCCCACCAACAGCTGTTATTTTCAGTTTGCGTTAAGTCATCCTACTGCAAATACTGCACTCAGGCGTAAAGACTCACAAAGCAAGGAAAAAGCCCAGGAGGACTTGTGCCCAAAATTCACCCTTCCACAAGCATTCCCTCATCTGGGCCCTAGAGAGTGTCTGGAGAAGAAAAAGAAGAGGCATCCCCACCACCTCACTGTGAAGTATCTGCAGACAAGGTATGCTGTGACTTTATTTAAAGACCTGATGAGAGGGCATTCTCTCAGAGGCACACTCACATGCCAGGTGGAGACGACACGTGTACACTGTCCACGGGAAGCATGCATGCTGCTGCCAGGCTGGCTGTGCCAGGAATGTGTGTGCAGCACCCAAACCGTGTTCCACTTAGAGGATGTCAATGCGGACGCCTTTCTTTTAAATTAAAAATGTCCTTATAGGGAACCTTTAAAATTCAGTCTGGGTTTTTACTAAACGCATAAAACTCATCAGGATGACTCCATCCATAACATTTCCGTACTCTCTCAACAATATCAAGGAAGGAAAAACATGAAGTTATTTTATATTTAGATGTTTTAAGCATGATCAAAGCAACTGATTTTTTCCAGATTAAAAAGAAGAAAAAAATCTGGCTTTAACTGGTACAAAAATGTGCATATTAAAAATGGTCAAGATGGACAGAAAAAATAAGCCAGAGGCCAAAAGGATCAGTTTAAGATTAATGAAAATGTTATGTATAGTCATCCCAGTGTAGTTTTCCTTGCATTTTCATTAACTGTGTTTGCTACAAAGAGAACATCTGTTTCCTTTAAACCAAGGGACAAAATTAGCAGAACCAGGGCTAGGGAACACGAGGTGGGAGTATCTGTTAAAGCTGGTGAAGCTTTGTTCAGCCAGGGACATTTCGTGGGCTAGTTTTTGCACATAGTCTGAAAAGCCGAGCTAAGGAATAATTAGGAAAAAGTATCCATACCTGCCCAACAATAAGATATTCACACCCCTCTACACTTATGTACTTAATTAAGCTTCTTAGCCAGGACATTCTAAAAACTTGGTGTCTTTCTGTAAGCGTTTCATTTTATGACTCATCTTAATATTTATACCTTTGGTAAAACTCTCTGCATGAACTAAAAAATTCAGCAACCACAATTAAAACTAAAGCCACAGGTGAGAACAAAGTTCATTAAAAACAGGCTTAGAACAAACAGGAAAGAAGAGTCATCAAAGAGGATGAAACGTTTACCATTATTCTTCCTGGAAATTTCTGGCAAGTCTGACTGGTACTGAGGTGAATTTCTCGACAAATGATTTTCAGGTAGTTTCTTAGAGGACTTCAAAGTGTCCCGCTCCTTGAGCTCAGCTATATTGTCTGAAGTTTTAATGTCAGTTTCCTTAGGAAACATACATGTCTGTAGTCCCTCCTTCATATCACATTCTGAAGAAGGATTATTAACAACAATTGTATTTTTCAGTGTGTTTTCTTCTTTATTCAGTAAGTTTTTGTGAAGGGCTAAATTTTTTTGCAGGTTGACATTTATGCCACTTGCGTATTTGAGGTTTATCCAGTTCTCACCCATAATATCAGTGCAAACGTCCCCTTTAGGAGCATTCAGAGAGCTGCCCAGCGTTGAAGTCTGTTTTTCCTCAGTAATAGTGTTGGCACTGCTGGCAACGGACGTGCTGCTTTTGTGTTTACTGTAATACACCGAGCACTTATGCTTCTTCTGAGAATGGCCATAGGTTGCTGGGCTCCTCTTTGCAGCATTCTGGATCCTGCTTTGGGAAGTGTTTACTGGAAGGCAGCTTTTCCCCCTGCTTTTATCAGGGGAGCCGAAGGCTTCGAGAAAGTTCTTGCAATTGCTTCTAAATTTAAGAAGAAAAAAAATTTAACATAAGGGCAAACCAAATAAAACTACTTATTTGTTTCTAGGTCCATGAGAAGGAGATAGCAATTGGCATTGTGTACATTAAGGCATTTCACCTCTCATCTTCTAATGCTTCGTGTGATTTCTGCCAGTGGGGACACCAACAGACTAAGTCTCTACAGGCAAACTGTATTATAACAAAAGCAATACTGTAGCTGGTCACACGATGACTTTAAAAAAATTGGTGAAAATTTGAAGTCGAAATTTATATTACCTTAAAATAAAATCAGAAAAGAATACACCAGCACTACAGGAATTCTTACTTGTGAGAATGGGGGCTGATTACATCCATCGGACTGTCGTTTTGCTGGGAGGAGGAGCTGGAATTTTGCCTCTGTCTTGTTTTCATGAACTCCATGAGAATGTATTGTGCTTGTTGGAAGGCTATTAAAATCACACCCAACAGGGACAAACTGAGGAAGAAAGCAGCAAGGTTCATTACTGCATGGCTCTGAATGCCATTTAAAAAGCTAACTTCATTCCAGGGGAGTGGTAACTGACTGATGAGAACCATCTAAAAATAGGGCATTAAAATTCTATAGGATGGAGTTTTATAGACAGGGAATAGGGAGCTCAGGTTTAAAACGTCTGGCGGTCCTATGTGGAACAATGGAAATGTTTTGGTAATAGATGGTGGTGATGAAAGCACAACCTTGTGAACATAATTAACTGAAATATATATTTGAATGTGGTTAAATGGATAACTTTCAGTTGTATATATGCTAACAGAATTTTAAAAAAGTGTATAATTCGTGGATCTTCACTACAGTGATCTCCAAGTGACTGAAACCATGGACTACAATTAATACAATTATAAAAATGTGCGTTTATCAATTGTAACAAAAGTACCACAGCAATGCAAGGTGTTAATAATAGGCTGGTAAATGGGGATCCTGTATTTTATGCATGCTTGGTTCTGTAAACCCATAACATTTTTACCAAACAAACAAAAAAATCCATCAGATGAAAGACACTATAATTTTTGACATTTCTTAAAGATTAAAAAACTAAGTTTTAAAAAATGTATATATTTACAAGTTTTACATTCCAATTCAATTTATACATTTTGATGAATTTTTAAAATTAGAGCAGTTATAGGTTTACAGAAAAATCATTCATAAAATACAAAGTTCCTATATATCACTATAATAGTTAGACCTTGCATTAGTGTCATACATTTGTTAAAACCGATAAAAGAACATTTTTATAATTTTACTATTAACCATATAGTCCATGGTTTACATAAGGGCTCCAGTTTGTGTTATATAGTCCTACTGGTTTTTCTTCTTAAATTTTTTTTCTAGTACCATATATATAACCTAAAATTAATGCTTCTAACCACATTCAAATATAAAAGTGTTATTCCTTACATTCACAATGCTGTGCTACCATTACCACCGCCAATAGCAAAACATTCTCATCATTTTAAACAGAAACTCTGTAAATTTAAGCATTAACTCCCCATTCCCTAACCCCACCCCAGGCCCTGGCAATATTCTGATTTATGACTCCATGAGTTTACTTATTCTATCTTATTCTAGTTTGCTCCATCAGTGAGATCATACAATATTTGTCTTTCTGTATCTGGCTTATTTCACTCAACCCCATGTCTTCAAGGTGTATACACGTTGTCTCAAGCATCAGGATTTCACCCTGTTACATTTTCATGCTGACTTCTTTACTCAGTGAGAGAACAACAGTGGAGAAGGTGGCAGCTTACCTAACAAAGAAAACGGTGAGCCTCCAAAATGACTCCTCCCAGCTGGGTCCTGGGACCATGTCGGCACACAAGGGCAGCAGGTGGTGAGGGAGGGTCACATTGAGAGTGAAGTGAAACTCTTGGTCTGCTGCGGTTACAAGAGTCAGCTCACGGATGACCCAGGAAGAGGTGAAGTCTGGAGTAAACCTGACAACACAGGATTCATCTGCATGTACTTTAATTGTCTTAATTTTAGGCACACCACAAAATAATCATAAAGACAGCAACATTTCTTACTTCTTCAAAATAAAGACCTACACGTAAAGAACTTAAAACCTCTCACCAATGGAAAAAATTTATTCCCCACATTGCGAAAATGAAATAAAGTTGAAACCCAAAGCTTACACAATACTGATATCCCGGGATGTGTTTGGATCCAGGGAAAACTGATGACAATCCAGCACTTCAAATCCATAACCTTGGCAATTATACCCATTAATTTTCAGAGATGACACAGTTATAGGAAGAGGTCCGATATTCTCAACTTTAAAGTTCTTTGTAATAGATAAAATTTGCTTGCTGTCTTTCAGTTCTAGTGAGGACCAAAAGTAATATTTAGTTTATACGAACTACAGAATTTATTTAATATCTCCATTTACTGAATCAACAAACCATGATCTATATTATTAAAATGTGAAAAAAAATCAATATGAGGGTTAAGAATGACTTTTATTTAATTTGTAGAACAATTATAGATTCTGTTATACAACCATAATACAATAAAAATACTTCAATAGTTTAGGTCTTTCTTAAGTTAAACGCTCCATCTAGGTATCGAAAGTAATCAAAACCCTTCTTTGGTCTTTTACTTATTAAAGTCTAAGGTTAAAAGTTTATTCTTTGGGGGTTTGAGAGGGGGGAGCTGAGGCAGAATGTATGTAGAAGTTTAATAAGGTCGACTGTAAATGTGTGGAAATGGATAGAGTTCATGTAAACACATTATAGTGAGTATGACTAACAATGTAAGTGTAAACGTGGCTGGCTATTCTAAGGAAAGATATATGGCCATATCAAATATTAGAGGAGAATGATATATACAACCGACTCTCAAATGATTAGGTGATAGATGACAGATAGAGCAGATAGATACAGATAAATACATAGGATAGCTAGATATAATTAGATCGAATAATATACCAAATGTAGCAAAATGCTAATAGTTGATAAATATGGTTATATACATGGGGGTACATTGGAATTCTATGTGTTGTTTTTGTATTATTTTTGCAATTTTTCTGTAAGTTTGAAATTTTTTCAATATAAAACATTGTTTTAATTGATAACACCATATTTTGATGTGAATATAGAGAATTCAGATGCTCATGTATTGCTAGTGTGAAATGAAATGGGATATCTATTTTGAAAATTCTTTTTAAACCTAAAAATGGACTTATCATATGATCCAGCAAGTGCACAAACAGATATATATTCCAGAGAAATGAAAACTTCTTTTCACCTACAAACTTGTACACTAAATGTTCAGAGCTGTTCTATTTCTAATAGTCAAAATCTGGAAACCACCCAAATGTCCTTCAACAGACAAATGGTTAAACAAAATGTGGAACATCCATATCTTGGGAGGTCTACTCAGAAATAAAATGAACAAGCTATTAAAACAAAAAAAAGTTTATTCTTCTCAGAAGCCAAATAGTTTGGGTGTACCCGCAGCCACCATGTCCTCCATGCCACCGCTGGCTCCCTCACAAATGTGGCCTTCACTCACATTAACCAGAGACCAACTAAGAGTGCATGTTTGTACTTCTGTATAAATTTATCACAGCTACTACGAACAGTTCAAAACACTCATTACATTCAGAGGAAAAAAATAAGCCCTTGCAAATAAATGAAAGCACATTTTATATTGGGGATTAAAAAAAAGAGATACAATTTTAAAATATTTCTACAAATTCTATAATCCACAATCTACTTCATATAAGGACAAATATTTTATTTTATACTAGTTTTTATATTACTCCTAAATTCTCTCTTTCTAGGTCAACTTCAAATTGTACAAATAAAAAAATACTCTGATGAGTAATTCTGAATGAAAAATGGCTAATAAATCTTTTCAAACTGTGCTCATTTAGCTTAGTTTTTCTTTTTAAAAAATCATTCCAACTAGCCATTTAAAAGTTAGTGCTACAATTAACCCAACAGTTTCACCTACCGGCTTGCTCTGCAGAAAACATACTGTTATATTAAAACGCTCTCAGTATTTTCATTAAGTTAAAAGTACTAATAGGAAAATAAGACAAAATTTACCAAAAACATTTTATATTTATGTTCGCGTTCTTCAAACTAATTTACATAATCTGAAGACATTTAATTTACCTGTATGCATTTTGGAGATTTCTAGGGGAACATTTAAATAAATTTCTAAATCTGCACTGTCTGATACAGTAGCCACTGACATATGGCTATTCAAATTAGTTAATTAAAATTAAATTAATTCTAAAATTTGCTTTCTCAGTAACACTAATTACATTCCAAGTACTCATTAGCCCCATGTGGTCAGTGGCTACTATACTTGATGACATAGGTGGGCAACTTTTTCTCCATCACAAAAATGTCTACTGGTCAGCACATTTGGTTCTATCATTGCGGGGTGGTTGTCTACGTCTAGTAATTGATAACCAAGTTAACAGTCTCATACTATTAATCTAACATATATGACACTTCACTAGATATTTAGTGGCTATACTCCTTTTCCTTCCTCTAGATCTATTTGTAAGTTGGTTTAAATATCTAAGGATACTGCTCTGATCAAGGGGCACCAGTGTTTCCATATTCAAATGACTGCCTAATCTAAGAGCTACACCAATAGAATAGAACCCTTTTGCCCTTGGCGGAAGCTCCAAGGCTTCCCTGCAGAGCGCCAAGCGTAAGGACTCACGTCGATGGCACTCCATCAGCGTGGACTCGGGCACCTTAAATCGCAGTGAACCTCCAGCGCCAGGAAGTCGTCCACCCACTTTCAGTAACTCTCTTGCTCCAAATCCTTCCACGCCAATCATGTCAATAACAGTCAAGTTATTCCTACAGGGGAAGGACACATAAATAGAAAGGCTTCACAAGAGAGTCACAAAATATCATCAATAGTCCTAGTTAGCAAAGACCTTTTTAAAGTTTAAAAAAAAATCAATTTAAAGAGCGTGGCATAGGGAAGTGAATATGGCTCAAGTGACTGGGCTCCCATCTACCATACAGGAGGTCCACAGCTCCACACCCAGGGCCTCCTGGTGAAGGCAAGCTGGCCCAAGCAGAGAGCTGGCCCACGCAGGAATGCTGGCCTGCACGGAGCGCAGGCCCAAGCAGAGAGCTGGTGCAGCAAGATGACGCAATGAAAAGAGACATAGAGGAGAGACAATAAGAGACACAGCAGACTAGGGAGCTGAGGTGATGCAAGAGAATGATCGCCTCTCTCCCACTGTGGAAGGTCCCAGGATTGGTTCCTGGAGCTGCCTAAAGAGAAGACAAGCAGACACAGAACGCACAGTGAATGGACACAGAGAGCAGACAATGGGAGAGGGGGAGGGCAGGAATAAATAAATAAATCTTTAAAATAAAATAAAATAAAATAAAGAGCATGGCATAGGGAATAAGGGTGCACCACAGGCAACAGAAGCTGCCAAGGCCAGAGAAGTCAACGCGAGCTGACCACAGCAAAGACGCGTGAGTGATGATGGTCACTCCTCAACCAAACACCTAGACTGCAAAACCACTGTTGTCTGATAAACCAGATATTGAAGGGGACAAATAAAAAAACCTTAAGAAATGAACTGGGGGCCACAGAGAACCACTAGCAGATTGAGACAAACTGATAAAAATGGTTTCCAGGATCTTTACCATCTTCATCTAAAATCCAGAAACCTTGAAATGAATTATTTAGGTTGTTAAGTAATAAGGTATTAAATGGTCGATACTGTTAATGGAAATATTTTGTGTCTATCAGTACAGAAACCATCAAAACTAAATTAGCTATTATAAAAAATTCAGACTTTATTTGCAAGTCTGGGGCATCTTAACCTGGGATGAGATAAAGTTTATCTCTGCACTTCCTATAATCTTAGCTCTTCTATGAAGAATAGTTTAAAATGGAAACACTTTAGTCAATAGGGCTTTAGGGAATCTCAGTTAAAACACTTCAGAGGGAAAACTCTTTTAAGAACTTTATATTACCACATTTTATTTCCAGTAGTATTTACTTGCAGAAGAACAAACTCATACATAAAAGAAGTTCAGGGATATCTTTTGTAGTTGATCCAATACTAGAAAGGCTTTAAAAATTATGAAAATGTAATTTTTGAAAAACTAAATTTGAGTTAGACTTTTCTCCAATGCAGAGAGCTTTCACACTGATCTGAATTTACTAGAAGTCTTGCAAGAAGACTCTCAGTTGGTGGCGGACTTGGCCCAGTGGTTAGGGCGTCCGTCTACCACATGGGAGGTCCGTGGTTCAAACCCCGGGCCTCCTTGACCCGTGTGGAGCTGGCCCATGCGCAGTGCTGATGCGCGCAAAGGAGTGCCCTGCCATGCAGGGGTGTCTCCCGTGTAGGGGAGCCCCACGTGCAAGGAGTGCGCCCTGTAAGGAGAGCTGCCCAGCGCGAAAGAAAGTGCAGCCTGCCAGGGAATGGCACCGTGCACACGGAGAGCTGACACACAAGATGACGCAACAAAAAGAAACACAGATTCCTGTGCCGCTGACACCAACAGAAGTGGACAAAGACGACGACGCAGCAAATAAACACAGAGAACAGACAACTGGGGTGGGGGAAGATAGATAGACAGACAGATAGATAGATAGATAGATAGATAGATAGATAGATAGATAGATAGATCTTTAAAAAAAAGAAGACTCTCAGTAAGATGACCTAAAGATGAAGAAAATTTCAGAATAAAAAACATTTGGCTGCTTAAATCAGTTATCAATAACTATAATTTAAAAAGACAAGGAACAATTAGCATCAATGGGCCCAAAGAAGCACTTTTTCCATTGCCCCTTGGGGCTACAGAGAATTCCAGGAGCAAGACAGAAATATGAGAGTGGTGTAAGTTCAAACCGCTACAGATATTCACAGAAGTGCTTCAAATATTTTTCAAAGTTAAAGACAAAAGTAGTGCATATTCTGCCTTCTGTGACAGACGAGATGCACTGTGAAAGGTACTGCCCCTTTGAGACGAATGAACACTTCCCGACTACACCAGGGGGGGAAACTGAGGCATGGGAGGATTATGTGATGATGAATCTCAGGAACTGGGGACCCGACTGAGAAATAAATTGTCAATACATTGTCAACTGTTAGCTAGAGAGATATGTATTCTTGAGGAAGAGATTTAGACAGATGAATTAGCGAGTAAGAAACAGACTCTGTGAAGGAGAGATACCTACCGGATTAATATCAGTGAGGTCACTTTTCCAGAGTCAGCTGGTGTAAAAACTACACCAACCCTTTTCATTTCTAAAGACTGCAAATTTAAGTGCAGGATGCCAAATCTGGATTCCTCAGAATGAATACCCTGAAAATTATTAATGAATACAATTAAATTCTATAATGCAAGCTTCCATGTTCACTAAGCATATCTTAGTATATAAACATAATTACTTTTAATGTCCAGAGTCGATCCCCCTAAGCAACCTATTGAACCTGTTTATCCTGAAAGTTCACACCAACAGTTCCCAAGCCTTGGCGCAGATGTACCAGCAGAAGCGGCAGGATAGCTTGACAGGGATACTGGGAGGATTTACTCCAGGCTTGGGAGCTGGGGCTGGAACTAGCCTTCTATGAAAAGACGCTTTGCATGTAAAACCTCAATTAGAAAACAGACCATAAAGCCTCTGCCTGAGTGCTACAGTGACCTGCCAAGAACTACCCAACCCATGCTGGACAACTTTAAGTTCTCCTTAACACTGAATTTATCTATAAATCATCTTTATTATATTCAGTGTTCTCAGTCAGAAGAAAGATCTTTTATTTACTCACATGCTCCTTTATTCTTTCCAAGATTTCTAAAATTTTCCCTGAATAAATCCATGTTCTAAATTTAAGATTTTAATTCTTTATCATGATGGTAAATAGGCTTTTCCTTCTGTCCATTGCTTTTCCTAGTTCCCTGTTGCTAAAAACAATTTATTAATTTCTCAGAGCTATCATGTAATCCGTATGGTAATAGTTCACTTTTAAAATTTATCTTTTGATTATTGATAGCATTTCCCAAGCCATATGAAAGAAGAAATGGTGATGGTATTTGATTTCATGAAGGGAGACACTCTGCTTTATATCATGAAATATTCATACTAAAGAAAAAGTAATGGCTTTTGGTATTAAAATTATAATAATAGCATTTAGTAAGTGGTTCTTATATGGCAGTCACTGGCATATAAGGTATACGTAAATGACTGCCCAAAAGCTTAAGAATTGGGTAGCTGAAGGAACCAAGAGTGCCTACAAGTGCAGGCAAGAGAGTCTCATCTATTGGATGAATGGGATTGAAACACTCCCCCTCAATTAATAGTGGCGTGGGCATCACCATCCCAGAGTCCTCAGGATTGGGAAATGAACAGTGGACTAAAAGAAACTTACTTGTATTCTACTATAGACTACTTGTGAATCTAGCAATGGCAGAAACACCACTGTTGTGGAGGCAGTGACCAATGGACGTTCTGGGGTTAGGGAAAGGGAAAAACAGGTGTAATAGGGGGGCATTTTCAGGACTTAGGAATCACATGAATGACATTACAATGACAGATACAGGCCATTATATACCTGGCTACAACCTACCAAGTTGAATGGGAGAGAGTGTAAACTACAATGTAAACGATAACCCATGCTTAGTGGCAATGCTCCAAAATGTGTACATTCCAGTCAATGTACCACACTGATGAAAAATGTTGCTAATGTGGGAAGATGTGGGAGGAGTGGGGAACAAGACATATGGGAATCCCTTATATATTCTTTGTAACATTTATGTAATCGAAGTATCTTAAAAAATAAAAAAAGAATTGGGTAGCTAACTAAAACCACAAAGCCTAAATAATTTAGTAAGAGAAGAGCTTTAAAAAATGCATTTGTTTTTACTTTATCTTGCCCTAAAAAGAATGTGAAAGGCTCAGGAATCTTTAGGAAATTATAAATTCTGGGGTTTTGAGTTTTATGTTTTTTTTTCTGTTTGTTTTATAGTTCTGATTCAATTGTTATTTCTTCACTCACATGAAACTAGATAGGTCATCAAATTAAAATAATTTACAACTAAAGTGAACCATTGACTCCTGCTGCATTAGATAACTGGGAATATCTGCTTTTTATACTTAGTGCCTGGAGAATAAAAATAAGAGAGTCACATAAAACACATAATGATACTTTAAATGTAAATCAGTAGAGGACATTCGCTTATGTGCCTAGCCTGTCAGCATTCTTTTTTTCTGTCTAAAGACAATATCCTACCAGGTATGGACAAGCCTTGGTGAGCTGGAATTCACCAGTTGTAAAATTAATCATCTGCATATTAGCACCAAACCTATAAAGAAGGAAACAGATGGTTAAAATAGCATCCAGGTTTGTCAATAAAGAAAAACACATATAAGCATGTACGTATATTTATTACATATATGTGAACACACTTTCATCCCATCCGGTCAGAAGTGTATTACCAGCCCCTGAACCATCATCCCTGGGGCATATTTTAGGGGCCCAATAAATATTGCCGAATGAATAATTTTTGTAGCACAGAATATAAAGACACATACGGTGACAAATGCTCTAAATATGAAGCAACTTTTTTCCCCTCCAAATAGCTCATAGCTATGGAACCTGAAAGGCAATGATTACCATATGAAGGTAAATTTCCCACTGGGAAATTGACAATGTCTGGAAACATTTCCTGTTGTCATAACTGAGGAGGTGGCACTGGCATCAAGTGGGTAGAGGTCATGCTGCTAAACATCCTTTCTCTCTCAAACAAAAAATTATCTGGCCCAAAATGTTAACAGTGCCAAGGCACTGTGGGATAAAGCAGATCTTCCTAAGCCAAAAGGAGTAAATATTCTAAGTAAAACTGAGATTGTCTGAAAATAAACTAAAATATAACAGACATGAACTAATACTATTACAATCTTAGCTTTTTAAACTGTAAAGTAGAAAATACAAAAACACAAAACTCATTTCTTGTGTTGCCCAGGGAGCAACATGATTTAGATTCTAAATATTAGGAGCATAGGTGAAAAATCCTGATGATAAAAGTTCTCTAGAAAAGAATATTCTGTTGGGAAATAGACTTGAAGCAGTACCACTGAAGATGTCACGTATCAGATAGTGCCGGTAATTCTCATAAAATTACATGCACGAGGGGGCTTCATGACCAAGGTTGATGGAGTAATGAGTAAATACTATCTCTATTCACACGCAGGACTTGGGTGAAAAATAGCAAAGGACTCTAAAGAATTCTGAGTCTTAAGAGTATTTCCCAAACCGCCCACCATTGGAAAGTCTCCACATGAAGGGGTGCATTACCATTTGTGGAGCAGGCGCACCGCAGCTTCAGGGTCAGGATATAAGGAGATAGGCAGGAGCTGCAAGGAGACTGGCAAAGAAGAAGGGTTCTTCACCATGAAGTACTTCACCTAGAGATGGGCAGAGGAAAAGGAAAAGCCTGAGAGAGCTATGGCATCACTCCTGAGGTATTCCTTCCAAAAACACATTACATGAATCTAATCACAAGAATCAGCACACAACTCACAATGAGGAGCATTCTAGAAAATAAATAGCCTACCCACTTCAAAAATGTGTGCCATGAAAGGCAAAGAGAGGCTGAGGAACAGTAAAGGAGACTCAGAAGACCAGACAACTGAATGCAATGTGAGATTCAGGACCACAAGAAAATTTGCTATAAAGTACATCAGTGTGGTGAGTGGAAAATTTTGAGTATGGTCTCCAAATTAGGTATCAGTATTAAAATTAGTGTTACACTTTCTGATTTGGATCATTATACTCTGTTCTCAGGAAGGTGAGATGAACCTAAGTATGAGATAAACCATCTCAAATGCTTCATTAAAAAATGCGTGTGTAGAAAAAACAAGAAAGAGAATGAGAAAGGAAAGCTGGCAAAACATTACACTGATGAATTTATGTGAAGGGTAATTGGGAGTTCTTGGTACCGTTCTAGTGACCTTTTCTCTAAGTTTGAAATTATTTCAAAATAAATTTTTAAAAAAGTCTTAGAGACTGAGAAACTCAAAGAGCACCTGATGAAGTACAAATTATAATGCAGACCATTTTTACTAATCATTATTTTGGGATCTATGAATAAAACGTATAGGCAAGGCTATTATACTCACTGGATCACAGGACAAAAAGAAATGCTAACCACTTTTTTCAAATTTTAATTATATGAAGAACCCATCCTAACAACTGTAAAGTTGGTGACTCAAGTGAAACTCCTGGAAAGCACGAATCTCAGTAACAAGAATGACCAGATTTCCATATACACTTCCAACTTGGCCAGTTTCCAGGGAAAGGCAGACAAAAGTCATCATATCTCATTCTAAGAAAAAGGTACTACATTTTCCAAAGAGTCCTGATAGAAGCTGATTATCCTAAGAAAGTATATAGGCATAAAAATCCATCAAAATAGAACCTTTTAAAGAACGGTTCATTTTCAAGTTGGTCTCCAAAAACAGGTGAAAAAAAAGATCTTGGTTAACTTAGTCCTAAAATTACTTGAAAATGGAGTCACCACTTACACAATTACTTTCTAGAACCAAGCTCTTAAAACAAGTAAGCCACTCAAGAGTTTTAAGGGTCTAAAGAATAAAATTATTTAGTACTTTTAGTCTGACTCAACGATTGGTTCAACATACCCGACAAGACTGTCAGAGGAATGAGAATAACTCGTCAAAGGTTGGGTCAGTATTTTAAGAAAACTGTATTCAGATTATGAAATAATGATATCTTGACTCAGAAGAGAAAATGAATGTCATCAGTATTCTTGATCGAGCGTTTGCTAAATTCGATGTGAAAATAAACAAAAGCACCTCTTCTCAGGGTACTGTGGCAGACCCCAGGGGTTAGATGACCCGACCTCTGGCTCTGCCCTCTTCTTTTCCGGCCTCTTAAAATCAGGTGTCTGTGATATAGTTCTGGCCAGTGAGAAGCAGGTGGAAGCCTGCTGCTGGCACCTCTTTCCTTGGCCCTTCTTCCTGCCATTCTTACACAAGGAAGGAAGCCAGCACGCAAAGAATGGGGAATAAACAGAAAACCTCCCTCCCCAAGGGCATCGCAGAGCCGCTGCACCAGCTTTGGGCTTCCCTTCCCCGGGCTTCTTGTTACAAAGCAAGTTCCCACGGATGCCAGTGTGACTCAAGATTCTCTTTGTCATTGACAGCTGAATAGATAGGTGATATACTGAACTGAAAGGTTTGGAACTCAACATAAACGTCATAAATGCAATGCATTTTTTGTAATATAGCCCACACGACGATTTTCTACCTATTTAGAGTTTCATTCCTTATTGTGTTCTTCTGACACCTCCCTACTAACCAAGTGTTGAAAAGCATAGTAAGTGTCGCTTAAAGTGAATTTCAATTAATAACTATTGGCTAGAACAATATCTTATAGTAAAGATACCCTGGTACACTGAAAAAAAACAAGGGTTTTTGGTCATGGACAAAGAGGTTGAAAGATACACTATCCTCACCACGCTCTTCCTGAGGGGAGTTGCACTGAAGTTTAATACGAGGCCAGGCTCTGTGATTAAACGAGGCAAAAAGGAAACAAAGGATTCTGACTCCTTGGATTTCTTCAATTGGGAAAACTGAGTCATTCCTAAAACAGTCCTCCTGTTTGATAAAGGAAAAAAAAAATTATTACAAAAAATAATTTTGACATTAAAAAAAAAAAGGAAAATCACTGAATACCACTCCCACTAAAAGCAATGAGGGCTCCTTAGGGGAGAAATGGATTATTCTAGCTCTGAGAGGGAAAGTACCAGATGAGCCTAGATGATCCTGTTTTACCAGAAAGCCAGGAAGTGCTCAATTAATGAGGGAAATACGTAAAAAGGACTCAGGAGCTCCCATCAGTCAAATCTGGGATTAGGGGATCAAATCTGGGACTTGGCAACACCAAGTAATAACAATGGTAAAGAGATTACAACACAATGACTAAAGAATCCATGAATCTATAGATACACTGAAATAGAGTGAGAGAAGTTCTTTTTTAGAATACCTATTAATAATTACAGAATGAATAAAATAACCAGAAAAAAAGCCATTTTATAGCCACCAATCTAATAACTGATTCAGTTATTAGGGATGCTTAGGTTACAAGACATTTATACAATCTCAAATTATCACCCCAAATACTATTTATTAATTGCAAAGGGAAAGGGGTATCTTTATAATGGAGAGATCTGTCACACATCGCCTAAATCAAACGATTAAACTTAGCAGTGCCAATAATGGGACAAACTGACATTATGTCCTTCCCAAAATGATGCAATGATACAATTAGGTAAGTAGTAGTCTTTCCAAAAATGTTTGGCCTGAATATAAATTTAGGGAAACAATAAGAAAATACCAGAAAGTAGAATATTCTATAAAATAACTGACCTGGACTCTTAAAAAAAAAAAAAGACATAATGAAAAATGAATAAAGGTAGACACCCCAATATAAAGAAATTAAGGAAACATGACAAGCCAATGCAATGCATGATCCCTGAGTGGATCCAGGATTAAAAGAAGGAAAAAAACACAACTATAATGGATATTAAGGAAATCTGAATATGGACCACATATTACATTTATAACTGTATTAATGTTAAGTGCTGGGGTATGACAAGGTGGTAAAGTTATCCATAGGAGAATATCTTCAGGCAATTCATGCTAAAGTACTGAGGGATGAGTTACTCATATATTGAATAACTATCCTCACCACGCTCTTCCTGAGGGGAGTTGCACTGAAGTTAAACATAAGGCCAGGCTCTGTGATTAAATGAGACAAAAAGGAAACAAAGGATTCTGACTTCTTGGATTTCTTCAATTTTTCAAATGATCTGCAAAACGTACATGTGTGTTCATATTTATACACACACACACACACACACACAGGTCTCAATATATGTAGAGAGAAATCAAGCAAAGGCGGTAAAATGTGAACTGGTGAATCTAGTTGAGGAGATGAGTATTCACTGCACTATTCTTTCAACTTTACTGAGTTTGAAATCTGTCAAAATAAAAAGCTGGGGAGAGAAATCAAGTATTACAAACCCAGTCCTGAAAGTTCAATACAACACTACACAACTGTTTCCCCATTGCTGAATAAAGGAAATGAAGAACCCTGAGGAGTTACCTGCAGACGTCACCATTTTTTAATTTCTTCCATCTTTCATACAATTTAGTTGCAAGTTCAGAATCCACATCCCAGGTAGACCGATCCAGAGAAAGGGTCTCTTGCCAATTAGGAATTTCTAAAAGTTAGATCAGATCAGATTTAATATTTAGAGTTACAGAGAATACAATTTACTTAGTGAATAATGCCAAGGGCTGGCTGCAAAACTTTTCAAATTGAGAGGACCGTAGAGTGAATAAATGCCACCTCTTTCCTCTGATCACTTTACTGAAAGGCCTTCTCTAATCTGGCAAATAATATATCAAATCAAACAAACATGTGTAAAACAAAACTAAATCGAATTATGTAAAGGTAACAACATAAAAGACACATGGCTCATGAATACAGCCTGAAGCACGTTACAACTCTACTCCCATCACTTTTAACAGCTTGGAATCTAAAACGCGGACCCACTTCCATGTGGACGCGCGTCATGGGAGTCCTTCGGGTGCTGGTGGACACAGGGTAATTCTCGAGAGGGGGCACGCACGGGTCAGAGAGTGGGCCCATAAAAGGTGCATGCTTACAGCGTGGTCTGCGGCTCACCGCGCCCTCTCTACTTATCTGTTCTGTCCTGTCTCTGCTAAAGAGGGCATCAGGAAGGACAAGTAAGAATGTGCCAATCAAGAAATCTCTGTATTTTAAAACTTCCCTTAAATATTTTAACAATCAAATACTTTAATCAATCAAAAGCTGAGAAGAGACTAGAAGCTACTTTTTATATCTACATTATGGCCGTCTGCTTCACATAAGAACAAACAACCACTCCGCCAAGATTTTTATGCTGCTGTACCTCAAGTCTTATAGCTTAACTCAATGCAATTCCAAGTTATTTTTACTAACTTCTAGCCAGCTCTTTTATAAAAGAAATCAGAGCTTTCCAATGTTTCTAAGCAACAAGGATGCTATGCTGATCAAGGAAATAATGAAGATGAAAAAGTCCATTACAAAAGTGTGAGCTACTGAAGGATAAGGGGGCATTATTTATAGAAGTACCTCACATGTTTTTTGTGGACTCTTAACAATTTCAAGTCACTCTGTTAATGATCATGCTCTCTTAGGATATGATGCAATTATATATACAGATAGTTATTCCATCTACAAATGCTGATTTGTTTCACTACTCCCCCCGCCACCCACCACACTACAGTTCTACAGAAAGCCTAAGGGTAAAATACTTACCTGCTTTTGATTTTCCCATGAAATAATGCATGCCACAATGTGCTATCACTTCAAAACCCAGACTCCCTTCCTAGATTGAAAAGTAATATATGAATAACTTAAAACACAAAACTAAACACAAAAATCCTAATGCACTAAAATGCGAAGCAGACATTGGCCTCCACTCAGTGAACTTCCCTTTAACCAGACACCAACCAACTAGAACATAAACATTTCTTGGTTTCCTTTACCCTTAAATGAGGGACACAAGCTGCCTCTGACAAGAAGAAAGACCTCAGTGGATTCTGTTCAATAATCAATAACCATAATGACGACTTGGCAGCTCAAGAGACCCAGAGCTGCCTTCTGAATTCAAGATTAAATTAGTCTCCAGACATTTTCAGTGCTATATACATTACTTTAAAACTCTACTCTATTCCTCTGAAAAACAGTAAGTCAAATCTATAGTAACCCCTGGCTAATCAGAACATTTAAATGAATGCCTCATTTCCTACAAGTTTGGAGAGACTTGCTAGTTCCACACATACCTGAAAACTGTCTGTTCCCTCCTCTTACATGCATTTCTTGATAAAAAAAAAGGAACTAAGAAATCACCCCTGCTCAAAACACAGATGAATGGAATTAACCTTGCATTTTATTCGGTTTAATTTTAGAAGTCCTATCTTTAAGCTTATAGCTAAGCGTGAGGCATTTCTAACTAAGAAACATCAACGCCAGTGAGAAAAATCATAAAGATGATTGCATGAATGTCTCATAGTAAAAAATTAGAATCCAGTGTTATACGTAATAGTTTGGATCAAAAATAAGCAGTAATAACAACTAAATGAAAATAAATAAACAGTAAGAAAAAAATGAGACGTGTTTAAGATAAGATCTAAGCTAAATACTATTTGCCCCAGGTCTTTGAAAGTATTTTCTTAACTGTGAATCCTTTTAAGCTTTAGATTTGGCCCGTGAAGGAAATTCAAATATGAGCAACTGAGAGGCACTCAGAGGTCTAAATAAAGCATTTAACAATCTAATTTATTTGAAGTCATGGCAAGTATTAAAAGCTCAACCTAGTTTTTTACAGTAGCACATATTCCCTGCTTTACAAATTTTGCAAATAAATGAAAATGAGACTTATTAATCTACTTGTAATGTGCTATTTGAGTCAAGAAACTCAAATTACTTTATGAAAAATATAAAATCCTTCCAAATATGGAAGATGGCATCTAAACAATTTATCATCTAAGATTGGTCTGGTAAACTCTTTAATTTCTTAAACACCCTTGAAGAATATGAGCTTAACCCAGTTAATAAAACGCAAACACCATAAGGTTAGTCATTAAAGAAACATTAGTTAAGAAAATTACACATATAGTGTTGAAAACAATACCTTGGGTGGTGCCGAGTAAATCTGTAGAGGTATTGCAAAAATGGCACCTATGTTTGTAGTCAAAAATACATTGGTGAATATATTTATGGCAATGTCTTTAACACCAAGTTTCAAAGAAAATATATTCCAACAGCCTGGAGGTAGAAATAAAGGGCCAGTGAAATTCAGAATCTAAAAAGAAAAGAAGCAAGAAAAATTACTTTCCCTAACACTAGTTATGATGACACTCATTCTAAAGTATGATGTTAAAGTTCTTTAGAGTAGAATAAGTTCTTTAGAAAAAAGTAATTTTACTCCATTATTTTCAGGTCAAGGATTGAAATGTTTTTTTTTTAAGGAACAACAAGTTTCTAATCAATATGCTACTGTTTTTAAATTCTGTTTAATATGCTACTGTTTTTAAATTCTACGAAAATAAACTGGAAATTTTTATAGGTGGTACTTTGCAAAAAACGACTAGTTTTTCATGAGCCAGGTTTAATTTTACTAAATACAATCCTTTTGATAGAAATTATATACTAAAATATTTTAGAATAATAGTAACAACAGATATTCTTAAAGGATATATCCTGATCCCTTTGAGCTCCTTGAACTAATAAAAAGAAAAGAGCTCCTAAGTAATGCTGAAAATGTTAAAACTACTTGCTTCACAAGCATAAAAGACTGATTTTTAAAAATTCTTAATTTCATAGCATCTGACCCTTACAACAAAGCTTAAAACAGGCTATAACATGGAGAACAATACCGATGTACCTTTAAAATGTGCTTGGTCTCCTTGGAAACAAACACATTGTTTAACACAATACTATGGTCAAAATGATTGAGATACCATATTGACCAAACTCCCGATGTGTTCTTGTGAGTCTCTATGTGAAACTGGGTTGTGGAGGAGTCCATTCTAAAATACCTGTGGACAGAGGAGATGCACGCTGTGAGCCCCGGTGCATGGCGCTGTCAGCACTCTCACCAACAAGAGAAGGAAGGGCGGTGGAGCCCACAGAACCCGCCCGTTGGAAGTGTCCTTCGGGATCACCTCCTTCAGCCCTCCTGCTCACATGTGGAACAGCTGAGGGCCAGAGGGAAGCAAATGGGCCACAACAAGGGCGGCCCACGGAAGCCACCTGGGCAAGGCCAGGAGCCAGACGCAACGCAGACACACCAAGGAAGCATTTCCTCTACAATGCCCGGCTGCCTCGCTTGGCTGACTGGCAAAACCCGCCTCACAAACTGAATTAATCGGCTTCCTCTTCCCCGTTCCACCAATACCCCTTTCTCAGGGACTGTTATCAAAGCTAACGGATAAGGGAGATGGTCCAGAAAGAAACAGAATCAAGCAGTCATATGAGCCATATTTTAAATCATCTCTGAAGAAAGAAAAATCATATGACTTTCGGAAAAATAGAAGTAACCTACCCTTGAACCACAGGAATGGAGAGGCATGCTTTTAGTGTTGGCGTGTTTTTGGTTTTCTTCACATCTTCTGTATAAATAAGTCCACTGCCACATGATGTAGCTGTTTTGAGGTGGAAAGAAATAAATGTGAAACATAAATGCCTTTTCTTTAAGTCTAAACAAAAATAACATTATTTACAACTTTTTGATTGCTTCACTTTTCTGTCTCCATTTTCACTCCATTAAAAATGATGAATCAGATAGAAATAGTAGTAAATCTCTTTCAAAAGCTCCAATCTTTCTTTCCTTTTCACAAGTTTGTTGCCAATTATATGGAAACTGCTGCCTACTTTTTTTTTAACCAAACCTCTCCTTTCTTCTCTTGGGGGAGGGTGGGTGGTTAGAGTCAATACTTCGTGTCTTTTCTTTTACAAAGATCTGTCTTCACCCTAAGAAAGAAGAAATTCCTTACATCTGCCAGAGATGACAAAAGTGAAAAATGAGGCTGCTCAACTGGGTTGGGTGGAGAGGAGCATGTGGAGGCATGAGTAAGAAAAGAATAAAACAGTAAAAAGGAGCTCAACAGTAAAAAGTGGGAATGTATTTCAAAACAGTGCTGATTTACCAAAACAACACTCTAAAGCTATGCTAGATGTAGGTTAATATTAAATCACTGGTATTGCATTCTTAACTGTGATGCTAACACTTAAATCTTTTTTTTTAAAGCTATAAATACGGTGCAAAATAAAAATTCAAACACTAACAAAAGCAATTTAAAAATAAACTCTATCTGACATCGAGTTTCCTGATTATCTTAGACAAAGGAAACAACTGCTGGCAGTTTTTTGAGCACCTCTCCAGGAGTTCTATGCAGACGGAAGCACATAGATACTCTTTCTTATAAAAGAAAAAACTAAATGTACACACACAGCTTGCATTACATGCCTGTGTATGCTTTTTAATAGCTGCCGAGTATACTCTCCTGTGGATGAACGACAATTTAATCACTTATCAATGGATGCTTAGCTGTTCTACTATCACAAACAATGCACAATTTTGTGGGTATATCTTTGAATGCATGCAGGGGTATTTCTGTAGAATAAATTCATATTATTAGAGTTAAGGATCAAAGACCACATATGAGCATTTTAAATTTTCATAGATTTCTAATTTTCCCTACCAAAAAAGCCTACATCAGTGTATACTCCTGTCAAAAATACATGTTCTTTTCCCTACATGTTACCAACCCAGAATATTAGTAACTTTTTTGCTATTCATCAATCCAAGTAAAAATCTGTCTCTCACTTTTTGCTACAGTTCTTTAAATATAAGTAAGGCTGGGCATGTTTCTATATGTTTAAAGCCCATTTGCATTTCTTTAACCATAAGAAACTTTTTTTTATGATGAGAATGAAAGATTGGGTTGGGTTATATTCACTAGACATCCTGCATCACAATCTACACAAAGAAACAAACCTAGGGCAGTATATGGTTGTTATCAGTACAAGCAGCACCTCATCTTACTCAAGCCTTTCAAATTACCAACTGAGTTCAGCTTTAAGCTCAAAATCCTCATAGGCAGCAGAGTAAGAGTGGCATCAACACTGCTTTTACACCACACCGCCTCTTAGAACTACTAAGGCTGTGGTACTGAAACGAAACCCATGTATTTTCTTTAAACCACGCTTAATCTGTCATTATATCTCATTTTACAGAAAGAATGGCCATCATAACTAGGTAATAAAAATAAAAAGACAATTTCAAATATTTTTAAAATCTGTACCTTTGCAAGTAAAAGAGGCAATTTTTGTAAAGTTTGTTGCAGAAGTAGGTAGCAGTACTGGTTCAAACTGCAGAGACAGAGCATCTTTCTGTGAAAAATGATGCACATCCTACAACAAGAAAGGTTACACATTAGTAGTTTCAGCTGTCAGAATATATGGCCCAGTTTTGATCAACTGCCAAAAGAGCCAAGTAGCACACGCCAACACATACAGCAACTGTTCAGCAGATGTGTCTATAACAGCATCAAGGGGTGCTAACAAACTTCACAAAAACATGGGGTCAAGCAAGGGAAAGTGACTTTAAATTAAAGCAAAAGGGAATGGAAACAGGTGTTTCTGAAAAACATTCATGTTCTGCAATTAAATGAACCCTTGCAATTTCAAAATGTTCTTTACGTGGGCATTTATAATTACCTGTATCCATATGAGGTTGTTTCCTGAATGTAATATATATATATTTACTGTAGAATCATCTGTCCAAAAAGAACCAGAGCAGTAAGATTAAAACAAAGAGCCATTTTCTTCTCACAGCTTAATGCAGTAATTAAAACATCACATTAACATTTCTATTAAAAATGTAACTCATTTTTCAACACCAAAATTGAAACTAGAAGCTGCTTTTTATTTTGTATTCTTTTAAGTCACAAGAAAAAGTTTACTTACAAAAAGACCTACCTCTCAACATCAGCCATCTAAATGATAAAGAACTATCAGGAGAGAAATGATAACTTTATGGATGTCCTACCATTCCTCCAGATAAAAGTAACCAACTGGACCTCTTCAAATAAAGCGATGCTTTCCTGTTGGCTAGAGAGTCCCTTAACTCCTTATGCAGACAACCACATTTGAGAAGAAAAGAACCCTGGGGTCTCAAAACACACGTTCTGTTTTGACCCTCACCAAAAAAAAAAAAAAAAAAATTCCCTACAGCAAAGTCTTCCTTCCATTACTGTTCTCTTGACCATTATGGAAATCATCAAAAAAATATAAATCTGAGGACAGGAAAGCTCTTCTGCTGATCTATCACTTCTACAGCCAATTGTGAGGATTAGAAAGTAAACCAAGCTTGACCAACAAATAACACTGCCAGTATAAAAACTATTGTTTGGCACCATTTCTTTCTCTGTATCTGTATCTGTATATATAATCACATATCTCACACACATATTTACATCACAGAAGAGTCTGTATGATCAATGAATAACAGCAAAACCTACATGATATAAATTTCATGGCTCATATAATATATTTCCCATAAAAGTTCTTAGAAAGTTAAACCAATATACTAGGTTATTTTTGTCAAGCAGAGTGTGCACTCAAGATAAAATTTCTAGAAATGAACACTAAAATTCACATCTTGTCAGGCATCCAGGAGCAACCAATATCTAAATGACTACTAAAAACAGAAAACAGGATGATTTGGTCAAATGAACTTGTTCAAATCAGTAAAATTGGAACAAGGGACACAGATTTCAAATAATTTGTGGATATTTATATTAAATGGCATGTCCTTCTAATTTTTCACTCTGTCCAAAAAGGCAAGAAAAATTATTCCACAGTAAGCTCAGAATATTTTACAGCTGCTATTTACTTCCCCCCAAAATCATAACCAGTTGTAGATTGAGAAACAGTTACCATCACAATCTTTTAATAATAAAAGCAAAGTTTTTTTGTCTTGTTTGCTATGATACTACTATCTGCAAGTAAATGCAACAGAATGATGACATGGGTTAACATAAACATAATCAAATTTTCAAAAGTCCACCTTACCTGAGGCCTCAGATTTATCTGTAGCTACGTAAACAACAGAGAAATGATCTAACAAATCTTGTGTGCTCTCTTCAAATTCTTTTGAGGAGTTTACCATTGTTACAATTATGCTCATTTGTAGCCGTAAAACATCTTCAGATTCCAGATAACAACTCTGAGATCCAAAGGAGGAGGGAAAAAAAAGGAAAAAGAAAAAAAAAAAATCCTCCTTTTAACTTTGTAGTTTCAAATTTTAGAGAAAGTACTTAAGGTGAGGGCATGTGTATTTCTGAGAACAGAATGTTCTGTTTTCTTTTTGTTTTTAAGCAAAGAGGCACAGCAAGGCAGGCAAGGAGAAAGCATTACAGTATTTTACCTTCAATTGCTGACACACTTTATTATGTAAACTGCATTCCAGTTGCACCTGCAAGAGGCTAGTATTAGTGGTTCCTGCCTAAAAGAAGAGAAAAAAAAAGAACTTAAAAGGGACACAAAAGGCTTAATCTTGTATTTAATAGTAAACAAACTATCATTTTTTCAGAAACTCATTTATTCATTCTTTTATTTATGCACTGAACAAATATCTGAGTATCTAATAAATACTGGCATTATTCTATTTATTGGAAATACAAGAGTGAACAAAAGAGACAAAAATCTGTACTTCTCTGAACTAAGAGTCTAATGAAAATCATAAGCTCTTTTTCAGCAACATGAATATTCCTGTTATGGCCATCAGCAGGCGAAAATGTTCTAAACACAAAAAACACTGTAGTTTGGCATGTCTTACACCTGTTGAACATTTTGTTTAAACACAAAAACCTACTTTTATTTTAAAGCAGACTGGACCAGGAACAACCAATTAATGAGCTTAGAGGCTATGTCCGCCCCGCCCCAAGTCAGACAAAGCCATTTGAGATGTCAAAGTTCAACTGGGTATCATTTTTAATATCTGGAGTAACCAAGGATGTAAGAGACAGAGTTTATGAAATATTTGCAGGGTTTCGTCAGGTTCAAACATCTTAATCACATGGGATGATATTGCCATACCTTCAAGACAAAAACAAAATTCAATCAAGTGATTCAGCCTTTGGGTGGGACAACGGGGATTGCAGATGTGTGAAAACACACAAAAATTAGGTCACACAGCACTGACTCCAAAGGGCCAGGCTAGGAGATGCCTCTTTCTTTAAGATTGAAGGCCTGATGTGGCTCAAGCATTTGGGTGCCCGTGTACCACATGGGTGGTCCCGAGTTTGGTTCCTGATGCCTCCTCGATTAGACGAGCAAGACAGCAAGCTGACCGGATGGGCTGGCATAGTGAGCTGGCGCAACAAGATGATGCAATGAGGAGACCAAAGAGGAAACACAATGACAGACACAACAAAGCAGGGAGCAGAGGTGCTCAAGTGATTGTCTCTCTCCCCCACATGGGAAGTCCCGGGTTTGGTTCCCAGTACTGCCTAAAGAGAAGACGAGAAGACATAGAGAGTGCACAATGAACAGACACAGAGAGCAGACAGTGAGCACAAAGAGGAGGAGAATAAATTTTAAAATCTTAAAAAAAAAAAAAAGATTGAAGGCACTGGGAAAGTGATCCTAAGAAGGTGCTCAGCCTGGCAGCCAGTGAGAAAATCAAGAACTTCAGCAAGGTAAGAAGGTATCCCACAGCCCAGCCTGATGAAACTATTGGGTAAACATCTATGAACACAGGAAGGTTGATAAAGTAGAATCAGCACAATTATGCTTAATTTGTTAGATTTATAAGAAATATCTAAGTACAAGATCATTTTTAACTACTTCAATTGCCATTAGGCAATTAAAGTACCGAAAAGGAATAAAATATAATACATTTTAAAATGTACTTAAAATATTTAAGGCATTTAACGAAGCTTGGAAATGGGCCAAACATTGATCTAGGGCTCTTTTAAAAAATTATTGCTCACACACTGTATGATTTCTATGGAATTTCCAGAATAGGTAAATCCAGACACAGCAGATTAGTGGTCCCCAAAGGCTGTGACGAGGGAGGATTGCTGACAGACTGTTTAATGAGTATGCAGTTTTCTTCTGGAGTGGTGAACATATTTTGGAACCAGATACCTTTGCACAACACAGCAAGTGTACTAAAATGGCACTCAACTGCACACTTTTTGCTGGCCCATGCGCAGTGCTGATGCGCGCAAGGAGTGCTGTGCCACGTAGAGGTGTCCCTCATGTAGGGGAGCCCCACCCGCAAGCAGTGCGCCCTGTAAGGAGAGCTGCCCAGCGCGAAAGAAAGTGCAGCCTGCCCAAGGAATGGTGCTGCACACATGGAGAGCTGACACAAGATGACACAACAAAAAGAGACACAGATTCCTGGTGCCACTGATAAGGATAGAAGTGGTCACAGAAGAACAGACAGTGAATGGACCCAGAGAGCAGACAACTGGGGGGGGTGGTGGAATAAATAAATCTTTAAAAAAAATTTTTTAAAGAAAGGACCAGATTTTTAAGTCTTTTCTGTGCACAAATGCCACCAAAGACAAACAAAAAGAGCCTACTGTTCTCTAAAATTGCTTTAACCAAAGTTACAAATGTTTATGGGGCCCGATCCAGCAGAAACTTTTCATTTTGCTTAATCGTTCCTCCTCCTCTTGTTTTTCCTCCTTCCTCTGGGTCCACCTTTGCTAGTTTTTCCTCATCTAACCATCAGAATCTAGAGTTTCTTTAGTCTATTTGTGCCCTCTTTCCCCACTCTCCCAGGGAGCTCTTTGACTATCCTGAGTCTCCTACTGTTACATATCCAGCTCAGACCTCTCTGCAGACCTGCCGTATGTCTAACAGACAACTGGACATACACCTGAATCCTCACATGCTCCAAACCAGCTATCTTTGCTGTGTGCCTCATCTTAGGAAAGGTCACTCATATCCATACAGTTGTTTAAGCCAGAAACCTGGAACTCACTTTTCCTTCTCAAACAAGACCATAATCAAGTCATACTGAATGTGCCTCCTAAATGCTCTTAAACCCATTCACTTCTCTTCATTTCTAATACCCTAGAGGAGTTTGGAGGTCAACAAACCACAGCCAGGGCCAAAGCCCAGGCTGCTACCTATTTTTATAAATAAAGTTTTATTGGAATACAGTCATACTCAATTCCTTCATGCACTACCTATGACTGCTTTTGTAATATAACCAAACTGAGTAGTTGCAAGAGACTGTATATATGGCTCACACAGCCAAAAATACTTTCCAGTCCTTACTGAGAAAGTTTCTGGATCCCTGCCCCTTAGTTCATGCAAACAAAACAAACAAACCAAACCAAACGACAACAACAAAAAACAAATAAAAAAGGAACTGGTGCAATAACTTCCTCCTAGTGCCTCAGCCCACTGCACCCCGTTCTTCACACAGCATGAGCAGGGAGTTTACAAATACGCAAATGTGGTCATGTCACTAACGGCTTAAAACACTTCAAAAGGTTCCCATAGCCCTTGGCAAAAGTCTCAAATCATTTACAATAGCTACAAAGCCAGGCACCTGCCATCTCTTCCTGGTTTATGCTCCAGCCTCACTAGTCTACTTTCAGTTCTGTTTTGCTTTGGACCTTTCAATGTGCTGTTCCTCTGCCCTGAAGCCTCTCCCCTACCCCCCGCCCCCTCTCCTCACTCCTTCACCTAGCTGAATCTAATCACCCTCCATGCCCCAGCTTACCTATCACTCCCAGAGAGGGCTTTCTTACACCACAGCTGGGAGAGCAGACCAATGACTTATCCCGAGAGCATCCTTTACTTGACCTTCTGTAACACTCCTAATTATATACGTAGCAACTTTTTCTCCCATGGTAGATGTAAACACTTTGTCTAGTTGACCACATGCCCCTCACTTAATGGGCACTCAACATAGAGGTGAAGGAATGGAAGTGTGAACATGGCCACATAAGCTATGGAGTTGGCCATGCTTGGAAAAGAGCAATAAAAAAAACCCAGCAGCTATAAAAAATATCAAAACCTGACATTCTGTGTATGCTTCTAATCTGAAACTTTCTTTTGAAAGTTTAAAGAAAAGAACCCACAGGCATACTTTCAAAGTATCCATTTATAATTAAGATTTTTTTTAAAAATCTACAACAATTTAACTATAGGTGTTAACCTGACAAGGCAATTCTCTTCCTTAAACTATTTCTTCAAATATTCGTATAACATTCAAAGTTCAAAATTATGGTTTTGAGGAGATTAAAACTTCTATTTGCTCCATGATTTGATGTAATTTAGAGCCTAATATTTTGTAACTCTGGGTGGATGAAATTTATAATTTATAATTTTCAATAAGATTCTACTATCTGGAAGCATAACAAAAATAAAGCACTAGTGTTTCATTTGCTGAAGAAAGTATTTCAGAATCCCACAAGGGGGAGTTCTAGCACCTCCAAACTGCCTTTGTTTCAGTACGCTAATTTTTCTAAATGAGAAAATTAATAGCTCATGTGTTTTTCAAAGGAATAACACTTGCTGCTGCAATCTTGACTTAAAAAAAATAAACTCTAACCAAAATATGAGCCACTTGGAACAGCCACACACAATGGGATTACAAGTTGCCCCTCAAGGAGACCAACTGAGCACGCGTTATGACAGTAGCTGGACATCCCCTCATCTATCAGTGTGCCTGGGTGGATTATAAAGGAAAAACAAACAAAAAGACCAATTCTCTACCTCTGAAACTTTCCACATTCCTTGAACTAATTATCCCATAAAATTTATAGATGAAAGAAAAAGTAACACCATACAAATAACTCCTTGGTTGTTTCCATGTGAAATAGGTGGGTAAAATGTGACTTGGAAGAGGTTAAATGACTTATCATAGGTGCCCGGGTTAATTACTGGCAAAAATAAATAAATAGCAAGTCTTTTAACTTGTCAGTACTTTTACCAAATCAGAATACACCAAGTCTATTCCTCCTAGCTATCCAAAGGCCTAAAATTTCATGAGAAACATTTTAGATAACCATACCAAGAGGTAATAACAGTCAAGAAAACAGAAAGGTTAACCCCTTTTGGCATGGTGTGTGTTTCCACAGCTTTGTGGTAAAGAGATGTAAGTTTAGGAAACTGGATGCAAGACAAAGAATCTTCATCCCTCATTTGTGCACTGGGCCAATTGCACAGTTAATGTGCAATTAAACTGGAAAGAAAATGATACGCTTAAAGTGCTCAGGCACTTTAGATGACTTGCACTAACAAGAGTAAACCATACCCTAACAAATGTAAACAAGAAGTCTGTCATGTAAGGCACTGATCCAGACAGAATGGAACAGCGACTTGTGTCAATTATGCCGTTCCCAGTAATGACCACACATGAAAACTTTTCATTTAACGAACATAACTTCTGAAACATAAAAAAATGACTTAGATAAAAACCAATCTTGGATTCTATTTTTCTAAGAATTTTGCACCCCTTTTACACTTTTCAATGGTAAATTTTAGAGATCCTTATGTAAGCAAATCTCTTATGCCAACGTGTGTGTCATTGGCAGGAACTTGAGTTTCGTATAAGCTGTGCAACCATCCCAATGGCCACGCATCCAGCACGATGTACATTCTATACAGTCAATGATATTATATATAATGAGTGCTTTCTTGGCCCCCTCCACACACACTCACGCTCTATAACCAAAGTCTTAACTCAGTGTTTCCTGCAAAACAGATGTGTTGTTTTACCCTGACATCAAACAGCAACTGTGAACCAACATCCACTACCACTACACCCTTCTTATTCCTTACATCTTTAAGTCACTGAAAAAGCTGCCAAATTCATTCACTAAATCAACTGCAAAAACCTAGGCTCTGGTTGAAATGAGGTTTTTATGCTTTGTTTTAAGGAAAAAGGGGTTAATGCATACACGTGGCATTTTTCCTTATCTGCATCTTTTAAGAAAAGGCAGTGTAGCCAAGTGGCTTTGCATTCAACAGAGAATCATGATGCAGCTGATGTGGCTCAAGCGGTTGAGCACCTGTTTCCCACCTGGGAGGTCCGGGGTTCAGTTCCGGTGATGCCTGAAAACAACAACAAGCAAACAAACAAAAAAACCAACTCAGGGGAACTGAGTTGGCTCAGTGGTTGAGCACCAGCTTCCCATATATGAGGTCCTGGATTCAATCTCTAGACCCAGTGCCTCAAAAAAAAAAAAAAAAAAAAAGAGAGAGAAAATCATGATAAAACCCTGGGGACATTCCCTAACCTCTCCAAAATGCAGCATCCTCTTCTAGAAAATGGAATAAATGAATTCACGCTGATATTAGCATTAAATGAGAAATGTATGCAAACCACCTGGCATAGAGCAGGCCCTTAAAGGGGAACACTATTATTTTTATTTGTTCATTCACTATTAATGTATTTACTCAGCAAAATCCCACAAGCAAAATTATTTATATGCTTGTGGGTAGCATCACATGAAAGTTCTTAGAGGGAAATTCCAATTCCTCTTCCCCACTCCTTTGTTTTCCAAGGAAAGGTGTTTTGTTTTGTTTTTTTTCCCTTAAATACTTCAGGTTTGTTTGTTTTTTTCTTGGGGGGAGGGTATTATTTCACAATAGACTCAGAATCCAAGGAGAGAGAAAGTATTTACAGCACGCACACACACTCTACACCAAGCAAAATTTGTGCCAGAAGCCCTGAAAGATAAATAAAAAGTAATCTGGGAAATAAAGTAACACTTAGAAATTGAGATTTTTGATGGAATGAAGTGTCAGTAGTCAGTTGTATGACAGCCTGGTTTTTACACTTGGGTAGCTGGCTTTTAACTGCTACAAACTGGGCTGGCAGTTGAGGTCAGCCATGTGGGATTCTCACCTTGGGAGGTCATGCAGCATGGGGTAGCTCTGTCCAAAGGCAGGCAGCTATTTTTATACTGTTGGATGATGCTGGGCCGTAAGCAAATGGCAAGTGGGTCCAAAGGCCTGGCCCAAGCCTTGAGCCAGGGCGCAGAGCTTGACAAAGGTTCAGGCTTTATGAGGCAAGCTGTGGTAGTTTGACCTTGAACTTAAGCTTTTACTTAAGTAGGCACAGCAATGCCAGGATGAGAAAGCACTTCTAGAACACTACCTGCTGCTTTTTCAGTTGAGTCTTAAAGAAATTGTTGGGGCCAAGTCCAAGGAGGTAGTGTAGATAGGCAGCTCCAAATTCTATTCCTTTTTTTTCCATGGCTAAGAAATGAAACTATTAAGAGTTTAGCTTAAATTCACTTGGTTGGTCCGCAGACTCAAAAGTTACTCACCAATGCACGGATTCTAAATTAATATATCACATGAGCGCTAACCATGGCTTTAAATAGTCAAGATCCAAAACAATCTATCCACAGAAAGATGGAAGATTAGAAAATTAAGAAGCAACATGAGGGTGTCCTTATAAAGAAGATAAGCTCTTATCTTGGGCTGAGTCAGAGAAACAATTCGAGAAGATTACTGCACACCCAAAGAAGTCAACTCTGAAGGCTTGTCCTTGGAACAACCAGGTTCACTCAGAGAATCAAAGAGGTGCTAGAAGTGAGAGAAGCACATTTCAGTCTTCCTATCAGGTAAAGAACAACACCAACAAAAGGAAAGCAGCCTGGTGAAGCAGGAGGAAGAAAAGGGCTCCCGTTCAGAGACAGGGTGTCACCTTGGGGAATAACTGGAGATGAAATAGAAAAGGAGACCCTGAAGGCCAGAGAAAACAGTCATAGAGAAGAGAGATGGAGATACACTGGGATCTAGTTGAGAGAGTTTTACAAACAGGGGAAGATGCATCTTTGTGTTGACTGGAGCATAAAAAGAATGCTTACTAATAAAGGGAGCTAGGCAAGATCTCAGTGGACTGGAATTGCTCCCCTAAAAGGATCCGGAAGCCAGTTCTAGGAACATGAAGTGCACACTTGTAAAACCAGGAATAGAATTCATAGAGGGGCAGTTGAGAATCTGTACCTTCCAAGACTCAGAAAGCAAGGCTTATTTATATAAAATTTGGGCAGGATGGGAGAGGGGGAACCAGGAAGATCAATTTAGTATGCTCCAAGCATTATTAGGAAGAGATATTTATTGCCTGTGCCCTGAAGGAACACAGTTCAGAAATGTATGTTATAAGGACTCAGTCTAAGTGAAGGCACTGCAAAGAGAAAACACAGTAAAGAGGAACCCAACAGGACAAGGCAGTCTGAGCCCAGGCTGTGGAGAATTATCCAGCACAAGGAAGAGAAAGAAGATGTGTTTGAACAATAGATGTTTTCAGCAGACCTAGAACATACTGATTTTATGTATTTTATGCAAGAACTCATGGGGAAACATCAATAGGAGCATGTTAGGGGAAAAAATCTAGAACAGAAAGTAAAGAAAATAGAAAGGAAAGGAATGCGTTAATTCCAACAAAGAGTGTAAGTGTTAGTCTACACGTGTTGGAGGAAGAAACAGACCGACGAAAGAAGCTGACGGAACAGCTGGAAAAATTCAAGTGCACTCCTTTTAGAGGAAGAGAGGAAGAATAAGAGGCACAGCCCACCACTGCAGGAAAAGACAACAAACGCTCAAAAACTGGAGAAATGCAACGAGTGGCACAAAGCCAAAGGACATCCCCATGTCGCCCCCAAGGACACACAAGCTTCCAGCACCAGCAAGAGTGAAAACAATTCTCCAACCGAAATGAATGGGCCAGAACGGGAGAAACCTTTCCTACGAAGTAGGTGCCGTAAGCCTAGCAAATCCCCAGGGAGAGGCAACTGAAAGAACACTGGGCACAGGTCTGGAAGGCCCTGCCCGCAGCAGTCCACCACTAAACGCAGCACAGGACTGCCAGAAACAAGGGCTCAGGGAACAGGGGAACCTGGACACATGGGAAGGAACAGAAAGTCAGGCCAAGCGATGGGGCTGCCACCACCACAAATTTCCAAACTCTGAGGAGAGGGCCCAGGTGTCTCAGGCCCCACTTCCTGGGAGAGGAGGTGGTAGACGCAGGTGGCTCTTCCCCAACTTCCCATTTCCTGCCACCCGACAGATTTCTCCCTAGTAAGTTCAAAGGTCTTGATTTTGACGCCGAAACCAAGGTGATTCTCTCTGTCCCTCCTCCTCCTCTTTCGCTGGCAAACTGAAGCACTGGGTACCCTTTTGTTTAGGATTAGTGCCTTGGGGGCTGGGACTGGGGTATGTTTTCCTAATCTGGTGGACCTTAGGCTGATGATCTGATATTATGTCTCAAGCAAGGCTCAAGAGAGAATTAGTATGGAAACGTGATATAACTTGTGCAACGCTAAGAAACCACACACATTCTGGTGAGAGACAGCACGATCTGCAGCTGCTGAAGGTTCTCTAGCACCACACTGGCATCTGGAACTTCTCTGGATTAGACCAAAGAAAATAAGGAATGGGGAGGACTTTACATTCCTTGAATGTTAGCTCACGGGACCAGAGCCTGAAACGTTAACGTCCTGCCATGGGACTTAATCTCTGAATTTTAATTTTTCCTTGAGAGTTTCATAGGAGGAGAAGGTTTATAATCAAAAATAATTGTTTTGAACTAAAGTGCTGAATATATTTTAGCTATATGCCTGGTACTAGTTTTAAGCTCCTTACAGGCATTAATTTCTTTACTAGCCATAACAGTGCTATGAGGCGGGACTATCATTATCTATTTTACAGGTAAGCTGAGACACATGGAGGTTGAGTAACTTGGCCAAGATCCCTCAGAACCCAGCATGGTCTCCATGGGTTTGGCTTTAGAATTCATCTTCTTATTCACTTACTATGCTTTTCTACTAGGGGGCATCCTGATACGGCTGGTTGTTTTTACTCGAGTATCTTAATGTATTTAATCCCAATGCAAAATCTCTGATAAGCTGCAGTAGACATCATAGTTGGAAAGAATTTGGCATGGGAAATAGAAGAGGAAGTGGCCTTTCAGCCGTGGGTATAGTGTGGCCTTGGTGCAGATTAGTTATGAATTCTTCTAATCCGCTTCAGAGATTTTCAGGGGCAGTCTCAACGGTGTGCCCCAGCAGTCCGAGGGGGGTCGACAAAGGACCAGGGGGACTGGCACAGGGATGGCACTGGCTCAAGAAGTCCCATGGCATCTCCTGTGGTGATCTGCTGATCCTCCCAGAGAGACCAGGTAGTGAAGGGGTGAAGAGAATGTAAACTGGGGAATTTTATTAAGGAAAGGATTCCTTCTCCACTCCTCTAGCCCTTAAAAACTCAAGATAAAGGTGATATTTTAGCTCTCTAACTCCCAATTCTTATCTATCAACTGGTTCAGAACTTTGGCAGGAAGAATTAGGCATCTTCAAATCTTCTAATGAAAGTTTCTGGACTATTCTAATATAATGAGTGTTTGAAAGAAGTAAAAGGAGATTTCCATCTCGTAACTTCACAAGGAGCTGAACGTGTAATAATTTCTTCCTTTTTCAGATTCACGTATTTGATTATGGAGCATTTATTTCCTACATGTTACATGTTACGTTGCTAGACACTGCACTGTGACAAGGAAACAAATATTGATTTGGGCATGACTCCTGCTCTTAAGGAGTTTATAATCTAGTAAAGGAAAACACAGACATGAAAACAAGAGCTTCTGAGGAGTATCATACTTGCTCCAACAGGGATCTCTCAGGGTTTTCAGTAAGAAGCTAGTCAATCCTCCTGGGAGATTAAAAAAAAAGACAGAGCAAACATTGAGTTAAAATAAGAACTGGGAAACTGTGTTCTCACAGGATCTGAAAGAACAGCAGAGACTTTAAAGAAGCGAATGGGAGGAAGATAGGGAGTGAAAAGATCGCTGACTGTGCAGTCAGAGGCTGCTGTGCTCTCAGGGGTAGCAGGGGAAGGAGCTGACTACTGGGCACTACTGTAGAAAAAAAGAGGAACGAGGGAAGAGAAACACCCATACCCACATCTTGGCATTTTTCTCTTCACCATGCTTCCTTCCTTCCACTTACCAACCCTCCTCCATCTCCCCTCTTCTCAAGTTCCCATTCCACTGAACCATTCTCACTTGAGGAACTAACGAAAAAAAGGAAATTTTTAAAAATTTAATTAATTTCCTTGCTTTTAAAAGCTATATTTAAAGGCAGATAGGGAAAGTTAAATAATGGGATATAGAATCTGACAGCTTATCATTTTTATGTAAACAAGATGAAACGCCTTCTATCATGCAAAGAAATGTGATTAAATACATTACAATGACACGTATATTTGTAGGAATCCTCAGCTATGACACTCAGAACAATCTCTTTATGCCCTTCAATTAATTATGGAAGCCTATCAGGAAAAGGGGACAGCTACAGAGGCCTTCGACCTTTCCCTGCTCTATATTTTCCATCTTCAAATTGAAGATCAGACCTTTGTAGCTTTAGTGAGGTGTCTGACCTCTCCATTTCTCTTCTGTCAAACTGTGACTGAAAAACGTCCTTTGCTCTCTTCCCTACACTTATTTTACACCTTCCCTTCCAGACTGCCACACTGAAGCAATGGGGGTCAGTGTCCAAGAGGCAAGCGGCAGGTAAGTGTGCCAGGCACCCTCGCCTCAAGCTGGCAGGCACCGGGCTCCTTGCCCCACACCTGTCACTGGCATTTAGACACAAGGGCTTGACATTGCCACACCCAAAGGAAAGGCTGGGCCAGTTTTAAAAGATTAGGAACTCCAGGATTGAAACGTATTAGATAGCACACTAAAGACCCAGAGAAAAGTTCTTTGCACAAGCCAACATTATGATCCCATGGTGGAGGAAGGGAACCTCATACACTGACACATGCAGGAAAAAAAACAACAACACTGAAAGGACATAACAAAATATTAATCATGTTTATCTTTGCTTTAGTGTGACTGTGGCCTTGGATTTTATTTCTAATTGTTCACAAACACACACACCAAACCACCTTTACTTGGTACGACTGGGCCCTGGGTCTTATCTCTAACTTTAAACTTCTCTGAGTTTCCCACATTGTCTTATAATGACATTATTAAAAATAAACACTGTTCTACAATGAACCCAATAATAATTTAATGACTTCTAAATCTCTGAGAAAAGCGTACTGCTACAGTGACCATGTATGCCAGATTCTCAGTCAGTGAACATTTCAAATATTCTGTTTGGTCCAAATAAGTCACCCAAGACACTCTCCAGATCACAATGGTTGGGATCCCAATAGAGCACTGAAGAAAGCATCAAAAAAACAAAGTCTGACTTTCTCATGAGTAACAACTCCATACTAAGTCTCACCATATATTTATCAGTTATAATCATCAAGTATAGTCTAGCTTATATTTTTCTATTCACTTGTCAAATAGTTCTACATAATCATAATTATAGTTACAATTTGGAAGAAGTAGTTAATATTCTACTATGTTGGTATACTCTAATCTATCAATTTTTTTCCTACTGTTAGACCTTTAAGCTGTTTCTACTTTTTTGTCATTATAAAAAATGCTACAAAGACCATTTATTTGCATTTATCTTTCTTAGACCACGAATAACTAAGTCAACACATACAAACATCATTATGACGCTTACTACACATGGGAAAATTTTAAAGCACACTGCATTAGCTTTGCCAGTTCTGGCTCTGTTGTCAACCTTCACCACGTAACTTAAACTCTAAGTTCATTCTACAATTTCTAAAATAAGAATGGTATCACCTGCTCTGGTAGTAAATCTGTTAAAGGTCATACGAGTTTAGAGGGTGAAAAGGTGAAGTTACACAAATCTTAGTTGTTACATCTGGTAGAAATGCTATTTGGGGATCTCAACTCAGATTCCCATTGACTCATCTATCTATTAACAAATGCTGGGGGCCCTCCATGTACTAAACCCTGAGCTGGATGTTGAGATTATAAAAATGAAAAAGAAACTGTCCCAAGCACATCATGGATCAGCAGGGAAGAGAGACAACAGGATACTCTGCAAACCGAGTGCCATAAGGCCCCAGAGCACAGATATCCCGGGCACTAGGAGAGGTCCCAGAGGTGCTATCTGAGCTGGGTCTTGAAGGATGATGACAAGCCTGCCAGGCAAATAAAGGGTCAAAAGTATACCAGGGTGGGACAGCTTACAGAAAGGGATGGCATGTTCTGGGATGTGAGGGGTTATGTGAGGCCAGAGGCCAGAGGAGAGGGGTGGACGGTGAGACTAGAGAGAGAAGCTGGGACAGGTTAGGAAGGACCTTGTATTCATTCTGAGAGCCTGGAGGGGATCACGCAAACAGCAGGGGATCCAGCTAATACAGTGACCAGGGAAATAAGGACTGATTTAAGAAGCAACCTCCAGCCACAGGGTGACACACAGACAAGTGGAGAGAGACTGAGTGGGAGAATACCCAGGTGACAAATGATGACAAGAACTGCAACTAAAGCAGAGGAACCACAGATTCTCATTCAGATCCACTGCAATAATAATGTACCTGCTAAGACATCTCGCTTCATAAAGGTTAAAACAAAAGAATCAAACGTTCTCACGAAAATCTTATTCTTCATGTTTCCCTTACTTTGTTCCCAGTAGCAGATACATAAGTACAGCAAAAAGAATGAAAATGCACACCTTCCTCTCCCCTGAACTCAGCAATTCCTAGAGTAAAATCAGGACCAGCAAGAATTTAGCTAGAAGATATATCCACTCAGTTTTCTGCAGAAGATAATCAGTAAGCCACTTAGTGGAATTCAGTTGAGCTGGAAAAACACAAAAATCAAATACCAATGGGTAATATAAACAGATTAAAAGAACCGCAATGAGCTCATGCTACAAAAAAAAAAGAAAAAGAGATCTTCTTAGAAATAATTATTCATGAGAACCCTAGTTTATGTGGACAGATTTTTTTGTTATTCTGGAAAAAAAATTAAACTTAAGCTTTATATTAAGAGGGCAGAACCAATGTCAGTCTAATATGATATCACAAATAGTAATACTATTTCTCCCCATAAACGAAAATAAAAGCACATAAAATTAACTTATTTTGTTTGGCCATTTTTCCTAAATTTTTGCCATTTTAGAAAAGAAGGCCAAAACATTGAAAAAATGTACTCTTCAGAGTGCTTTCATAACATTCTACTTTCCAAACTTTGTGTTAAGCTCTGTATTACTGGGTGATTTACATGTGCTCATCTAATCCTTTCAAAGGGAGGCAGTATTTCTAGATGGAGAGAACACATACTTGAAACCAGACAGGCACAGGGAATGAAACTGGTTTTTGACCTCATGCAAATTAATTTACTTTTTCTTCCAGGATGTATCTCTGGAAAAACAGAGGATTTCTTTCTGAGCATTACTGAACTTGACTTTTGTCCTAGCTATCTAAATGTTGTAACAGCTTATATGAAAGAGCAAGACCAGTTGCTGCCACGGAACATCATTCTGAGGTAATGTGTAGTCAGTTGCAAGAAAAAGAGAGCCTGGGTATTGTGACCATGTAAAATTGCTAGCCGCTACCTTAGGAAGCAGTTTAGGGAAGTATGGTGGAAGGCCAGTGAAAATCCCCTGTAAGAGGAAAAACTCAACATGGCTAGCTAAATCACTACTGAAAAGAGTTCTCTGTACTCTAGCACTTCTTCATATGGATATTAAAAGTTCATGCTCATGCCAAAGTGACCCTGAAGGTTTGAGAATGTCCCCTGGGTAGACCTAGCTCCAATTAAATGGCCTCTTTATATACTGTTGTCTAAAAAATCTTCCTAAAGCCTCCTGGTTTATATTTTTGTGCTTTATAATCTTAATTGATAGGAATGGTCCTGTTTATCCAGTATGTGTAAAAATAACTTTAATTCATTCATGCCAACATATACTAACTGAGCACCTAGAGAATGCTAGTCAGCGAACAAAACAAAGCTCCTTGCTTTTGCAGAGCTGGTATTTAGTGGGGGCAGGCAATACACAGCATTCATTCTGAGCACTTAGGGGCTAGGCACTGTTAAGAGTTCCAGCTTCTAATCACCCTGTCACATAATCGGAACCTAGGTCAGCCTCTTTATGTCTGGGTATGCCTACAAGGGCGCCAAGACAAATTAACAGGGAAAGAACAGTCCTTTTGATAACTGTTGCTGGGACTCCTGGATATCCACATGCAAAAGAATGAATCTGGACCTCTACCTCACACACAATACACAAAAATTAAATCAGAATGGACCAATACCGATTGCACGAGCTATTATAAAACTCTAAGAAGAAAGCACAGGATTAAATCTTGGGACCTTGGATTAGGAAAAGCCTTCTTTAGATATCACACCAAAAGCACAAGTGCCAAAAGAAAAAATAAATTAGACATCATCAAAATTTAAAACTTTTGTGCATCACACAAATTACTTAAACTGACTCAAGAAGAAATAGAAAAATCTCAAAAGACCTATAGCATGAGATTGAATCAGTAACCAAAAACCTCCCAACAGATGCTTCACTGCTGAATTCCACTAAACATTTAAAGAGGATTTAACACCAATCTTTCTCAAACTCTTCCCAATAATAGAAAGGAGAAAACACTTCCTAACTCATTCTATAAGGCCAGCATTACCCTAATAACAAAGCCAGATAAAGACAACACAAGAAAACAAAATTACAGACCAATTCCTTTGAGTATAGATGTAAAAACCCTGAACAAAATCCTGGTCAAAATCTCAGCCAACAAAAAGAATGAGCTTGTTAGTTATACTCACTATAACATAAAAAGCTTGTTCTGTAGTTAATAGAAAAAATATGAGAACACACTCTCATGAACTATAACAGCTATATAATACTAATACAGGGTGTTATTAACTGGGTGGATTGGGGAAAATATACCAAATCCGAGACATTGGCTAGTTATAGTAATGTTTGACTATGCTCTTTCATAGTTTGTAATAACTGTTTCACCAACAATGCAAGGTGTTATGGTGGAGTAATTTATGGAAGCCCTGTATGATGAATGATATGCATGTTTGTTTTGTAAGTTCACAACTTATACTATATACTTGTTTATGGATGTTCATATATGAATGATAAACTTCAATTAAAAAAAGTAAAAAAAAATACTGGCAAACCAAATCCCACAGTATATAAAAAGGATTACACACCATGAACAAGTGAGATTTATGACAGGAATGCAAGAGTGGTTTAACATGAAAATCTATCATTGTAATAAACCACACTAATAGAATGAAAGGAAAAACCACATAATCATCTCAATTGATGCAGAAATGGTATCTGACAAAAGCCAACATCCTTTCATAATAAGAATACTCAGAAAACCAGGAATAGAAGGAAACTTTCTCAACATGAAAAAAGGCATTCATGAAAAACCCATAGCTAACATCATAGTCAATGGTAAAAGACTTAAAATTTTCCTCCAAAGAACAGGAACAAGAAAAAGATGTCCACTGTCACCATTGTTTTTCAACATCATACTGGAAATTCTAGCCAGAGCAATTAGGCAGGAAAAAGAAAGAATAGTCACAGATAGCATGAGCCAATATATTGAAAATCCCATGAAATCCACAAGAAAGCTATTAAAGATAACATATGAATTCTGCGAAGTTGCAGGTACAAGATCAACACACAAAAGTCAGTTGCATTTCTAAACACTAGTAATGAAACCATGTGAAATGGAAACTATGAAAACAATTCCATTTGCAATAACATCTAAAAGGATAAATTACCTAGGAATAAATTTAATCAAGGAGGTGAAAGACTTGTACAATGAAAACTACAAAACACTGCTGAAAGAAATTAAAGAATCTAAATAATATAGACAGGCATCTTGTGTTCATGGGCTGGAAAACTAAATATTGTTAAGATGTCAATACTAACCAAAGTAATCTTCAGATTCAACACAATCTCTATCAAAATTCCAACAGTGCTTTTAGTAAAAATTCAAAAGCTAATCCTCAAATTCATATGGAATAGCAAGGGGTCCAGAAGAGCCAAAACAATCTTGAAAAAGAATAAAGTTGGAGAGCTCACACTTCCCAATTTCACAACTAACTACAAAACCACAGTTATTAAAAACAATGTGGTACTGGCAAAACAGAGAAGTAGACAAATGAAATAGAATTGAGTACAGAATAAAACCCATATATCTATGGCCAGCTGATTTTTCAAAGAGGGCACCAAGTCTATTCAATGGGGAAAGAATAATGTCTTCAACAAATGTTGCTGGGACAACTGGAAATCTACATGCAAACAAATGAAGTTGGACCCCTACCTCTCATCATATATAAAAATAAACTCAAAATGGATCAACAGCCTAAATATAAGAGCTAAAACCATAAAACTCTTAGAAGGAAATCTAAGGGTAAATCTTCATGACCTTACATTAGGAAATGGATTCTTAAATAGGACACCAAAAGTACAACCAAGAAAAAAAAGAATTGGACTTCATTTAAAACTTTTGTGCAGAAGACATTATCAACAAGTGAAAAGGCAATGAACAGAATGGCAGAAAATATTTGGAAACCATGTATCTGATAAAGGTTTACCATCCAAGATACAAGAAGAACTCCTACTTACACAACAACAAAAAGACAAAGAATGCAAGTGACTAAATAGACATTTCTCTGAAGAATACAAATGGCCAATACACACATTAGTCATTAAGGAAATGCAAATCAAAACCACAATGAGATACCACTTAATGCCCTAGGATGGCTATAAAAAAGGGGGTGGGGAAGGAGTAGGAGAATATTAAGTTCTAGCAAGAGATGTAGAAATTGGAACCCTTATATATTGCTAGTGGGGTTGTAAAATGGCACAGTCCCTTTGAAAAACGGTTTGTCAGCTCCTTAAAATGTTAAACATAGAATTACCATATGACTGAGCAACTGCACTCCTAGGTGTATATCCAAGAAAACAGAAAGCATATGTCCACACAAACTTATATACAAATATTCACAGGAACATTATTCATAATAACCAAAATGTAGAGACAACCCAGATGTCATCAATTGATAAATGGATAAACAAAATGTGGTATTTTCCATAAAATGAAATATTATTTGGCAATAGAAAGGAAAGAGGCTCTGATACATACTACAACATGGATGAACTTTGAAAACTTTTAAGTGAAAGAAGCCAATCACAAACGACTATAAATTATGATTCCATTTATATGTAATTTCCAGAATAGGCAAATAAAAAGAGACAGAAAATAGACTGGTGGTTGTCAGAGGCTTGGGGGAAGGGGAAATGACTACTAATGGTACGGTGTTTCTTTTTGGCGTAATAAAAAGGTTCTAAAATTAGACTGTGATGATGGCCGTATAATTCTGTGAACATATTATGAAAACCACTATTAAATGAGTAAATCATACAGTATATGAACTATATCTCAAACTGTTAAAATATAATTAAATAAAAATGCAAGGGGAAAAAAAACCTGTGAGATGACACAAAACAGTGAGGAAGAGATGAAAAGAGCCAGAGCTTGGTTACTAGCTAAAGCAGATGGAAAGATCATGAAGAGCCAAGCCAAGCCAAGCCACCGCCAAGGGCAGACACAGGGCAGGGAGCAAGAGAAACCTGCCGCTGTGGGAATAGCTACAGAGCTACCTTCGGGCCAAAGTTCACTCAACACGGGTCTAATGTTGTAGATGGCTACCTCTGACTGCAGGCACTAGGCTAGGTGCAGGGGAAGAGCCCAATCAGACCCATTCCCAGTTTCATGGAGCTTAAATTCCATGGAGCAAAGAAAATAAGTGGCAGTGTGATTATTTAAGGAGGAGAACTGTTCAAAGAGGAAGGAACATCGTTCTATCAGTACAACAAAGGTCCTAAAATAGACAGGGGAGATAGGCAAGATATCCTGAGGAACTGGAGCTTGAGTGAAAAAAGTAAGGATGAATAGGGTTAATTCGGAGAAAAGGAGGGGAGAAGGGTAATGGTGAGAGCAAACTGTGGACACGAAGGACCTGTGGCAGGATGGAACATGGCATCATGAATAAGAAACCAGAGGAAGGCTAGTGTAGCTGTAACACAGAGAGCAAAGGAGAGTAGAGAGAGACAAAAGCCAGACTACGCAAGGTGCTACAGCCACAGTAAGGATTTGGTTTAAATCTAAAATAGAGAGAAATGTCCTGAAGAGTTTTAAGCAGTGGACTGATGTGATTAACTTGCATTTTTGCGAAAGGAATTGCAAAGGTGCAAAGCAGATGCTGGTAAACCAAGTAAGAAGCTTCTGCAGTTGTCTGCAGACGATGGTGGTCAGGACGCAGGAGGGGGCAGAAGGCATCATGGGAAGGAGACAGGATCTGCCAGCAGAGTTGGAGCATTTTGCCCACTATCCCCTCCATGACGCCTGCAGGGTCAGTTTCCTCTCTCCCTTTACTCCCCATATCTTTAAATTAACCCTCACTATCTAAGATAACCTGAACACTCATCTCTATTTCAATACTTCTATCACCACTATCATGGCACCTGGAACTCAAAATTCCCAATCTCAGCCTTCTGAGAAATAGCCACTCTTAGCTGCCCTCTTTACTGAAGGACAGCCCTGAGATAAGGCTAAAAATGTTCAAAGGCTGAAATCCACACTCTCAGCATATATAAATTAAACTTACTCTAGCCCTTTCCAGCCCCTTTTCCAAACTGTAGAGCAGATCACATCAATCCCCCTGCCTAAAACCTTTCAATGCATTCCCACTGATTTTAGGATTTAAACCAAATCCAGATCTGCACATTAAAAGCAATCTTCCTTAAAATCCTTGTAGGAGGGGTTGGCTATTCAAGTTTATAAAAGTGAAAATTAATATTAAGAATTATCTATTTGGTGGCAAAGTTTCTAAGACATTACATTACAGGTAAATTGATTTTGCTTGTCTCCTCCACTGGAATGCAAGCTCCACAAAGATAGTAATTCTAGAATAAGGCTTGGCAAACAGCAGAGGCTCAATAAAACTGCTGAATAAACGTACTACCACTACTAAAAACTGAAGTTATGTTTTTTATTACTACTCTGGTGTGAGAGTTCTTTGAAAAAAGTTATCCACAGTTACAAGGAAATATGGATAAGCAAAAGGGGGAAAGTGATTAACCCTATAAGCGACTAACGAGATGCATGCTAAAAGAATTTTAAAGTATCATTATATACCAACTAAAACATCAAAAACACTTCTTTCCTTTAAGCCATATCCAGACAGAGTCAGAAGCAGGGAGAACGGAAAGACAGACATTCCTGGAGGCACGTCACTGCTGGTGACTGCGGTAGTTCTGTCTTCCTGAAAAGCAACCTGGCAAGATTTAACAAGCTCTATAAAACAGCTTTAGTCGCTAACTACAGACTCTCTCTTTGTGAAACATACCCCAAGGAAACAGATAACCCAAAAGGGGAAAAATAGAATTGTACAAAATACATGCATAGCTTAATGGTAATCATGAAAAATTGGAAACATTTCAAAAGACCGAAAATAGAACCAAGCAAAGTGAGGATCAACACCTTGGGCTATCTAGTCTTTAAAAGTAAGCACATGGATTCCACTGACTTTACGTATCAGGAATTTTTTTTTAAATCAGAAAATAATAAGATAGCAAAAAAAAAAAAATAGTAAAACCTCAATTCTGACCCTGTGTAAATGGGTGTACATACTCTATAAAAGATAAATAAATTTAAAGGGCTACAAAATTTGGTATTCACCAGCATTCAAAATAAAGCTATTACCTGTGTTTGTGAAAGCTGAATGCTCTGGACCTGTGGAAGCAGGAAGTAAGTACTTGGTAGCTGCTTTGCAGACTCTTCTGTAGAAATTTTGCGAGTGCCAATTCCTGATACCTGGGGGGGGGCGGATAAGAATTACTCCTCTGTTAAAGTTTTAAAGCACGTTTACCACAGTGCTAAAATACCTTTTCAAAGGAAATCTTTATTCATCATTCTGGCCTTCAGGACTCTATTAATCCAACTATTACCTTTGTCTCTCCAGGAAACACAAGGAATATGTTGCTAAATTTCAGATAAACTTTCCTTCCTGTAGCAAATCTTTTGACGAACAGACAACTCTGCTGACATGGGACCATGTGGCTAAGAGAATTCAGTTAAATCCAAAAATGACTGATCTTGGCTCATAAGTTACTTGATGCCTCGTTCTGTTAAAGATGTCACGGACGCCACTTATGGTAAAGAATCCTAACTACTTTTGTGAACAACAGAAAAATTCTTCATGCTCCCTTCCTAGTGTGCCTTAATATTTATTAATAGTGAGTTCCAAGGGAACTGGCCCCAATCACGTAATCAATGCCTCCTGATCAGGAATAGTCCTAAGCCAAGGAGGGGAGGCGGGCAAAATCACTGGACGGTGCACCAAGAGCTCCCTCCCTCTGAGTTGTATGTGCAGTGTGAGTCAGGAGTTTTCAAAGCCTGCTATGTTTTATACTAGAACACAAGGAGCAATTCCTTTCTTTTGTTCCAATACCCTTCAAAGATCTGTGGTAAGGGTTATAGCTCTGCACTCACCCGAAAGTCCGTAAATGGTGGCATGTGAGGCAGAAGAAGGGTGAAAGCTGATGATCTTACCCTCACTTGCAGTCCTCTGTGAAGCACACATCTGACATTTCCAAAAGTCTTTTTTTTTTAATATCCAAACCTCTTTAAGTCAATAACAAAATTAGGTGAAGAAAGAAAAAAATTACTTACATGATAGGAAAGGACTCCATATGAGGAGGTATTAATAAATAAAGAACTTTCAATGCTTCCTTCTTCACTAGGTAAGAAAATAATTCTAAAGGAAGTTTTCCCCATTGCTGGAATTACCTGAAAGAAAGGTAACTAATTAACTCTTTGGAATGACCCTTCTCCTCTTTGATAGGTAATCTTTCACAGACTCTCTTTTTGACAATTTCTGTCAAAAAAATTGACACTGCACCACTGATTTGTAAGCATCTTGAATCTCTGAGAATCTTCTAACTGATCAACATGCAGCAATCTAAGATAGAGAAGAACATATACTAGAATTATGGAAAGACAGTTGCCAAATTTTTTCACTTCAGGGTGTGCTTTCCATCTTTCCTTTTCCTTCCTTGAACATCCACCAGATCAACTGCCTTTACCTAAAACAGCTCTGTCTCTACTTAAATACAGAGAATGACCAATGTATAGACTTGTTAATGCTTAGTAAAAACTCAGGGACAAATGTTCAGACAGTCATAAACAAAAGGCTTCCTCTTCTACCATCATTCCCTTAGTCCCATTATTAGGAAAAAAAGAAATGCAGAATGCCAAGCAGTCATCAGCAAAATAAATAAATAAAAGTCTTCAAGCAAGTAGGAACTTCGTTAAAGGTTAAAAAGCCACTAAAATTAAAACAAAGACGACCACGGTTTTTAGCAATGCTATGGTGCAAATTAGCTTTATAAGGAGGCATTGGCCACATTGCAACCCTCCATTCAAACAGGGGACCTAAATTTCTTAGTAAGTTTGGAAGTGGAAGAAATCACAGTTGTAAGGTTGGATAAGCTACTGACTGCTTCAGAATTTGAAGTAATTTCAAGACAAATAATATACAGTTGATTGAGCCATGGAAAATCATATTAAGCATGCATACATTATGACCTAGTTTAGAGTCCTTAAACTTTTCTCAGTGTATCCTATGTCGATAAAGAGCCACCAAAACTATGGAAATGAAACATTGGGGAAAAAAAAACGATAAAGCAAACGTACAGAAGGAAGGAGTATGGGGTAGGAGAAAAAGGGGAGACGGAGAGCAGAAAGTAAAAATCTCAAGCCAAAGAAAGCAAGAGAGCCTGGCAGGCTGCCACAGCATAGTTTCCAAGAGTACATCAACACTCACCCTGCAATGAACAGGAGGCACATGAAAATGTCTAGCAGCTGTAAACACTGAATTCACCACGACCTCACTCTCCCGACTAGGGTTGTAGGCATAGAGGATCTTTGCTGCAGGATGTCCCAGGAACCTAGGAGGGGAAACGAGAAAAAGTAAAGCATTGTGTGATTTTAAATATAAGTATACATACATTTCTTTAACCCAGAAAGCTGTTGATATTCATTAGAAATATAAAGACAATTATCAACAGTTATCAAATTCTATTGGTAATAAAATATGTAATCCTCAACAGTCAAAACAAAAAAACAAAACAAAACAAAACCCTCCCATTTACAAGGTTTGCCACAACCCACAGTAGCTGTCAGTGAAATTCAACCCATCTGGGCCATTAAATGCTTGCAAAAAAACACATATTGGGAACTAGGCACTTCTTTGACTTAGGTCTATAATTCAAATGAAAATATGTTTAGATAAGAAATAGTACTCAAAGAAAAATCTCATTTTCTTCAGGTTTGTTTTTTGAGTAATAAATTTAAAGAACCACTTTTAAAGACAACCAATAGTTTTGGGGTATAGATTTTCAACTCACAAAGAGACTATTTTACTGGGTTAAAAAAAAAAAAAGAATTTAATTGTTGCTAAAGGCCACTCTTCTGAGAAATATGAAAAGCCTACAGCACTCTATAGCAGTGGCTCTTGCCCCATTTAACTTATGACCCTTTCAGAAAACTCTGAAAAACTCTGGCTTCTCCCTCCACCAACATGCACACATATAAAGTTTAATAAATTAACTCCCAAACTTTCTTTGAGCCTCAGAAAAAGAATTCCTGCTCTACAGATACACTGGTGAAGACTTTAATGTTCATTCAACTGCTTTTTCCACATACAACATTGGCTTCAACCAAGGAATTACAAGAGGAAAGCAAGTTGGTTGACTCACCTACCTGGAACTACCTGGAATGTCCTACCAATCATTTATTTCTTATTCCCACTGCCTAATAACAAATTTACTCTAGGTAAATTATGTCGTAATAAATAATCAGGAAAAATTTCACTGAAGTAATTTTCCCAGCTTTAATACCCTCACACCAAAGTATGGCCCAGAAATAAAATTACATTCTAAATTCAGCAAAGTCTCCTTTATTATGCCACTATTCTTGTTTATGATTTCACTGATTTTAAAAACATGGGCTTTAGGAAAAATGAAATGTACATTGTTTCTCTCATACAATAAGGTTTCCAGAATACTATATAATCATCAAGTCCTTGGAATTTTTCTTCTAGTGTTTCCTCCTACTCTTAATCACAAGTCTTATTTGAAGGTTTCATATGGCTGAAGTGTACTTTTAAAAATGAGTACTTTACAGTCAGTTGCAAATAAAATACCCATCAGTGTGATTAAAACCTTGCCTTTTTGTGTTTTTAAAAAATATCATTTAAAATTTTTACACTACCCTAAACACAAAAGGTCACCTCAGAAAGGCCTATTTCAGAGCACTGGACTTCTGGTTGCCTTTTTCCCTCAATTAAATTAAATAAATAAGGACTAATAAATGAAAACCTAAATATAGTTTTAGGTTTCAAGTAAATAATAAGAATCAGTCAAGTTAATTATGCTCAAAACTTTATAACCCATTCACATAACTATAATAAAAGATCTTTGGTTTCAAAAGATAAAAATGTTTCCCAGAGAAACATGTTAGAAAATAAAAAGACTACAAAACTGCAATGCTTCAGAGTTTGGTTACCTCTGTATACACCAGAAGCTCACCAGACCTAACAGAGAATGCGGGCTGAAACCACTACGCTATTTTTATTCTATTTTTTGTTGTTGTTCTATTTTTAAAAGTGTTATGAGGATATGAATTTCCTTCACTGGTGACAACTAGAGGATACTCTATTAATTTAATACTACTAAAAGAAATTAAAATCTCTTATGCAAGATTAATACATTGATAAGAATCTCAGACCCAGTAGAATATTAACCCTTCAAATAAGGCCGAAGAGGGCAATTGAACAACATAAATCAATAAATTGATTTTGCATCCTAGAAGGAAACCAAAGCTACGAAAAGGGATGGGGTTTGCCCACAGTCAACGTTAAAACAAACATTAAAAGCAAAAGCTGAATTCAGGGCAGTAAAGACAACATCAGGAAGAGAACGCTCTGGCAAAAGTTTTAATCTCATGCCTATGAACTATGCCATGTGTTCGGAGGTAAAATGATTGATTTCAAGTACGTGCTAATCTAGATTAAATATAATTTGTTCTTAATGAGGTTTTTTTTTTTTAATTTAAAATAACTTATTGTCATTGTCATATCCAGGATTTCACTGATAAGAAAAATAACATGTTGACCACTGATTTAGAAATCAGAAGATGAACTCTGTAACTTCTAGTGAAATGATCTTGGGCAAACCTTATTACTTCTCTGCAACAAATCTGCAAGAAATATATGAACATTTGTATTACATCCTAACACTCAGATAATTGAAAATGATACACACACGTATACTTGCATAATACCTGCCTTCACTATCCCTCCAGAATTGATACGAGGCTCAAATGACAAGACATGGTTGCACTCAATAATTGTAAAGTATGACAAAAACATAATCAAATCACTGAAACCTATTCAAATCTGAAAATTCATAATCTTTTCAAATCCAAGACTTCACAAGACTTTCGGGAAGATGGCCTGGAAAGACATGGGACTCTCTTCTCCTCCAGAAAAATAGAGGACAGGCTGAAACCACCTGAAAAAGATCTTCTAGGGTTGAGGACACCAGGCGAAGGCTGAACACCGTCTAGGGGGAAAAGGGACAAAGGAGGGGAATCCTGACAATAGAACTGTGAGTGGAAACCAGCGGCTGCTGCTGCCAGCACCCATTCCCACATTAAAGACACTTCATAATTCTTGGGTCACTGCGCCTGCAGCTACAGACTAAGGGGCTTCCAGGGATCCACCACCACAAGAAAGGGGAGAGAGAGGGACACAGCCTGAAGCTAGCTCAGCTTTTGACTCAAAAATTTGGTCTGCTGTGTCCCAGGCGCCCTTCCAGGCCAGGTGGGGCCACACACACCACTGTTTGCCTTGGCAGCCAGCAAGGGGCTACAGATACCCTGGACTGATGGTTGAGGACTCAGAGGGGAGAGGACATATTTCCTACCCAGGAAAAGGGACGGGGCTGCCAGAAAAGGCTGGAGAACTGTCTATGAGAAAGTTCCAATCACAAGGCTCTCAGCCCCCAGGCAGAAAGCACTATCACATTCATCTGTGTTGCAACAAATACACTCCAACCAGGCACTGAACTGAGAGATGCCAAAGAGTGCCAAATGCTGGCAGGCCAAGTGAGTGCACATGAGAAAATTAAAAATAGGTAAGACAGGGTTTTTCCAGCCTTTATGGCTTCCTTCCCCAAGGCCCTAGGAAGTGGATCTGCAACCAATTACTGGGCCCAAAGCTCAGTTTTGAGCAACTAGCAGGGACAATCCGAAAAATCCAGGCTGAACCAAGAATCAAAGAGCAGTGGGAACACATAGCCTCCTGCCACTAAATCCCTATGAAAGATTAAGAAATTGAACAGCTGAGTAAACGACTTCCTAATCAGATGCCTAGACATCAGCAACAAAATTATGAGGCATATGAAGAAAATGGAAGACATGGCCCAAGAAAAGGAATATATATATCAAAGTCCCAGAAAAGAGACAGGATTTAAAAGAATTAATTAGCGAGATGCACACAAGTTTCCAAAATCAAATTAATGAGTTGAAAGACAATACAACTAAAGAGAAAAACGGCATCAAGAAGACATTAAGGGAAACGGACTTTGGCCCAGCGGTTAGGGCATCCGTCTACCACATGGGAGGTCCACGGTTCAAACCCCGGGCCTCCTTGACCCGTGTGGAGCTGGCCCATGTGCAGTGCTGATGCGCGCAAGGAGTGCCGTGCCACATGGGGGTGTCCCCGCGTAGGGGAGCCCCACGCGCAAGGAGTGCACCCGTAAGGAGAGCCGCCCAGCGCGAAAGAAAGTGCAGCCTGCCGAGGAATGGCGCCGCCCACACTTCCCGTGCCGCTGACGACAACAGAAGCGGACAAAGAAACAAGACGCAGCAAATAGACACAGAGAACAGACAACCAGGGGAGGGGAGGGGAATTAAATAAATAAAAGTAAATCTTAAAAAAAAAAAGAAGACATTGAGTGAGCACAAAGAAGAATTTGAAATCCTGAACAGAAAAGTAACAGAACTCATGGGAAATGAAAACCACAATAGGTGAGATCAAAAAAACATTACAGGAATTACAGCAAGATGGTGGCAGAGTAAGGAGCTCCTTGAATCAGCGCCTGCCACAGGGCAGTTAGCAAACACCCAGAGCTCTCTGGAGCTAGCTGAAGCACCTGTTTGGGGGCTCCAGGAGGCCAAAATGGCATCCTGAAACATCCTTGAAGGAATGAAAGGAGGAGGTTGCCCGTCTGCAGAAAAGACTCATAAGTAGAGCGCTCCACGCCCCGGAGGCCGGTGTTCATCCTCCACTAGAAGCACAAGGCACCTCCGGAGCTGTTCCACGGCTGGAACTGAAAGCTCCACTTCCCAAAAGCGGGGAAGAGATGGCTGGGCACCAATATCAGCTACTGATGAGTAAATTTCAGCAGGCTGAAGTACAATCCTTAGGACAGCTAAAGTTTGAGCCTGTCCAAGCCAGAACGAGGCCGGTAGCTGCCATCTTAACTGTGCACCTGGTACAAGGGGAAGTGGGGCACACTGAAAATCCCATGCTGGTGGGGACGAGCTTCTTTCCATCCAGGTCAGACTGCAGCTCTAGCCTAAGCTCCAGTGCCACCTCCGACAGGGAGGAAGCTGCAGGGACCTGCCACCGCCTCTCCCGGAGATTGTCAGCCAAGCTGTGGAGGCCAGTGATTGTCCTCCTCTGGTAGTGCAAGCTGCCCCAGGAGCTGTTCTATGACTGGAATTGGAAGCTCCATTTCCCAAAAACAGGAGAGGAGGAGATGGATGGCAGCCGATTTCAGCTAATTGGTAGACTCCGATGGCTAAGGAATGGAAAATACGATGATCAAATTTATTTAGAAGGGTAAGGGGTCCTGAATAGCCAGCAACATCATAAAAGGAAAAGCGAACCCTCATCTCCGGACTTTAAATCATACTACAAAGCTATAGTGGTAAAACAGCATGGTATTGGCATAAAGACAGACATGTAGACCAATGTAACCAAACTGAAGGTTCAGAAACAGACCCTCACAGGTATGGGCAAGTGATTTTTGACTAGCCTGTCAAATCCACAAAGGCTGGGCAGAACAATCCATTCAGCAAAAGGGTGCTGAAAAAACTGGATATCTACAGTCAAAAGAGGGAAAGAGGACCTCTATCTCAAGCCTTATCCAAAAAATTAACTCAAAATTGATCAAAAACCTAAAAATAAAAGCAAGAACCATAAAACTTCTACAAGAAATTGTAGGAAAATATCTTCAAGACCTGGTGGTAGGTGGTGGAGTCTTAATGGAGATAAGGGAAGGACTGAGTGGACTACTGATGTTTAATGTATGTAGAAGTTTTAATTAGTTTTACTGTAAAAGCGTGGAAATGTATAGAATGGATGGTAACAAATAGTGAGTAATAGCCAGTTAATAAATGGGGATGTGGTTGAAAATGGTAGTCTAGGGATGTAAATGCCAATTGACAGAATGCTAGAGATTAATCTAAGAACTGAATAGCACAGTAAACCAAGAGGTCAATGAGAACTGTGGTTGATGGTATAGATGCAAGAGTGTCCTTTGTGAGCTAGAGCAAATGTATATCACTACTGCAGGGTGTTGGGAATGGATGGGAAAAATACAACTGGAATCACCTATGGGCTATGGTTAGCAGTAATAATATAATATTCTTGCATCTATGCCAAAGATGTACTGTGTTGATAATGGGGCAGAATGGAAAATGTGAGCTCAATGTATACCATGGACATGGTAACAATCAGATGATATTATCTTATCTGTAACAAATGTTCCACCACAGTGTGGTATGTTGATAGAAAGGTGTTGCTTGGTAATTTTGCACATGTGCATGATTGTTTTATAAGTTTACAACTTCTGTCATAAAAAACATATTTAAAAAATACTAATAGGGTGGGTTGGGGGAAAAACACACCAAATGTAAGATAAGGACTAGAATTAGTAGTAAGATTTTGACAATATTCTTTCGTAATTTGTAACAAACATCTCACAACAATGCAAGGTGTTAGTGGAGGGTTGATGTATGGGACCCCTGTACGATGTTATGCATGTTTGTTTCGTAAGTCACAACTTTTACTATACACTTAATTGTTTATGTATGTTCATATATAAATGACACAAAGATAATAATAATATATAGGGGACGACAGACTAATAATGAAAACCATAAGACAAAACATAGGATAACTAAAAAATTTAGAAAACTGTACAACCTAAAGTATGGACCACATAGTAAGCACAAATGGCACCTTGTTTGAAAACTATAGTTTCAGAATCTGTACATCAGTTTCAGGAAATATGATATGAATAAGTTAAAAGATTATTGCTGTGGAAGGGAAAAGGTTTTATGGTGGATCTGGGGAAATACTGTATATTGTATATATGAATTTCGGTGATCTAAGACTCTTCTGAAGCTGACATTATGTTGGGATTCACTTTACAGGAAGTTTTGGATCACAGAGTGGTTCAACAATGGCAGCGGAGGAATACTGATATGGGATGTTATTGACAGGATATATATGGTTGACAGGGAGTTATACAGGGCATATGCCCAGGGTATATGGTAATGTCTATATATACTCATAGTGGAAACAATTAAAAACAACAGCTGGGGGGGTACTGGGCTCCTGGCCGGGGGGTCACTGTTGTGGGCCCTGGGAGAGCAGCGGCAATCCTCCAGGTGCAAGGGCAAGAACCAGGAAGGAAGGAGGGCCCAACAGTGGGCTCTTGATACTAATGGCTACACTTCTGAGCCTATATACCTGCAATAAGAACAAGGCCTAGAATAGCATTGTGCCTGGGGGTTTCCTCCTGACAGCCTTCATGTTACTCAAATGTGGCCACTCTCACAGCCAAACTCAGCGTGTAGATGCGATGCATTCTCCCCAGCGTGGGACACGACACCCGGGGATGAGCCTCCCTGGCACCGAGGGATCACTACCACATACCAGCTGAAGAAGCAACTATAAAATGACCTTGAATTAAAGATTCAATGCGGAACAGCAGAATATACCTGTCTACATATAATAACATGACTTCGGGAAGCTGTTTGACCTAATGTAAGGGGGAAATGGAAAGGAGAAATGAGATTATAAGGCTGTGAGTCTCTAAAAAAGAGTCTGGAGGTTGTCAGAAGGAATACCCCTATGTACAACTGAACAGAGTCTAAGAGACAGATAAGGTAGATACAACCCCAGGTATTGGTTCTTTTGAGGGATAAAGAGACCCACGGGTTCTATGGTCATGGCAGAAGGGGTTCACTGCCATGACAGATGGCCCTTCTTTGGAGCTGGTGTTTCTGCGTGATGGAATTGGACTCAGAGGGGATCTCTTTTCACAAGACTTGCATGCTACTTTATTGGAATTGTAGTTGGTGCTGGGTTTAAGATATATGTAGGGGATTTGAATCTCTGGACTGATAATAGGACACCCAGGCCCAGAGCCTCAACAGACTTCAGCTCCTACACTTTGATTTATTGGACTTACTCCACTCAGCTAACATGGAGTTGAAGAAGGTCAACCACCACAACATGGAGCCTAGAGTGTCTACAACTGGAAGCGGGAGGAGTGCATCCAGTACCCATGTGGAATCTAAGCCCTCACTTGACATAGGTGTGCAATGGACACAACCAATCCAATGTCCACAGAGAAAATGTGGAATGGGTTTGGGAACGGTAGCCATGGTGGCTGCTGGGTGTGGGGAACGGGAGGAAGAGAGGAGATGTGGAGGCGTTTTCGGGACGTGGAGTTGTCCTGGATAGTGCTTCACGGACAATTACGGGACATTGTAGATCCCCCCAGGGCCCACTGGATGAGAGAGAGTCTGGGCTATGATGTGGACCATTGACTATGGGGTGCAGTGATGCTCAGAGATGAACTTACCAGGTGCAATGGATGTGTCATGATGATGGGAGAGAGTGTTGCTGTGGGGGGAGTGGGGGACGGGGGCGGTGGGGTTGAATGGGACCTCATATTTTTTTTAATGTAATTTTTTAAAAAAATAATTAATAAATAATTAAAATAATAATAATAATAATAGGGAGGGTTGGGGGAAAATACTTTGGTAAGTAGTAATATTTTGACAATGTTCTTTAATCATTGGTTAAAAAGGTTTAACAAAATGTAAGGTGTTGGTGGTAGGATGAGTTATGAGAGTCCTGTATGATGTTATATATGTTTGTTTTGTAAGTTTACAACTATTGCTATACACTTATTGTTTATGTAAAAAAAAAGCAGCAGTGATGTAAGGAAAACAAAAAACAAAAAATATTACAGGCATACAACAGCAGACTCGAAATGACAGAAGAAAGAAAAAGTAATACCAAAGACAGAACTGAAATTGAAGACAGAAAAGGAGAGAGAGATAAAAGAATGGGAAAAAATGAACAGAGGCTCAAAAAGTTGAATGACAACATGAAATGTAACAATATGAAATGCATGAAACACAACATCCTTCTGTCATGGGAAGAGAAAAAAAGGAAAAAGGGGCAGAAAGAGTATTTGAGGAAATAACAGCTGAACATTTCCCAACTCTCACAAAAGAAATGAATTTACATGCTCGAGAAGTGCACTAAACCCCAATCAAGTAAATCCAAATAGACCTACTCCAAGACACATAGTACTGAGAATGTCAAATGCCAAAGATAAAGAGAAAATTTTCAGAGCAGCAAAGGAGAAGCAAACCATCATATATTAATACAAGGGATGCCCAGTAAGACTTAGTGCAGATTTCTCCTCAGAAACCATGGGGGCGAGAAGACAGTGGTATGACAAAATTAGGATAATGAAAGAGAAAAACTGCCAGCCAAAAATTCTTTATCCAACAAAACTGTCCTTCAAATATGAAGGTGAGTATAATATATTCACAAACAAACAGAAATTGTGTTGGCAAAAAAGAATCCTCTTTTATAGGAAATATTAAAGGAAGCCTTAGGGCCTGAAATAAAAAGACAGGAGAAAGAGGCCTAGAGGAGAATATGGAAGAAAGAGTGGAGAAAGGATAACCAAAAGAGTAAAAGAACAAAAATATGATGACATATGAAAACCAAAGAATAAAATGGTGGAAGTAAATAATGCATTTACAGAAATATCATTGACTGTGAATGGATTAAACTCCCCAATCAAAATATTCAGGCTACAGAATGGATAAAAAAAACATGAGCCGTCCATATGCTGCTTACAAGAAACTCACCTTAGCCCCAGGGATACAAACCAGGTGAAAGATAAAGGTTGGGAAAAAATACTCCATGCAAACAGTAACTAAAAAAGAGCAGGGGTAGTAGCTATACTAATATCGAACAAAACAGACTTTAAAGGCTAAAAAGTTATGAGATACTTTATTTATTAATAAAAGGAACAATCCACCAGGAAGATATAACAGTCATAAATATTTATGCATCTAACCAAGGTGCCCCAATACATGATACAAACTCTGGCAAAACTGAAGGGAGAAATAGATCTCTCTACAATAATCGCTGGAGACTTCAACACTCCACTCACATCATTAGACAGAACAACTAGACAGATGATCAACAAGGAAACAGAGTTTGAACAACATAATAAATAAGTTAGACCTAACAGATATATTACAGAACATTGCATCCAACTCAGCGGGTATACTTTTTTTTCAAGTGCCCATGGATCTTTCTCCAAGATAGACCACATGTTAGGGCACAATGGAGCGCTCAATAAATATAGAAAGACTGTAATTATACAAAGCACCTTCTCAGATCATAACGGAATAAAACTAAAAATCAATAACAGGAAAAAAGTAAATTCGCAAATGTGTGGAGGTTGAACAACACAGTCCTAAATTATCAGTGGGTCAAAAAAGAAATTCCAAGTGAAATCGGTAAATATATTGAGACAAATGAAAACATGAACTCAACTTATCAAGACTTATGGGATACAGTGAAGGTAGGTAAATGGGACCTCCTCAAAATTAAACACTTTTATACCTCACAGGACTTGTCAAAAGGGTGAAAAGGCAGCTTTTGAGTCAATGGGAGAAAATATGTGGAAACCACATGTCAGATAAGGGTGTAATGTCCAGGATATATTGAGATGTTACCACTCAACAATAAAAAGACAAATTACCCAATTAAAAAATGGGCAAAAGACTTGAATAGACACTTGTCCAAAGAAGAAATACAAACTGCAAAAAATAAAATAAAAATGAAAAAAATGGTCAACATCACTAATGATTAGGGAAATGCAAATCAAAACTAAACTGAGATATCATTTCATACCTATCAGAATGGCCACTATTAAAAAGACAATAAACTACAAGTATTGGAGAGGATGTGGAGAGATAGGAACACTTATACACTGTTGGTGGGAATGAAGAATGGTACAACCACTGTGGAGGACTGTTTGGCAGTTCCTAAAGAAGTTGAATACAGACTTGCCACATGACCCACCAATACCACTACTGGGTATATACCCAGAAGAACTGAGAGCAGTGACACAAACAGACATCTGTACACAGATGTTATAATGGCATTATTCACAATTGCCAAATAACCCCAGATGTCCATCATCTGATGAAAGGATAAACAAACTGGTGTATTCACACAATGGAATACCAAGCAGCTCTTAGAAGAAATGAAGTAGTAAAGCATATGACAACATGGATGAACCTGGAGGACATTACATTGAGCAACGCAAATCAGACACAAAAGGACAAATACTGTATCTGCATAACTATGACCCAAATATACTGTGTAACACACTGTATATTCAAAAAAAAGTTTATATGTCTCCAGAACATTTAACTGAAAAATGTACATTTTTATTAACAGTTTTCTTTATATTTTTTAATTAGTTTATATTTTCAATTATTAAATGTACAAAATAAAGTTAAAAATGTTAAAACAACAACAACAACTAATACAAAAAAGACTTTAAACATTCTTTATCATGCTTCCAGCTATCAGGATCAGCAAGTGATGTATATAACTAATTAACATAGGTAACTACTACATACATACACCCATGTGTGTTGGTTATAAGATGTTTATGTTATAGAAGAGTTAAGAGATTACAGACAGCCAGGATCCTATGAACAGAATTGTTATCCTAATCTAATTATATTTACTACTATCCATCTTACTATATCTACCAATCTATAATATGCTCTTTAAAGTAGGTGTGGTATTAATTTTTATCTCCTCTTCCTTTTAGACAATCTCCTTACAAAGCTCAAAAGAGTACTTTTAAAATTAACGTCCATTTTCCACCCCTGCAGCTCTAAGCTTTTAATGGTCAGAAGGAAACGGAGAGAAGGTTATACCAAAAGACCACTCTAACTCAGCCCAAACATTCTATTGCCATGGCCAAATCATTCCCATGCTTTCTCCTGTAACTCAGAAAAGCTCTTCGTAAAAATAACATAACGTACCAGTTTGCTAAAACAAGCAGAGCTTTTTATACCTGAAGCTTCTCTTGTACCTTCACCCTTCAAACTCTAATTTGAAATTATAACTTCTCAGTGCTGCAATAATCTGCACCCAGGGAGGGTAACACTTTTAATTCTCTGTCACAGCCAACTAGAGTTTTTAAGTTCCCTCCCCTCCACAGCCTCACCCAGCTCTTCCCCAGGGTTCCAGATGATCCCTCAACAAGCCAAATCACAACCTCTTCTTTTCGTGGTACTTAGTACAATACACTGTAATTACTCTCTTACACTTTGTCTTACCCACTTGACCTGATTTCCTCAAAGATAAGGTCTCTGTATTAATCTTAACAATAACTAATAGGTTTGTTCAGGGCAATTTAGAATCCCCAAGGCATAGCAAGCAGTAATAACAAAGTAACTAAATGAATCTAGCTCAAAAGAATTCAGAAAGTCATATTAAAAGTGTTTTGTTGTAAATGAATCTTGTTTAAGTAGAACAAAGAATATTGACTTCTTACCCTTTAAATTCCCATTACTATAAAATATTACAAGGTATATTTAGTAGAAACAGAAGATGGGTCTGAAAACAAATCTAACACCTTTCTTTTCTCAAAAATGTTCCTTTTAACAAGTGCTAGAATCAATATCCCTTAATATTAATAGTTAAAACTGTATTTAACACTGTACATACACATAAAAGATTTTGCATGCAAATAATAAAATGAGTTATTAAAAATTATAAATAAAAGATACTTACTGCATTCCAAAATCTAGAACTGAGGGCTGAAAATGTAAGCCCTTTCCATTAAATAGTTTGTCCGAGAAGCTAAAAAAGAAAAGAAAACAGAAACTAAATTTTCTTACAGTTTTATAATTTAGATGCTGAGTTAGGCTGATACACTTATGCCAGTGGTGCTCAATGCATGAAGTATCACTTTAGTCCTGTACAGATGAGCCTGAACTAGGTTTTAAATGTCAACACTGAATTATTAGAAGTCTAGTAATTCTAGGGATGCAAAAATTTAAGTTATCCATGGTTAATATAATTTCATAACAAATGTACAGAGACCGTAAGCACTGACAGAAAGAAAGATGGATTTAATTTTCAACAGACTTCATTTCTGAATGAATTCTGATCACATGAAAATTTTCACAAAATCCAAATCAAGAAAAGGCATACAAGTAAGACAGGGTTTGGGGGGATGGCTGGCCTTGAAATGTTAGATTTATAACAGGGAAAAGGATAGGGCAACACTGAGTAGCTCATAAAGGCTGAAATCCCAGGGCTAAATGTTTATTTTTAAGAATAACAATCATAAATGCTCACATGGCAGGACACATTTTCAGCAGTTGTTAGTCATTATAATTTCATTTAAATTTCTAATTAAAAGTCACAAATGAGGGAAACAGATGTAGCACAAATGGCTGAGCACCTGCTTCCCACGTACAAGGTCCCTGTGGTTTGATCTCCAGTACCTCCTTTAAAAAAAATACAAAAAAGGCAAACGAACAAAAAAACTGGTTCATTGGAGCCAGGGCAGTTAGTTCAGTGGTTGAGTGCTGGCTTCCCACAATTGAGGTCTAGGGTTCAATCCCCTACCTTGGTACTTCAAAGAAAAAAAAAAAGCCACAAGTATTACAGGGGAAAACATTATCAAGAAACATGTAAAGAAAATATGCAAAAGAAAAACATAACAAAGAAATGACAAAATATATAAATCTATGTGTTTAAAGACCCAAAATACAAATATTTATATACTTATTTATTTGGTAGTTTCCTGAGATGGATGGATGGATGGATGGATGGAAGGATGGACAAATAATCTCAGGAAACTACCAAATGCCATGTGACATCTAAAAGCCATGTAATCCAAAAATGTTTAACAGGAAGAAGCTCTGAAAGTTAACATTTTAAGTGTTTCCAAAACCTTGAGCAAGCCTTCCAAAATCCAACCTCTCCATTTTGTCTTCCTACCAAGTAGCCCTCCACCGAAGTGATGCAGGCTAGCCTTCTGGGTGAGGGCCTGGTCTTCAGAGTCCAGACAAACCTGGATTCCAAGTTCAGTACCATCACTTTCTGGTCCTGCAAGGGCAAGTCACTTAGCTTCTCTTAAGTCCCAACCTTAAACGGAGATGACAACATATCTCCCTTGCAGTTATCATGAGGATAAAATAAGTTAATGCTTTGTTTCATGCCTGGCACATAGTTAAAGGCAATAAATATTAGATCATGTTACTACAGATGATGATACTCATGTAACAAGAAAAGCAATGAGTACAGATGGAGAAGCCAATTGAGCTGAGAGTCAGAGCTAACTTCTGCATTTAAGAGTCCCCAAATGTGGTAGTAGCTATCTCTGAACAGTGTGAATGAAAAACAAACCTGGAGTATCTCATATCACAAAAGAGATAATTAAACCCCACAATAGGTAGTTTCACACACCCAACACAAACCAGATATTTAAGACCCCACCAAAAATAAAAAGGTAGAAAGGGCCAGAATTCCAAAGAAAACTCAAAAGTCAGCATTCACCTTTTACCATATCTACCCTCAATACGGATGGTCCTTGTATGTCAAAGTCCACCTCGCCTCTCTGACTCTCAGAAGCTCCCACATCCGGCATCAACTAAACACACGTACCTGATAAAAATAAATGATAAACATATGCTATATCCTTCTAATTTTCCCCTTTCTTCTTCCTTATTAATATTCCATCTTTAGTAAGAGAAAAACATTTTAAAAGAGGGTATTTTGCCCTATAAAAGGCAATCTGCATAGAGATTTAAGAAATCAAAGTGAAGTAATCTGAGGCGAGGGGCGCTCTTATTAAGCTGGTCCATTCCCAGTCCTTACTCTGAAGTTGCCAAGCTTCTGCACAGAGCCGAGTCTTCCCTCAGCAGTGGGACATCTGGACAAGGAATTCCACATGTGTTATTGTGAAAGAGTATTTATTTTTGCCTAAGATCACCTAACCGTTTTTTCTTTCATCTCCTTTTCTCTTTTTTTTTTTTCTTTTTGAACTTTGGCCACATTTTTGTCCACGTTATACAAAACCAAGAAACATGGTTTGAAAAAAGCGATTAGTACAAGAGAAAAGGAATTTCACTGCAAAAAGAAGATCTTAGTTCAGGTTCCAGCTATGATATTAGCTTCCCATGTTTCCTCTTTTGCAAAATGAGGGAGCTGGATTGGATTACCCTGAGGTGCTTAGAAAAACGTTTGGATGTCCAGCCTCTTTCTTCCTAGGAAAATTAAATCTATCTGCTGACACTGGACACACCCTTTAAAAAATCAGTCCAGTAACTTAGATATGGAAATGAATTAGCTATAACCAGTTATTCTGGCTGATGGCAAATGTTACCTGACCAAAATATATCATTTCAAACCCAATGCTCCATCTCTCCAGAGAAAGCGACACCGCCCAGTGACTCACGAACCAGCCTCACAGCTCCTGGCAATTTAGTGAGGCTGGGCTGCACCTGGGACCATGGCCGGCTCCAGAAGGCCCAATGTCAAGGTCACATTCTAGGGACAAGGATGAGGCTCCTACACCAACAAGCAAAACTCAAACAACAAGAGACTTCAAAGAAAGAAGAGGGGAAACCCACCTGAAAAGGTCAGGAATGGCTTCAAAGAAGGGAGGCTATTTGAGATAAGCCCTCAAGGAATGGCTAGCATGCATGGAAACTGAATGGAGGCATGAGAAAAGATGGAGAGACTGAGAAAAGCCTCCACATTTGGAGAACACAGTCTGAGCAGGGGAAGCACACTAGAAAGTCAGCCTGTTGGCTCTGAGCACGAGTGTGAAGCATAAAGCAAGGTAGGTGAATGGAAGCAGCGAGGAAACAAAGAGAAAGCAGAAGAGAGGGCAATGCTGACTCAGAGCTGCCGCTAAGGCTGAAGGCTTTTACTGAACTATGAGAACAGTGGAACGAAGGAAAAGTCACCAGACGCTCACCGTGACACTCCATGAGACAGGTCTTACATCCTATGCATCTGTGATGGACCTTACTCCAGAGGTTGAACTAATTTCTGGAAAACACTGCAGTGCTTCAGAAGAGGGTCTACAGAGGTCAGAGGGCCTTCTGAACAAATGAAAAATAACTTGACCTTGTAAAAGGGATCTGAGACACAAGAGCAATTGCCTGCAGTGTGGGCAGAACTGTCTGGTTTTCCATATTCCTAAAAGGACTGGTTTTCAAGCAAGAATCTGTCTCTTGACACCCCGACATCAATAGCTAGCTGTCTTTCATATGTGAACTCTTTCAATACCTGGAAAGAGCATAATATGTTTCAAAAAAAAACTTTAAGGCTATAACAATGGCTTTGGCCACTGGACCAGGGCAAAAAGGCTGCACAGAGAAACATTTCCTATCCATTTCCCAAATCCCTACTACCCCAGAAAGGTAGCAAAGTAGATCACAACAAAATAACGCTATTATCTAGACTCTGAAGTATTCAAGGAAAGACATGTTATGCTAAATGAGAACTTGCTGAGCTGTAATCATTACGCTCACAAGAACGCAAGTGCCTATTTAAATGCACGTGGTGGAAATGCCGTAGGAGACCTGCGGACTCCGTGGAGGGAGGGGTTTATGTGTAAATCCCCTTTGTATCCATTCTTCTAAAAAGTGCATCCAATGGAATACGCAGACAGTCACCGTCTTCCCCTGAGCAGTAAACAGGTTATTTCTAGGACTCAGCTGCTCTCCCCAGGGAAGAATTTAGTACTTTTTAGTACTTTTTGAGGATTTTTGTACTTTCCATTAGGCAAGTAGAATTCAACTCAATCCCCGCACATATGCTTGCCCAGCAGTTCAACGGGCTCCTCCGTGATGCGGCCCTCCCCCAGGCCCCCATCCACAGCTTCGGCAATGCTGAAATCATAAATACTCCTCGGATCTGCAGCCAGGCCCTGAGCTTTAGGGCCTTCATCTGAAAACCAAATGGCTTGAACTACATACATGATTTTAAAAATCATTTATGCAACTGCATGAGTAAAAAAATTCTAAATCACAATCTTAGTACTACAAGTTGGTTTCTATTTTTATTTTTAACCTTAAAAACTTCTACCAGGAAATTGATATGAAAAATAGGCAATACACAGGCACTTCTACTTAAGTTAGAATTACTATTCTTTGAGGTGAATTTACTACTTGCAAGGAACCACTTAATAATGGAGGCAGAAACCAGTACTTTCCCCCATTAAAATCCTAAAGAGGAGAATGAAAAGTAATTTGGTAGAAACATGATTTTCCTAGCGCCCTCCGCTGTGGAAAGCATCTGTTTTCAAGGCCAAAGCATTAGCTCAACAAACCGGGGGGCACAAACGTGGAAGTTAGTTCTTGGAACAATACCAACAGTGGTCTACAGGGGGCACTCTCACTGACACCAAGCTATCTGTAGCAGTGAGTTGATGCCTGTGCCCGGGTGTTCCTAAGGCTACAACATAAGTCCTTGACATCTGTCTTTCAGGTTGTTGGTAACTTTCTCTGCATCCATATCACCCACAGAAATGGTGCTTCTTCTCTCAAGAACTAATCTCACAGCCCCTCTCTCTGGGGGACCCCAGGCTGATTCTTCAGGGATTCAAAGCCCCTATCCCGTCCTCTGCAGAATTTTCAATGCCTCCCCGCTCCATCTTTCCCCTCCACTTAGACACGTTAAAAGGCTCACGCACTTCTTGCTTGAAAAGACCCTATGACCTTCTCTAGCTGGTTCAAACTCTCGTTCCTTTCTTAGCCACACTATTGGTGAAAGAAACAAGTAAATTTACTGGGCACTTACAGTGTATGAGATGCTGTGCCAAGATCTTTATTTTCACATTTAATCTTAAGAACCCTGTGTGGATACGATAATCCCCAATTTAACACACACACAAAGAGAAGCTTGGAGAGTTTGAAACAACTTGCCAAAGCCTGCTCAGCTATCGAATGGTTGTCTGAGAAGCTGAAAGCACAATACGAAACACTACACTTCCTTGCCTCCCATTCATTCCACTTCTCTCTGGCTTCCAGTCCTATTACTCTACCAAAACTGCTCTTGCTGAGGTCCTCGACGACTACAAGCTGTGAAATCAAGTGGACGCTTCGCTACTTACCTTACCCAGTCTCCCAAATGGCTCCTCTCTCTTCAAGTGCCCACCTTGATTTCTAGGAAACTCTCCCAAGTTTTCCTCCTACCTCTGTGGCTGCTCCCACCTCTGTCCATTTCTTCCACGGTCCTGTTTCCGAGGCTCTTTCCCACCTTCACTGGCCAACTGCACCCAGTCCCTAGATTTACCTATCACCAATAGGTTGATGCTTCCTCCACAGATATCAGTCATTTCTGTGGCTGTTCAGCATCGAAGGTGCCTTACTACATTTGGAGATTTCCCATTCTGTCACCTTTTCTGGATCGTGAAAGCGCCATTTACTGGTTTTACTAGCCCTGCTTGCAGTCAAGGTGCCGGCAATCGATCACCTGCCCCAGAGAGTCAGGGGCCGATGCCACCAGGAAGGGACAAAGGTGGAGAATTCGTTCTAGGGATAACCAAAGCTACTGTACAGCAGATATAAGAGCCAGGGTAGCAGTGTCATCAGAAGTCTACCTCCGGAGCACAATTTTGATTGTGATTCTAGCAGCTAAGTCTGCTTTTTGATTGCTTATTTTCAGTCTGGTTCTTAAGTCTTCCTAGAGATTCTGTAAGTTGCCCAGCATCTTTTCAATAAATTCCCTTTCTGTTTACATCGGCCAGAGTTGGTTTTTGTGGTTTGACTGATTCATTTCCCAAACCTGTCTATCCGCAGCCTAGACTCCTCTGCTAAGCTTCTGACTCAGGTTTCCATCTGTGCCAGACACCTCCCTACGGATGGTCCACAGGCAGCTCCAAATGGAATCCAAGATTGAGCCTGTCATCTTGCCTACCACTCCCTGTTGGTTTGCTGTTTCCCAGTTGCTGAGTGGCTCAGCCCAGCTGCCCCGCTGGGAGCCCAGCTGATACCCTGTCTCCTCTGCCTTTCTGAGAACCTACATGCAAAGGATACTCAGGGCTCTCTGGAGTTTCTACACTTTCACCCCTCTCAAATCTGTCCCTTCCTCCCTAGTCTCACTATTAAGACCTTACACTCAAAAGCTAATATATTTACATTTTACAGAATTTTAAAATAGATGATTACATTTATATGTTTCATCATACTTTAGACCTAATGCTATAAAGAATTCCTTTAGTCAAGTGGTTAAATGACTTTGCAAAAACTTATAAAAGAGCAGGCCAGCAATTAAGCTCATGTTTCCTAACTCCCATTCCAACTTTCTCCCTACTGCTATTTATGACTTCTCTGTGGTTTAAAAAGCTAGGCATCATTCCTAGGCCTTAGGATAGGTCACTCTATTATATGTCAAAATAATTAAATATGATTTTTAAATTTGCAAGATACAAAATCCATTTTGCATCACCATTCAGCTCTAAGATAAGTTTACATTAAAAAGAATTCAGTGTTACACACATCTGTGAGAGAGTTGGCCAGCTGCTATACATAGGAAAGAAGAGAGCAAAGCAGAAATTCACATGAACTACTGTGAATAAGTTAATCAGAGAAACTAGGGGTTAAGGGTGTGTCCCTCCTTAATCATAGGAGGATAATGCAAGTTCAGGCAATAGTGTATCTATTTTTGGAAAATCACCTTAAAGTTCTCAAAGTGTTCATATAAGCTGAGATGGAAGTTGCCTGATGGTGAGCCAGGCATTTTTTAATGCAACTTGGTCACTAAACTTGCTCATGTTGGAATGCCAAATCCCACCGACATGAATTTCTTCATTACACCTGCATTAAGGTATTACCGTGGTCAAGGAAATTATTAAGAATACAAAGACGACAAGTTTCCTAACTTTCATAGGCTTACAATATCATGAACATGCTCTGTACAAAAAATGCTCACAAGAGGAAACGGTCACCTGATGCAGATTAGGTTAGAAAGGTGTTTTGGAAGAGGTGGCATGTGAGTAGGGCGTAGAAGACTGGATATGCTGTCATCAGGTGAAGATGCAGGAAGGAGTTCCAGACAAAGGAAAAAAGACAAATTAAGACATGAAGACTGCAAAAAGACTAAATAGAAAACTGAAGCATATAAGGCAATTTCTTAGGGGTTTCTATAAGGATGAAAGAATAATCCTATATAACTTTATGTCCCAGAAGAATATTTTAATTCAAACACAATAAGCTGGTTTTGTTTTTTTTAATTCTGATATCGGCAAATAGATAAGAAACCTAACACAATTTCAAAGGATGTAAGTAACACTGCTGGAAAATACCTATTAACTTAAAGGGCTACTGGCCTCCTTGCCCACAGCAAGAAGCTGCAGCAAATTTTTATTACAGTCTTATACAGTGATAGCAATTAGTCCTGTACATTATTAACACATATACCAATGTTTCATGGGGGGGCTGTTCCTGGTTCTCAGAATACATGTCACTACACAAAAAGTTCAAGTCTTCTTCCTTTAAAAGGAAAAACAAACAAACAAGGGAAGCAGATGTGGCTTGAGCATCTGGGGGTCCACCTACCACATGGGAGGTCCCAGGTTTGGTTCCCGGTGCCTCCAAAAGAAGATGAGCAGGACAGCGAATTGACACAATGAGATGACGCAATGAGATGGTGCAAAGAAGAAACACAACAAGGAAACACAATAAGACATACAATAAGTAGGGTGCAGAGGTGGCTCAAGCAACTGGGTGCCTCACTCCCACTTGGGAGGTCCCATTGGGTTCCTGGTGCCCCTAAAAAAAGGGGGGGGGGACGAGCAGACACCAAAAGCTAGAGCACACAACAAGTAGACAATGAGCACAAACCACAAACAAGGGGGGGAGCATAAATAAATAGTTTTTTTTTTAAAAAAAAAAGGGAAAAAATGCCCTCTGAACATAATTTTAAAGGGAATGTAGCAGAAACCTTTTAAATTGGGCTTTCAAACTGTGCAGTAAACATACCAACATAAACCACACACTTGCACACAGAGCATAACTCACTACTGCCAAGCTCACTTCTTATATAATCCCACTGTCAGAACGGTTTATGCTGACTTTTCTCATGTTGAAACTCAAGGAATACTGATTCTGGAGAAACCAGTCTGGAGTTTGCACAGAAAAACAAGTACTTAACAAGAGCCAGAGGGTGATTTTGGGGTCAGGAAGCGTGTAACTTGAAAATGTCTATGTCAAAAGTAATTCTTTCTTGAGAAATAAGGATTATTCACTGTTTCTTTCTCAGGGTTCTGTGGCAGAGATTGCTATTTGTCCCTCCTATCACTTCTCTTTCATATGAACTGGACACATTTTCCAGGCTCCCTTGCAGCTTGATATGACCACAGGACTAAATTCCAGCAAATGGGATGAAACTGAAGCATCCTGTGGCAGCTTCCAAAAAGCCTTTGGTCCTCTTCTCCATCCCCTCCTACAGTTGGCTGCAGTGAATGTAAATGCCACCACCTTGCACCATGAGTACCAGGCTTCCTGGAGCCCGAGGCTGCATAACTCTAGACCAGGGGTTCTTAACCTTTTTTACTTCGTGGACCCCTCTGTCAGTCAGGTGAAAACCATGGACCCCTCACTAAGTCCACACTACACTGTGTATTACTTAATAAATATATCACACCCGCAACAAGTCTCCCCCACAGGAGGTATTTTTTTTTTGAAATTCAATTCAAGCTCACAGACCCCTTAAGAACCTGTTCTAGACTCTCCTGATAGAAAACTCTACCTTGCTTAAGCCAATGTTCTGTTTTTCAATTAATTGTGATAAAACGTACGTAACATAAAAATCATCCTAACCATTTTAAGGGGACAATTCTTTGACATTAAGTACTTTGACAACACTGTATAACCTTCATCACCATCTATTTCCAGACTATTTTTCATCGCCCAAAATTTATACTCATTTGGCAATAACCATTCCCTCCTCCCACCACCCCTGGCAACCACTGCTGTTTGTATCTCTGTTACGGCCAAACATAATTGAAATATATTCACAGCAGAAGCTGCCAGTGGCCACAATTCAGTGGAACTAATAACATACAAAACTACCCGCTGTCCCTGCCTGTACTTGCCCAGGGGGGGATGGGTTCCTACACGTCTTCCAGGACCAGAGCTTCCCAATAAATGAGAAAGTTAAATGGCTAAAGCAATAAAAGCATCCTAAATGTAACCTATTCTGGCAATAAAAGAAAGAAAACCCCAAATAAGGAAAGGATAAGTCCTGCTGCCTTTCACGAGGAAAAACCACTGACTGAGGTGGTGGTTTTATGATGGCTTTGGTCATACAATGATGCAAACAGAAATACTTATGAATTGCCTTTCAGAGCACGCACACAGAAACTACCTCCCGGTCCAGTACCTGTCACTCCCCCTCATAGCTAGACAGGCAGGGACACGCAAGGGTCTCTGTGAGACGCTCAAGGAGCCAAGGGTGAGGGGGTATTCCAGACTGACGTGACCCCACCTAGGATAAAAAGAGGTGCTAGAAGGCACACAAGAGTGACGTTCCCACCTGGCCAGTGAGAGCCCACCACCCGTCACACCGCAGTGACGGCAAGGGATGAAAATCACGGTACTTTTTAAAAGACTGCTTGAAACTTCCTCAATTATTGCTAAACACTACTTCCTTCCCTTGGGGTGGCTGATAGGAACCATACCACGGAAAAGGATTGCATTCCTAGTGCTCTGTCAAACTGCAGAGCCCTTGCAAAGCCAGAAGGGGAAAACTGCATCCTGCTTCCTGGTCAGTCTTGGGAGAAAGGAGTCGGTGGGTTATGAAGGTTGCAACAGTGAAAGAAGGAGCACGGCTACATACCTAGGGCCTATCGCCTCACTGAGTCCCCAGCAGGGCCAACCCACAAAGGTGAGAATTACCTAGGAAGATGAGTTCAAGAGATCATCTAACATTCTTGTGACCAGAATTTCAACTTGCACTAGTTTAAAGCAGAGGTAATACCCGTAAGTCTATTTTAAGGAATAAATGAAATTTTGTATGTAAAGAGCTTTGCAGAGTGTCCAGAAGACTACATAGGGCAGGTGGGGGAGGAGGGAGGATTCAGGTGGTTCTAAGGTCAGCAGAAAAGCAAAACAAAAGTGGTTCATGGAAAGTAGATATGATTCAAACAGTTGGGAGCCTGCCTACCACATGGCAGGTCCAGGATTTGGTTCCTGATGTCTCCTAAAGAAAATGAGCAAGACAGCAAGCTGATGCAACAAGGAAACACAATGAGAGACACAACAAGCAGGGAGTAGAGGTGGCTCAAGCGGTTGGGTGCCTCCCTCCCACATGGGAGCTTCCGGGTACGGTCCCCGGTACCTCCTAAACAGAAGAGCAGACACAAAGAGCACACAACAAACAGACATGGAGAGCAGACAGCAAACTCAAGCAATGACTGGGGGAGGGGGGTTTAATAAAATAAATCTTAGGAAAACGGGGGGGGGGGTCATGTTCTGATTTCCGAGGACTTTACACAAGCAAACTCTGCTTCTCCCCTCAAATACTGGACAAGGCTAAAAGTATCTGTTTCAGCATTTCATTTACTGGGAAAGGCAAATGCCTACAACTGAATTCAAGCGAGCTGTCTGCTAAAGGCTGCACTCCAGAAACAGCAGCAACCCAGGCAGGAATCTCCCTTTCTTATCTGATCCAGGAAATTTAATTGTTCCTAATTATATACAAGCCACTCATATGCAAATAGGACGTTAAGGGCTTTCCTTTTAAATTGTCATTTTTCTTTCAAACGCTGAGGCACTTGAGTGTTAGGCTGAAGATGTCATAAGGAAAGAATGGCTCCCAGTCTCTCCCGCCCAGGCCAGAGGGCCCCAGTGTCCACCAGCCCGTAGGCTTGTGACCCTCCCACCGGCCAGGGCTGCCCGTGGGTCTCTTCTTCAGCCCAGCTCTTCTCTAACATTTTTGCTTCTCCTTCCAGCATTCTCATCCCTAGAAAAAACACAGTAAAAAATTCTGTAGAGACACGAGGGACCGACAGGAGGCATCTGCCAGGAACGGAGGAGACAGCAACCACGAGGTGGTACCCACGTTGCTTTATCAATCTAATCCTTTCACTGATAACAGTTGTGATTCTCAGGGGTTTACTTCAATAAAAATTGTTTTCCAGATTATAATAGCAACATGAAAAAAAATGCTGCCATGACAAATAAGTAAAAGAAAAACAATAGTGCCGTGTGCAACATGATTACACCTAAAGAGTATACAGAGGAAAGAAAATGACAAGGCAATTAGCGAAATGTCAAGAGCCTGTTAAGTATGGGAGGGATATCGGGGACATTTCCCTTATTTTCCAAAATTGTCAAGTGGTTCAGCATCTTTGATAATATTAAAAATTGTAAGAGTGGTAGGCTTTTACAAAGCTAAAGAGCAATAGAAAGTTGCAGTCTTCTTAAATACAGGTTGTAACTATTTCCTTTCAACTCTTAGAAAAACATTGCCACCTTTATAAACTCTTTAAAAGGAAGGAGTCCATTCTAAAACCCTCCGTTCTGCCGTTACCTTGCTCTGCTTCCCCCTCTGCTGGTCCCTCCTCTTAGGGGGCAGAGCAGAGCGCCCTGGCTCTAGCTCCACACCTTCCTCATTTCACTTGCTCCACGCCTTCCTCATTCACTTGCTCATCTCGCCCAGCCCTGAGGCTTTAAAATATCACCCCCAGTGCGCATCTAGCCCAGCCCCCTCCCCACCTCTGGCACTCCAGCAGCCCACCTGACATGCCCACTGGGATGTCTAGAAGACCCCTAACCCTCCAAAGCAACAAGTCCAACATAAACCCCTGGTTTACCCCCAAGCCCACTCCACCCACAGCCATCCCCCAGCCTGGCTGGTGGTACCTCCAGCTGCTCCTGCCAGGGACCTCGGAGGCGTCATCGTTGACTTGTCTCTGCCTCACAGCCCACTTGAACCCATTCGAAAACCCCAAACATCTGCAGCTCACCACCCCCACGGCCACAACTCTGGCCAAGCAAGCGCCATCATCTCTCGCCTTGATTAATGCTGACCTTGGCTGCAAGTGGTCCTCCCACAGTCTCAGCGCCCTTTTAAAAGGTAACTCAGATGACGTCATTCCTCTGGCCACCCCCTCACCCCCCAGCCCCGGAATCCCCCATTCCAAAGGCCTCACCCCTCTAGTGCCCGCCACCGCCCAGGCCTCGCTGGCCCCACCTTCCATTCCCTCCCCTGGCTGGCCCCGTTCTGCTCCAGCACAAAGGTCTGCTGGCTGCTCTGCACACCCAGGCGTAAGGGCCCCTGCAAGGCCTCGCACCAGCTGCTCCCTTTGGACTATTCCTCTCACGGCCAACGTCCTTGCCACCTTCAAATCTCATAAAATCTCACTCTCCTAATGAGCCGCAACACCCTGTTTATAATTACAGCCTTCACTCCACAGTCCTCCTCTCTTGCCTTTTTTTTTTTTTTTCAGTTTTTTCAGGCCACCTATTACGACCTAACACTCATAAAACTTCATTGTTTATTATTAGGTTGTTGACTTTTTCCCACACCTTATTAGATTGCAAGTTCCCTAGGACCTTGATTTTGCTCTGCTTTGTTTGTTAAGGTGTTCCAAGCATTTAGAGAACAGTCACTCAATAACAGCTGTTGAATGAAATAAAGCCTTTTGAATGGGTGTAAGTTATTATAAAATTAATATTCAGGCATAAGAATATTTTTAACTATCCAGTATCCAACAAGCCTTACCATAACATGTCAGAAACCACATGATCATAAAAAATGCTTCCCAAATCTAATTTTAAAAAATGAAACTATGTATAAATTATTTTTCAAAACCAACATCCAATAAATTTTATTTCCTATTCAACTTTTTTTAAAAAGTCAGTTCATGTCAAGGGTATGCAGAAATTAGGGATTTACTAAATTACAATTGCTCCACTTGTTAATAAAAGGGTGAAGCAAGAAATTTAAAAACACAGGACATGTAGAATCTTACTGAGGACGACCAGGCACTGAAACGTCATGGAAAGATTAAGCTAGAAACTATGATCAGCAGAGTCAGGCTGTAAGAGGAGATCCAGTTTGCTAATCCTCAGCTTAGGGAGAATCCTTTTGAAAATAGCACTCAGGGCCTGAGCCAGGTTCAAATCCTTTGACTAATCATCTGAATCAGTGATACTGGTTACTGCAACCTGCCTGAGATGGTTATTTTGGTCCCACTGCTTGAATGAACAGATATGTAATCCCAGGACAAAGAAATAACTCAAAACCTATAGTCTTTTTTTAAAATTAATTTATTGAAGTATATCACTCATACATAAACATACACAATAAGTGTAAAATAATAGTTGTGAACTTACAAAACAGGTACATAAAAATATTGGCAGGGTGAGGTTAGGCGAGGCGTTAGATACTCGGCTTCACCCAGCCACCTCTGCTCAGCTGCATACACCCCTCCCGCGCATCATTCCCCCAGCTAAATGGGGGTGAATGTGAGAGAGAATCCCTGGATCACTTGTGCCTAAAGCCAACACCCCTGCTTCTTTCCAGGTTACAAGAGCTAATAAATTGCTTCTAATGCTTAAGCTAGGTAAGTGGAATCTGTCATTTGAAACTGAAAAGGTGCCACCTAGTAGAAAAATGAAACCAGTAACTAAAACATAACTCATGAGGTTGGGTCCAAAAGTCAGAAAAGCAGATAACCCTGAGAACATTAAAATACATTTTATGAATATGCATGAAAACAAATGCTTTCTGCAAAATAGGATGATTTGCAAAAAGCCTAAAGTAATCTGCAGCCTTGCCAAAAAAAAAAAAAAAAGGATGAACGAATCCCTTTACAAGTACAAATGAGATTTTCTTTTATTATAAAAGAACCAAAAGCTTCTTTTAGCAGAGACAAAATGTTCTAAAATTAGATTGGGGTACACAACGCTGTAAATATAGTGAAAGCACTTTCATGGGTGAATTGTACAGTATGTACATTATATATTAATAAAGCTATTTTTTAAAAAAAAACAACAGCAAGTATACATGCTGGCCTCTTAATTCAATCATCAGGTCAGGATTCAAAGCAGGAAGAAAAAAAGAAGACGTTTCTGCAGATGCATCTTCTCAAACGTGTACCCATACAAGCTCCTCTTATGCATAATGAAAATGCCATCTGCAGACACATTTGATTAGCACTGTCCACATTTCCCATCATTATGCAGCACTTTGTAAGCTGCAGTTAATTCTTGTCTATTACCCAAGTGCAAAATCATTCTGCCTAATTTCGAAAAGCCAGGCAGCTGCAGAGGAATAACAGCCTTGCCCCTCAATGGAGGCCCATTTAACATATAACCCCTGCCGCTACAAGGACTCCAATCATCTAGAGATAATCAATTTCAATTAAGCAGTTGCTATGGGATCTGAGACACTGCTGACTTCTTCATCTGTAAGAATGTCCCTTAAAAAAGGAGCCAGCACGAGAAGATGAAGAAAAGGGCACAAATCAGGACTGGGGTTGTGGGGAGGAATCAAAGAGGAGTGAAACAAGTGCTTCCATGAAGACGTTTTCTCCTTCCCTGCCGTCCTCATCATGTACTCATCTTCATGGACATATAAGCCTTAACCCTTACACCAACTGGCCTCCACAGTTCAATGAAGCCTAGGGCTGCGAAATTACTCTGAATCCACCAGTTCTCCAAATAATCCTCTGGCCTCTCTGCTTAGGGGACATTTCCGTATTTTAAATAACTTTCATTGTGTTTTTCCTTCAACCATAAACAGAGATAAGAAAATACACTAACAACACTTTATTCAATGAAATAATGTATCATTCTTGCAAAAGGCCACAGTTACACAATAAAATACTGTCCAATAAAGTATTCTGTTCGAGTTTTAACTCTCGTTACAATAACTCAATTTTTCTTGTATCCAATTACATTGTTGAAATACAGATTTTGTTCCTTCAACAATAACAAAAAAGGGAAATCCTGTACTCTCCACACTGGAAATACTTCTACTTTCTGACAGGAGTGACAGAATCAATCCCTTTAAGTCTAGGAACAAGTAAACCTCCTGTAGCGGAATCTTTTAAAACGTGTAGTTCCTGTAGTTGGTGCTGGGGTTTAATACATACCCAGGGGACCTGAATCTCTGGACTGACCATGTGATAGCCAGGCCCTGAGCCTCAACAGACTTCAGCTCCTACACTCTGGTTTATTGGACTTACTCCACTCAGCTAATATGGAGGTGAAGAAGGTCAACCACCACACCAGGGAGCCAAGAGTGCCTACAATTGAAAGCAGGATTGCATCCAGCCTCCATGTGGAATCTACGCCCCCTCTTGATATAGATATGGAGTGGACACAACCATTCCAAGGTCCACAGGATGGGCCTTGTGGACTTACTGTTATCTATTCATGAACTATTGTGATTAGTAATCGAAGAAAATGTGGCATGGGTGTGGAGAAAGTGGCCATGGTGGCTGCTGGGGGTAGGGAATGGGAGGAAGAAATGAGATGTGGGGGCGTTTTCGGGACTTGGAGTTGTCCTGGGTGGTGCTGCAGGGACAGTTACCAGACATTGTATGTCCTCTCATGGCCCACTGGGTGGAAAATGGGAGAGTGAGGGCTATGATGTAGACCACTGACCATGAGGTGCAGTGGTGCTCAGAGATGCATTCACCAAATGCAATGAATGTCTCATGATGATGGAGGAGATTGTTGTTATGGGGGAGGAGTGGGGTGAGGGGGGTGGGGAGTATATGGGGGAACCTCATATTTTTTGAATATAATATTAAAAAAATAAAGACAAAAAATAAAAATAAAATTTTTAAAAAATGTGTAGTTCCTGTCCTACAACCATGTAGAAAATAATTTTCTTTTTTTACTTAAGTATGTATTTGGAATAAATGCAGAGTTCGTTATCTTATATTGAATCAACATGACTATGAACACCTTCCACAGGGGGACTATGTTTTTCTCATGTTTTTTATATCCTCCTGTGAAGCTCAATATTTAGAATAAACAAGACTTCAATAAATATGTATTGAATTAAAAAAAATTTTTTAAAGGTATAGTTCCTAAACATTCCCTCCCTTTTAAAACAATAAGCAACAAGAGAGACTCACAGAGCCAAGAAATAATTTTAGTCTCCTGGTATCCAATCTGACCGAGTCTCAGAATAACCAGGGGAAGCTCTCTAAAAATATGAATTGCAGGGCTCCACATATTCCTCCTGAATCACGATCTCTGGTCAAAGAGCCTAGGAATCTGTTTGGGGAAGAGTGTACCACCCTCCCCCAAGCAATGCCACGGCACTTGCATCCATTAGGATCCTGAGCAGAAGGAATCAGAAGATCTACATTTAGGAACCACTGATCTATTTATCCATCCGTGAGCTGCTCATTCTGGGATACTCCTAATGACACTTCCGTATCCAAGGTAGCTCATTCCCATCATGGTACCGTTCCATATCAGGCAGAGTCAGGTTGCAGGAAACGGGGTAGCTATTTTAAGCAGAAAAGGATCTAATACAGGGAATTAGGTGCTTGTAAGATAGTTGGAAGGTTTGGGGGAGCAGGCTCTATGCTGGGTCTCCAGAAAGGACTCCCACAACAACACGGCACTGGCCTCTGGGGTGCTGGTACCTCTGCCTCACGGGCTAGGAGGGGATTCAGGAAGCCTTCCTGGAACTAAAGAGCCAGGAACGGCGGCTGCAGGACCCCAGGACATGGGAGCTGCTTCTGCTACCACGGGTGGTCCTCGGTCAGATATCCACTAAATGGTGGGAGGAATTACTTTTTGCTTTGCCCCTGGGGTTGCATCCGTGTGAGTTTAACATACTTATGATGCTACTCCACTGCATACCTTTTAAAGGTGGTGGCCAGAAAGGAGTCCAGCATGCTAGCCTACCCTGACGGAGCAAAATAGGAGCGTCAACTCTCATGCAGACTGGGGCAGCGTTTCCTTTCTAGGCGGTCTCTAGCACCCTGGAGGCTAACCCACCTGCATTGCTTCCTCAAGCTTCCTTCTACTTCCCGTCCTGTGGAGACAACTGCTAATTTGCGTCCCAGGGCTGTATCTAACAAAATCTTTTGAATTTCTTGATTCAGCTCATAAGGCAGCCTGTCCAGATCTTTTAGAGTTGTGATTTTTATCACCCAATAAACTGGCTGTTTCCGCCAAAAACCATCACCTAATTCATGCCACTTGAACTAATCTATTGATGAGATTAATAAAAATACACCAACAGCATTACCATGGGAAAATCATAATAATCACATATCAAGATCTGCCCAAATTCAATAAGCATTTTTAACAGTATTTTCTGGACCCCTGCCCATCATGTTAGGTGTTACAAATGGATTTAGGTGTAAAGCACAGCCTCTGACCATAAGGAGTTGGTATTTCACCGGGGCAGCAGAGACCCAAACAAAGAGCAGCTAGTCTTATAAGGAAAAGAAGAACAGTAACAACAAGAATTTTAGATGCTGCAAATACTAGCATATCTGACCCCAATATAAACCATAAACTACTGAGATGAAATGATAGCAGTTGTTCTTATTGTTAAAATGTGTGAAGTGTCAAGAAATGAACATATGGGAACATCTTGTGAAACAGCCCACAGAGTCCATTTCTGCAATCAGATATTACTTAATACAATACACCGTGTGACTTAAAAACATGAGCATATGTCAAATACTTAAAATTTCCTACCGGTTACTTGGAAGAGGTAGACAGTGAAGGGAGGCCGTTAAAGCAAATCACTTCCTAAAATCATTCCTGAATCAGGCCAGAAAATCTACCACCTTTAAAACAAACTACTTTTTAAAATCATTCCTGAATCGAGCCAGAAAATCTACCACAGTACAAAATAAAATGTACATCTAATTTTTTATATTTATTTTCTCCTGTTAGCAAACTACTTTTGCTCCTAGGTTTAATTTGGTATTATATTTGGTGTTTGCATTAGGATTTCTTTTTTCTCCTGAGGATTCAATTTTCTTTCCTTGTTGGTTTTCCAATAGTTTCAGCCCACTCCCTTCCAAAGTAACAACACCTATTTCTAAATAAATAGCCCCTGTAGATCTCATTACTTTACATATGTGCCTTCAGTAAGTGGAAACACATACATTGAATAAGTTTCTCCTTGGGCTATGCTAAGAATGGGAGAGATACACCCATAAAAGCTTGCTAAATTCTAAATGGAAATTGTACTTTCATTTCTTCTGTAAAATGTTTCTGTGTCAGCTGCATACAATTTTCAAAGTAATAATCAATCATTTCTTTTACTACTTCAAGTACCACTGACTACATGGAACAGAGTATTTCCACCTTCCCAAGATGAAAGTCAAGTTTACAGCCACTAGGCTAAGTGTTACAGCTCCATGAGCAGCAAGATAAAATTTATCACCAAACAGCTCAGAAATCATTAACAATGGTGGAACAGGCAATCATTGAGTAGAGCCCTCTGGGTAGCGAGGTGGAAGGATCTTCCCCATTTCACTGGATTCCACCTCCTTAATCCAGAGAATACCACCTTCCCTGACCAGATGATAAAGGAAAAAAGGTCCCCTACAGAAGTGGAGCAAAAAGTGAGAGCCTGGTATGACTACGGCATGCATCGCCAGGTAAGAAACCACTGCTGATGTTTCCAAGTCTGCCCTATCTCTAGTCCACCCTCCCCAAGCGGGTCCGGCTCCCCCAAACAATCCCTTTCTTCCCTATAGTATTTTTATTAGCCTTGGGAACTCTCAAAAATGGGGCATGCTGTTGTAACTGCTTTGTCTGCTAAACTTTGATACAAACATATGAGCCACGCCTGGGGAGAGAGCCTAAAAGAGCAAAGACCCAGGATCTTAAAGAAAGCAGAGGGAACGTAATTGAAAATGGACATAAGAGAGTTATTTTCTCCTTTACCTGATCTTAAATTTATACGGTTAACTGGTTTTTTGCTTATGAACCTAGGGGTTTCCCCAAGTTTCCACAGGTCAATGGTTTATCTACACTACTGCAACCAGACTGTATGCTCAGTTTTAAAATCAGTATTTTCAATATTTTAAAGCATGCCACAGAGTTTTCTCCAGTCACTGCAAAAGGATTCACCTAAAATAAGACTCGAGTCTTTTCAGCCCACACAAATCTACCAATGCCACCTGCAAGGAGCTCAAAGGCAGTCTTGCAATAAGTTTCCATTTTTAAAACTAAATAACCTACCTGAATCGGCAAGCCACAGCCTGTTTCATATCATATAATGCCAAAACATCTGGAAGTAAGCTGCAGGCTACAATACTTCACCTCTAAGTTTTAAAAGTCCATACGGATCTAGCTAGACTGTTCTCCTTTTCATGGAGATGGGTGAAATCAACGAGTTAATGCATGTAAAGGGCATGACGGGCAAGCCAAGGAAATCCAAAACACCACGGGGGAAAGCAGCTGCACAATTTAACAGTAAGACTAAAAGCCCTAAAACAAACAGGACCAACAAGCAAAAGCAGCCTCTCAAAATTATGAAAATATGATCCCAAAGAAATACAACTGAAGAGGAACGTATGCAAGGTGGCCCATTTAGGCGTGAAAACTTAACAGGAGGGCAGTGCATGGATGTAACTAGGTCTAAATGTTGCAGAGTGAGCCCTCCCCTGGGCACCAGGGGTCCAAGGTTTAGAGACCAGGCTCTGCTAGAAACTTTATAGGTCGTCAAGTCAGTTATCCTTTCTGGGGCTCAACTTCCTCAAACCTAAAAGGAAGACCACCCAAATCTGGTTCTTGAACTGGCCACACATTAGGAAACTAGGGAGAAAAGTCAGGCGGGGGAGGGTACACACTAAAATGAAGAAGGCGAATGACGGTGGGCGTGAGCCTTCCGCAGACTCTGTGGCCGGTCAGGCCCTGTGAGGAGTCCGCCTGGTGTTGATCACTGCCCTTAGGAAAGGATGCAAAGAAATGGGGAATTCAGAAAAGTCACCCAGCAATTAAAGTGAAACTTACTTCAGTCTCCCTTTGTGAGAGTCATTTACTTTTGTCACAGTTGGCTGCCTAGGAGTATGCAAAACCCTGAAAACATCGTGTGAATGTGTCCTACATACGAACTGTATGCCAGAGGTGTCCCCTGGAAGAAACTGTGACCTGAGGCCTGAAGAAAGATTTTTGACCTTTCTGTGAGGATTAAATAACTTCTTCATTCAACATTTATTAAGCTCTTAGCATGTCTCAGGCATTGCCCAGACGCAAGGGATACAGGATCTATGTCAGCAATTAATTAAACACAGGCTCTCTCAGGAATCCAGACACCCTCACCAGAGCAGACATGTGAAACCTTCCTGAACAGAACTTCTTCGCCCCAAACAATTTCCCTCCTGTCTGTACTTGCGCAGTATTTCACACCTACCTCTCCTAGAGCTCGCTGCACAGTTACCGTCGATGTACAGCCCCGCTTGCCTCATCACAAGATGGCGAGCTTCCTGAGGGCAGGAGTGTGTCCCTCATCCTTGCCTCCTCACTCTAATAAAGCAGCACCTGCAGCAGGAAGTGCTCAAAACCAGGTATTGGATAACTGAATGAAGAGATCTGTAAATAATCTCCACAAATAAAAGTAGTACACAGGAGGAGAGCTTCCTACAAAGCAGAGGAGGAACTGCAGCTGGACTGTAAAGGCTCTATGCCCTTGCTCCTCAAAGTGTGGCCCACAGACCAGCAGCACCCAGGTCAGAGCTGGCAGGAAATGCAGACCCTCGGGCCCCACCCCAGACCAACCGAGGCAGAATCCCCACCTTCACAAGACCCCAGGCCACCCATCTCTGCCAAGTCTGAGAAGCACTGATCCAGAAAAGATTTGACTGGGAAGGCAATTAACCAATGAAAACCAGTTGCACCTAGGCAGTAGCTGAAGGAATAAAAAGAAATACATGGATGGAAAAGCCTGATTTATGAGTCTGTTAAAATCTGTGATGGAAGAATACATGTTGGCTCCAGAGGTCCTGTAAGAATCACTTCAAAAAAACAAGGAATAAATCCTTAAAAAAAAAATCAAACAGCCAACTTTGGAATATATGCCCATATGACTGTTTACATCACTCACACATACTTGAGACAGAATGTCATTGTGTGTGCCTAAAAACCAAACAAGACACCTGTCAAACACTTGAACTGTGTGCTACTGAGCACACTTACCATCAAGTATGCTTCAGTAGCCAAACAATATTGAGGTCTTAAAAAAAAAAAAAAGAGCCACCAATGACTATATTTAAGCAGACAGCCTCTGCGTTACCTCCACAGCACATTCCTAGAAACCATGACCTAAAGCCAATCATACCTTCGCACAGGCATGTGCTCTAATTGAAGGGTTACATTCTAGCCAAAGGCATCAAATAAATCACAAGAGTGATGATGCTGCACAAAATCTACTACAGTTACAAACTCCCTAAATAATATAAAGTGATAAAATCTAGCATCAAGCCATAACATTGGAGTTCGATATTAGAAATGACCTTATTTAGACCATAGGGTCCAAATCTCTCCTTCTCCAGGATAGGAAATGGAAATTAAGTCCCTTTCTTTACAAAAGTCACTTAAAATAGTCAAAAAGTGTACCCCATAATCATATAAGCTGTCTCCAAATAAGACATGCATAAAGCATGTGAAAATATGATTCTCCCACAGAATTCATTTTACCTACAAAAAAATGCCAGTCATATATGTATCTGTGTGCTTGCTTCAGCAACCATTTTTCTCTTTGGCCTTTTTAAATTTTACAAAATATTGTGGGAGAAGATATGGTAGCATCCATCCATGGCTTTTGGCCACCACCCACATGGCTCTACCCCATCCAAGGACCATAGAAGTCCTTCTCCAGGACCACACAAGGAAACTCTAGGGGCAAAAAGCAATCTAGAGGGGAGCATCTGCTTCCCATGTAGATCCCCAGTACCTCCTAAAAACAAACAAATGAAAAAAACCAACCCTCACTGGGGAGCACATGTAGCTCAGTGGTTGAACATCTGCCTCCCATGTATAAGGTCCTGGGTTCAATTCCTAGCCCCTCCAAAAAAAAAGCAGCAATCTAGAGCAGCCAGTCACCAAACTCCCTAGTAGACTTTCTGAAGAAGAAACTGAAAACTGAAGTCAAAGAAATGAAGCATAGGAAAGTTGTAAGACAGCACGGCACATGTAAAGTGAGATGTGATGATAAAAAAAAGTTTCAGAGAGGACAGTGGGAAGGAGCACGATTTTTATTCTCTTTGTTCTTTTCTGAATTATCTAATAATCCTACAACAAACATGAATACATTTTGTAATGAGAAAAATATGTCATGAACTAAGTCCAGGGCTGATATTCAACTTGAACATCCTTTACTGATTGTTTAAGGCCTCTTCTGATTGGCTGGGAACTTGGCTAGTCCCCTGGGTATGGGGTAAAAAAACAAAATAAAGCTTTCCTTATAATCCATGTGGCTGACTACAGGGGCAAGGGTGAGGATCTTTACAGGGTGTGGCCTGAATTTGGAAATAGATTTTAATTTCTTTTAATACTAGCTAACTATAAATTTGTCTCCCACAATCCCATCAATGATAGAAAATCAATGATTACATGAAAATTCACCTGCAAATCGGGAGGCCTATTAGAATCATTCAACCTCCTTTCTGTTTCTCATCTGCACACACCCCTGAAAAGTTAGCCAACTAACCTGGCAAATGTCAGCCTCTGCATTTCTAAAACTTCAATCCATCTTCCTCAATACTTTTTTTTTTTTAACTTCCCTTTTGTTTCACCCCAAGTCTTACCTCCAGACTTACATCACCGATTTGGTTTCCTCCTACACAAGGCAGTGCTATTTTCCTCCAGAAATTTAATTTTTTGTTATTATGCTTTTCTCCCACTCCATTTCATCCTGAGACAACTGCCCACTTCTCTAGATTTAGGCAAACTGCCTTATCTTATGTCTGATAAAAGGAATTTCATTCAAAAGACAGCAATGGTGACAGATATTAGGACATTCCCAAGTTTCATGAATACTTTTAGATAAAAAGCAACATAATCCTGGCAGATATATATGACATGGTTTTCCACTGCCTGACACAGCACTGGGGAATTATATTTACAGGAATAAAAATTGTATAATTTATAATTATGAAACATTAAAGGTATCACAAAATTAAAAACAAAAACCAAAAAAACCCAGGTATTCCAAAAGTCAACAAGGCCCTTATGTATTTTTTTAGAACTAAGAAATACAAGGCCTTAGAAGAAATATTACATGATGGTTAAGTGAACTGACACGGCCACAAAAACCTACTCAATCTTAAGTCCTACAAGGGCTAACCACCATGTGTCCGAATGGGGCTGAGGGAAAGCCCATGTGCTCCGCAGCCCAGGCCAAGGCTGGGCTGGGGATTTCCTCTGCCTTAGTTAAATCGTCTTGCAGGGTCTCAAGCAAAACCAGTGCTAAAAGTGGTGGGGAGGTGGGGGAGACAGGGGCAGGATGCCCACTGTGGGCAGAGCATTAAGAACAGAGTAAACCAGGGGTCAGAAGACTTGAGGTAAGACAGGAAATGTACTGGTGCAGGATGAGACGTAGGAATGACCAGTTTCTGGGCAGGTTTCTCATGCATTCACTCAAAGAAATATTTATTAAAGACCGTCTAGGGCCAGGCATAGGGAAAAGAGCTGGAGGTACAAAAACAAAAAACAGAAGTATCTTGTGCCAATGAATCTCACCTCCCTGGGTGAAGGATAAACAAGTGAATAGAGAATTAGGCAGAAGCGGCACAGTGGCTGGGGGAGCGGTCTAGCTTCCTGGAAGAGGCTTACCAGCCTGTTTTTCCCGGGACCCAGAGAGCTGCTCCTCGGGCCTCTCTGCATTGCATTTACTTTTATTTCTGTCCTGGGTCTCTTCCTTCACCAACACATACAGTTTGCCCACAACTCACCCATTTTGGAAGGAAAGAGTCTACCCTTTTGAGGTCTCCTAAATATGTGTGTAAAATGAAAGTCAGGACACCTATTTACTACAAATTTTTGAACTTAGAAAGTTGAAACTAAAAGAGCACAAAACAGGAACTCACAACCCACAAGCTCAAGCTTCAAAGGTGAGAATGTCCCATTTCATAAAAGGCAGTTGAGGGTTCCCACTACACTGCTACACATTTCTCCCCTCAGCTCCTTCACCACGGCCTAATACAGATGCACCCTCAATTTCTCACGGCCTTTCAAAACTTAGTCAACGGTTTCCATCATGTCCAGAGAAACGAGAAGCTCTAGAATATATAGGATTTCAGTCTAAGCCATTCTATTTTAAGTCTCAGTAGAAGCACCAAATTACACGAATTACTTGAGTAGGGAAATTATGCAATCTTATTCTTCTCTATAAAATAAAAATTTCTTCTGTAATAAGAACAAGATATAATAAACAAAGAAGAGTCTTCAGGAAGGTATTTAAACTTGAGTTCATCTGTACTGAAGAATACATACATTTTTCTCAAGTAGTTCACGACTAAAGGTTTTAGAAATTACAATGGAGACATTGAATTCCCTTATTAGAACAAGGCTGGACACATGTCCTGAAGAATTCCTGCGTGGAAGGCCAGGGCCCAGAACGTTCCCCAGCGAAAGAGCCACCCCCTCTCCCCGCAATGGAATTTGCACCGTTAATACCTCACCATTAGCTGAACCTGATAGGTGTTCTCAATCTTCACAATGACCGTAGAAGAGCAGGTATCATCCCCAATCTACACATGAGGAAACGAGACCCAAGATTACAGAGCTGGAGAGTGGCCAAAGTCTGCGAATCGCCAAGTGGTGGGGAGTGCCGCTTCCCAATGTGCATTCCCATTACCACCTTTTTCCCCAAAATCAAACTACCTATTTAATAATCATACGAAGAACTGGCTTCCCAAGGTGGACTCTATTGGGTACACACTGAACACCTGCTCTATAAATTCAGGACACTATTCCAAGTGCTGCATCGGAGGATCAAACAAAAGGCAGGAGCTACAACTACCACTGGGAAAAGGTCATCAGTTCTTGCAAGTCTCAAGAAAAAACTATTTTATTTCATTTAAAGATTTTTTACTGAAGTATATTATTCATATATAAGCATACATCCACAGTAAGTATATAGGAAAAGTTGTGAACTTATAAAACAAACATGCATATAATCACAGAAGGCTCCCATACACCATCCCACCACCACCACCTTGCATCGTTGTGAAACATTTGTCATAAACTATGAAAGAGCATTGTCAGAATATGACCACTAACTATAGTCCATATCTTAATGAAAAAAAAAACTATTTTAAGCAGTACTCTGATTTTCCACATTTCATTACTAACTCATTCGAATCATGAATCCCTGGCACATCTGTTTGCCCATCTCACCTTTCTGAAAATGTGTCACTAAATCTGCTCTGGCATTAGGGAAAGGAGAGGAGAGTACATAGTACTGAGCTGGCCTTTTTATCTCATCAGTGCTTCTCAAACCTTTCCAACTAAATTCCCCTGACAGAGTACAAAGAACTGCACTGGGAATCTAGGGCCTCCCCAGTTTCCTGACTAAAGCATGAAAAATATTTAAAGGCTACCCTTCTGTTTTTAAAATGTATGCAAATTTAGCATACTAATTTTTGAGTTTAACATAAAAACCCTCTTCCCAAATATCGAGTAAAAACTGATGCTTAGAAAGATGTACCATGTTTGTTGAAAGCCTTCAGGGACCCGGGACACCCAAAGTAAGCCAGATAAGGAAGCAGGTCCAGCTGTCCCAGCACAAGGAGTTCCCCAAGGCAGATGCCTAGGCAAATTTCTCAGACTTCTTCGCCTGAACTACTGAGCAATCACTCCCTTGGCATTTATGGATTGGCCTTCACCCTTTACTGGGGTAGTTTCAGTTTACTTTTGTAGAAAAAGTATAAACTCCCTATGGTCAAGGGCTGTCAAACTCGCCTACTCATTCACAGTGCCTACTCCTGGTTCTAATAACATGTTCTTAAGAGTCCTTGTGTAAAAGACTAAGTGTGAAAGGAGCAGCAGGCCTTCCTCCTGGAAGGAAACCATGAACTTCTGCCTCAAGGCCTGGTATGCCCCTCAATTCTGATGGCCATAGTAAGCAAATGCTCTACTGCCTGGGGGAGCAATTTTTCCTTCGCCTGCCTCTGAAAGGGACCAAATTATGTACATACTAAATTCACGGCATCTGCCTTAAAAGTACATTTGCCTGTTGTTTCCCTCTTCCCCAGAACTAAGTATTAAGGTTTAAAATTGCACCAAGTCATTTTCCATATTCTGAATCTGTTGACTGATAAAGAGCTAGGCAGGGAGATATGTTTAAACTCCTTCCACAGCAATTTTAAGTGTCTCCACACTTTTATCCTAGCTTCTTTTCTCCTTCTATGGTTTAAATGTAGCCTGACTTTTAAGTAAAACTTCAGAATATCTGTGGCAAGAAGAAAAAGCAAGAAATCTATCCATTTAAATTGGGGTATAGAGTCTTCAACTTCAGCAATAAGTGTGCTGTGTCTCTAGTAATTTTCTTCCACAGCTTTTAATCACTTTAGCAACTTTCCCTGAAAGCTTGGCCCCAAGTAAGCCACTCAAAAAGACAATATTTACATATGACATCAGAAAAACTGCTGTTGAAATCTGACGATTTTCCCTACCAAATCTCTAAGTAAAGAATAAAAAGTATCCCACACAGACTCCTGACCCCTCCAGCTTACCAATAGGTTTTAAATGCTCAGAGCTCCTCATTTTTCCTAAGATTGTCTGATCATGTCATCGATTTAACAAGTCCTTTACACATAAAATTTCTGCCCAGGAAGGAGGGCTGAAAAGTATTATACATAAAGACTACAGACTGATTACAGGAAATGCATAAAAGGTGTTCAAAAGCTCAGAACACAGCAAATGAATCACAAGTAAAAAGTGTCTTAAGGGCCCCAACAAGAAGAAATTCCAAGAGCCTCAGGGACACGGAGCAAACAGAAAAAAGCAGTTACCATTAGGAAATAGCTCAGAAATCTGCCCATGTGTCTTCCTTCACTTGGTAAGTCACCCACACTGACCTATGTTCCATCAAAAAGCTGAAAATTGGTTTTGACATATCCTAGAGATACTGAAAACGAAGCCTGAGTACCATGTAGGCTATGGATGTTTTGGAGTCCACATGTACCAAAGCCTGTCATTTAAAAAATTGTCAACACATGATTTCAATCAATAGGAAATTTCTCAGTAACTTACCCAATTTTTCCTTTCCACATATCATATGCTAGAGTCTCCCTATTCTATACCCCAACCCAGAAACGTCACCCTTATTATAGACATTATACATTTTCTCACCAGGATGACACAGTGCTCACACAAAAACTAAATTACTCACTACATTTTCAGCTCTTCTCACCCATTTGTAAGTTCTCAGCTACTTATGCCTATTTCTTATACTCACAGGCCTCAACACTGGGCTCAAGCTCTTTTGAGTCTATTTTCTTTTTGGGTCTGCGCTTCTGTGCCCCTTCCTCACTCCTGGCTGCCCCCACTTTCTATTAATTCATTAGTAATGCATTATCTTCTGAAACACTGAGCCATATCCACCAGTGGTAATAAAATGGGCTCAGAAAATGAAAAGGCACTTTCACATTCAAGTGCCCAATCCCACAGTCACAGTGCCTAGCACGGTTCCAGGAAAGCTGTGAGACCTCAACACCTGCTGGCTGACCTCAATTCTAAATACGAAGCTGGCCGGAGTCATGTTGAAGTCCTGCACATTCATTGCCTGCTCTTCAACCTCAGCTCTCACTGAAAGCAAAGGAGAAATTTTCTGCTCAACAAAACATCATTGAGTTTTTTCTTTCCATTTTAAAATACACACTGCTAGTACTAGTAAAGTAAATAAACAAGTCACCTCAAAGTCCCATCACTCCAGTTGGGCAAATTTTCAAGTAATAAAAAACAGGGTCCAAAAAAAGACTCCTACTCTGTGCAAAGGCTTTAAAAGAAGTGAGTCACACAGAGAGTTCAGAAAGAGGCTACACAGGCACTGAGTAACTTGACTGGGATATATATATCGTAAGAAGTCAGAAACGTGCCAAAACTGGTATTTCGGCTTCTGGGTTAACAAGATTTGGGGACACATGAACACATAAACACATACACTGCACATAAAATTAATCGCGAAGCTTAAAGACCTTCAAAGAGAATTTCTTTTATTGCTACCTTTTTTCATGCGCCTTCTAGGAACCAAACCTCAGAAGAACAAAAGGCCTAAATGCTAAAAAAGCTAATGAGCGCCAAACTTAAGGATTCCATTCAATTCAACACTGCATTAACACTTATTAAGTGCCAGGCAGGGCAGATGCTCTTTTTGTGCAGCTTGAAGCTTACTGGGGAAGGCAGAGGTACTAGAAAGTACTTAAAACCCCCACAATTATCTTACTTTTGCAAATTTAATTTAAAAACACAACCACGGGAACACATTCATAGTATCTCAGAGAATGTGTGCTGTGTCTGTACAGTTAGAAAAGGGAGTAAAAAAGCTTCCTAGATAAGGGGTATCCAGGCACAGATGTGGAGGACACCTTGGAGGAAAGTTCCAGGTAAAAAAGATATCAATGAACTTCATTAACACATAAATGCATATGAAAAGAAATATACAATACCAATTGCAGCCACTTAGCTTGGAGGAAAAAAAGATTAACAATGCTGGTAACCAGCGCTGAGAAGTTTGTGGGAAAACTGACAATCTCAAGACACTGGCATGAGAGCATAAATTGGAACAAGCTTTGGGGAATATTATTCAAAATCCTTGGACATATGTGCTCACCTTTTGACCCAGCAATTTCAATTCTAGTAATGCATTCTAAGGAAAAGACTGCACAAATGTTCAAAGACGTATGCAGTGTAGTGGGCTATATTTTTCATTTTAAAGAATTACCATAAACAAAGAATCTGTTTTTAAATTATGGAATGTTCATACAATGAACTAAAAGGCAGCCACTGAAAGTGATATAATTAGAGACATGAAAATACAGTCACAACAGACTAAGTTCAAAAAACAAGTTACAAAATCATGTGTCATAAAATCCCATTTCAAAATACACAGTAATATAATACTATACTACATTTTTGTTTTGTTTTTTTTGTGCCCCCTGAGAATATTATACTATATTAATGCAAAGAAAAAATTCTGGCAGGTTACAGTAAAACCACAGTATACAACTCAACAATAAAAATGTAAATAATCCAATTTTATAAATGGGCAAAGGATCTGAATAAACACTTCTCTAAAGAATATATACAAATGCCAAATAAGCACATGAAAAGAGGCTCAAAATCATTAGTCATTAGGGAAGTGCAAATCAAAATCACAATGGAGGGGGAGTGGATTTGGCCCAGGTGGTTAGGGCGTCGGTCTACCACATGGGAGGTCCGCAGTTCAGACCCCGGGCCTCCTTGACCCGTGTGCAGCTGGCCCACGTGCAGCGCTGATGCACACAAGGAGTGCCGTGCCACACAGGGGTGTTCCCGCGTAGGGGAGCACCACGCGCAAGGAGCGTGCCCTGTAAGGAGAGCCACCCAGCACGAAAGAAAGTGCAGCCTGCCCAGGAATGGCGCTGCACACAGAGAGCTGAGGGAGCAAGATGACGCAACAAAAAGAGACACAGATTCCTGTACTGCTGACAACAACAGAAGAGGACAAAGAAGAACACACAGCAAATAGACACAGAGAACAGACAACTGGGGGGGAAGGGGAGAGAAAAAAAACACAATGGGATATCACTTAATACCCATGAGCATGGCTAAAATTCAAGAAGACAAAAACAAGTGCTGATGAGAATGTGGATAATCAAACCCTATTTATTAAACTGCTGGTGGGAATGTAAAATGGTGCAATTACTTTGGGAAGAAAAATTTGGCAGTTATTCAAAATGTTACACACAGAGTTACTAATTGACCCAATAATTCCACTTGAACCCAACAAAAACATATCCACACAGAAGTCTGTACATGAATGTTTATGGCAGTATTATTCATATTTGCCAAGAAATGGAAAACCCTCTGTGTCAATTAACCAATGAATAGATAAACAAAATGTGGTAAATCTATACAATAGAGTATTACTTGGCAAGAGAAAGGAATGAAATACTGATTTAGGCTATATTATGGATAAACTCTGAAAACATCATCGTAAGTGAAAGAAGCCTGTCGCAAGAGACTGTGTATGGTATGATTCCATTTATAAAAAATGTTCAGAATAGGTAAAATCTAGAGACAGAAAGTAGATTCGTGATTACCAGAGGCTGGAGCAAAAGAAGGAAGAAAGATGGGAAGCAACTACTGATATGTACAGCTTCTTTTGGGGGTGATAAAAGTATTTGAAATTAGACAGAAATCAGATAGTGGTAATGGTTGCACTACTCTGTGAATATACTAGAAACCACTCTAAAAGGGTGAATTTTATGATATGTGAATTGTGAATTTTATCTCAATAAAGTCATTATATTTCTTAAAAAAAACTTTTCAGTATTTAACTCTAAGTAATGTTTTTGTAGTAGTTTTATTTTCTTCTTTATATCTTACAGCATTTTATTAAGAAAAAAAAAATTAGCAACAGGCATTATACTAAACCACTTAGGCAAGCTTGAGTGAGTTAGTAAACTTTGGTTCCTTATGTTAAAAGTAGGATAAGTAACGGTATCCAGCTTAATGGTATTTATCTTATTTTAGCTTAATGGTATTTATATTATAGTTTTATTGAAAGGATTAAATGAGATTCCTTGTGAAAGACTTTATTTATTTATTTTTGATATTTATTTTATTTATCTCCCTCCCTCCCCGTTGTCTGCTCTGTGTCCATTCACTGTGTGTTCTTCTGTGTCCACTTGCATTCTCGGTGGCACCAGGAATGTGTGTCTCTTTTTGTTATGTCATCTTGCTGCGTCAGCTCTCCGTGCGTGCAGCACCACTCCTGGGCGGGCTGCGTTTTTTTCGTGTGGGGTGGCTCAATGCAGGGCACACTCCTTGCACATAGGGCTCGCCTACGCGGGGGACACCCCTGCATGGCATTGCCCTCCTTGCGTGCAGCAGTGATGCATGTGGGTCAGCTCACCACACAGGTCAGGAGGTCCTGGGTTTGAACCCTGACCTCCCATATGGTAGGCGGACGCTCTATCAGTTGAGCCATGTCCACTCTGCTCCATGTGAAAGACTTTAAAGGGTATCTAGGATACAGCAAGCACTCAAAAATTAGCTATTATGATTATAACCTCTGCAATCGTAATTAAAAAAGCTATTTCCATTTTGAAATCAAAACATGCCATCCCACTTGCATCACTACACATTCTTGATTCATTTCTCTTCACTTAAAAGGCCAAGGGAAAAAACAACTGAGATACAAGAGTAACATGGCAAATAATTATTGACAGTCTCTGGTCTTATTAGAGAGCATTTACTATTGTAGAGGCCCTAGGCTATCTACTTTACATGCTCTATGTTATTAAACCTCCTCAAAAGCCATTCCATTCTACAGAGGAGGAAATCCAAGCTTGCAGAGATTGATCTGTCCAAGTGTTTTTTTAATTAATGTATATAAATTCGTTTTCTTATGGAAGCTAATTTCTTTAAATGCCAAAATATTTTCTGATGCCCTAAATACATTCATTACACTGATGTACTATGATACAGCTATTCTCTGAGAAGCTACTGACTACAAAGAATTGCCTGCTGAGTCAGCAGTCAAACCCAAATGATTCCAAAGCCTGTGTTGTGTAGTATCCAAGGAAAAACTGATACTGAGGGGGAAATGGCCAAAGTAGCCCACTTAAAATCCACAATAGTGGTAGAAAAAAGAAGAAAACTTAGTTGAGACTTCATTTTCAAAAAATAAAACCTAAGTTTTTGAAAGTTAAAATCCCAGCCATTACCTAGGTCTTAATAGGAACAAATAATGAGTCAAAAATTGAGAGTTTTAGCATAATTCTTAACAAAACTGTAAACAAGCACAATATGCTAGAGAAAGGGTCAAAGATTGGTAATTTCTGCTGAAATATTTAAGGGCCACATTAATTTTCACATGGGCCTCTCTTAAGATTATGATTTTTAAACCATCTTTTGCATCTAAGACTTCACCCTTGTCCATTTTATCTTCTTCAGTTGCCAACACAAGAAGACACGGGCTACCCAGATGAGAAATGGGTGGAAGAGATGCTAGTATTAAGCAGATAGACAAGTCTGAATGGAGACTGTTTCATTAGTTTCTTTGGATCTCAAGCAAATACCATGCAAACGGTTGGCTTAAACAACAGGAATTTATTAGCTCATAATTTTGAGGCTAAGATAAAGTCCAAATCAAGGTGATGCTTTCTTCCCAAAGACTGGTGGTGTTGTGGGACAATCCTTGTCCTTGGCTCTCCTGGCCTATCCATTCTCTTCCAGGCTCCACTGAATTTCAGCTTCTTGATTCCTGTAGCTTTCTCTCCCAGTCTGAATTTCATTCCGCTTAAAAAGGTCTCCAAGAAGAGGATTAAGACCCACCCTGATGATCAGGCTTGGCCACACCTTACCTAAAGTAACTTCATCAAAAGGCCCTACTTACAAACAACCGGTTCACACCCACAGGAATGAATTAAATTTAAGGTGAGGTTTTTCTAGGGTACATACAGCTCCAAACCATCAGAGATCAATTTTAAAATGCTGCATGTTTAGTCTGTTAGGGCTGCCAAAATGCAGATAATGTGAACTATGTTAGCTTTCACCAATGGGTATTTATCTGCTTACACACTTACAGCTTTGAGGCTGAGAAATGTCCAAATCAAGGTATCATCAGCCTTCTTCCCAAAGACTGGCTGCTGGTGATCCTGAACGACTCTGTCACATGTCAAGGCACATGGCAGCGTCTGCTGATCTTGCCCTTCCTTCCCAGGTTTCAGAGCCTTCAGCCCCCTGCTTCTATGGCATTCTCTTTCTCTTTTCCACATTCATCCCGTGTATAAAGAGGATTTAGACCCTGGGCCACACCTTAACTGAAGCAACCTAATCACAAGGCCCCACCTATCATAAGTTTATACCCACAAATAGACGAGCTGCAAGAATATTCTTTTCTGGGATCCACACAGTCTCAAATCATTACACAGTTATTACTATTTTCATGTTATGTCTGCTTCTGCATCCCCATGCAACCTCAGAACAATCGGAACTCAGACTAAGAAAACAATACTGTTTTCCTAATACTTAATGTCTCTAAGAAATTTGAAAAGCAAAAGCAACCTGAACCCCTTCTGCCCTACATCAATCTTTAATTTACTAATTTGATAAATACTTTTTATGGTTCTATCTTCCCCAAACTGTCAACTAGAAAATTACAGACCTCCCCACCCACCCAAAAGAGACCAAGAGCCAGCAGAATAAGCCTATCACAGTCACGTATCACAGCTTTCTGTATTAAGTTCACAAATGTGCTCTGGAAATGGCAGCAAAAAAAGGCAAACGTCACTTCTTTTCCCCATTAGGCTAACATAACAGCCTGCAAAGTCATCTGTAAATTCCAAAAGCTTGCTAGCCGTAGAACCAAGATCAGATCACAACTCCAACTCCTACCCCAGGGCTCCTTGTACCACTTCCGGTCTCCCCAATCTCTCTAACTACTCCTCAATAACTAAAACCATCAGAGAAAAAAGAAAATCATCAAGAGATAAGGCATACAGGAGCAGGACAGGGGCCATTGACCTCTACTCATAATGCGAAAGGCCTGACTATCTAAAACAACATCTTCAAAAAAGTAAGAGAATTTTGAACAGAAGGAAGGAAGGAAGATACAGAAAAGTAAAGAATGACACAGACATGGGCTCAGGGAAGTGGAATGGGCTAGAAAAGAGTGCGTTTTTAGGTATATTACAATTATGCTCTTTTGTTAAAATATGTATTGCTGACAGGCTTAAAAACACCCAATCGGATCACCTTTTCAGATATTTTAACTAAGGAAAAATAAATGACCACTGCGTTCCTCATCACCCCAGGCCTCATGACAGGACGTGCCCAGGGTTCAACTTGACATGAGTCAGAGTTCTCCCCACTTTTGTGTGCATGACCCTAAAAAGAATTTAGAAAAACTATGTACTTCACACCTTTTTAAGTTAACATTCAAAAATTTACATTGTAATTTTAAATGGTTGCAAAGAATATAATTTCTGGCATACTGTAAATACTGAGTTTTACATAAAACTATTACATCACTTTTAAATGTATCCATTCTGGTCTAAATGCCATAACCACTTCCAACATACCCCAGTATCCATTTAAAAAAATAAATGAACAAAACTTTTTAATAGTTGGAAATTTTACATCATATCCCTTTCTCCTTGATCTCATTTTTCCATTCCACCTCCCCCACAGTATTCCACCCTAATACAATGTATTTTAAAGTCAATCATACTACTCTGTAAACAAACTGAAACTTACATATTTAACCATAAAACTCAGTGTTAAAATTTCTTAAATTGAGTTAAATACAGTTTATTATGGTAAGGACAAAACTGACCAAAAGAAATATTACAAATGTCTATAATTATCTAGCATAAGTGAATTTTATTGAAAATGTATATCTTTAGATGGAACTCTCCCTCCAATTATTTCATTCTTTGCAGAATATTACTTATTACTGAAATGAGAAGATTCATCCCCAAATCTATTATTTATTATGTCTAATTCTTATAGATTTAAAGCAAGAGAAAATGTATTCACCTAAGTAGGTAGATGAAAACAGAAAAAGATTTTCCTAGTAAAAAGTAAATGCATCCATGGGTAGAATATTTTAAAACATTAACAGCTGACACAAACTCAGATTAAGTCTTTTCAATTTTATTGAAAGCAAAGAATGCAAAACCAACTTATTTGTAAAATGATCCTTTACTCAGTCATTAGAGTCATTCCCTTTCTCAACAGCCACAGCAATATTTTAATTATCTCTGCATGGCACCCTGAAGATTAGGGCTGAGCGAGAGGTATGCCTTCCAAGAACCAGGAGACCACTGCGCCCCAGAGGTACTTTCTCTGGCAGGACAATTTTAGGAGTGATCACATGGGAGATCCAAGAATCCAAACGTTTCCCTTTAGATTATCACTGCCTGAATATTTCTTGAAAAGTCTTCAAGTACTCCCAGGTACACACGCATCCTCCAGTCTGAAGCCCACTGCTCTAAGTCACCTGTGTGGAGAGACCTTAAGTTCAAAGGCAGATGGGGATGATTGGGAAGCACAGGATGCAGACTCAGAAAAATCACCCCAAAGGCAGATCCTAATTTTATCAGTTTCATACACATAGTCTCCGACAAATGAGAGTCAGGTATCAAAATTAATATAAAGATGAAAGTTTTCGTACCTTTTCACATCATCAGATGTGCTTTTGTTTTAAAATGAAGATACAAAGATTTAGCCTTCCACAAAATGAACATCACAGTTCCTTTCCTGATGGATCATATTCCAGGTAGAAAAAATAAAACAAAGGTACTTAAAGCAGCTGCCATTCTAATACAAAAAGAACTCCAATGAAGCAAAATCAAAGCAAAGGTTTCACCTTTGACGTCCCATATTCTATTACATTAGGGTATGGGTAGTAGAATCCATATTTTTTAAAAAGCTCCCCAGGTGATTCTTAAGTGTGAACAGGAGCTGAGAATCACTGAACTAATTAATACCCATATATTAAAATTTGTTTTTAATTGTGGAGGTGATAGTATATGTTACCTAATTAGCAGATTAATTCAAGATTAACCTATATTAATAAAAAGCATTATAGGTGGTAGAGTTCTATGCAGATAATAATTCACTACTTTTTAACTTACTTGGTAAGAGACCTTCTAACGTAAAACACTAAATCACATCCCCAATTCAAGGAAACCTAAGTGATACACTGTTAAACAATTCATATTGGGAATCCATGTATCGGATGACATTACTTACAATAGAGATATGAGAAGAAAGCATTAACTAAGAAAATATATAAGGAACTCAGCGCATTGCTTGAACACAGCAGAAACTCAGTAATTCTTTTTTTTTTTAAGTTCTGTATTTAGGAATCAGATGGAAAAGATCTAACTCTACAGTTTCAGCCTAACAGTCTTCATTCATTTCACTTAATATGACTTTTCAGATTAGGAAAAAATATATATATTCAAATTCAGGTATAATACACAACCTAAAATTTGATATTTGGATACCATGATTATTCTAGTGATTCTAGTTCAAACCTTAAAGGTACCTTTTTTAAAAAATCATGAAAAGTGTTAAGTATATAATAAACACAACATAGAAAAGGGTAAAACTGAAAAGTCTACATTACACCCCAAGGGTAACTACTGAAAGACATTTTGATATTTTTTCATGTCCTTATTCTAGCCATCAATAAATATGATTCAGTCCTTCTTTCGTATTCTCCTTAAATCCATTCTCACATTCTATTAAGTCCATCTTAGCGAAGGTCTCCTCCAGTTCTCACCTGAACTATGCAAGTCTTTTTTTCATTCTTTGTTTTTCTTCATATTTTGATTTTACAACGGCCTTTTAATTGATCTCCCCACCTTCAATCTTTTGCCCTCAACCCCAAAACCCACCCTTTGCATGTCAGGAGTTTTAATTGTCAACCACAGTGTCCATTCTACATAGTTTATAGCAATGTATTACAGCAGGGTACTAGGTCACTCCCAGTGCTAGGATCCGGGCTGAACCACACTGTAGAAACGATGTGGAAAGGAACCAGAACCACCCAAGCTCTCCAATGACCCGGCAGCTGCCTCTGCAGCTACCAGCACCATCAAAACGGGTACCATATACGCCTTGCCTGGTTTTTCACATTTCCCTTCTGAATCCAAGTCTTGCTAGGAGGTCTTCACTCCAACTGGCAGAACTTAAATCATCTAAACAGTAAATGTACCGTAACAGTAAGAAGAGCTAGGTAATACAGTTCTACTGATTTTCACATTTTTGGGTTTTTGCTTTATATTCTGTTGGGAAGTAAGGATTCACAATGTAAAGAGCTATCCAAATGTGGAAAGGATGTACAAATCATTCTAGAAAGTCACAAAATAATAGAAATCTACAGCAATAAGAAGACACTTATCTTCTTAAATGATCATGGCTTTCCACTAAAGAAAAGGCAAGTTAGGTGAATATACTACCCAGATGCCCTTCAAGGCAGGACCCGCTGCCTTAGCTGTCAGATGACAGCCACCAGCAGTCAGGTCCCTCAGAGTCTGCCTCAGCTACAGAGAGCCAGCCAGCCAGCCAAAACCATGGCCTTCAAACGGGGAGTCCACATCCGGTGGCTCAAGGCAGGGGCAGGAAAGCCTGGCTACTTAAGCCCAACTTTGGAAAGTTCTGCTGGGCCTTAAACACTCCAAAGCCTCCAGCAGTACTGGCCAAGGCTTTGCAGACCTTCATGCTGCACTCTAACTCCTCCCTCTGCCCAATCTTGTTTCCACCCCCTCCCTTCCACAGGTGTTAATCCTTAATAAATACCCTGAACACTAAACTGTCTCCACATCTCCTACCAGAGAACCCAAACTGCAATGGCAAACAACCTCCCAGAGTGTCCAGTTATGGTTACAGGGAAGGTTTTCATTCTTACATCCTTGTCCCTACCTCCATTTTGGTCTTGGATCCACAAATAAAATATTAAATGGTCACCTTCAGTCATTTTGCTGATGTTTACCCAGTCATTTCTTGGTTGAATGAGCTTGTCCTCTAATGGATTCCTCAAAAAGGGCTCAAAGGTACAGGATCCCCTGGGTTTGTATACGTTTAAATTTTTTCCAACCTTGTACTTGTAGGACAGCTTGGCTAGATATAAAATCCTTGGCTGTCACCTTCTTTAAGAGATTTTTTAAATGCCGCTCCCATGATGGCCTTGCTTTGTATGTCATTTTGAGAAATGTGATGCTGGTCAAATTCTTTTGCCCCTGTAAGTCATTCAATATTTTTGCATGAAGTCCTTGAGAATTTTTTTTTTTTTTTTAAGTTTAATAATATTACTAGAAAATGTCTCAGAGTTGGTAATTTTCAGTCAATTTTCCTAGGTACCAGGTGGGGTCTTCCAATATACAGATTCAGGTCTCCTTATTTTCAGAGTCTTCTCAGATCTTAGTTTTAAGTATTTGCTCCACTCCACTATTTTTTTTTCTTCGCAGTTCAATTATACATAAGCTGTTTTTTCTTTGTCTGTCTTCTACTTCAAAAACTTTCTCTCTGATCCTTTTTACTTCAGGAAAAAATTCTAACTTCTTGGGCAAGAAGTCAAGCTTTTAGAATCTGGCATCGCATCTATGAAACTTGTGTTCAAAATAAGTCCTTAGCTCTGGCCAGGCAGTCTCTTCACCAATTCCTGAAACCACTGTTACTTGCTTCCAATTTTACATCTCTGGTTCTTCCCAAGTCTTGTCCTGAGTTTTTCATGAGTCCTTTTCTCACCATTTTTACCCTAAATGACATCCCTTTGCTGAATTTTTATAATTTACTGCCTAACCCCTTTAGTATTAGACATTTTAGTTGGGAAATAAAATCTTAGTACTGTCTTATACCATTAATGTGATATGGGCTTAAAACTCATCTGCCAAACAAAATGAGAACCTGAATACTAAGAAGCATGACCTAGGTGGTTTCCCCCCCTTAGCATTCAAATTTTAATCTGAATGATAATAAACATGTGCACACTCAAATTACAGTACAAGAATGAATTTACAGTTTTGGAGTTCATTCCAGAAGTTGTCATCATCCTTCCACCAAAAACCCCAGACACTTTCTCCATACCCTGCTCAGTTTATACCCGATGAACCAAACCCTATCATCTCCTTCCACATCACTCTCTGCAACTCTAACTTCTGTTCCCACTCAGCAAGGCTCTGGAAAAACAAGTTGAGATTCAAGTGAATATATTTACTCTTGACGACAGCATCTTGTCATTGATAAGTGAGATGAAGAGGCAAAAAGTCAAAGATTCAATTTTTTTTCTCCCCTTCCCACCCCCCCCCCCCCAGTTGTCTGTTCTCTGTGTCTGTTTGCTGCGTATTCTTTGTCGCTTCTGTTGTCAGTGACACGGGAATCTGTGTCTCTTTTTGTTGTGTCATCTTGCTGCATCAGCTCTGTGTGTGCAGCGCCATTCCTGGGCAGGCTGCACTTTCTTTCGCGCTGGGCGGCTCTCCTTACGGGGCGCACTCCTTGCACGTGGGGCTCCCCGACGCAGGGGACACCCCTGCGTGGCAGGGCACTCCTTGCTCACATCAGCACTGTGCAAGGGCCAGCTCCACACGGGTCAAGGAGGCCCGGGGTTTGAACCGCGGACCTCCCATGTGGTAGATGGACGCCCTAACCACTGGGCCAAGTCCGCTCCCCGATTCAATTTTTTATATACTGTAAGTTTCATCAGTTTGTGGAAAAGTTTTTTTATGGAAGCAAATCTGACAACCTACTTAAAATAATTTTAACATTTCACTAGTTCTTTGGAAGAAGTCATTTATAAGAAAAATTATATTGCAACTCAGACTAACCAAGAAGTAAAATAATCATAGTTCTAATAAGCCAACTTTTCTCTTGCTTGGGATAAGAAACAAAAAACAAATGCATTTAACATTTGGTAAACATTTAAAAAGCAAGGCTTTCAATATTTATTGAAAACTTGGAGCACAGAAGGATTTTCTAATTACTTTTTCCTTCCTTATGCAAGATTTACTTCTAGTCTAAGACATTGTGTTTATTCAATATAACCTACATTTGCATGACCCTTGATGATTTTCAAAAATTTCATAACCAGTATCTCATTACATTCTTGAAATAAGGCTGGCAAGGCAGACATTAGTCTCATTTTGTTTGGGGTGAAACAGACTCAAAGGCTAAATTTCTTGCCCAAATCACATCATATGTAAGTTGCAGGACCCAGATCCTCTGACTCCTGGTCCTGGCTCCAGCCACAAAACAGAATTTAGCCATCAATTTAATATATACCCAATGCTTTTTCTTGGCTATTAATATTTCAGTTTATCTAACAGTATATCCTAACAGATTTTTCAAAGCTGTATCATAATTGCTTAAAGGAGAATTTGGTATAAATTACGTCTGAATTTGAAAATGATGGTAAATCAACAGAATCTACTCATTTTACTATATTTTAAACAGGTATCCATATCATGGAACTTAACCTAAACATATTCTATATACTTTTTTAAAAAAAGATTTATTTTACTTATCTCTCTCCCCCTCCCCTTGTTTGCTCTCTGTGTCGATTCACTGCGTGTTCTTCTGCATCCACCTGTATTACCAGGCAGAACTGGGAAACTGTCTCTTTTTTGTTGCGTCATCTTGCTGCATAAGCTCTCCGTGTGTGCAGCGCCACTTCTGGGCAGGTTGCGTTTTTTTCAAGTGGGACAGCTGTCCTTGAAGGGCACACTCCTGCACATGGGACATCCCTATGCAGGGGCACCCCTGCGTGGCACAGCACTCCTTGCGTGCGACAGCACTCACGTGGGCCAGCTTACCACATAGGTCAGGAGGTCCTGGGTATAGAACCCTGGACCTCCATATCGTAGCTGGACATTCTATCAGTTGAGCCACATCTGCTTCCCTCTATCCATGCTTAAATGGTTAATCCTGTGGTTTATGTAAGATTTTACAAGCTACATTATACACCAAGGGCAAGAAGGAATAACTAAACCTCTGAAATGTGAAAATTTCTTTACATTCTAAAAATGAGCAAGAAGTGGTGAAGAAAAAAAGAAAAGTTACAGCAATAGAAAATATCACATGTGCATTAAGACAAGTGTTAAGGTTCTTGAGAAATTTCCAAAGTGAGAAAGCACTCTCCAAGTGTGAGAAATTGAAATTATGTCTTTGTTTGTCTTAATGCACATTTTATAGAGTGTAAGATTAATTTTTAGGCATCTCTGAGTTTTTCCAACTAAAAGTATATCTCAAGTATACTGGTCAACAGAAATAAACATTGTCAGGAAGAGCAGGGGGGAAAAGATGATACAGCTGAGATCTTGCAGCAACGGACTTTCTAGGAATTTCATATCTAGAAACAGCGTCATGGACCCATAGTTATCCTCCTAGCAGAAAGGAATTATATGAAAAACCTTAGATGCAGATTTTCCAAGAATAAAAAGCAAGAGTTATTGCAGTCTCAGGGCTGAGAGACCAATAAGTTATGAACCAAATGCTGTAAGCGTCCTCTGACAATCAATCCACATGAACTATCTCTATACCAAAAGGATAATAATGTATTACTAATACTAGTCTAACAACATAGTTTCAGGCCCCTCCAATTTTTTCCTACTCTGCAGATCTTTTTAAAAGTTATGTCAAGCTGAACTTTTTCATCAGGGGCCATTCAAATGCCCTCCAGCCATATTAAAAGCTTATGGTTTATGCCTACTTTAGCATATAATAATTCGTATCTCAACTAAAGTAAAAGTTAATACGTCAATGGACCTTTGTGTTAACTCAAATAGTTCAAACAGATTTTATATCCCAGAAGCTTAGGATGTAGTGTATTGATAATTAAAGGCTTTTTGTGGCAAGAACGCTAGCTGCCAACCTCAATAGCTATCTTTCCCTTCGTCCTTAGAGAAAAATTCTGAGCTAGAGATAGAGACATGGCTGCCCAGAAGACAAACTCCTTTTCCAAGACTACCTTGCAGCTGAAATACAACCATATGACTAAGTTCTGGAAATACAGAGAGGTGTTTGGTAGGCTCCAACCAGGACGCAACATTAGAAGAGGCTGGGGTCTAATTCTACTTCATCTCCTTCCTCTCTTCGGCAGAAGATATGACCACCTAACACTGCAGGCTGAGCAGTCATCTCAGCTAGGAGGCAGCACAACAGAAGCAGCAGCAACCACCCCAATCATGGAGCCATCACAGAAGTAGTCCATAGGTAAATGATCTAGTTTATTTCACTTACACCTTTTTTATGCCACTGGGCTTTCTATCCCACAAGGCTGATCCTAATCCTGATGTCCTTCTTAATGTCATAGCAGTAGCAGTGATGGTAAGAATAGCAAAGGTGACACCTGCACACACAGTCCTGAGAGCTGTATGCCAGATAAAACATCAGCCGTTTCACATGCACTATCTCCTCCAATACAACAACCCTGAGAGGTAGGTAGCTTAAGCTCCATTTCCTCAGTTAAAGGGTCCAGTGTGGTAAATGAGAAGGCCCATTGTCGTTTCTTTCTTAGTGACCAATTCCCCACCACTATCCTACTCCCTCTCCATTGAGAAGGCCCATTGTCGTTTCTTTCTTAGTGACCAATTCCCCACCACTATCCTACTCCCTCTCCATAATGAGGAATCTTCTCTTTGTCCTTGGTGTTCTGAAATTTCACAATATGCTTGATGAGTCTTTAAATCCACTGTGCAGGGTACGCAGTGCTCCCTCATAATTGTCCTATTCCGTGCTGCAGGCTTTTCTCTGCCTCCTTCTTATTTTCTTCATCCATTTTCTACCTTCCAGAATCTTTCTGAAATCCACTTACCAGCTGATAGCTCCCCTCCCAAATGTTTCTTCATTATGGGCTTTTTTCCTACCTTTTAAATTCTTGTCCTCCCATATCAAATGGGGTCTCAGGAGAAAGAGAAAACTGAATCAATTTTCACAATTAAGGGGAAAAAGGTATGTGCATTTTTCCTGAGTCTCACAGACTGATAGTTCCAAGCCAAAAGGATGAAATGAACAAGCCTAAATGTAAGCAATTACATTTAAGGTGTTTAAAAAAAGAAAAAGAGGTAATTAATTACCTAAGTGTACAGTGAGAAAGAGAATTTAACAACTGATCCTGTTAAAAAAGAAGAAAAAGAAATAAAAAGACCTAAGATTTTTGTTGGCCATAAAATCAGCATGGTTCAAGTAGGAAGAAACCATGAGAAGAGCTAATGAAATACTAGGTTTCATTAAAGTCAATGAGCCCAGACAAAGAAAGAAATGGAGTCACCCCATATAGCACAATTCAGATCATAGCTGGATGTCTACCTAGTATTGGCCAAACTAAAAGAAAAGTTCTGACCAAGTTAATATTAGCACTGAGAAAAATGAGGTATAATTTAACCTAAAGAAGTTTAAAAAAAAAAATTAAACCAATCTAGAAACGAGACTTAATAACTGTCTCCAAATTTATCAAGAGTTGTACTATATAGCGAGGGAGTGGACTTGTTCTGTTTTGCTTCAGAAAGCAGAACCAGGAGCAAGTGGTGGGGAAGTGACTACCTAGGACAAGCACTCACAAGACACAAGGAGCAGTCTTGGAATCCCACCCATATACACAAAGAGATGGAAAAAGATGAGTTTACCTAGGATAAGCCAAATCTAGAGGTATCAGAAAATCAGAGGTAGCCAAAATTCTCTACCTAAGAATAAATACAAGGAAAAGAACAATTTAAAAAAAACAAACATTAACACTGAAGTGCTGCTAAGGGGCAACCTCCAACTTTCCACAATTCCAGGCTTAAATACGAGAAATGCAGAACGGGCTATGCCGAGCAGTGTTGTGAGGTTTCTTTTTTATTCCAGTGGGGTTTTTTCCAAGAAGTCGGCAAAAGCCCTCAGTTGACAGAACTGCAAAGTTTGGAACAGACTCTCTTTTGCATATGTTGCATACACTTTTAAATGGTAAATTCTCAATTTCCAGCTTCTAACTACAAGTTTCCAAAATGATTGAGATGGAAAAAGATGAGGGCAATGGGAACTCCAGCCTTGCTAAGACAGGCCGCGCTTGAAGACTCCGGGGACCCAGAGGGTCAAGGATCTCAACTCCTCACTGTTCACACATGCCAAGAGTGCAGGGAGAGATACCAAGGAAAGAAACACACTGCATTCTTTAAAAAACTGTACTCGCTCCCTACTTCCCTACCCACCTCCAAAAACACACACTTCAATAGTGCAATTATCCATGTATGTTGTACTCAAGAATGTGCAGCCTCTATTCCAGAATCCTGCAAAAAAAAAACAAAACATTTTTATGAACCAATTCACTAAAACACATGTTTCAGGATTTCAAATTAAACAGTGAGCCGGAAATGAGTGGGAGAGCAGGGAAAGTTGGCCTCGGCCCTCCTTGGCTCTGCTGCTACAATCCCTGCTTCTCTGCCCAAAGCACACTTGCAGGAAAAGTTCTCAGCAGGGGAGGGCCCCTCAAAATCTCTTTACCCTTATAGGGTGCAAAAGCAGAAAAAGGGCACCCTGCTCAGGACTCCTCAAAATCCCTTCTCTGGGCAGGACCTACCCTACTGAGCGATGATTGTGAATAACGCAAGATGCTCATTTTCCATCCTCCTACATCTGCTCCCATCCACCTCCTCAAACTTACATAAACTCAGAGAATAGCAAGCAGACTGGAAAGGAGCTGTGCCTTAAATGTGACAAAATTAAAAGGCAGAGAAGGCAACCTAACATTTTTACTATATTTAGTCAGAAACATCAAAATGCTTACACCCTGGCCTCTGCGATCAGAAACTGTAAGGATGTCAACAGAAGCAGAATCCAGATGTATGTGTTCACTGTACCATTCTTTCAACTTTTCTTTATTTTTGAAAATTTTCATAACAAAGAGACAAAAATGAAGTATTCTTGTATTCTGAAATACATAATATACAGGTGCAAGAGTAAAGAACTGAAAAGAGTACATACGCTAGGATAAAAAGAAACAGCTGGCACTGATGTTCATCATCACTCTCTAATTTCAAGTCTGTGAGCTCGGCACACATCTTTTTTTCCAGAACAGGACACAAGCAGCACAAGCAGACACATGAACCTCTCGTGATTCAATCTATTAAATGGATAATACTTTAGCTAAGATGCAGACTACAAAACTATGTCCCTGAAAATAGGAATAACATATGGAGTAGGAAGTCTCAAACTGGGCTACAGAGCCACAGGTTTCCTCAGAAGTTTATCTCAGGAGCCAGAGGAGGAGATGCCTAAAACATCGGTGTGACGGGAAGTTTTCTGCATCAAGTTGCATGAGAGCTAACTCAGAACAACTTAAATAAGAGTATTTCTTTCATATGAGCTGAATTCTAGAAGCAGATGGGTCCAGGAGAGGTTGAAGTAGTAGTAGCTCAATGACGTATCAAGGTTGTGCATCCTTCCCTCTTTGCCGTCAGGCTCTCCCCTTAGCATCACATCCTCACTGATGTCCTTTATAAGTGGGAAAAAAACTCCCTAAAAGTCCTCAAACATTCCCTTCAAAAATGTTTCTGTAAACACCCAAGTATTAATCATTGGCTGGGAAAACTGAAGGGAACGACCGCGCCTGACAGACTAATGGCGATCCACCCCCAGGGCTGGAGTGGGCCAGGTCTTCCCTGCAGGATGCGGCTGCCCCATGTGAACATACTGAAAGGGGAAGGGGAGGCTGCTGAAAGGCAACCATGCCTTTGCCTCAGTGCGCCTCCAGGCTTCCCCTATTCCAAAGCAAGAGAGCAGCCCTGCATTGATCTTTCGTGTACCAGGCTCCCACAGAAAATTCTGTTTAAACAGAGTGTTCAGTGGCTTTCAAAAAAAAAAAAAAAGGTTTTGTTTTCCAAAACCTGTAGTTTAGGGCAAGCTTTGGAGGTAACGTTTAGGCAAGTACAATCCTAATAACTTTCTAAATAATTCCTATCCATTAAATCCAGAACCTAACTTGTTTTGGTACCTTAACTCTAAATGCAATTCTCTTAAATCAACCACTTTTTGATTTTCAGTTACACCACCCTAGAAGTGAGGCTGGCACTCCAGGAATCCGTCTTCAGACTTCTTTCCCAGCCAGGGCTGACATCCAGTCCCAAGGCACCGATACAGCCACATCCTTGTTACCATGCTGGAACAGTTTCATACTTCTTTGGTAAGCAGCTGCTGCCTCTTCCCCCAGACTCCTCTCCTCCCCAGCACTGACCACCGAAAGGGGAAATACCCGGCAGAGCAGGGCCCCCAGAATGCCCACTCCACCCCCTCAGGACAGACGGTCAGAGCAGCGCTCTAACAAGTCCTGGTGGCATGAGCTCTCCTGGAGTTCCTCTCCCCTCTCCTACAGAGAGGGAGAGGGGTGAGAGACACATCAACATCACAAACCCTCTTCAAGGAAAACAGCTTTTCACACATTTTCTGTTCCCACATCTTACAATCACTCCTCATCTGCAAAAAGACAACCTCCAGTCCTCAGGTGCCGTAGCTTTAAGACAGACCTGCAACTGGATGCAAACACACTTAGAACAGACGTGCCCCCAGTTCCCTAGCACTCAGTACATAAGACTGTTACAACGCGTATTATAATTAGGTATTTCTATATGTCTGCTGCTTCTCTTCACTGTTTCCCCAAGGCAGACTGTCTTATTTTTTAATGTACCTCATAACACAAACAAAAAGAAGAAAATGACATCTATCTCACTACCAAACCAAAATGCTCAACATTTTGGAGTGTTTTCTTCCAGACTGCACAAGGGATTTCATTTTTTAAATAAAAATTCCAGATCACGAACATCTTCCTCTGCCAACTGCCATACTACATTATCTTTATGGATGTGTCGTTGGACATTTAGACTGTTTCTAACTTTACAGAAACAGATAAACAATTCGTAAACACATCTCTCAACTTGTACTGTTTATTTAAGAAACCCTTAAGAGTAGAATTTCTGGGTCAAAGGAAACCCACACTTTGCTATGTACTGCTACCTGCAAATTCCACTTTTAAGAGTTCCTTTAATCTGTATTAACTTCTTTAATCCTCACAACAAAGCCGTGAGGTAGGTACTATTTTTGTCCTGATTCTACAGATGAGAAAACTGAGGCACAGGATAAAAGAGCTAGTAGCAGCACAAAGCAGGACTCAAACCCAAAGCCCTGGTCCTTAACCACCCTAGTTCTGGTTTCTCAGATGCAACAATTCCTAAAAAGGATTCTTCCCTGGAAGTCAGGGAAGGATGCAGGCAATTTAAGAGTACCTTGCCGTTACACAGTAGCCACACCTAAAACAAAGGCATCCCTCTCAGTCTCAGGGCAGCTGATATGAGAGCATGATGAGCCCCGCACATCTGTGAGGAAGTGCTATTAACACCCATTTTACAGAGGTGGAAACCAAGGCACAGAGAAGTTTGGAGATTTGCCAAAAGTCACCAACTAATAAGTGTGAAGGCATTCAAACCAGATCTGGTTCTAAGCACAATATTTAACCACTGAGCCAGGATCCTACCCTGGAGTCAGAAAAAAAACTATCGCAGATAATCATTACCATATCCACCTATATCTTGCCATCTTATTTCTCAGACCCACCCACAACCATCTCAGGTTCCTGCCAGAAAGAATCCTGACTCTGGCTCATCTCCTAACTTCCCTCCTTTCCCTACTCAGTCTGCTGCTCTCTTACGACTAACTCAACCCTCCCATTTTGTCCTCATTTTCTATTCTATTCTTTTTATCCTCTCCCAGCCCTAAATCAAATTACACAAGGTCAGAAAAGACATGTTAAAAAAAAAAAAAACTAAAAAACTCAGCTCATAAACACCACACCTTACTTTTTATGTGTATTCAAATTCATGTGCTCTTTCTCTTAAAACTATACATTTGGTGGATACGGAGTGTTTGTAAATAAATTTAATAATAAATTAAAATTTAAAAAATTAAAAAAAATAAAAACAAAAAGACAAAATAATAATTTTAGGCTTTTCCTCCTCCCCACTCCCCCCCCCCCAAAAAAAACTACATCTCTTGAGAGCTGACACTATGTTTAAAGCCTACCAGTTTAACCAATATGCTTCAGGGGCTTTCTAATAACCAAGATTATATCAGTTTCTTATTACCTGTATATTATTTTCTAACCATCGATCATAACTGAATATTTATTTTCCACATTTGGAATGTTTCATGCAGAACCCTGACACTCAGACTAGGATTTAAACAAAGTTTTACATATATTTGTTAATATAATACAGATTAAAATATTCTTTGAAAATGTCTCTAGTTCAAACCTCATCAATTCAGAAAATATAATGATTTGGATTCAAAATTTTAACAAACTCCATTTTTAATCCAGGCGAACAGAAGAGAAAAAAGATAATAAGCCTTTAACTATTAAGTATTATCTACAAACAAACTGATGTTACTCACAAGTCGCTATCATCCTGGATGTTTTAATCAGCCCCCTTGAGCTAAATGATGTATTTTCATTTTATTTAAACTGTCCTTTTAAATAATCTTTAAGTCATTTTTCCCAGTTTATATGAATTAACACTTAGATATATGTAAATAAATAATACTATCCCATCTTGCTTTTCTTTTCCTCATTTTAGGATAGGGGACAAGTAGACTAAAAGAAAGACATGAGTGCAAGTGAAAATTTCCACATCATTTCCATTGCCTTCACACCTGTAAATGTGAGAAACTCTAACTCCGGTGGCCTGTTCTGGCTCCTTCTCAGCTCTCATGCTGCTCAGCTGTGGCAAGAATTGAAACCGTGAGAAGCAGAGAGAGGAACAGCGAATCTAAGAGTCTCAAGAGTCACCCGTAAAATGGAAGAGTTTATTTTTTCATGGAAGGGTCTATGAATTAAATAAGCTAGTACTTACAAAAAAACAACCAAAAAATGAAGTGTTTGATAAATGTTAGTTCTCTGCACCCAGAATCTTGGTTTCATTGTGCCTGTTTTTCAGACGAGATCCACTTTACAAGATTATGAGAATACACACCATTGTGCTTTAAACTAAAAAGCGTGATACAACGTGAGCAATTACAAAGGAAAAACAGCATGCTTTAAGTATATTTCATTTTTAAAATGAACATTTTAATTTTAAAGTGATTTTTTTAGGTTCCCAAAAAAACACATGTGCATTTTAATAAAAATACTCGAACTGTCTAAAGCGGAGTCAAGTTCAGGACTTGCCCATATGGTGCTTTTGTACGAATCTGAATAAGGCGCACCCTCTGGGAGGACACAGCTCCACATGCACACAGCTGGTCCTGCAACCCTGTGTGGAGTGGCAAGAAGTAAAAAGCTCAAGTCTGCCAACCCCCCTGCAGTCCCACTCCCCAAAGGCCACCAAAAATTTAACTCTTAATACATCTTCAATTTCCAAGAATTACCTTAAAAACTAAATAATTTAGTTACAGTAAGAAGGCTTTAGTATCTTAATCAGAGTTCTCGTTTTCAGTAGGAATAAACTCCAAAAGTGAGAAGTTTAGAAAACTAACAACATACTATAAGAGCCTAAATAACTTTTTGTATGCTAAGAGTTTGGTTTTTTTCAATCTCTACCGCAAAATTCCTTAAAGGGAGCCATGTAGCTTGGTGGTTGAGCGCTTGCTTCCCATGCGCAAGGTCCCAGGTTCAATCCCCAGTACCTCCAAAACAAGTTCCTTAAAAAGCAGTCCAGGGAATAACTAAATTAAATGTGTACAGAGGGCCTTTACAATACAATAATGTTAAAAACATATATATGCACAAACCGTACAAACTGGAATAAAATGATTATTTAAAGTTGTCCTAAACAGATTTACATGAATAAAACTAATTTCTACTGATGACATGAATGATTACACAAGGAAAAAGAAAACTGACAAAGATCACTGAGAAAACATTTAATACAAAAGACTGGTGGTTTAGTGTCATATGATTAATACCTATCAACAGCATCTACATGATCAAAATCCCTAAAGGGGAGGAGAGGTGCAGAGACAGGGAAAAACAAAACAAAACACAACACCCCACACTTGCAATTCAAACTCCCTAAGCAATGCGTAGAAAAGGGTTTCTGCTTTTCTTCATCAGTTTCCTATTTACTGACCTCCCACCTACTACTCCCCTTTCTCTTTGTCAGTGGTACAGGTGTTCAGTTCTCTTGGAACACGGCTCTCCTTCTCCAGTTTCCCTTTTCATTCCCCACGTGAAAGCAGAAATTAGAAAATGTAAATAGTGTCGACTGTGTGCACTGAAGTGGCAGAGAGGCCTCAAACTCAGCAAGAGCCCAGATTACCGACAGCAGGGCATCCCTAAACTCTATTCCCTAAATTCCAAATCTCCTGAATTCAACAGGGACAATATCCAAGACAGAGCTCTGAACGGAGTGTTTCTTTTGCTTTTAAGCTCAGCTTTCAGATCTAGAATTTTGTCTTCACTGAGGAGCAAGCTGACTTTCCTGGACCCTTCATGGCTGCAAACTTGAAGAAGTTTGCCCAACTAGGCATTAGCAGTAAACTTCCTCCCACAGCTATGGTCTAAATGTGGTGAATTAATGAAACCACTTCTCTATCTAAGCCTACTTTCGAATTTAAATGAAGCCTGAATTTACTAGCCAGGTTAAATGGATTAAAAGATTAAGGCAGAGAGGGCAAGGGCCTTCCCCTCCTCACTCTTACATTTCGACCTTAAATTACCCCAGCTTTCTGATGAATGGAGAAGTCACTGTGAAGGGGCCTAATTACCCGCGATTTACACCAACCTCAACCAATTTCAGGATCAAAGATGAGATGTTCCCAAAACATGAATCTGCTAATTAGGTTACATGAAAGTCAAATTAACAGGCAATTTGGGGGTGACATTTCTCTAGCTAAAAGGAAACTTATAGGTGAAGTACTAAAATTCACAGTAACAGCAGTAACCCTGTGGGGTAGCACCATTATACACTAGGAAAACTAGTTAAAATATGAAGACGCCCCCCAGCCCAAGGACAACTTGGGTTAAAATATAGGAAGCAGAGATGCATTTCGATACAAGCATTTCACAGAATTTCAGGAAACAACAAAAGGATCCTCCCTCCACAACCCACAGGATCTGCTTCAGAATGTGAATCAACACACACATATTTATTTACTAAGTCTAAATTGGTAACAAAACACGTTTAAGATACATACACAGCCACACCACAGAACACACAGCCTGGCAGCAGTTTCAGTAGCTGTATTTATTTGAATTCTAATCAAAGGAATGTGGTTTGATTTCATGGCTATGCCTATTTGCTCATTAAGCTCCAGGATATATAGAAATATTCCTGAAAGAAATCTTCCCACTGATTTCCCACAAGGAAAAAAACAAAACAAAACACTTTCCCTCCGTGCTCACAACCTGCGTAAGTGAAATAAAGAATTCCCTCGGAATACGCCTACAAATACATTCAGAAATAATTTAAAAATAAAACCCATTCGACCTAAAGTCCAGGTTCAGAGTGCCAGTAAGAAAACCTGTGCTGGGACACTGGCAAATCCAAGGTCACAGCAGATGTCTTAAGACATGAAATTCCAAGAACCTCTAAGAAACGAAGAGCCCCAACCTATCGCGTAACAGAGCACCAGACCAATAACATAAAAGCTACTTCCTGGGAGCCATGGAGAGAGGGGAGAGGAGGGAGAGAAGGGGAAGGGACCCATCCTAGGTTCACGAAGGGTCTCACTGCTGGCCACAATGTAACTGGAGTTTCTTCCTTTCTCCTCCATACAGCTCCCTCCACTGGCAAATGCACCCCCTGCACCACGCGAAGCTGCAGGGAAGCCCCAGTCTGTGGTTGGGTTGGTTAGCCCCAACAAGCTGGACCACCCAAGGTCACTGCCATGACACACCTCAATTTTAATCCTCCCCTCCAGCTCCCAGGGGCCTCCTCTGTTCCACCTTATCTGCTGCACAATACCCACCATCATCTCAGGCACTTGGGCCCCAGAGGAACTAAAGCTCCTGAGGGCAGGACACGGGAGTCCCCTTGGGTGTGGAAGGTATCTGTGCTCCTTCCGTCCACACCAGTTTCTTACAGAATTTTTAGTAAAATACTTTTCAGTTTTTACTTACTTCTGGACCTGTCCTCAAGCCCTTCTGCACGGGCGCACGCGTGCACACACACCCTCAGCCACCTGCGCGCAGGAGACTGGCCGGGGACTCAGGTGAGTACACACCACCCTGGACTAGGAACGGCCACGCCCATCCAATAACTGAGACTTCTTGTTTCTGCGACAAGGTTTTCTGCCAGACTCACTTCCCTTATAATGAATGAACTAGGCCTGAGCTATTTCCTCAGTTTTCCCTTGGAAACCAAACTGCGACAGCCTAATCCACCTGTTTACCAGGAGTGCTTGGGCGTGTTGGATCCCAAATTGGGCAGGAGGACTCATCCTGGAACACCCTCTGCAGAAACAGAAGTTGGATCACTTGGCTGAAACCCGATGCCGCGTGAGGAGAATAAAACATTTTAGGTTTGCTAAAATCCTGGGCAAGAGTCCGTGAGCAAGGCTAAAAAAACCACCTGTACCTTCCAACTCACGCTCCAAGGTTTTACCTATAAGACCATTTCTGCTCCCCATTATTCAATCTTCAACGCAAAGTACATTTTGAAATGTGATTCCATGGATTGTCAATGGTTCTTAAACTTTAGCATGCATCAGAATCCTGGGGAAGGATTGTTAAAACAGACAGCTGGGCCGCTCCCCTAGCGCTTCTGATTCAGGAGTTCTGGGGTGAGTTCTCAGTGTGCCTGTCTAACAAGTTCCAGGGGATGCTGATTCTGCTAGTCCAGGGACTACACTGTTAGACTCACTGCCCTACGCCTCTCTTCCCTCATTTAGTTCAAGTGACTAACTCAGCGGCGCACACACCACTGTTTGCGTTCCCAATGCCCATTTCTGCTCCTGGACAGGCAAATCCCTGGCTGTTCCAGAGACCACAACCCGCCTTGTGATGTGGGTGAACACTGCTGGGCAACGCTGGTGATGGCGGTCCCACACTCCTTAGTCAGCAGTCGGGTCAGTCTGGATACAGGACCCATTTTTAACCTGTGAGATGTGAGAAGAAGCGTGCTGAAGGGTGCATCTGAGAAAGGCACAAGGAAGAGGGTCCGTACCTCCATGTTCAAGGGGGAAGCTGTGAGCTTGTGAGCCAGCAGCCCTCCTGCAGCCCTGAGGGAGCTGGGCAGCTCCCACTGAGCATAGCAGGACGTGATGACGCTCACCTGCTCAGCAAACCAACCCAGAACCACCCTGCCTCCGGGCTTCTTACTAGGTGACCTAATACTCTTTATTGTTTGAGCTGGTTGAGTCAGGGTTTTCTGTTAGTTGCAGCAGAAAATATCTAATCACAAAGCAAAGCAAGCTAACAAGAGCATGTCTGAGGACTCAAGGCAACCTCTCAGCACATATTACAAAGGCATGGGTTTGACAAAATCGTCTTAGAACTCCAGATTTAAATTTTCCAGATTTATTTCAAAAGCTACGCAACTGAAAGTCAGCAAATTACCAACAATTAGAAATAATGTAAAATTACAATTAAGAATCTCTCCAATATACAGTTAAGTATTACTGTAGACCTGACTCTTGAAAGTCTAGAATATTAATTCCTTTTCTTCTATGAGCCATGTTCACTTTTTCTTTCGGGGTTTACGACCAAAGAATCCAACTGTTTCCCCAAATCAATCTTAGACTTAGTCTCTTTCTATAGAGAGGAGACTACAGTATATATAATTGGAGGAAAAAAATCGTTTTCCAGCTTAAGGGAAAGGTATATATGACAAGGTAGTCAGGTGTTATCTAAAGAGGATACCTAGGATTATGTGCCAGTTCTGTCATTTCAGAGCTCTAAATCTTGAACAGATTGTTTTTTTACCTTTCTGAACTTTTCTTCAATTCTAAAACCAGAATACTACCACATATCTACCTGGTTATTTAAGGGTAACTCATGTGAAAGAATTTTGTAAACCATAAGGGCCAATAAAAGGGTAATTACTTAAATCCAATTTTTAATGGATTAACTGGATTAACATAGCCTGCTGTTAGATAAAGATTAATCATGATCCCAGAGGAATTATTTCACTATGAAATCTTCCAAAACTATTAACTGGAACATTGTTTGCATTGTTATTCAAACTGAACTTCACCTACTGTTAATCATTAAGTGGCAGCTAAATGAACCAATATCCACAAGCAGTACAACCCTAAAAGACAATGTTGTACCAGGCATGACATCAGCATGACAAACTATTTACTATGTATATTTTCACAATGGTCATCTTGGAAGGCCACACACAGTGACTCTGCTTTTACTGGAGCTATTCTCTGGCACTCCTTTCAAATCTATCACTGGGTTCCTTTGACCATTTCAGAAGTGGAAAAGTGTCTTTCCTAAAGAAATTTAATTTTAGCTCAAAAGCCAGATGTCATTCAGTCATGTTTTCTGAATGACATACTTGTATTTGTATAAACTGGGGTTATAAACAAAAAGAACTGGGAGGAAGGGAAAAAAGCAGGCATGGCACACGAAACCCATGTTTCTCAAACTGGAATATGTATATGTGTATTTTAGAGAAAACAATACCATGAGATAAAGGAGGTCATCTTCCTGGAGCAAAAATTTTACTGGAAGATTTTCTTGAGAGGGAAAAAAAAACAACAGTGAGTGATTTTTAAATGAATGAAAATCTTCAATATATTTTGATTTTTTTTTTTTAATTTGAAGAATTTTCATGTTTACAGCAGACAGCTTCAAACTACATCCCCACTATGGGGGAAAACGTTAAAGACTACAATAAACAAACAAGACTTTTCCTTGTTTCATTTATAAATTGGTTACAAAGGAATTCTAAAACAATGGTTCCAAGAACATACTGATTGAGCACCACTGAAATACTGTCTAGACTACCATGGTAATTATCTATAAAGTGACAACGTTTTTTCATTACATTTATTGAGGGGAAATCACTATTACTCTAGAGTCCTATTTAATTTGTGGAACACTCTAACACCTACTAATAATATGCTGACAATTCATTTAAAACTAAGTAACAAGCCCCAGGAGATCCCATTATCTTAATATTAGTATTCCTAGACAGAGAATACTACCTTGGGAAATTATATTTCTCCTTTGAACCTTTAACACCTAAGCCCTGCCACCTTCTTAAACCATTGGAAACTTGGTGTCACAATGCATCTAGATCAGTTTTACATAACTAATCAATACTGAGAAAATACTTTTCCTCATCAACCCATCATGACAACCCACGAAGAAACCAAAGCTTGAAAGAACCCTAAAACAAGCAAAATGCTAGCTCATCTGTGATGTCAGCTCATCTGTGACTAAGAGTTTTTTATATCTAATAAGACATCAGTTAGGCCTCACTGGGCCCCAAGTCCATGTCCTGCTTACAGACGTACCTTCACTCTTGCCTGATATCAACTTCTTACTAGTCTTTTTTGTACTTTTTAACTATATGGGCAAGTCTTCTGGGTTGTTGAATCCCCCTGGCTTGTTCCTCAGAATGCACATCTGACCAAAAGGATTCCATAGAGTTATTTTACCATTAAACATTGTGCCATGTAGCAACACAGAACCAGTCAAGCCCCTGAGTGGCCTAAGAAAGGAAGCCAGCAGAGCCAGACTAAGTGGTGGGTTAAAGCACTACCCCTAGACTGCTAGTCTAGAATAACAAATGCCAAGGTTCTGGTGCTGGATTTGCCACCTTGACCTACAATGTCCAGCCTCTACAGAATTCAATTCCACTTTTTTGTTTCAGGAATGTTGACACTAATGAAGTGTTTTGCCTATTTTTATTCTAAGTTAATCCTTCAAAATGTACCTTGAATAGTTAAAGGTTCAAAGATGTTCGTCAAGACAAAAATTAGTACAGACCCTCTCTCTCCAGATTGTGTAAAAAGATATATTTAGGAGAAGTAAAAATGTCAATGAAAACAAAAATTTGGATTCCGATCTTATTGTACTAAGTACTATTTTTCTACTTGATTTCAGTTAAGAACTAAATTAATATATACATAAGCGCTGAGAACTTTGTAAAAGATTTCACAACCTAAAAAGCCTATAAAGGGCTTTGTGGCTTGAAAACAATTTTAATATAAAGCAAGAACCTTGTTTAAACACCTGTATTGTGTTAAGGAAAGCATCTAAATTATGAGATCTATTACAGCCGAAGAAAATTCACTTTACATTGTTACAGCCACAAAGACTAAGAGCATATTCACATTGCAAACCTCTCAGGGTCCACAGGGTCCCCAAACCCAGTAGATGGTACCTCAGGCACACATGGAGAAAGCTAATGACTCATTCTCTTTAAAGACACATCAAATAAAACAACCGACTTAAAAACCACAACGTCTAATACCAACAGTGTGGTTTCAATGGCAAATATGAATATGAAAGAACATGTGTTGTGGAACAAGTGATCCATGCTCACAAATGACCTTGAACTAGTAGCAGTTTTAAGTATGTTGTTAAAAATTTATATTGGATAATTAAGGGAATTACCAGAGAGTGAGAGAAACAGAGCTTGCCAAGCAAGGATTTCAGTGTAGATTTTGTCTTTATCAAACGAACCTTCAAAGGAACAAGTTGCAGTTAAAGTTCGAATCCCTTTTTCCACAGCCTACAGCTTCCTAAGCTTTTTAGCAGGTATGTGTTGATCACTTCTGTTTCATGGTCAAGATAGCATCAGAGGCCATGGATGGGGACAAGTGATTTGTCTTTTTTTTCTATTTCCATGGCTGTATCTACTGCCTCATCTTGATTTATAAGCAAAACCTGGAAAGCCTACAAAAATAAGTGTTTTGTGGTTTATCTAGGAATAACAGGAAAAACTGTTATTTTTGGTGAACAAAATGTTGCACAATTTTAATCTAAATAAAATGTGAATTTTGCTTTAAAAAATGAAAAATTCTAAAATATGAACTTGTATTCATTCCTTCGTTTAGCAGCCCTTTACCTATGTATTCCTGGGGAATCTAAGATGAATGAGAATATGGGTGTGACAGTGGCTGAAAGGGAAAGCCTAGGACATTTATATTACTAGAAGGAAAGCTGAAGAATGTAACATGGGACTGAATAACACAGTGAAACCTCATGTGAAATACAAATATGGGTAATACTGCATATATAAGACTGTTTTTACAAAGCATAAATACAAATAAATTATAGAGATAAAAACAGAATAGCAGCTAAGTACGGCAGGGGAAGCGTAAAGAAACAAGGGATGAGTTTTTTTGGTCTGTTTGTTTTTATTATTATTATTACTAGAATAACGAAAATGCTCTAATAATGACTGAAGTGATGAATGCACAAGTATGTGATTATACCAAATACCACTGATCGTACACTGTGGATGGATTTACGCTTTATAAATATGTATCAATAAAATTGATTGCTTAAAAAAAAAGGGAGAGATGAAGGAGACACAGACAGGAACTTGGGTGTTCTGAAAAAGGCAATTTCTGAAGAAGAGTAAGTGCCCAGGGTGCTATGTGAAGTCAGACCAAGTGAGTGAGCCAGGTGAAGGGGGGTTCAGGGAAGAGAAGAGTGCTTCAGCAAACAGGTGTGAGAGCGAGAAGCAGTGCGAGTGGGAGGCTGAAGAGGGAGCGGGGCCTACACCACAAAAGGACAAGCTGAGTCTGCACTTAGGTAATGTAGTCCACAAAGGCTGCATTTAAAGGAACTGGTGGGACTGGGGAGAACAGGCTAGGGTAGCTACAAAGTGGAGGCATGGGACCTCTGGAAGAAGATCCAGCCACATCCTGGGAAGGTGAGGGTATGAAAAGAGCCAAGGGAGGCATCCTGATTTCTGGTTTCTACAAATGAATGCGTGAGGCTGCCATTCACCAAGAGGGGCCTGGTGGAGAGGGACAGGCAGGGAGCTGGGAGCTCGGTCAGGACACGCTAGCTGTGGGACACCTGAGATCTCTGTAGGCAATCGACCCACCTGGAATGAGGCAAGACCCCTGGGGAGAAGGTACAATCCATGCCCAACTTCCTTATGTAGATTTAAAAAAACCAACAAACCAGGTGAGATTTAGATTACCTAGGGAGATGGCAGAATGGGAAGAGAAGAGGGTCCAAGGTGGACCCCTGGGGAGTGCCATGTTCAGGTTCAAGAGTATAAGATCCTATCAACAGCTAAGGACCTTTGTGGTTTTGTTGAAAACACAGAGCTCTGTTTCTGAAGAACAAAGAGAAGTGAAAAGTTCGATTCCCCATGGGGGCTCCAGGATACCCTGTACTGCCAAAAGGAAGTTTCCCTAAAGATTAAGTCATTTACTGTCTGCAATTATATCTTTCAGTATGTTGTTATTCAAAGGGTAAGAAGATTTTCTTCAGGTTCTGACTCTTAGGACCTGTCATAAAATCTTTCAGGAGAATACATTTTTGTTGCTGTAAAGAACCCTGACGATCATTAGATAACCAGATAAAAGTACATTAAAAAAAAAAGTTTTCATAGACACCATCCCTAGCTAGTCAGTATTTACGATTTTTATACCCATTTTAAAAAGATAAAATAATATACTATTCACACTTTACCATTCAACTTTTCTTATTTTACCAAATACACTGAGGGGAGGGGGAGGTTATTTGAGTTATATACACAGAAAGCCAGACAAGCTTCCCAGAGGGTATTGAATTTGAGTAAGAGCTGAAGTCAGCTCCCATTTGCTCTCATCACTGAAGCCCCAACAGCAACCTTTCTTAATAAGCAAAGGAATAGTCTACTGCTGATATTCGAGAACACCCAGGAGAAATGTGGGGAGGGAGAGGAAAGAGGGAAGAAAGTTTTCCAAATATTGCTTTTCTGGCTTTCAACCAAGTGCAATTACATAGTATCCACAGAAGATGAAGTCAAGATAATACAAACAAAAACTTCAATGAGGCCAATTACCCTGAAAGCTTTCCCCAACTGTATCTGAGATAATAGGCAAGCTGCTCTAGAACCCGCCATTGTGGAGTTAATGGAGATCTGGTTCTGGACCCACCCTGGGCAGCCTTGAGGTAAAACACAGAGCTCTCTTCAGGATCTACATTCTGTCCAGTGATTGAGGTCAGTTAACACTTATACTTTTCCTGAGGCATAGTGAGACTGTTTCTGTAGTCAAGCTTATTTCTCAAATCCCAAGTTAGTAACTACTTTTATATTGGTTTTTTCAGAGAAGATACACTCATTCTCAACACTTAAAGTGTTGGCTCTACTGACCTCAAGTCCAGCTTACTATCAGTAAGAACTGGCATTATGGGATAGTAAATGAAATCAAAACCACAAAAAGCTGGAAAAAATGTAGAGAGATACTATTGACTTCATAAATAAGATTAAGAATATATGACATTCTCAGAGACTTAAATCTTTGGTCTGTTCATATGCCGGTTGAGCCCTGGATCTCAGCAGAGTTGCAGCCAACACCTACTTTCCAGTTCACTGGACTCACCCAGGACAACTAACTTAAGGCTGATGATGGACAACATCCACCCCCCAAAAAAAGAACAGAGTATCTACAATAGCAAGCAAGACAGTTCCATCTACCTGCCCCATGGAATCTAAGCCCCCTCTCAATGAGCACAGTGGGCATCACCATCCCCAAATGCTCAAGATTGAGGAATAAACAAACATAAGGGGGGAATGAAACTGCGAACTAAAGTGGACTTATGATTATTCTAGCAATGGCAGAACTTGTATCATTAATATAAAGACAGTGGCCACCAGAGGTTCTGAGGGGAGGGAGAGAAAAGATTAGGTGTAGCATGGGGGCATTTTAGGGACCTTGGAATTGTCCTACATGACAGTGTAATGACTGATACAGGCAATTACACGTTTTGTCAAAACTTATAAAATTGTTCAGCGCAAAATGTGAAACTATAATGTAAACTACAGGCCATGGTTAGGAGCAGTGGCTCAGTATGTGTTCATCAATTGTAACAAATGTACTACACTCATGAAAGGTGCTGTCAATGTGGGAAAGTGTGGGAGGGAGACAGAATAGGGTATATGGGAATCCCCTATGTTTTTTATGTAACATTTAGGTAATCTAAAGATTCTCTAAAAAAAATTTTTCAATACCTGTAAAAAAAAAAAAAAAAAAAAAGACTAGATGACATTAAAATAGCAGGGTAAACCTAGGATACTGGATGATAACAACAAGTATATAATAACTATGAGTTCATACTGATATAAATTAATGATTGAATAAATGAGAGCAAATAAATTCCAAATAATTTATGCAGATACTCCACCCTCAAGGCAGTAGAGCCTTGAGTGCAGGCTACACCAAAGGACTTGCCCCCAAAGAGTATGGCAAAGAATGAAGGAGGAAAAAAAGAGTAACTTTACAGGAAAGAACCCTGATGATCATTACTCAGCCAGATCAAGAACAACCATCGAAAGTGATGAGTCACTGTTACCAGGTGGTAAGAATACAGTGAGGTATGGAAAAAATACAATTAATGTAACTTATAGACTATAGTTAACAGCAAAATTGTAATATTCTTGCCATCAATGTCAAAGAAGGTACTATATCAACGCTAAGGGTAAATAATGGGGAGTATGGGATTTTTTCTTTTGGACTAAGGCAAACGTTCAAAAGTTTACTGGGGCAATGACTGCACAACTGTGTGATGAAAGTGAGAGCCAGTGAGTGCACACTTTGGATAGAATGTACAAGGCAGAGAGGACTGTATACCATAGTGAACCATGTGGTGGAAGACAGCCTGTGGTTAACAGTACAAATGGGAGCATGTTCTCAAAACAAATGTACAATAATAATGCACAGTGTTAATAACAGGGAGTGTATGGAAAAAATATACCAAGCGTACAGCTGTGGACCACAGTTAGTGGTAACAGGCTGATGACATTCTTTCACAATCTGTAACAAATGTTCCACAACAGTGTAAGGTGTTCGGAGGGGTGAGGTATGGGAATTCTGCACATTACGCATGATTGCTTTGTAAGCTCACTTCTCTAATTCAAAAATGAGAAAAAAAGTGACAAGTAACATGGCAGGAGATAGTTGTGATATGATGAGATGAAAATGGCACTTCAGCTCTGTGGTCTTCCTTCCCAAAGACTCACAACCCAACTTAAGCATGAGAAAAACGTCAGGCAAAGCCACATTGAGAGAGATTTTACAAAATGCCTGGCCAGTACTCCTCTTGACTGTCAAGGTCATCAAAAACAAGGAAAGGCTGAGAAACTATTGGTCAAGAGGAACCTAGGGAGACAAGACAATTCAATGTAAAGTGGTATCCTGGATGGAATCCTGAGACAGAAATAGGACATTTGGAAAAAACCAGTAAAATCTGAAAAAAGCATGAAGCTCAGTTCACAGTGATGTGCCAATGTAGGTTTCTTAGTTGTGACAAATGTGCGACAGTAATGTAAGATATTAACACTAGGGGAAACTTGATGTTGGCTATATGGGAATCTCTGTACTATCTTCGCAACTTTTCTGTAAATCTAAAACTATTCTAAAATTAAAAGTTTATTCAAAAGGAAGAAAAGCATTATATGGAGTTTCAGGAAAATGAAAATTTAATTTTAAAAAAATTCTCAATGGTGCAGGAGAAGAAAATACTTGAGTTGACTAATTTACCAATCATAGAGCATTACACTTACAGAGACAGTTTCTTTACAGAACTCCAGAACCTACATTTTCAGAAACAATGAAGATTTTCTAATAGCAGCAGCCCACAAGGAACAGATCTCAAAAAAAAAAAAAAAAAAAAGCCAAAGAAACTTGGAAGTCGAGTTAAAAGAAAAGTAGCAGGGAAACAGCAAAATACTGGAATATCTGTTATCAGGAAGAAAAGAGCATACACATCAGAGTTGATCAAGCTGTGACCTTTGATCCATTAAGGAGTTTTAAAATCAACACTGGTAGTAGCAAGTAGTTTTTAAGGAAAGGAAATGTAATAAGAAACAGTACATCACAGGTAATAAGGGTAAATACTACTTTGTGAAGCTTTAGTTCTCTTTTTATAAATATATATAGATGCACATATTCATATATCCATAAATATATACCTGTGTGTAAGTACAGAGCTGTGATGTACAAGTTATTTCTTACTTTGCTGAGCTGCTATCAAAAACTGTGAAAGTCACTGTTCACAGTTCTTACCTCCAGGCCTTCCATTCTGAAAACCTGTGTCAAATGACCAGGAAAGACAAAATGCTAGTAATACCTCTATATTTGATAGAAAACTGGTGAGACACAACTAGGTCAACTTAATAAGTGGAGAGATGCATATGTATCTACCAAAGAAGAGAACAAATCGGAAGGCCCAGGCAGCAAGGCTCTCTGTGGGCTGAGGACGCCCACACCTGGATCTGCAGCCAAGGTCTTTCCAAGCTCCACTCACACCCTCAAACTTCTTACTTGCCATCTCCACTTGGATGTGTCATTTCAAGTCTGAGATTCCTAGGAAACAACCAGTTCTTTTTTTTTTTTTTTAAAGATTTATTTATTTATTTCTCTCCCCCCACCCCACCACCCCAGTTGTCTGTTCTCTATGTCTATTTGCTGCGTCTTCTTTGTCCGCTTCTGTTGTTGTCAGCGGCATGGGAATCTGTGTTTCTTTTTGTTGCGTCATCTTGTTGTGTCAGCTCTCCGTGTGTGCAGCACCATTCCTGGGCAGGCTGGGTGGCTCTCCTTACGGAGGCTCACTCTTTGCGCGTGGGGCTCCCCTACGCGGGGGACACCCCTGCGTGGCAGGGCACTCCTTGCGCGCATCAGCACTGCGCATGGGCCAGCTGCACACGGGTCAAGGAGGCCCGGGGTTTGAACTGCGGACCTCCCATGTGGTAGACGGACGCCCTAACCACTGGGCCAAGTCTGCCGCCCCTCAAACAGTTCTTGATTTCCCTCCCACTAAATCCCTTACTGTCACAGTCACCATCATCTCCCCAGATGTGCGAGCCAAATTCTAGAAGTTCTCTAAGAGTTTTCTCTTTCCCTCATACTCCAAAACTAATATGACCAGTAATACATCTGTTCCACCCCAAAAGTACATCTCAAAACTTTCCACGTCCCTCCATACTCACTGCTACCACCGTAGCCCGAACCACCAAGAGTCCTCACTGTCTTTTGCTCCCATAGACCCAAAAAGGATGCTGACAAATTCTGAACCGTGACGTTTTCCCACATTTCAAATTTTATACTATGAATTTAAATGGTAGCAAAGAAGGTAATTTCTGGCATACTATAAATATTGACTTTTGAAAATACAACCACTCTTTTAAATATATTTGATGGACTCTAAATACCACAGCAGTGGTATCTATCATTCATTTTTTGAAAATAAATGAATAGGCTCTTCTTTATTGTTGGATATTCTACATTGTTCCTTTTCCTCCTTGAACTCATTTCTATTCTCAGATTTCAATCTAATATATCTTTATGTTCAAAGCCTTTTGTAACAAATTAAGAATATAAATTGAGTTTGTTTTTTTATTTCCTGTGACCATCACGGTATAAGGCCACTCACCCCCACCCCAAACTGGCTGATGTATCTCTGAATGAACAATACCTACTGTTAGAATGAGACAGAGTTAGTATCACTGAGAAAATCTGTTCAAGTAAAAAGATATAAATGGAAGGCATTTTGTATTTTGTTATAGCGCTGTCCCTAAATTCTCTAAATTCCCTCAGTGTTCTACAAAAAAAAAAAAATCGTATAGTGATTTACCATTAAAAATAACTTGTAGATCTATCAGCTGCCAATTTGATTAGGTGACCCTTCAATTTTGCGAAAAGCAAAGATTTGAAAGCGACCAGAGTTCTTAATCTGCCATCAATCAGTTAATCACTCTCTCCGAACCAATACCAGTGTTTCGACCTATCCCTAGGAGGATGAGGGATGTGTGAGAGATTTGCCTTCCTTTTGGAAAGTGGAGAAGTGAGACTGTGAAAAGAGAGGTAGTAAAGGAAGAGGCTAGATGAATATGGAGGATCTAGACGTCGATTCCCTGAGAGAAAGCCCCACACCCAGATACCACTTAGAGAGTTTTCATACCTCCACGAGAAGACGTCACCCAGTTGGATTACAATTGAGGGAAGTTTTCTCTCAAAAACGCAATTCACATTTTTTGATTTGCTAATCCCTTGCTTAAAGTCCTTTCACAACTCACAGGGCACTTGAAATGAAATGGCCTCTAAGGTTCTACCTCTCCTACGTCTTCTCACGACCTTACAAGCCACACTGGCCTTCTCCAAGTTCCTGGATTACGGCCAGCACTTCCTGCCTCAGGGCCCCTGCACTTGCTCTTCCCTCTGCCTAGGACACTCATCCTCGCTTGCTGCTTGGCCGCTAACTACACATCCTCCAGACGTCGGCTTGAACGTCACCTCCCTGGACAACCCTGTCTACCTCATTCTCCTCTACAGGCATCTGATTCTTGGGAACTCTCATCACAAGCACTATTATTTTATTGGCTTACAGTAAAGCCTCTCACCACACACAGCAGGTCTTCTACAATGCTTTATGCCCAGCATCCAGCACAGCGCCTGACCTTCAGTAGGTATTTATGAACAAGAGGGAGGATATGAGCGTGTCACAGGACAAATGGAGTTGGGGAGGGGTGAGTGGTCTAACAGTTTTCTGTATAACCTCATTTTAAAAACAAAAGCAATATTGAATATTAGAGTATAGTTACCACAAACGCCAAAGAGAAGGGCATATTACTGAACACATTAGATACGCAAACATAGATATATATAAAAGACTTCAGGAGGCACCCCAGGGCAGGGTCATGCAGCATGCAGGCATTTGTTCCCATTTTTATTTCTTTACCTTTGTTCTTGAGACTGCTCCTCCAAATCCTCTTCAGAATCATCCTGTTGAAAAGAACACAATTTAACGGTTGCTTCAAAGGAACACAAAATATCCAAAACAAACAGTTCTTCAAATCTTAGAGGTGATGAGCTTGTAATGAATGCCCCAATAGCGCCTGGCACGTGTCAGATAATACTCAATAAGTATTATGTGAAAAACTGACACTAGTAATAAGTCACGAATTGCTAAGAGATCCCTTAGACGGGCACTGTAAGTAAATATTCTACCCCATTTAAAACCACAACCTAAACATAATCTTAAAATAAGGGCTGGCACCACTTCTTTCCAAGAGCCTTTTTTAAATGTTTAACAGCAACTAAAGTCCCCAAATATAGAATATGTCTTTTGTTTAACTCAGAACCTCTTAAGTGAATAGCTGTTATGTCTCCACCTCAATGTAAAAGGGTTGATTGTTCTATAAATGGCATAAATACCGTACCTAAAAACTCTCTCAAAATTATCTCCCAGGCTTACCATGCCGAAATCTGTGAAGGTAAAAAGAGGAGGTGTTTGAAGCAAAAACAAAAGTGCAGATCCAACGAAAGGCTACACTTGTGATCACGCTCTTTCACCTCAGACCAGGCTGTTCCTTCCTGAAGCTTGCCACAGCCGGTTTCAGGGATACTGACCCTTCCTGCCCCCAGCTGCTCCCCGCCCCTGCTCCCCGGAGCACTGCCTGGCTGTCCTGCCCCTCCCACCTGTCACTGCCTCATCCTCCGGGGCACAGCCTGGGACCTCATAAGGCTCCCCCGCACTAATGACCTCAGAAGGTTATCATGGGTGTCACCAGGGGGCCCAAGTCCCTATCTCCAGCCCCAACTTCTCACCCAATGAGCACATGCAGATACTTGATAAACGCCCATTGTTCCACAAAAGCCAAGACTCAGCCGGCTTCCTTCAGCACAGGTAAAACCCCCCAACCAGCACGTGTAGGTACTCCACGATTCTTGTCAAATGAACTCATCACAGCTCCAGTCTGACTTTCAAAGCCACCAGGTTATATGCACTGTGACCCTCGGCTCTCCACGAACAATTATGACCAATATCAGACTTACCAACCTCCAGCGTCCCTCCAGCTGGCTTGTTTTAACCCACCACCCACAACACCATCAGCTCCTAGCCCTGGGGCAAACCTTGGCGTCATCCGGCATTGCTCTCCTCCTGTCACCTCCAACATAAAGACCTGCCCCGCTCATCTGGAACACTTCAGGCCTGAGCCTTCTTCTCCATCCCTCCTGCCACCAGGCCAGCCCTCACCGTTAGCACCCCATGCCTCGACTGCCACAACAGGCAGGGCTTTCCGCTGTGTTCTAAGTAAGACTCTCCTGCCTTGGACCCATCCTGTGCATCACCCGGCAGGTGGTACAGACCCAGCATTCAATGTCATCGTGTTAATCCACAATCAAGAATTTACAATGTACCTGCTAGACAGCTGCACTCCAAGCTCCTTAACCCTGTGACCAGCACCGTTCAACAGAGGCCTGACATACTCATCCCCATCCCCTGCCTCTACGCTCTGGGATCTCATTTATGACGTCAGTGGGAAAGCACGGAACTCTACTCCATGAGGCTTTGGGCTGGGTAGACCCCTCACACTTGTTTGCTGATGTAATCTTAGGACTGCTTCCTCCCCTAAACCTTAACTGATACTGTTCCTCCTTCATTTCCTACATTTCTCCACTTGAATTTGTCTCCGGGTATTACCAGCATTATCTCACCGATAAAACTAAGCTCTCAAAGGGAACCAAATCCTGAAGTTCTTCGAGGCCTTCCTGGCAGTGCCTCGGGGCCCTTGCACCTGCTGATCTTACTTTCTCACCTCTTTCAAGACTTGGCTCAAATATGACCTTCTCAAAGGGTCCAACTTTCACCACTCAAGTAAAACTGCAACTCCCACCACAAGCCCACCTCTAAAATTATCCTCTCTTCTGCCACCATAGCATTTATCACCTCCTAACAGACAAAATAACTTTTAAGTTATTAAAATGTTTGTTTATTATCCATATACCTCCAGTAGATTGCAAGCTCCACAAGGGCAGGGATTTTTCTGTTTTGCTCACCGTGATATCTCCAGTACTTTAAAACAGTGCTTGGCCCATAAAAGCAGCTTAGGAAGTTTCTATAGAGCTAAGTACAATCTAGTTTTCTTCTATGTGCCAGAGGCTATGACTATTTTTGAAAATTTCATGAAGCAAACTTTTTTTCTAAATCAAAAGAGAACATGAAATTATTTCCCTCAGACACAGGGACTGTTATCACCACAAAACCACTCTCCTGGTCAGATTGTGCTACAATAACATGGTAGCTAAAAGCACGGGCTCTGGAGCTAGCTACTTACTGGGTTCAAATCCCACCACCCAACACTTTCTTACTGCTTAGGGCAAGTTATTTAACCTCTCTGTGCCTCAATATCCTCACCTGTAAAATCAGGTCATAATACTTCATAGATTTTAGTACATTACCATGAGCTAATACTCACTAAACGCTTACACAATGGTGGCAGTGCTCAACCCATGTCAGCTGTTATTTTTTTATGTTGATAGTAGCAAAGTAGATTACATGAAAAATAAATATCTATGACAAAAAGATTTCCAAATACTAGTCAATGATTCACCAACTGGAGCAAGATACTATTTCATAATAAAGTACCTGAGATGATAAAGAAAGCCCAAGTGTTCAGTGTACCATTTCCTGTTTCACTTTCTACCAATTTCCGTTATCTACCCGTAGGCTGAAGAAGAAGAAAATAAAGGAGACATGAGGTTTTTAAAGACAGAAACTATCTTATTCATCACTGTATCCTGGGGCCCAACTGGGCCAGGCCCATAGAATTCAGTAAATTAATAAACAAGGCCAGAACCTCCTCATCCCAGACCTGAGAATCAACACAAGTTGACAGCAGGTGGCAGCTGCTCCTGCATGCTACATGTCTGTGCCCAAAATTTGCTAACCAGAAGTAAGACTTCTCCGCACTGTTTGAATGGACTAAAAAAACAAATTCTAGATTGCCCTCCTTGTTGCACGAACTGACACGAAAATGTGATTACTAAGTAATAACAGGAATCTGACCATTAAGGCACTCTGCCTGTCATCTTCAGAACTAACCTCGTGATAGGGAACTGGGCGGGAGATTGGGAAAAGTGCCTCTCCTCCGCTAGGAAGACGTCCTCAGCTGACTTCTGAATGCCTCTTGTATGGAGAACGTTGAGGTCACAATGGAGCCACCAAGTCTTAGAAACCCAGACCTTCTTAAGAGGGACCCAGTTAGGGAAAATAACTCGCATACACAAAACAAAGGAAAAAATCCAGAGGCAAGATGTGACAAGAAACTCAACTGGGCGGAGGGGGGGTATGGCGATGCCACTGCAAATAGCATGCCAGGAAGAACGGGCCCTGAACAACAGCAAGGCAACAGATGAACAGACGTTCAGCTGCTCGCCAAGGGCCAGGCTGGAACGAGCCACCCAGAGGCCTGACCAGAGCAGCAGGCAAGGGTAAAACCAGAGGGCCTGGAGCCCAGTGCAGGTCAAGCAGGTATCACTCTGCAGAAAACGGGAATCCCAGGCTTTTGACCTTGAAGATGAAGCAAGAAGGAACACAATGTAGTATCTTACACACACACAATTTCTTCTTGACAATAATCTAATGCAACCACTTGTGTGGTTTCTATGCCATCACCACTCTGAAACATATTTGAAGTATTAGAGGAGAGGAAAAATTCTGTAACTCTAAGGAAAAAAATCACTGACACATTTTTCATTCATTCTTCTCAGTATCATTTCATTATCATTTCATGGAGAAATACAGTTCATATATTCTGACACCAAAATATTTTACAACATATAAAAGAATACATAACAAAAAGATGCAACTAATAAGACTTATGTATAGTATTATAAAACACTTAACAGCACTAAGCGATCTACTCCGGTTCAGCCCCTCCAAAGCAGGAAAGCTGCTCCATGTTCTACTGTGATCAAGTCCATTGAGATACCGCCAAAATAAAAGGTAACATTATCTAAGTACTTACTAAATTGGAGGCACTTAATCCTCACAAAACCCTCTGAGAGTAGCGCTGTTAGTGCCCCCATTCTGCAGATGAGGAAACTGAGGAGCAACTGAGTTCTGTGAAATTAACAGAACTAAAAAGGATGGAGCCAGGATTCAAACCTAGGCAGCCAGGGCAGAGGATCTAGCAGTGTATAACAAATGAACTGTTATCTCTTGTTTTACCAACGACGTATTATTCAAGTTCCTCATCATTAAGGAACCCAGTTAAAACTAAGAAAGGAAAGAAAGCCCTGATTCAACAGAAAATATTTCCAAAACAAATAATTGTATAAACAATTAGTGTTGGTAAATCTATTAGTGTTCTTTTCTGTGTATTCAATGCCAAATCTGCTGATGCTCCTATTTCAACTTAGGTTCTAAATCCATCTTCCTCAAGGAAAGAAGCCCAAACTCTGGTTACCTGAAAAAGAAAACTCAAAAAGCACCTATAAATATACTCTCTTTTCAACAAATTCTATATGACACACAAGGGAACTTTTTCTGAAAACATTTCAAAATACTTTGAAAACAATTTCTCAAAAATAACTTTCCTCAGAAGTCTCTGCAGTTATGCCATACATTTATCCCTTCACCCCTGCCCAGGTATGTACAGGGTAAAACTGCTTCCAAAAGGTACAGAGAGGGAGCCGCTGGGGCTCACTGGTTGAGCGCCAGCTTCCCACAGACAAGGTTTGGGGTTCAATCCCTGGCACCTCAAAAAAGAAAAAGGGGGGAAAAAAGGTGTATATATAGAGATGAAATAGCTGGAAAATTATTTTGAATGCCAGTTTCACTTTCATTATAGCTTTGATTAAAATAACCTAGCTATAAGTGCCTCCATAGGGAGTATTCCAGAAGGGCAGCTTTTCCATTCCAACCTTTTTTTTTTTTTAACCAAAACAAGCTGTATTATATGTAAAAACCAAAACAAAAATCAAGAATTTTATAAAATAACTTTTGAAGCAGTAAATAAAATCACTAAATCATATCATAGGCCTTGACATTTCCATCTCTGAGCACTGTGACTAAATCTTCAACTACTGAAACTAGGCAAGTCTATAATGCACTTTCCTTTTGGTCTGGGTTGGCTTCCAACACTAACCAGTAAGATGTGGGGGCTACAGTTGAGTAAAAATGCAAATACATACAGATATACACCAGTCGTTCACAACCAGGGCAGTTAAGTCCCCCAAGGACACCTGACAATGTCTGGGGAAATTTTTAATGTCCCCAAGAGGGGGGTGAGGGAGTCCTATTGGCATCTAGCAGGCAGAGGCCATGGCTGCGGCTAAGCACCCTACAATGCACAGGACAGCTCACAGCGAAGAATCATCCAGCCAGAAACACCAAGAGTGCTGCTCTTGAGCAACCCTGATCTACACAAATACAAAGTTTTTTTTAAAAAATAAGTACTTCAAATGTGGAGTGTGGTTTTGCAGGCTTAGGAATGATTTCCCTTTTCTCCTTTGTATCTTTTGTATTTTCCAAACCTTCTACAACACACATGTATTATTCATAATCAGGAAAAAAATCCAGTTAGGAACAACTTTTAAGGGAGGGAAGATTATTTGCTCCCCAATCTGACGGGGCCTTTTCTCAAAGGACTGGCCTCACTCAGCCTGCTGGCCTGCAGAGAAGGTCCAGGAAAACTTCCCTCTAAAACCACCTCTTCCCTGTGAAGCTGTTATTCATTAGTCCTGGTGAAAGCGAATATGCCAAAAATCTCAGAACCAGGACTCTCAATGATTCAGTAGGAAAGAGAAAACTGAAGTGTAAAATTCACAGCCTCTCCAGTGAGGTTATAGCTGGACTTCCTGCTTTTCTAAACAGCCACAAGAAATAGAGAATTAAGTGATACCACCAATGTGGGAAGTAATTTACATCTCAAAAATAACCACACACAAGCTAACCATTCCCTTATTAATTCAAAAAAACTACCCCCAAAATTCATTTTAAGTCGCTGCAGAAAAAGGCATACATTTGCAGTGAATGAAACTTTGTCATAAAATAAACAGCAAAACTGGGCAGCACTGTCTTATGGCAGCAAAATGCCTGTATGATGCGACAGATTCCCAAACAAGCTAGTAATTATTTTCCCACATGCAATCATTCTATCATATAGAAAACAAACAAACAAACCCGAAATTCAAGTTCTGAAGAGGGTGTATTCTAACGTGGATTAAAGGCATTTGGAAAAAATCCACGATTACAATCCTTTAAAGTCCCATCTTCATCCGCAAGCTACTTAACGCTAATATCAAGTATCACTCACTAATATTGATAAATCAATATAAGTGATTTTATATCACAAAAGGTCCTCAGCCCTCCAGCCTGCAGTGCCATTCACAAAGCACCAGCTCCTCTTGAGAAACAACAGTGCACACGTCCCTCGCCCACCCAGGACCACACGCCGGGGACCGGGGAACACGCCCTTCCCTCGTCCTGAAGTGGCTCGGGTTCCCACCTCCCGATCTAGGGGCCCAGCGTGACTCACGCCCTGTCACATGGAGCGGGAGGAGGCCGGGAAGGCTACCGTTGCCAGGTGTTCGGGCTCGGCCCGACGTTTTATTTGCCTAGCAAAGTGGCCTGAGCGCCGATGCCGCGGGGGGCCTGGGGACCCGCGGCCTCCAGCCTCTCCTCCCACACACACCCACCCGCCCGTCACCCGGTCGTCCTCACCTGAGTGGGCAGCAGGAGTTCCCCTTCTTCTGCCTGCCACAGCTCCACCACGTTCGGCAAGGGTTCAATCGCTGCACGAACACCAAAAATAAAATAAATAAATACAACTGCACTGCATTTTTAATGCATGGAAACTAAAGGCTTCCTGTTCCACTGCCGTCCCCCAATGCCAACCGCCTCACCAAAAAAAAAAGTCCCATTTTCCTTCTAAGCCACCAGAAGAGCAAGACGAGGATAAAAACACAATGGACTGGGGTGTAAGCCCGCAGCCCCTCTGACAGCAAGGGGAGAGGTCTGCGCTCCGCCCTCGGCAGCGCCGGGGTCTACCGCGCCGGGGGAAGGATGAAGCCACCCCATCGGGCATCTCAGCCCCGCATCCCGCAGCATCTGGAGGCGGGCGTTGGCGGGTCTGGCTACCGGACAGGCAGGGTCAGGGGAACAAAGCTGCAGGACGCTCGGCGGGAGAGCGCGGCGCCCCGGGCCGCGGCAGGGGGACCAGCGCGCGCCACACAAAGCGGGGGCTGCGCCCGGGGTGCCCCGGGCCCGCGCACAAAGACTCCCGGACGCGCGCGGCTAGCGGTCTGCGCGGAGCCCCACGAGTTCCCGTCTTTCTGTGTGTCTGGGGGGAAGGGGGAATGGAAAGGAGTGATGTGGTTAGAAAATGTTATCAGCCGAGAATTGCAACAGCTTTCCTTCCTCCTGCTGCCCCTTTCCCTTTCCTCCCCTCGCCTTCTCATAGATTTCAGCAGTTCCTTAAAAGAAAGAGAAGGGGGGGCGGGGTGGAGAGGGAAATCAAGCAAAGCGGCGCAAGGCTGACCTTGTCCCTGAGCCCCTCCCGGGCGACAGCAGGGCAGGAGGACCTGGAAGACGCCCAAAAGAAGGTTCACGGCCGCGGCGGTGCGGCAGTAGCAGCCGGGCTGCGGGCGTCGGAGCCCCGCCATACTGGTGCTCGCGCTCCTCTCGGGTGCTCGCGGCGCTCGCCGCTCACTCGCTGGCGCCCGGGCTTCCTCGCCCCGGGCCCGCCCCCGCGCCGCCCCGCCCCGCCCCGCGCCGTGCCGCGCCGCCCCGCGCCGCCGCCGCCCCCGCCGCCGCCCCAGCCCGGGGCGCGCCGCTCGCTCTGAGCGCGTGTGCGCCGCAGATAGGGAGAGATGGGACGCGGAGGGGTGCGGGGAACGACGACCGGGCGAACGCGGCCGCCGCGTGCGCCCCGCCCCGGCGCCCTGAGCACAGGGCCGTGGGCCAGCCCCGCATCCCAAGCCGGCTTCTTTCCCAAAACTGCGGCGTGGAGACCCTGTCTGAGGCTTCAGGTTGTCGGAGGCAATAGGAGGCCCCATTCACCAGCTGCGTTTTAATGAACTTTCTGGTCGTTTCCGCCTTGTTTGGACGCATTGGCCACGGGCAGGTTATCTCGCCCTGGGGTGGGGGGCTGGCGGCGGTGGTGGGAGTGAGGAGTCGCCCAGTGTGAGGCAGTAGACAGGATATTAATGGAAATAATGCAGTGGTTGTCAGGAAACGCGAGTGCAGCCACATGGCTACTGCCAGTTATGCAGCAAGGATATCCGGTGGCTGCAAAGTCTGTAATTTAGAATAAAAAGAGCACTCCCAAGACCCGGGAAGCTGACCTCAGCACCGCGTGGCGGTAGTGCGCTCGGCACCCTCCATGGAGAGGGTCCAGATGGTGACAGGTGGGGAAGCCTCTTCCTAGGGGATCTATCGCTTCAAAGGCCCTGCAAATACTCCCTTTCGGAATCATATTCCGAATCAGTCACCCTCCTCTGAAACATGGTCGGTTGCTTGTTTCCAACATTAACAGGATAATAAGAGTAATTCTTGGAATTGTGTATTCTAGCTCATCTTCTTGGTGCCTATACCAAAAAGAGATCTGATGCCTCAATGTCACGGCTTTGCTAACAGTGTCATAAACAAGGATTTATTCAGCAATTGGTTTGCAAAACCTGGAGGTATTAGCAATCCTAGTTAATATTTTATCAATTTGCAGCTTCCGTAGTCGCTTTTATAAAATTCAGAGAATAGGAGCAATCTAGTGGAGAGAGGGCAAGTGACCGGTGCACACCTGTCTGCCAGCATTGATCCTCTATTTAATTGCTTCTGGTGCCTTACAGTCTAGACAATGGGAAAGCAGCGGTTGCATAGCAGGACAGATGCCTGAGAATTATGGATCCCAGTCGCTTCTAAGCACATGGTACAGTACCTTTAACAGAATTTCACACTGTTTAGAAATAACAGTAAACCAGGTTAAATACCTTAATTGTTTGGCCAGAACTTAACTTTCAAGAATTAGCATAGAAGCCCTCTATCTGGAAGAAAAGAATTAGCATAGAAGTCCTCTACGTGGAAAAAAAGGTCACTTTGCATTATCCCACTTGACCACCTCCAGCATTCTCTCTGTTCCTTGCCTTTTTAAATTTTTCTTTCTATTTTTCTGTATTCCCTGAACTTCATTTCCTTATCAAGGACCTCCAGCTCCGTCCCAATGTGACCTTTCATTTTTTCCTCCTTTTTCACCTCTTCAGGTTTGTATTTATCCCTTGAGCCCTGAAGGTCCCCCACTGTGTTAAAGGGACCTCTAAAGACAAGAACACTTGCACAGCTCACTTAGGTAGTAACTGCACCTTCAAAGTTTGTTTTTAAATAAAAGTTCATCTTTATTTACAATATGTAATTTCAAGTCCTCTTATGACTATACTCCTTAAAAAGGAAAGCAAACGAACATTGATAGCCTAACAGGTTTAATAATAAGTCATGATGCAAAACTTTACTGAAGTCTTTCCCACACTAAAGGATATCATAGCATTAATGGAAATGACTTTTTAAAAATATAGAGAAACATTGCTGTGGACCATATGTAAATTATACTCTACTTTGTTCTCCTGCTGAAGCTTTAAGGCCAGCTTGCTTTTTCAAGTTGTGGTCTTTTGGACTTTACTAAGTGAGTAATGCTATTTGACTGTTGTTCAAAAAGCTAGAAGCATGTATCTGCAGTGCCATGGGGTTGGAGAGGGATACAGGATTACACAGCTGTCTTCTTAGATAAATCTGACCTACTTAGCCTTCTCTGGAGCTATTTTTCATGCTGACTCATGAACAACAGGAAAGTTACGGCCCATTAAACAGCATCCATATTTTGGAGTAAACTTGTTCTCCAAAGAAGGCTCTTGTCTCATTTATACTGTATTTCCATTATCCCTCTGTAGATAGTAGATGCTGTGTCTTAGAATGTTAGAACTGGAAAAAGTTTTTGAAATCATTTAGTAGCCCATTTGCCTCATTTCACAGATGAAGAAACTGAAACCATTAGATGATGAGAAATATCCAAGTTGTTGAGTTCTTTTTAGTGGCAGTTATGGGAAGGTATATATGGAATAATAAGTGAAAAATATTTAATGTAAACATGAATTTAATCAATATGAAAACTATATATACATGGCTAAGCATAGAAGAGGCAACAAAGAGATACCTTTGAATAAATCGATTTTAAGTTAGATCTATATAAACTAAAAATAGTTTATAAAAAACACACCTATAATTTAGCTAAATCTACACTTATTTTTAAATAAGCAAGATGTTGACCATGCTTGCAACTTGCTTTGTTCTTTTGTTTTAATGAGTACAGATGAAAATCAAGCAAAGCTTTAAATGAGTTACACTCAATGAATGTATCCTACATAAAATTAACAATGAAGTATCAGGCCCAAATCGTCTATCTCTAATCAGAGAAGATGCAATATACACCAGTCACAAGAATGTTATGAAAATTAAATGAGATAATGCGTGTTAAGCATATAGTATAGGTGCTCCGTGAATGATAGTAATGACATCATCCTGTAGTCACATTGTACGGGCATGCCAAACCTTTCTTTAAAATGGTATCTTTGATACCACTATTAAATTACTTGAATTACGCATTTATTATCGATCACTATCATATCATTTCTCACTTAGACATGCCAGAAATGGGAATGATGAATGGTAATGTAGATGGGCAAGTTGTTTGCTGGCTCATCTACCCATCCATTTTGGGCCTTCCCCAATCAAGACAACAAAATCAAGTGTTTCACCAAACCACCATCACCACCAATGATGGGATCCCAGTGTGGTCATTGCCTGGGGAAGAAATGCCCAGGAGGGATTGTTCTATAATTGCAGAAACCTAGTGATTATAGGTGTGTATTCTTGAGATGCAAAGTGTATCATTTCATCTCATCTCTGGAAGCTTCTGCTTAAGTGTGTTGCATAAAGATTCTCTCCTTTCTAAAACCACTCTATTACATGGAGTAATTGTCTTTTTCCATTATGGGAACATCAGGCAATTTTGGAGGACCAGGTGTATTCACAGTTAAAAATAGTCACCTTTCTCTCTGCTATTTTCAAAATTCATAGAACTATACAATAAGAAGAGCAAATCTTTCTGTGTGTACATTAGAAAATAAAGACCTTAAAAATGTTTGAAGGGAGATTAGAATGTAGTTTATATAAGATGCTTTGGGTGCAGTCCTACTAAATGTTTAAATATGATTAGATGAGTGACACATGAATGAAAAACCTTTCCAGCCTCCCTTGCAACATGGCATCTGGCCTAGTCTGGCCCAGCATCTAGACTAGGCCATCTGGCCTAGTCTGGTCAATGAAATACAAGTATACATCTATTGGTTTGACTTCAAGAAAAGCTAGAATGAAAGGAAGTCTGATGAAAAGGAATAGACTCAAGTAGAGCAGGCCTTTTGCTCTGTGTCCTTTTTCCTGCTGGAAGACAGATGTGATGCCCAGAGGTTCAGCAGCCATCAGCCAAGCCTGAGGAAGAAAGCTCCGTGCTGAAGATGGTAGACTGGAAAGGTAGAAAAGGTCTGGATTTTGATGGAAGTAAGGCATTGTCTGATTGTCTACTTTCAGACATTTTGTTTTGCAAGCAAAATTAACCCCTTACTGTAGTCAGTTTTTTCTGTTACTTGCAGCCAAAAGCAATCCCAAATGTGGGGTGGGGAATTAAGCAACCAATACAAAAATTAAAGCAAAAGAAAATTATTAACAATAACCCATCTCAAAACCAGATTGTTCATCTAACAAAGAATAAATAGCAAACTAGTATTTAGTTTAATGTATTTAGTATTTAGCAAACTAGTATTTAGTATTTAGTTTAATGTACAAGTACAAATTAAAACAGCTATCATTGTGGAATGAGTGGTAGCTCAGTGGTTGAGTGCCTGCTTCACATGTACAAGGTCTTGGGTTCAATCTCTAGTACCTCCTAAAACAAACAAAAAAAACTATCATGCATCATTTTATACCAAATTAGGAAAATAAAAGTAACAAAAGCAATTACTCATTAGATGGCAGCAGAGAAACAATGCTTATCACTTAGTAAATTAGTTTATTCTCCAAAAGGACAATCTGCTACCACCAGAACTATCACCTTAAATCTGTGTCAGTGACACTCCTGGCTTGTGCAAAATACAGCTGTGGATACTACTGTGATATTTTCCCACTACCTCCTCAGTCTATGCTCAACCCGTAAATATAAGGATATCCCAGGGCTTGGTCTCAGACACTCTTTATACTTTCTCTTTCTAGATGAACTCATCCAGCCCTAGTGTCTAAATACCATCTATAAGCTGATGAGTCCAAAATTGTATTTTTACTCTCTACCCAGAAGAACTGAAAGCAGGGATGCAAAAAGATACATGCACACCAATGTTCATAGCAGCATTATTCACAAGAGCCAAGAGGTAGAAATACCTCAAGGTCCATGGACAGATGAATGGATAAACAAAATATGGTGTTTACCTACAATGGAATACTTATTCAGCTATAAAAAGGAATGAAATTCAGATATATACTGCAACATGGACGAACCTTGAAGTGAGAAAAGCCGGACACAAAAGCACAAATACTGTTCGATTTCACTTACATGAAATAAATAGAATATACAAATTCATAGAGTCAGAAATTAGAATACATGTTACCAGGGGCAGGGGCGGAGCTGAAGAATGGGGAGTTAATGCTTAATAGGTACAGAATTTCTGTTTAGGATGATGGAAAAGTTTTGGTAATGGATGATGTTGATGGTAGCACAGCATTGGTCAATGTAATTAACACCACTGACTTGTATACTTTAAAGTGGCTAAAATGGGAAATTTTAGGTTGTATGTATGTTACCACAATAAAAATATTTTTTAAAATTTATATTTTTAACCCTAATGTGAAGTTCCATACTCAAATGTCCAACTGCCTACTTGCCAACTGCACTTGAATGTCTAATAAGCATCCCAAAAAAAAAATTAAAAAAAATAAAAAAATAAAAATAAAAAAAAAAAAGCATCCCAAACCCATTATTTTCAAAACTCTTGATTCCACCTATCCAAATCTATTCTACAAATCTATCCCAGTCTTCCTAATTTCAAGTCTCTGGCACCACCATCTACCCAGTTGCTCAAACCAGAAGCCAAGGAGTTACATTTGATTCCTCTTTCCTTCACACATCTCAAGTCTATCAATAAGTCCTATGATGCTCACCTCCATAGTTCCCTTTCTTATCCTCTTCATTTTCTACAACTGCCCTGATCTAAGAAGTTCATCCTTCATGTAGACTCCTACAATTGGCTTCTGTTGATCTTTCTGCTGCCACTCTTGCCCTCTTCTCAGTTAACCAAGAGCCAAAATTATCTTTTTAAAATAGAATTCAGGTAAGCAGAGGTGGCTCAAGTGATTGGGCTCCCTCCCATCACATGGAAGGTCCCTGGTTCAGTTCCCGGTGCTTCCTAAAGAAGACAGCAAGCTGGCACAACAGGCAGGTGTGGCGAGTTGACACAACAAGATGACGCAACAAGAGACACAAGAAGTAAAACATAAGTGACACAGCAAAGCAGAGAGCGGAGGTGGCTCAAGCAATTGGGCACCTCCCTCCTGCATCAGAGGTCCTGGGTTCAGGTCCCAGTGCCTCCTAAAGAAACAAAGAAGACAAATAGACACAGCAAGTGCAAACAACAAGGGGGTGGGGAGAAATAAGTAAATACATCTTTTGAAAAATAGAATTCAGATGATGCATAAAATCCACAAATGATTTCCTAGACAATTAGAATAAAGTGTGACTCCCTTTCCTTTCCCTGCAAGGGGCTGCAAGATCTGCCCCCTACATTCCTGGCCTCATCTTCTACCAGTTTTCTCCTTGGTAACTATTCTTCAGCTCAGTGGCCGTTTTGTCCCTCAAGCCTTCTAGCCGAGACACCATCTCAGGACCTTTGTGCTTGCCGTTTTCTCCACCTTGAAGGCTCTTCTTTCTGATTTTCATACGTCTGGCTCCTCCTCATTTAAGCAGGGCTGCATGTGTGATTGTACATGGAGCGCACAAGGAGTAGAGGCTTGAAATCCAGCTCTTCTGACTCACCAGCTTGGATCCTGACTTGAGGCTACCTGAGCAAGAGAAGCATCTTTTAATTCCACAAAGAAACTGGGTGGCCAAGCCATTTGCCTGTGATGCCATGTGCTCCTAGAGTGAGTGCATATTTCTGATTTAAAAATATATATATATTATATCTCAGGGGAGGGAGAACTGACAGCCACTGGGCATTTATTTTACTTGCATGTCTTATGTAAACCTCAAAGAAAACAATAGGATTACTATCTTTGTCCTTATTTTACATGTTGGAAATGGAAGTTGAGAGAGGTAAGTTGCCAATCCAGAGTTAAAATTGACTTAATTCCATTGCACCATACTCTCTAAAGATGAAGAAGCAAGAATTCTCTTGGAAACTTCCATTTTCTTAAAGTTTTAATTTCTTCTTTTTCTCTTAGAATGCTTTTGGGAAAGTTAGAAAAATCTATGAAGGTCCAGCTATAGTCATTAGGAATAAGTTATTATTGCTATATATAGCCACAAAACTCCCCCCACCTATACACCTTCCAGGTGACAAATTAAGGTCAATACAAAATCTCGTAAAATTTGACGTATTTCTTTTGAACCACTGTATTTTTGGACATGCCAAACTCCCCTTCTTCCAACTTTTGTGCATAATAGTTGCAGACTATTGGGAAATATAATTGTATGAACCTCTAAAATAGTGACTGCACTGATTTTTTTGATAGCTTGCATTTATTATTAAAATCGTCCATTTAGGGATTCAATATGCCTACCAGGGAATGGAAATTATTTTTCATTTCCTTCCCTCCCACCCTGCCTCCTTCCCTTCTTTTTCTGTCATTCCTTCCTTTTGTTATTTCTCTCTTCCTTTCTTCCTTGTTGGAAAAGATATAGAAGTAGACTTCAGAAGGTTTGCAAGAATTGTAATGATGTATGTTTAGTCATTTTCTTTGCAGATGATCTTGAAAAAACTGTTATTTAAAGTTCTGCTTGAGCTCTAAAACAAGGCCTAGACCTAGTTGGGGAGGCAGAATTGCTAAGTACTTTTACAGCTTCATCACCAATTTATAGTCCAAAGTGATTCTATTGGAACTCAGCTTCCTCTTCTGGAAATAATGACTGATAACCTCATATTGCATTTTTGACATGCCAAGCCTTTGCATATATTTAGTCATTTAATCCCTCCAACAACCCCATGTGAGTATATATACTAGTATGATCCCGATTTTACAAATGGAGAGAGAGAGGCACAGATAGGTAGGGTATGCCTGCCTAAGTTTTATGAACATTCTTGTAAGAATAATGATTATATATGTGTACAAAGCACAGTGAAATTGGAAACACTGAATAAGGCCAGACTGTTAAAAACAAAAACAAAAACTAACATTGTTTTTAAGAGGATGCCAATACTGCATAACCAACTTCTAGGCATTGAATATGTTGTGCTTCAAGAAACAATGGCAAGTTCAGTAATGGAAATTGGAATTTTCTGTCCAGGTAAGTTAAGTTGATATAGCATATGAATTAAGTCATGAATTAAGAACCCATGTTGTTGTATGAGCTCCCCAAACTAACACCATGTATCAATTTCCATAACCAGATAAGATCATAATAATAGGTATTTCAACAAACCTTACCTGATTTACCCATCTAAACAATCCTATTGTAATTATGAAAAATATGCTTCACAACCTTGAACAGGGCACTTCACCTCCCTGGGCCTTTTCTCTTGCCTATAAAATAAAGGCTGGGAAGTGGACTTGGCCCAGTGGTTAGGGCGTCCGTCTACCACATGGGAGGTCCACGGTTCAAACCCCGGGCCTCCTTGACCTGTGTGGAGCTGGCCCACGTGCAGTGCTGATGCGCACAAGGAGTGCCGTGCCACGCAGGGGTGTCCCCCGCGTAGGGGAGCCCCATGAGCAAGGAGTGTGCCCCGTAAGGAGAGCCGCCCAGTGCAAAAGAAAGTTCAGCCTGCCCAGGAATGGTGCCGCCCACACGGAGAGCTGACACAACAAGATGACGCAACAAAAAGAAACACAGATTCCCTTGCCGCTGACAACAACAGAAGTGGACAAAGAAGAACACACAGCAAATGGACACAGAGAACAGACAACTGGGGTGGGGCAGGGAAGGGGAGAGAAATAAATAAAATCTTAAAAATAAAGGCATAAAATGATAAGACTTCTAAGGTCCCTACCAGGTCCGATGTCATATGATATTCTGCCCTGACCTGATAGTTTGAAAGCAAGAAGACTAAACTTTTACATTCATCATTTCTTACTATTTCAAAATCCACTGAGTAAAACAATTTCACAGCTTCCTGAATCTGCGTGCCTTCAGATTACAGTTCTGTTAACTTTGGCACATGAAGTTCAAATAAAAAGCTGCCAAGTCAGCAGCAGGGAGCCAGATGGTATGGAACAGGAGTGATAAAGGGGGATCTGTTCTTGCCTTAGGTGCAAACCTGAACTGCCAGTCCAGGGCCATTTGACAAAGTTTACAGCTGGTAGAATCTAGTCTTATCTGTGGGACCTTATGCAAGTGACTCAACCTCTCTGTGCCTTAGTTTCTCATTTGTAAAATGGGGCTAGTACTAGTGTCTACCTCATTGGTTGTGTAATGAAATTACTTGGTATGTAGAACTGTGCCTGGCACAGAGTAATTGGTATCTAATGTTGTTTTGGTGCTGTTGTCATTTTAAATATTAAGAAAACCAAAGTGGGAACTTGAAGAAGGTCGAGCCTAAGGGCTGAGATGGGCACTGCAGGAGAGGAGTGCAAGTGAGGCTTCTGCTAAATCAACTGTATGCCAGGTCAATGTGAAACTAATGCCCCCAGCTTGTGAAAATGTCTCTGTGCCTCCAGTTAAGAGGCATATTTAAATTCTAGACCCCCAACCATTCTGAATTCTCTCTACCCGCAAAATAAATTGACCTCCAAATGAAAAAGGAGCCTCTTATGTGAGATGTGTCTGTCCTTTTTAAAATCTCCCTTCCTCTTCAAGTAGTAACAATAATAGAGGTAGGGAGCGGATGTGGCTTGGAGCGATTGCTTCCCACATGGGAAGTCCCAGGTTCAGAAGCTGCAGAGAGGCATTAGAAAGGGCCTCCACCAGCACAGAGAAAGCAGGTGGATGCCACTCACAATCCGCACGGTACCCTGGCAGACGTAGAGAGGGAGAGGAACAACGCGGGAAGCCACAGGGATGTAAGGATCACAATCTGATGCGAGTAGACTGCCAACAATAGCTGGAAGGTAACAGCAGGAAGCATCTCAAACAGGAGCGGGAGCGCAGCTCTGAGAGGCCTGTATGCTCTGGACCTGCAGGAGGCAAAGGGGCAGAATCACAAACAGCAGGAGCGTGAACCTCAGGCAGTAGCTGCTGCTACTGCAGCCAAGGACTGTAAGGAGGGGCTTTAAGGCCCTTCTGAGACTTCTGAACGCCCAGAAAGGAGTGACAAGTATGAGATGGAGAAGGAACACTGGCCTGGGATCAGGGAGACATAGGTGGCAGTTCTCAGTGGCAGCATGCGTGGACCCTCCCTCGTGCCCCTCGCCTCCCTCTCTAGGGCACTGTTTCCCTGGAAGTTGTATCATAGATGATTTGGAGAGTATAAGTCTGAAGGTTGGTAGGTTGACCAACTGACTATGTCTCTGTGTGTGAGGAGATAAGCACCTGGAGAGCAGAGGCAGAGATTTTACAAAACAGCAATCAAAAGTTCCCTCCCCCATGTGTAAACAAATACTCCTGAGTCAACCCAGGAGATCTGAAAGAATGATTCCCCACCCCAACACTGCCTTGGAAATGATTTTTGCTGTATGTTAATGATTATCTCAGTCCTGAAATTGTAGAAGGATAGGTCAGCCTCGCTAGAGACGTAGAAATATAAATTAAGGCAACTGTGAAGTCTCATTATAAAATAATTAAATTTACAAAAAAAAGTAAATCATTTTAAAATCCAAAATTGGGAAGGATTTAGAAAAAGAAGCTCACTCTTATAGCACCAAGGGCTGGGCAAGTTGATATTTTTCTTCAAGGCAAACTGAATAATGAAATAAGAAACATAAAAATGACTATACTCTTTGACACAGTAGTATTTTTGGAAATTTATTTTGAGAAAATAATTTTAAATGAAAGGAATTTTGCAAGATATTCACAGCACTCCTAGATATAATAGGTCCAAATTGGAAACATCCCAAATAAGCCTATTAACCGGGAAATGTCAAAGGTTCAGTGGGAAAGCCATGTACTCAATAAAATGACAAATACATAGAGTTTGGGAAATACCATAAAGAGAAAAAGTAGAAGGGAATGCTACATGCACACATGACTTCTAGGCTATAAAATCAGGAAAAGTAGAGGAAAGCATTTCGATTTGGGCAGAACCTGGGGTTGGTGAAGGAGAAGAAGGTAGGCGCAGCTCCACAAAAGCTGTGAGGGTGAGGATCTATATACATGAGGCATATGGATTTAAACACAAAAGTATGGGCCGCCATAGAAATAAGCGAATAGTTTGCACATTTTTCTCTCAAATTATTTTAAATATTCAATCGAAGCATGGACGGGGTATTTTACATGGTTTAGTAGGATCCTGACTGGAAGACTGCAGAATGGTTGGTTAAACAGGAGATGGGTGAGAGGGTAGAGTTGGTAACCTAAATGGGAAGGGAGCTCAATCGCTGGACTTCAAATAAGTGGGGAACTGAAGGCATCTCTGAAACAGGAAGCTGGTACCCAGCTCAGTGGCTCAAGGAAGCAGAGCTCTGAGCAGGAAATGGCTAAGACAGTCTTCTTAGTTGTCAGAGGAAGTTGATGTAATAGAGACAAGACTCTGGAAATACATTGCTCAAATAGACTCAAAACTTCAGACCACCTCCAGAAAGTAGCCCAGATGGTATCTCGGCATAAAACGGTCAGAGGTCAGGAGGATTAGGCAAAATATTGTGTATGGAAACACTTTGCCAACCAAGAATAGCTTCATAAATGCTTGCCTTGGAGTCTAATGTTTCGCTCTAAAAAAAAAAAGACTGCAAAGTTAGTCAGTGTGTTCTTTAACCATAATCCAAATTCAGCGGATGATTTTCCAAAATTCTTAGTTTTAATTTTTGAACCGGTAATGGTAACATAGTTTAGCAAATGTAATCTTTTTTTCTACCTGAAGCTGTAATTTTATCTTTACTATTTAGTTTGATTTACTCTCTTGAGATTTTCGGTGAATCTGTAAGCCATAAATGATCATGTTGTGAATTAGTGAAATAGTCTAAAAACTCCAAAGTCAGCCATAATTTGCTCAATGACTTTTCTAGTCTGAATATATTAAATCACATGCACAGTCAGTCATTCACGATAACCATGGAAAAAGCACTGTGTCTATGTAAGTAAGGTAAAAGTGGTAAGCTCATTTTTCAGGAAAAGAGAAATATAAAAGGAGGGCCACATTACATAAACTGTTCTTTCTGCTATCTCAGTATGGAAATAACCGATACCTTTTCCAAGAAGAACATTAGATCTTTCTTGCCTAAGCTTAGGATTTGGCTTCATGAAGCCTTCTGAATCACGCTAGCTACACACTTGCACTTACACGCACTTACATGTTTCTTTAATGTTTGGCTTCCTGGAGCCAAGAGTCAGCTTTTACCTCTTGCCTCGAGGATATCGGGTTTCAATTCACATTGTTTGAAACTTGTCTACCTCACCTGATTCCTTATTAGAATAACCACGTTTCATTTGATTTTCTTCTTGTCACCACTGGAGCTAAGGGGATTTCTTATTAAATATCACCAGTAACATTAAGCCCAAATGTATGAAAGTGTAGACCAGCACTTCTAGCTGAGAAAGGTAGTTGATTTGATCAGAGACATCACGTTTATCCACGTGATGAAAGTACTGTTTCATTTTTAATAACCTTAACTAAGCATTTATCCCTGGGGCTGGGTTTTGTGTTATCTTAATAAACACACTCGCACACACAAAAAGCCTGTTCTTTTTAGGCACTTTTCCAGCTATGAGTTTAGTGAGGCTTCCTGCTAATGGGGAGGCAGACAGAATTACAGCTCCAAACATTCCCCTGCCACTGATCCAGAACATGTGTTATCATATCACACACTGTAAATTGATTCCAAATCCCTGCCAACAGGGCACAGTCTACATTCCAAATATCCAAGGGCCAGGGGCACTTAATTGTAGAATAGAAATATGCCATGTTTCCCCCCTTTAATTTGGTGTAAGTATGAACATGCTTGCTAAACATTTTTGATTCTTAGAATGTTTTTATCTGAACACATAGAGCAGCCGACAAAATCTCTATACCTTAGTGAATATTTATCTTGAAGATCTCCAGTCCCCTCAATTGTTAGGTTACTTTCAATCTCTTGGTGAAGGTTGGGTATCAGGAAATAGAGCAAGATGGAAGGGAGCTCACATTTAAGATAATAGAGACCCTCATTCAACCGATGAGAGACGTAAACAGTCTGACTATGATAGTCTCATGGGAGTGGAAGTCTAGGATTTCAAGTGCTATATAAACAGTTTCAAAATCTCTGCAATTACTCTAGAAACAAACTCTCAGCACAGATGACATTGTAAAGAATAAACGTATTTTCAGTTCTGGGCTATACCACATTGACAACCTGGGTTTTCTGTCGATTTATTCCTGGCCTGAAATAAGCATGATCAGCAAACACACATAGCCAAAACTTGTCTTTATTTTCGTGACTATGCTAATACAATGCAGGAAGAAAGAGTCAAGAGAGTAAGTGCCAGTAAGCATACTGGCATTGGAAAATCTTGGGACAACCAAGGAGGTTGATAGAATCTCTTCAGAAGTCCCCAGTTCCTTTGTTTCTGAGGAGTCCCAAATTGGTTACCACGGTGGCACCATTCCATTCCAACAAATTCACCTGACCAGGTCACCGTTTTTTGTCCACATGGTGAACATTAGCCTATCCCTTTTGGGCCAACTCTTTCACATAGCCACACATAGGAACAGGGAGTTAGTGATGAATGGGCTTATACCAGAAGGTGAATTGCCAGAGCAAATACTCAGACTTTATAGAAGAGTGCTCTGCATGTTTTCAAATGAAATTTCATTATTATGGAAGAGGACTAATGTAATGGTGGTTTTGCCTTTTTTTCCCCAAATTTATTAGCTAGTACTAACTCATAAAAAAATAAAATCTGGCTATGTGTACAATGATCCCACACTATTTTGAAGGTGGTCTGGGGATAATGAACACATTACTTCACCAGCCTTCAAGAGGCCTGACTTCCAGGACCAGCTTATCACCAACCAGACAAGCCACTTAATGCTGTCCAGGTTTGCTATTTAACAGCAAAATGAAGGAGCTGGGCTGGTGGTGCATCCGCAATGGTTCTTTCCCTTATTGATCGTTTCTTCTCTGCATTGAAAGATCTTAATGTGCATTCTTAGGTTGCTTTATTTGATCTTGCTAATTAAAAATCTCTGGGGAATGAAGACAGTAATATTTGAGGGAGGTGTGTATATTATCAAAATAAAGGAACTCTAACCTGATCACATAATTTTTAAAAGAGGGAGGCACACTCCCTCTATTTGAGGGAGGCAACACATAAGATTGTAATAGGAAAGAATAATTCAAGTCAGTGTAAGTATAATAGGTGTTTTCATTTCTTGAAAAGTCCAATTATGAACAATGGCTATAAACTTAGATTTAGAGTGTATAAAAATAAAAGTAGATTATTCTTAAATATCTAGGTATAAGTCTATATACTCAAATTCCTCCTGAGAAATGTTCTTCTACATCTATTTCTATTTATTCTATTATGACAGATACTGTGGTTAGCATTTTGTTGTCAAAGCCATTAATATAAGCCATTGGATTCTCAGGACTGCATCCCTAAGTAGAACATGGGAACTCCCTGAAATGAAGGAGGTCTGCTCCGACTGGTTTTAAGGCGAGGTATCCTAGTAACCTTTGTCGGAGCTGGAGAAATTTCTCCACTATAACTTTGGGGTTTGGGGAATACGGTTAGTGGTGGTACAAGGAGCAGATAGGGGAAGACTCAATTTTAAGAAGGAAGGTCAAGGCAAGCCTCATTGAAGAGATGACACCGAGCAGGAGTTAGTCTTGCAACAATGTGGGAGAAGAACGCTCCAGGCAAGCACAGCCTGAGCCCTGGGCAGGAGAGTGCCTACAAGAGGCCAGTGTGGCTGGAGTAGTGTAGGGAGAGAGAACAGAAGATGAGTTCAGAGAGCGAGGTGTGGGGTGAGGTGTCAGGCAGGTTGGACAGTGCCTCGCGGGCCACTGTGGATACTTTAGCTTTTACTCTGCAGTAAAATGGGGAGTTGTTGAAGGGTTTTAAGGAAAATGACATGAACTGACATATATGTCATCAGATCCCTCTGACTGCAGTGTTGAGAGTAGACAGTAGGAGGACAAGGATGAAACAGGGAGACCAGTTTGGAGGCTAATAAGTAATCCAGGCTAGAAATTATAGTTGACTTGGACTGGGTGTTAGCTGTGGAGCAGCTGAGAGGTAATCAGATTCCAGATTAAAAGTAGAGCCAACTAGATTTCCTGATGGAGATTAGCTATGGGGTGTGAAAACGAAAAAGGAGTCAAAGATGACTCCAAGGTTTTGGACCTGAACAATTGGAAGAGTGGTACTGTCATCAACTAAGGTGGTAATAAAATGAAATATCCAGGGGAATGGATGTGGCTCAAGCAGATGAGCACCTGCTTCCCATATGGGAGGTCTCGGGTTTGGTTCCCTATGCCTCCTAAAAAAAAAACAAATGATAAAACCAACGGAGGGGAGCTGATGTGGCTCAGTGGTTGAGTTCCGTCTTAGCTAAAACATCCCTGTGTCATTCCAGTGTGTACACAAACTTGTTCTTTTGTGTTCACACCATTCTCCCTGCCTGTAACAATCAACCCCCACCCTTCTTTCTCTGCCCATCACAGTGATGGGCACAGTGATGTGCCCATCACTGAAGGACTACTTCCAGTTCCACACCCTCCCAGAAACCTACCCTGGCATATCCCTAGCAATATATACTTTTGCTATTTCATTTAATAGTGCTATCTGTAATGATTTTTTTTTTCATTTTTTTTTCTCTCCCCTTCCCGCCCCCCCCCCAGTTGTCTGTTCTCTGTGTCCATTTGCTGCATGTTCTTTGTCCGCTTCTGTTGTTGTTAGCGGCATGGAGATCTGTGTTTCTTTTTGTTGCGTCATCTTGTGTCAGCTCTCCGTGTGTGTGGCGCCATTCTTGGGCAGGCTGCACTTTCTTTCGCGCTGGGCGGCTCTCTTACAGGGTGCACTCCTTGTGCGTGGGGCTCCCCTACGCGGGGGACACCCCTGCATGGCAGGGCGCTCCTTGCGCGCATCAGCACTGAGCATGGGCCAGCTGCACACGGGCCAAGGAGGCCCGGGTTTTGAACAGTGGACCTCCTGTGTGGTAGACGGACGCCCTAACCACTGGGCCAAGTCCGCTTCCCTGTAATGATATATTTTAATTAATTGATATTATTATTCATGAGATCACTGTTGAGTTTGGTTCTACAAAGCTATTTTTAAGTTCTTCCATTCTTCAACTCTAATTCTTGTACTCATCTTCTCCGAGAATTCCACAGACGTTACTACTGCTGTGTTCCAGGACTGTGTTGTGCCTTCAGGCCCTACCTCATCCCCTGCCTGTGGCAGGTCTCCTTAGGTCACCATCAGAAACAGCTTAGAAGGCTTGCAGTCAGAGTCGTCAAACATTTCAACAGTTAACAATAAAAGGGAGTTTAAAACCCCATTGTTTTGTGCTCTGACTCAAGCTTTGCCTCTGTGTTGGGTTGGCTCTTGCACCTGGGATTTCATGTGCAGGCATCTTCAGGGGCCACTGATAAACTCCTGGATGAGCTGACTCTGCAGAAGTGCTTGCATGATCCTAAAACTGCACTGCAGTCAACTCCCAAAGAATCCTCACTAGCACTCCTGAATCTGAAAGTGCCAGTTCATGTCTTACAGTGCCAGAAAACAAAGAACTTCTTGGGGGGAAAAGTTAATGTGCTCTCTACTGAATAAGGCCAGTTGTGGATTTAAAAATTTTTTTCCTAACAGGGAGAAAGGCATTGAACTTTAAAAAGGGGGGATTGGGATCTCAAGTCCCCTTAGGCCTCATTGTTTTCTCCTCTCGCCATAAGATCTGTCTGGGTTTCTTTTTCAATCAATTGTCTCCAACTACCACATCCCAACTACACCTCTGGCCCCAACTTTCCTCCTGGGCTCTGTATTGCTGACCACATATTCAACGTTTCTCTCTGGAAATATGTAGGTTCTTCAAACTCAAAATAGTCGAAACTGAATTAATAATCTTTTCTACCTCTCACCTGCCTCTCTTCTTCTATTTCCTATTTTGGTTTCTTACATAATGCTCAAATGCAAATGGGAAACTTGATATCATCTTCAACTTTTTCCATTCTTTTAATACTAATAATGCTACTCTGAATTTTCTCTTAAATGTGTGTCCCTCCACTCTCCACTCAGACTGATGGTTGCTGCCTCTAACCTCTCTTTACTCCAGTCCATCTCCATGTGGTTGCCAGTGGTCCCCCAAAGCATACATTTAATCTAATTAATTCCCTGCTTTAAAACTTTGAGTGGTCTCTTCAGCTGAGAAAATTTGATAGCCCTATGCAAATGAATGAATCTGGACACCTACCTCATACCATATACAAAAATTAACTAAACATGGATCAAAGACCTAAATATAAGAGCTAACGCTATAAAATTCCTAGAAGAAAACATTGGGGAATATCTTCAGGACCTAGTATTAGGCAATAGGTTCCTAGACTACACAAAAAGCACAAGCCAAGAAGAAAAAAATAGATAAATTGGACTTTATCAAAATTAAAAATTCTTGTGCATCAGAGTACATTATAAAGAAAGTGAAAAGACAGCCTACACAATGGGAGAAAATAGTTGGAAAACTAACCATAAGGTTTTATTGTCCAGAATATATAAAAAACCCCTATAATTCAACAACAAAAAGACAAACAACCCAATTTTAAAACGGGCCGAAGACTTGAGTAGACATTTCTCTATAGGATATATACAGGTGGCCAATAAGTATATGAGAAGATGCTCAATTTCATTAACCAGTAGGTAAATACAAGTAAAAACCATAATGAGATAACATTTTACACTCACTAGGATATCTATTATGGAAAAAATAATAATAAGCGTTGGCAAGGATGCAGAAAAATTGGAACCCTACTCCATTGTAGAAGGGAATATAAAATAGTGTAGCCACTGTGGAAAACAAATTGGCAGTTTTTCAAAAAGCTAAACATGGAATTACCCAATGACCCAGCAATCCCACTTCTAGGTATATACCTCAAAGAACTGAAAGTTGGAATTTGAACAGATATTGGTACACTAGTGTTCACAGCAGCATTATCCACAATAAACAAAAGATGGAAGCAACCTGTGGCAGCTTAAGTTATATACCCCAGAAAAAAATATGTTCTTAATCTTAATTCCATTCCTTAAGCACAATGGGTTCATACCCACTGTAAATAAGACCTTTTGAAGATGCCATTTTTAGTTAAAGTGTGACCAGCTCAATCAGGATGGGTCTTAATTCTAAGAGACCTTATAAAGAGACAGCCAAGGGTGAAGATCTGGAAGTGGTAAGTCAGTGAGAACCTGGGAGAAAAAGCAGAGGACAGTGCCATGTGATGGGAAAGCCAAGGAACCCCAACCCCAAGGATCGCAGTAAGCCAGCACCAGAAGGCTACCAACCCCAGGAGGAAACAAGCCTTCCAGCCCCTGAAACAGTGCAACAGAAGTCCCATTGTTGAAGTCAGCCCATAGTGTAGTCTTTCTCATAGCAACCTGGAAAACTAAGGCACAACTCAAGTGTCCAACAAAAATGAATGGATAAACAAAAGGTTGTATAAACATACAATGGAATATTATTCAGCCATAAAAAGGAATGAAGTTCTAATACATGCTACAGATGGATGAACCTTGAAGACATAGGGTTGAGTGAAATAAACCAGACCCAAAAGGACAAATATTTTACGATTTCACTTATATGAAATAACTATAATGTGCCAATTTCTAGAGATAGAAAGTAAAATACAGATTACCAGGAGAGGGGGAGGGAGCAATGGGTAGTTAATGCTTAATCAGTACAGAGTTTCAGTTTGAGGTAATGGAAAGTTCTGGTAATAGATGGTGACATGCTAGCCCAATATTGTGAATATAATTAATACCACTGAATTGCTAACTTGAAAGTGGTTAAAATGGGAAATTTTATGTTGTATATATGTTACCACAATAAAAATGTTGATTTATGTATTATTAAATGTAACCATAACAATATATAATTACTATATATAATATGTAGTATAATTTTACAACAATAAAGCCTTTCTAATAATGATTTGATGCCCAGAAATCAATGTATTTGAGTACATAAAAATTTAAATGTCCTACAGCAAAATGCTCATAAACAAAACTAAAAAGCACCATAAGTAAAATTGAAACATAGTAAAAAATTTTTTTGCAATCCAATTTATATATGATAGATTACTATACAAAATATCAAAGAATGCCTATAAATTAATACAAAAAATTTATTAGTCACAATTTTTAAAAATGGAAAAGAGCAGGAATAAACAATTCACAGATTTTCCAATAAACATGAAAAGATGTGCAAAAAGCAATTCACAGTCTTGGCCAATACAAAAATTATAAGATGTTGAACCTTACTTAATAATAATCAAAGAAATATAAATCTGAAAATGAGATATTTTTCATACATCAGATTAACTAAGATCAAAATACTTAATAATTCCCAGTAAAAATTTTGTTTTAAAAGCCCTTTAAAAGAATGCCCACTGCATACAAAATAAAGTCCAAATTCTTAGCTGAGGCAGGACAGGCATCCACACTCTAATTCTTGGCCACACTTTCCTTTACTCCCAGTCTTCTCTGCCAGTCACCCGAACCTCCAGGAATGAACTAATTGCATTCCCTGAAAATTTCACTGAATCTCCCATCTCCATGTTTTTGCTATGCTGCTCTCGCTCCACATATAGCACCTTAGCCCTTTCTTTGCTATGCATCTCTATTCATCATCTGACGTGTCACAGCCTGGCTAATACACTCAAATTCAAACCCACTCAGGCTTGCAGCACCTTCCCTACCTGGCCCACATCCTCACTGTAAGTCAGAAGTTATTCTCACTCTAACTTCCCTTACTTGCTCCCGCTTCTACTTTTTGATTATTTTGTTTACCACGGGCTAGACTATGACCTTCCTAAGACCTACTTATCTCTCATTCATTTATTTCACCAATATTCACTGAGGACCCATGTTCAAGGGGCCAGGCTGGGAGGGGGCACAAGCATGAGTAAACACCACAATGATCTTGACACAAACCTTGTTCTTAGGATGCTTCAGGGCCTTTTCCTGCATTAAGCCTCTATTAATAGGTGGGACAACATCTTCTGAACAAAAATGCAAATCACACCAACTGACATGAGGTATAATAATAGTCAGAATATTTGAATTCAGGTCTGCTTTGGAGAATGTAATTTAACACTTTCAACTGTTTCAACGGTAGAGAACTAAGGAAAGAAGTGTATATCTAAGTCTGGACTGGGGTCTTAAGAGAAGACCACACTTGAGGTGGCAGAGGGAGAGTGGGACTAAGAGTGAGGAAGTCACAGGGAGAAAGAGTGAAATTCAGTGGCCCAATTGGAGCAGTAATGCCTTTCACCAGTGACTCTAATCCGGAAACCTATTTTGGTAAACTCTCGGTGAGTTTTGTTTTGTTTTATTTTTAGTAGTGCTAACAGACACTATTACTACATTTAAAAACTAAAGTGATATAAATAACTTGGGCTGGGCTCTGAGAAGAACCGCTGTGAGAAACACCATAACTAAAGCGTAGGCAAAGGTGTCTATTAATAGACAAAGGAATTGAAATCATCTAGCTGAAGGGAGAGAAAGTTTAGGGTCAGCCTAATAGTGTTCCTCAGTGGATAGAGGTCATAGGAGAGTAATGAACCAGTAAGAAAAAGACATAGTTCTTAAGCTACTCCATTTTAGAATCTTTAATTTTTAAAAGAGGTGATAGAATTACTTAAAATTTTCTTAAAACAAAATTGAGAAATGAAGCGTTCTTAAATACTATCTGCCGGATGTGGCTTATACAAAAAATATGAAGGAGCCTCTGCACTTAGAGGTACAGGATTTTTAAAGCACCCATAAAGGAAAGCTTGAACTAACACGTTTTGTTTTTTTTTAAAAGATTTATTTTTTATTTATTTCTCTCCCCTTTCCCGCCCCCGCCCCCCCAGTTGTCTGCTCTCTGTGTTCATTCACTGTGTGTTCTTCTGTGTCCACTTGTGTCAGCGGCATCCAGAATCTGTGTCTCATTTTGTTGTATCATCTTGCTGCGTCAGCTCTCTGTGTGTTCGGTGCCATTCCTGGGCAGGCTGCACTTTTTCGCACAAGGTGGCTCTCCTTATGGGGTGCACTCCTTGCACATGGGGCTCCCCTACGCGGGGGACACCCTTGCATGGCACGGCACTCCTTGGCGCATCAGCACTGTGCGTGGGCCAGTTCATCACATGGGTCAGGAGGCCCTGGGTTTGAACCTTGGACCTCCCATGTAGTAGGCAAACACTCTATCTGTTGGGCCAAATTCACTTCCCCTAACATGTTTTTAATTACTGAACAATGTCACTTTTAGGAAAATTCTTATTTTATAGTCCTGAAAATATTCTACCCTGTTTGTTTTTTCCTAAGACTCTAGTAACATTATTAGCTTTCCTGCAAAAAATGCTCTTAGAAGGTGAGATGGCAACTGTTAGAAGATAGACTTCTGACCTGAATCTGGATACAGTGCAATAGGCATATAATGGATGATCAATACATTCTCTTCTTGTCTACCTATGTGGAATTTCAGTCATGACTGGAAGAAGTATACCAGTGAAATTAGCTGGGTGGAGCAAGGTTTATTACACTAGGCAAAAATTTCCATGAGAATAGCAACCAAAAGAATCAAATGTTTAGGAATAAATCTAACCAAGGAAATAAAGGACTTGTACACAGAAAACTATAAAATTTTGCTAAAAGAAATCAAAGAAGACCTAAATGAATGGAAGGCATTCCATGTTCATGGATTGGAAGACTAAAAATTGTTAAAATGTCAGTTCTCCTCAAAGCTATTTACCGATTCCACAAAATCCCAACAGCCTTCTTTTCATAAATGGAAAAGCCAATACCAAATGTATATGGAAAGGTAAAGGGCCGTGAATAGACAAAGCCATCTTGAAAAAGAACAAAGTGGGAGGACTCACACTTTCCAATTTTAAAACTTACTACATGAGAATGTATGTAGCTCAAATGGTTGAGCACCTGCTTCCCATGCACAAGGTCCTGGGTTCGATCCCTGCACCTCCTAAAAACAAAACAAACAAATGAAAAACCCAATTCTCACTGGGAAGTGGATATAGCTCAGTGGTTGAACATCTGCTTACCATGTGTAAGGTCCTGGGTACCTCCTAAAATGTATTACAAAGCAAAAAGTTATCAAAACAGCATGGTACTAGCACAAGGATAGACAAATAAGTCAATGTAATTGAATTAAGAGTTCAGAAATAAACCCTCACATCTACAGGCAACTGATTTTGACAAGGGTGTTAAGTACACTCAATGGGGAAAGAATAGTCTCTTCAACAAATCATACTGAAAAAACTGATGTCCATATGCAAAAGAATGATGGTGGACTCATACCTCATATCATATACAAAAGTAAGAATCAGAACTATAAAACTCCTGAACAAAAACATAGGGGAGCTTTTTTAGAACCTTGTGTTAAGCAATGGTTTCTTAGACTTTATATCCAAAGTACAAGCAATGAGAGGAAAAATGGAGGGGAGCAGGTCTAGCCCAGTGGTTGAGCACCTGCTTCCCATATGTGAGGTCCCAGGTTCAATCTCTGGTAACTCCTAAAAGAAAAATGGGTTTGCCTCAAAATTAAAAACTTTTTTGCATCAAAGGACTTTATCATGTGAATAAATAGCCTCTGTTGTTCTCAAAAAAATTTTTAAAAAAAGGAAAAGAAAAAAAGGACTTTATCATGAAAGTAAAGAGACAATCTATAGAATGGGAAAAAATATTTAGAAACCACATATCCATTAAAGATTTAATATCCAGAAAATATAAAGAAACCCTGCAACTCTCCAACAAAAAGACGAACAGCCCAATTTGAAATTGGGCAACATGGGCAAGAGATTTGAATAGACACTTTTCCAAAGAATAAATATACATAGCCAAAAAGAACATGAAAAGATGCTCAACATCATTAGCTACTAGAGAAATGCAAGTCAAAACTACAGGGAAGCGGATTTGGCCCAATGGATAGAGCATCCACCTACCACATGGGAGGTCCAAGGTTCAAACCCAGGGCCTCCTGACCCATGTGATGAGCTGGTCCACGCACAGTGCTGATGCGTGAAGGAGTGCAGGGCATGCAGGGGTGTCCCCTGCATAGGGGAGCCCCACGTGCAAGGAGTGTACCCCATAAGGAGAGCCGCCCTGTGCGAAAAAAATGCAGCCTGCCCAGGAACGGTGCCACACACACACAGAGCTGACGCAGCAAGATGACACAACAAAATGAGACATAGATTCTGGGTGCCACTGACACAAGTGGACACAGAAGAACACACAGCAAATGGACACAGAGAGCAGACAACTGGGGGAGGGAGGGCGGGGAAGGGGAGAGGAAAAAAAATCAAAACTACAGTGAGATATCAACTTACACCTATCAGACAGGCTGCTATTTAAAAATAAAAAGCAGAAAACTAGAAGTATTAGAGAGGATGTGGAGGAACAGGAACTCATACATTGCTGGAGGGAATGCGGAATGGTGCAGCCACTGTGGAGAATGGATTGGCGGTTCCTCAGGAACCCCCACCAGTGTTCCTCCCCTGCCATAGTTGAACCCCTCTGTGGTACAAAACTTCTTCGAAAATGGAGCCTAATATATTGCCAAATTCAATTAGTAGGAAAATGAAATAGTAATGATAGGTTTAAAGATTAGAAATAGAATACATACTAATTTATAAAAACTAAAATAAAGCGAAAAATAAATTGGGGTATTAAAAAATGAAAAATATCATAAAACTTTGGGTTTGACGTTTTGCATTTCATCACTGTAATAGGTGTTGCCCTGTATGTACAGTGGCAAGGCAGTTTCTTTCATTTCTTCCTAGGTGTTCACATCCTCTTTTTAAAATTTTTTATTTTGTCTTCAGAAAAGTTTAGATCACAGTAAAGTCACATAGACTACATGGCCTCTCTGATATGAAATAAGCAAACCAAGCTGTCTCACAGAGCTAGAGACTGGATGATAGGCTTACAGGAAATTGCAGGGGAGAGAAAGGTTGTGAGCTGATGCCTACATCAGTGAAATCAATGATAAAGTGGAGGTAAGTAGTTGTAAAGGGAAGGGATAAACGGGGGCATAGGGATACTACTGGGTGGGGCTTTGCAGGCTTGAGGGGGCTAGGGTTGGGAGGTTGTGTCAGATGGCCCAAGAATTGGGGAGAGGGTTAGGGGTAGCAGATGAACATGGGAGATTGTTGGGTATGTGGCTGAAACTGTAATGTTGAGAAAACTCTTTAGAAAATATAATAAGGAAGGGTTACCTGTTTAAGGTGCTTAATGGGGGGCATTTGGCACAGGGGCAGGCTTCTAGGGAGTGTGTGATTGCTCATCTTGTCATAATGTGCTATATCATTGGGTGGAGACCCATTCAATGAGTGGGAACTTGTACCCCCATCCTGGGGAGGCCTGATGTTCTCAAACAGAGGGAAGGGTGTCTCTCAAGAGAATTGGTGGCTCCCAATAGGGCCCCCTCAGGGCCCAAAGTGACAAACAAGCTTCACTTCTTGAAGGACCAGATTCACAGATACTTTCAACAATGCTGAAGGTTTGACACACTAGACTATCCTCCCCCATTGTGAGCCACCAATTCTCTTGAGACACAATTCCCTATGTTCGAGAACATCAGGCCTCCCCAGGATAGGGGTACACCTTCCCACACAGTGTTTGGGTCTCCACCCAATGATATAACACAACATAGGGGACTCCCATATATCCAACATCAAATCTTTTCCCCTTTACCCAGCAATGATCTTTTTACATGTTCATGTTATATTTGCTGCAGCTGATGTACAGATATTGAAACATAGCTACCAAATATGGTTCCATTTTGGTTTATATTATGGTTTATATTTTAGACTGTACACTTTTCTAAATTTTTAGTTACATTATGATTTATATTATAGTTTATATTTTAGACTATACACTTTTATAAATTTTTGGTAAAATTTAACATGTCCTGTATCCATCATTGCACAATCTTGTGGAATACTTCTATTGCTCCCCAGTTACCCCTGCTTCCATCTATTCTATTCCTCTCTCGCCTTCCCCTCAGGGCCCACAGTGGCAACCAAGCTTCACTGCTTGAAGGACCAGATTTCACAGTACTTGCAACAATGCTGAGGGCTTGACACACTACACTGTCCCGGCCAATTCCTTGGGCCATCTGACCCATTCTCCCAACCCTAGTTCCCCTCAAGCCTGCAAAGCCCCACCCAATAGTATCCCTATGCCCTCGTCTTATCCCTTCCATGTACAACTACTTACCTCTACTTTATCATAGATTTCACCAATGTAGGCATCAGCTCACAACCTTCCTCTCCCGACTCCCAATTTCAGTCTATAGCTCTCTGAGACAGCTAGGTATGCTTATTTCATATCAGAGAGGTCATGTAGTATTTATCCTTCAATGCCTGCTTGCTTCACTCAACATAAGGTCCTCAAGATTCATCCATGTTATCCCATGTGTTTGTACTGTATTCCTTAAGCCCTCGATATTAATACTTGTACTTATGAACCTTATTCTTGTACAATTGAAATGTAACCAAACAATATCTATTGCCTAAGAGTTAGGTCCTGTAAACCTCCTTGTTACTCAAATGTGGCCTCCTCTAAGCCAAACTCAGCAAATAGACTCACTACCTTCCTCCTGGTATGGGACATGACTCCTGGGGATGAGCCTCCCCGGCACGAAGGGATTATTACCAAGCACCAACCAGCAAGGCATTTGGAAAAAGACCTTGACCAAAAGGAGCACAAATTAAATACAAATGAGTTTTTATAGCTAAGAGATTTCAGAGTGAGTGAGGAGGTTATTCCAGAAGTTACACTTATGCACATCTCAAGCAGATCTCACTAACTGTCACAGTAAACAAAGTCTCAAACAGAGGTTTTCCTAAGGGCTCTAGGGACATCTGGACATTACAGGAAAGGCAGGCAACCCCATGAAATGAGCACCTCCTTGGAATATATAACTATAACAGAGTTAGTCTCTCTTATAATTTCCCTACACAAGATTCTTCTACCTCTTTTATTTGAACTTATAATTAGCACTATACCCAGTAAATATATGTCCCAGAGACTTAAATGTTTGGCCTGTTCATATGCCAGATGAGCCCTGAATCTCAGCAGAGTTGCAGCCAACACCTACTCTCCAGTTCATAGGACTCGCCCAGCACAACTAACAAAACTATGATGATGGACAATGCCCATCCCCAAAAACAGAGAGTATCTACAACTACAAGGCAAACAGTTCCTTCCATCTGCCCCATAAGGTCTAACTCCCTCTCAAACTGAAGCAGGGTGGGCATCACCATTCCAAAATCCTCAAGATTGAGGATCGAACAAACATAAGGGAAGAATGTAAGCATGGACCAAAGCAGACTTATTATTATTGTAGTAATGGAAGAAATTGTTATATTCATATAAAGATAGTGGTTACCACAGCTTCTGAGGGGAGGAGGAGGGAATAATAAGTGGAAGGTAGGGCATTTTTAGGGCATTGGAATTGTTTGACATGATTTTGCAATGACAGATACAGGCTATTATACATTTTGTCAAAACCTATAAAATTGTATGGTGCCAAGTGTAAACCATAATGTAAACTATTAACCTTTATTAGTAGTAATGCTTCAATATTTGTTGATCAATTATAACAAATGTACAACACTTGTGTAAGATATTATTAATTGGGGGAAATGTGAAAAGGGGAGGGTTGGGGTGTATGGGAATCCCTTATATTTTCAATATAACTTTTCTGTAATCTAAATCTTCTTTAAAAATAAAGTTTTAAAAAAATGGCAAAAGACGACATTACTTTGAAGATATACAAATGGCCAAAAAGTACATGAAAAGATGCTAAACATCATTAACCACTAGGGAAATGCAAATCAAAACCACAATGAAATAGCATTTTACACCCACCAGAATGGCTACTACTTTAAAAAATGGAAAATAACAAGTGTTGGAGAGGGCGTGTGAAGAAATAGGAACATTCATTCATTGTTGGTGGAAATGTAAAATGATGCAATATCTAGAAGAGATTTTGGAAGACCCTTTGATGGTTCCTTAGAAAATTAAGTGTAGAGTTACCATATGCCCTGGTAATACCACTTCTAGATAGATACCCAAAAGAACTGAAAGCAGAGATTTGAACAGTCATTTTCATGCCCATATTTATAGTGGCATTATTCACAATTGCCAAGAAAATGGAAGCAACCCAAGTGTCCATCAGCAGATGAATGAACAAGCAAATGTGGTATTTACATACAATGGAATATTATTTACTTATTTGTGGAAAGGAATGAAGTTCCAGAACATGCAATAACATGGATGAATCTAGAAGACATCTTGTTGAGTGAAATATGGCAGACATAAAAGGACAAATATTGCAAGATCTCCCTGATGGAAAAATAAGTAAAATAAGCAAATTGTTAGAGTCAAAAACTAGAATACAGGTTACCAGGGGCTCAGGAGGGAGTAGGGAATGGGGAGTTAATGCTTAAAGGGTAAAGTTTTATGTAGGATGGTAGAAAAGTTTTAGTAATGGATGGTGGTGACAGTAGCACATTATTGTGAATGTATTTAACGTCACTAAATTATTTCTTTTAAGTACTTAAAAGGGAAAATTTTAGGTTGTATATATGTTGCTAGAATAAAATTTTAAAAAAGAGCATAGGGCTGTACATCACTAACAGGGAATCCTGGGGTAAACCATAAATGTTCGTTAATAGCCTACAAGTCTATTATTATTTGTTAATGATACAATTATAATAATATTCCTTCATCAATTGTTACCAATGTACATCCCCAAAGCAAGATGTTAATAATAGGGGCAGTCTATGGGAACTCTAATTTTTTTTTTTTTTTTTGCATGATTCTTCTGTAAACCTACAATTTCTCTAATAAAAAAAAAGTCCATGATTGTTGTCTCCTGTAGCCATCTTGAGTTGAGAACTATGAATTTCTGGGACTTTTCATCCTCCAATTTTCTCCTTGCTGAATCCCCTTCCTTCTACTCCCAGAGTTAGATCTTCCAGCTTTATTCATGGAGCAATCAGTGGATAACTAACTTGTAAAGTAAAACTTCAAGGAGCTTTAGTTTCCTTTCCTCAATTAATCTTCGAAAGGTAGAAGATACACTGACTTTCTAGCCCTGCTTTACTAGTTTCAATGTTCTGGAAAATATATCTGAAAATAATTTTAGATTAAAACAATTCCAATAACTTGTAGGGCACTTGAAAGGGTACCCTCAACAAATAAATCTAAAATATTTTTAAAGTTAAAAAGGCATATAAACTGTAAAGTCCACCATTTCCTTTTCCTAGTTCCTTTGATTTATTTCTATGGGAAACATATCTGCATGGCTTTAAGTAAATGTTCATATTTTCTTAGGCTCCTGCTCTAGGGATGAGTGGCTGGGCCAGTGGGTTATTGACAAATCCTGGTACTGCCGGGATGCTGTGTGTGGTCACAGGAATTTCAGAGCCTAATGCATTCTGGAGGCTATTTTCAGGGCTGGCTAGGTCATTTCAAAATGCAAGGCAAGAATAATAGGGGGTATGGGATTTTTTTCTTTTGGACTAAGGAAAACGTGCAAAGGTTTACTAGGCAATGACTGCAAAACTCTGTTAGGAAAGTGAGAGGCACTGAGTGTACACTTTGGATAGAATGTATAAGGCATGGGACTGTATAACAGTGAACCATGTGGGGGTAGATGGCCTACAGTTAACAGTACAAATATGAAAGTGTTCTCTTATGAATTATAACAAGTGTTAATACTAGGGTGTGTACGGAAAAGAAAATATCAAGTGTAAGCTAAGGACCATAGCTAGTGGTAATAGCCTGATTATGTTTTTTCATAATCTGAAACAAATGTTCCACAACAATGTAAGGTGTTGGTAGAGGGGTGAGGCATGGGAATTCTGCATATTAGGCATGATTGTTTTGTAAGATCACAACTTCTCTAATAAAAATTAAATTTAAAAAAAAATTTAAAAATATAAAACAAAAAAATATGCAAGGCGAGAATGAACATGCCTTTCCATCTGCTATCATAGCAGAGGCCCTGCAGCAAATTGAAGAAAAAGGAACTTTTCTTAATTAAAGTCACTACTATGGCAATGTTACAGTTGATAAGAATTTTGTTTTAGTAAAAGGAATAGGCTTTTAAGCTTAAAGTTAGAGTTGAGAGGAGAAAAGTTATTAATTTGTTTAATTCTCTTTATCTAAAGACCAAAATCTAGCTCAATACTCAGAATAGAAATTTCCAAAACCTGAATTCAGGAAAGAAATTCCTTTGTAAAGAATTCTTTGTAAAAATATAGTGACTGATTTGTAATTAGTAGTGCTAACATATGGGTATGGTAGTGGTTTGTTTTTTCTTTTTTTGGAGTAATGAAAATGCTCTAATATTGATTGAAGTGATGAATGCACAACTCTGTGATTATACCAAATGCCATTGATTGTACACTTTTGATAAATTATATAGTTTATGAACAAAAAAAAAATAATAGAGTGGGTTGGGGAAAAATAAACCAAATGTTAATATGGACTATAGTTAGTAGGAATACTTTGATGATGCTCTTTCACAGTTTGCTGCAGATGTTTCACAACAACACGAGATGGTGGTGGTGAGGTGACGTGTTGGAGCCCTGCATGGTAATATGCATGTTCATGTATGAATGATATCCTTCAGTAATTTCTTCAAGTGAAAATAAAAATTTCCATAGCATTTTGAAAATATTTGTAATAAAAAGATCAAAAGCAAAAAAAAAAAAAAAAAAAGGAGGCCTGACTCCTGCTAGTTTTCTTCCCATATATCCTAAACAGAAAACTATTTTGCGGGTAGAGGGTCAGCGGAGGTAGGGGGAGGGGAAGCAGAGATCACGGGGGACTGAGTGTTAGCTAAGAGCACCATTTCATCCAGTAAGAGAAAAATATCTGGTTTGATTTTTTTATGAGATTAGAAAGAGCCCATCTCAGAAACTAAGACAATCTAGAAAATATCCCACCTTGAAGTGCAGCTCCGGCCTCCTTTGCTAACCTAATAAATACTAAAAAGCAAAACACCCAAACCATTCATTGCTTTGACAGTCTTTAAAAAGTGATATAGACATGTGTATCTATTTATTATTATTATTATTATTATTTTTAGAAAAAGACGATTCTGTGTATCATGCCTTTCCCTTAAAAAATGTAGGCCCTCATCTGGTGACAGTTCTCCATGCTGGCTCATTTCGAGATGTTTTAAGCGGTGGTGACCTATGTCTCATTCCCAAAACACAGGGTGAGACTCATGCATTTGGTTTAGCTCTCAGTAAACATCGCTTGAATCTTCACTTAACAGTGACTTTCTCCAGTCACAGCTGCAGTTTGCAAGCTGAAGGTAGAGGAGCACAATGCCTTGAGCAAAAGCTGATGAAAGACTTGATAAAATAACTTCTTGGGAGACTTGATTTTGATGCGGCTTCCCTCCTGTTTTCCTACTCTCTTCCTTGCCTGTATGAGTATTACATTTAAAAAAATGACAAATTGTCATTTTTCCCCTTTTTTTCAAGTATCGCACCAAAACTGGATGGGAACTTCTGCCTCTTTTGAATGCCAACAGGTGGCATTCCACTCCAAGAACATTCCCCCATACCATTCCAACCTAGGCGGGCAATCCCTATTAAAGAAATGACATCCTATCCAGTCACAAAAGCAGGCTCCAAGAGCAAAAGGATATTTCCTTTGTATCTTTCCCCTAATATGGTTGCTTCTTTGGGGGAACTTGGCAGGAAATGAGACCTTCAGGTCCCCAAGTTCCTCTTTCCATTTCTGTCGTTTTTCACTTCCCCTCCTTCAGAAATCCCCATGCCATGGTAATGCTTTCTCCTCTCCTGTCTTTTCCCTTTCATTTCCTCCTTGTTGCCTCTGCTGAGTTTGTCTCTCTCCCCCACTACTGCTACTTTCTCTGTCTTCAGATCTTGAGTCCCAGTTCCCCGGAGGTGTTGACAAGCAGTTTCTGTACCAAACCCAACTCTACTTTCAATATCACCTTTAATATCTGCAGTCCCAGTTGGCGATTCCTGACACGTTTTCACCTTCTCACTGCTTTCCTTTGCTAACTACCATCAGATATGCGGGGTAAAAGGGAGATAACCTCATTATCTCTTCCATGCATATGAAATTCTCTGGAGCTCTTTGGCTAGTCAAAGAAGGATTTCTTAGGGAAGACATTACCTCCCATAGTTTTTTTGGAGCTATCAGTCCCTATTTCACCTTATTGCTATTATCTTGGGAAAGCAGAAATGAAATAGAGTTTTATTGGGTAAGCTGCCTCTGAAGCCTAAAATCACCAGGACCTCTGCTACCTATATAAAAAATTCCAGTCCTGTACAAGCTTCCAAATCCCATTTCAGTTGACTGTTGAAATGACTCTGGCTTGGCATGAGAACACTTTCCATGTCTATTCATTTTAGAAAGCTGCATGGATAAACCTCAGTCATTCATATGCCACTATTCCAAAATGTGGACACTTGCCTGGGCATGCTTAATTCAGGTTTATTTCTGCACTTCATATGGAAAAAAAAAGTTTACCCTGTGCAATAGTTATAAATCTCAGTCCACAAATTCATGTTCCCAAGAACCATAACTTTATTTTCTACATCTAGTTATTTTCCATTTCAAGCCCCAATTCTACCCACAGGGAGACTTGAGCCCTTCTTGCGGCTCTCCCCTCCTCATTTCCCAGCTCCAGAGAGTTGTGTCTCTTCATAGACCCAAGCTGCGGTGAAGCTGTCCACTCAGGTCTAGCCGTTCTTGGCTGCCTCAGCGCCATGGTTAGGACGTGGGGATCTTTGCCCATCTTCGCACCTCATGTTCCCGTCTGCCCAGGCACACCTCGTAGCCTTCTCTCTCTGGGATTACCTTCTCCTTTGCAAGTGCAGTTAAGAAGCAGTGCACTGGTTCTCTCATCTCTCAGGAACACAAACTGCCCTCTCTTTCTCCTCTTCTTCCCAGTCCAGGTGCATTTCTTTCTAATAATGAGGAAATCTCCCTTCATGTTTCTGGCCAAGCTATTTGGACTCTGCCAGTTAATCCTCTCCCCCTTGCTTTAAAGCAATATGGTTTATCTACAACCATGAATCCACTACCCTTTCTAGGGCCCAGGTCCTTGAAAATAAAAATTGGGATTTCTGCTTCCCAGAACTGCCAATGAAACAATGAGCACCAGGCCACACCTGAAAAGCAAGAAACAGATGAGCCCAAGGATAACTTTAGGTCACTTCTCAGCAGCAGTGTTTGAGTACAAACAGGAAAGCGAAAGTTACAAATGATTTTTAGGTATCTAAAGGATTAAGAAGACCCTTGTTTATGTAAACATGTATATGTAGAGTAATAAAGTTAGTTCAAGAGTTATTCAAACTATCTTTTCTGGGGAAACTTAGCAAGCATTTCTAAGAATATAGGTAATATTCCTCTGATTTGCAGGGCCACTGAACAGGTCCAAATCTGTGCCTTGCTTACTAAATTCGATAATCAAGAAAGTGAAGCAAAAATAATTGCAAACATCTAACAAGGCATAGAAAACCTAATTTTCCTCAATATGCATCTAGAATCATCCTGCTTCTATCCTAAATATCAGTCCAAATTCAAAATCATTCTAGCAGACTTTAAATTATAGCACAAAACTGTGCTATGAGAGCTTTTCAGATTTCATTTGTTGATGTATAAAGTTCCTATATAAGTTGCTACTCCAGTACTCCAGGAGTACTTAAAAAATCACAGAATACTTTATAATTCAATTTCTTTTCAGATTCTCATAACCACTATAAGTGGTAAGCAGTTTTTAAAGGGATTTTTTTTTCAATATTATCTGTAGCTGACATTTGCCTATGGGTAAGTAATGAGCCAAAGGCTTCCTATTAAGGGGATTCCCAGGTAGTTCTCCAGAAATATGCAATGCATGCCTGCCAGCTACATATTGTAATAATCATAATTCCTTCCATTTTTAACATTTTTGTGGAAGTATGTGAATAGCATAATCTATGTTGAGTGAAATAAGCCAGACACAAAAGGACAAATATTGCATGATTCCACTTAAACAAAATATCTAGAATAAGCAAATTCATAGAGATACAAAGTTGGTTAGAGTTTCCCAAGGGCCGGGGGGAGAGGAGAATGGGAGTTTTAGCTTAATAGGTATGGAGTGTCTGTTTGGGGTTGTGGAAAAGTCTAAGAAATGGATGGTGGGGATATTGGTACAACATTGTCCATGTAATTTACACCATTGACGTGCACACTTAAAAATGGTCCCAGTGGGAAATTTTGTATCATATGTTATGACAATTTTAAAAATTGCTAAAATGGCCATTTTTATGTTATATACATGCTACCACAGTAAAAAAAAAGTTTGGTGGTGACTACTCTATATAGTAGCCAGAGTGATTTCTTAAAATATAGATCTGATCATGTTAACACTTTTGCTTCAACTGCTAATTTTTCATTGTCCACAAAATCCCAAATCATGACAGTTCCTACAAGCCTTGAAGGATCTGCCTACTTTTCTGGTTTCCCCTACAACCTACTTCCCCTGTTCCCAGGCATGGGACTCTGTCCCACCCACCTTATGTGAAGGGCTATAGTCTGCTGTTCCCTTGCCTTCACACAACCTCTCAGTTCCAATGTCATTTCCTTCCCTGACACATCCCCACCCCTCTGCACATCCCATTCTAATACAAAAGGTCCATCAGTTAAACTCTTCCTTACACCCTGCATTTTCCATCATGGCACTCTGCTATTACAGCCAACCTCTTACATGCTAAGGTATAACGTCCATGAGGGCATGTTCGCCACTGTAACTCCCAGCACCTAATATGTGCCCAATAAGTATTTGTTGAATGAAAGTTGAAAAGATACCAACACTCACCCCACACTTACTTCCACAGAGTACGAGAGCCTGGAGGATCTGGAGATCACCTCGTGGAATCTCTGGCCTTTCTCTTGTCGGTCTGCCCTGCTCCAGAACACCCCTTGCCTTTAAGACTTAGCCCAAGTAGCCCTCTGTTCTTCCACCAGGCCTTCAGAGACTTCCTTGGACAGTTATTCTCTTTCTCCTGGACTCCCCAGCAAACTCTGAAATATTTATTACAGCACTGATTGATATATAACTACCTATTTCCATTTCTTATTCTGCACTAAGCCTAATTTTTTTCCCCCAGTATTTAGGCCTTGTCGTTCATCTTTGTGAAAGGTGTGAGTGAGGCATTTCATAAGTGACTGGAGATCCTTGGTGTTCTAAGAATTTCTTTTGGGGAGAAAAGTTTCAGCTCGCTTCATTTCTATAATTTTGAAAAACGTTCATCTACCCCCTTAGAGAAAGGCAAACGCTTTGTGTGGGGTAGTTTACTAAGTGTTGTCGTGCGTATTAAATAATGCTTCTATCTTACTCTTCTTCAGAGCTGGCTTTGACAAGAGGGTGGAGAGAATTAATGCTCTGTCTACTTCTGCTTTTTTTTTCTTCCCTGGTAGAACAACTAATTTAAATAAAGAGAGTGAGCAGCGTGGGGGCTGAGTGTAAACCTGCCACAAATAGCAGAGAGTGCAGGGAAGATGCCTTCTTCCACTTGTCTCTTGCTCTTTTTTTAAAAAATTAAAATTATGGTTATTTTTAAAAAAGAGAAGAAAAAGTAAAGAAAGGACATAGCTGATACTTTTTGTGGTAGCTAGACAAAATAGGAAAGAGCCTCAGAAAAATGCTTTCTTTGGGACTTAAGACAGGATGAACGTAAGACAGGGCAAAAGATTGGTTTTGGTGAGGACACCAACCTCATCCAGATCATTCATTTTCATACTTCTTCCTTTCTCTTTGAAAAACTGTCCCAAATCATAGGGTATCCACAGGATTCTACACAGGAGATTTTTCATCTTAGTCCCTGAGCTGTTCAGCCCCTAAGCTTGAATCCTAATAAGGGTTCAATTGCTAACTTCAGTACCAAGAACTGCTGTGGAACAGTTACCATACACGGGCAGAAAAGCCTCCGAGGAGGGCAGTGGAGGAGGGGGTCACGTCTTCACCACAGCAGTTACATAACCACAAGGGGAGCTGCAAAAGCAAAAGGTTTTTCAGCCTTCCTTAAAAAATGTTAAATTCTAAAAATGCCTAAAGGACACCTAACAAGCATATCTGAGTTGTTGGAGTTAGTAGTAAAAATATAACTAGACCTAGAATACTGATTCAACCTAATCGGCTTATGTGGCTGCTGTTTTTTTAAAAAAATTTAAATCCATTTTTTATTCTTTCATAGATTTTAACAATTATACAGAACTTTCAACACGAAGATAGTGAAATCCCAAGGATAAGGTGGTGTATTAGTCAGCCAAAGGGGTGCTGATGCAAAATACCATAAATTGGTTGGTTGACTTTTATAAAGGGTATTTATTTGGGGTAGGAGCTTACAGATACCAGGCCATAAAGCATAAGTTACTTCCCTCACCAAAGTCTGTTTGGAGCAAGATGGCTGCCGACATCTGTGAGCGTTCAGGCTCCCTGGTTTCCAGGGTCTTGCGTCTTTCTGGGTTCAAGATTCCTTCCTTCTTGGGGCTAGCTTCTCTTTCCTCTGTGAGCTTACTTCCCAGGGCTCCAGCTTAGGCTTCAGCATCACATTCCAACATCAAAAACCCTCAATTCTGTCCCTTGCCATGCCTTTTATCTCTGAGTCCTCACCCACAAAGGGGCAGGGACTCAACACCCTAATGACGTGGCCCAGTCAAAGCCCTAATCATATCTTAATCACGCCCAGGTACAGACCAGATTACAAACATAATCCAGTATCCATTTTTGGAATTCATAACCATATCAAACTGCTGCAGATGGTAATATATATGACCTCTTCCATTCGTCATTCAGGATGGAAGGAAATTTCCAAAGGGTTCAATGCATGAGAATTAACACTGGAAAAAATACATATGAAACTTGTTTAAGTGGCTCCACTTAGGACCAGGAACAGCACAGTAAATATAGAACTGTATCATCTTTTTAAAAAGATTGTTGTAATTTTAACCCTCTTATTAAAGAAATATGATTAGTGCCCTAATCTGAAATTCTACAACATACAGGTGGTGAAAGGACACTTAAAATGGATATCTGAACATTGTTTCTCTAGCATCAGCACCTTGTTTCTCTAGCATCTTCACACTCATTCACCAACATTCTTAAAAGGATACATTGCAGATTCTGAAAAATAAAACTTGTCAAACTTTCTTCTTCATATCATTCATTCCTATCACAGTCCTAGTTTGCTAGTAGGTTTAAGGTAGGAATAGAAAGTTTTGGGTTTTTTAAAAGATTTATTTATTTTATTTATTTATTTCTCTGTAATTCCTCATTGCATTTGTCATATCTGTTCATTGTGAGCCCATCTTCTTTAGGAGGCCCCGGGAACTGAACTCTGGACCTCCCGTGTGGTAGGAGGGAGTCACATCCACCTCCCAGAATAGAAAGTTTTGAAATCCTTTTAATTTTCACTGGTCTTAGGGCCTCTGACAGGAGGTCACATTGGAAGTAAACTGATTGAGCAACATCATTAAGTTCACATCAACAAATCGTTGCATCATTTTTTTAAAAGATTTTTTATTTTATTTCTCTCTCCCCACCCCCTCATTGTTTGCACTTGCTGTGTCTGTTCATCTTCTTTGTTGCTTTTAGGAGGCACCAGAAACCAAACCCAGGACCTCTGATGTGGGATGGAGGCACCTAATCAATTAAGCCACCTCCAATCCCTGCTTTGTTCTGTCTCTTATTATGTTTTTCTTCTTGTTTCTCTTGTTGCATTATCTTGTTGTGTCAGTTCACTGTGCCTGCCCATTATGGTAGCTCATTGTCCTGCTCATCCTCTTTAGGAGGCAAAGGGAACCTCTGCTCCCTGCTCTGTTGTATCTCTAATTACGTTTTCCTTCTTGTGTCTCTTGTTGCATCAATTTGCCATGCCTGCCCATTGTGCCAGCTTGCTGTCTTCTTTAGGAGGCACCAGGAACCAAACCACAGACCTCCCATCTGGTAGGCAGGAGCCCAATTGCTTGAGCCACATCCACTTTCCCATTACATCATTTTTATGTGCCAATATTCTGAAAGGTTAAAAAAAGTTTCATGGAAAAATACCTTTCCTGAACAGCAGGCAACTGTAAGAACATGCAATCTGCAAGAATTTAAACAAAGCCATAGCTGAATTCTCTATTGATTGCATCTTTCCTTAAATGTATATAGCTGCTATTTTAAGTAACTTCAGATACTCAGTGTCCTGAAAAAATAGTTATAGGAAAACATGTGCAGTATGCTTCAGTAATGGCAGAATAAATGTCATTTCCTTTTTCACTAACAAGTTATGAAAGTTGACCTACAGACAGTCTCTAAACAAGTTGCATTCCAATAGTTCATTTCTAAGTCACTTGTTAGGAACTTGGAACAATTTCCCATAGAAACAATTTTAGACATGGTGATTTAGATTTCCAGATATGGCCAAAGAACCCATTTGCCCATAAGCAATTTTACTAAAGACCCTAACCACCATATATAATAATATTTTTCTAGAAGAAAATATTTCCTGACTTCTGAATTGGGATTTCTGTAACACATCTTCTCTTGCTCTGGAAGGAGTAGGGGAAGCCCTGAATGCACAGGCTGGTTGGGAGGAGGTGCTGGTGAAAGTGGGAGGGGTGGGAATAAGTAGACTCCTCCAGGACAACAGCAAGGGCTCCGAGATGGGGGAGAGGACTGGTGGGGCCCCCGCCCCAGAGGGCAGTGACCTCTATCACTGTACTTGCATTAAGGAGGATTTGTTTTCTCCTGGCAAAATCTCCCTAAGTATCCAGAATGATGTAACTACTTTCTATTGAGCACACACTAAGGCAAGTGTGTTAATTGCTGGGTCTAAATTATTTCACTTATTTCTCCAAACAATCTCAACATCTCTGAAGGCAATTGTTGTGCCTGCATTTAAGAAAGAAGAGGGAAGTGGACTTGACCCAATGGATAGGGCGTCTGCCTACCACATGGGAGGTCCGCGGTTCAAACCCCGGGCCTCCTTGACCTGTGTGGAGCTGGCCCATGTGCAGTGCTGATGCGGGCAAGGAGTGCCGTGCCACGCAGGGGTGTCCCCCGCCTAGGGGAGCCCCACACGCAAGGAGTGCGCCCCGTAGGGAGAGCCGCCCAGCGCAAAAGAAAGTTCAGCCTGCCCAGGAATGGCATGGCACACACAGAGAGCTGACACAGCAAGATGACACAACAAAGAGACACAGATTCCTGGTGCCACTGACAAGGATAGAAGGGGACACAGAAGAACACACAGTGAATGGACACAGAGAGTAGACAACTGGGGGGGGAGGGGAGGGAAGGGGAGAGAAATTTAAAAAAATAGATCTTAAAAAAAAAAAAGAAAGAAGAAAGGTTTAGGGATGTTAAGTAACTTGCCTAAAGTCACACAGTTAAGAGTCAGGATTTGAACACAAGCCCACTTGACTCTGAATCCACTGTTCCATAGTTAAGGCAGTAAGAATCCCCCTCAGTGAACAGATAGCATTAATTGATTCATTATTAAATGCCTTCTGTGTGGAGGACGTAAGGTGGAGGCATGTGCCTGAAATCGAGTGGACACAACAAAACATACAATCGTGAACATTTAGGTGATTTTTACAAAGCAGTACATGACCAGTGCCAGATGAATTGCCAAAGTTTTAAATTCTCATATAGTTCAGAGCAACAGAGGGAGGCTACCATGAGCCGACGCTATCATGGAAGGTCCCACAAAGGGTGTTGGACTTGAGCTGGTCTTGAAGAAATGGGCTTAGATAGAGGGCAGGCCCAATGAAGGGCCCTAATCAGCAAAATATGCAGGCTAATGATGGTTTAATTAAGAGATGAGACTAGCTTGAGATGTTTGACGTTGGAAAGCAGTTAAAAATAAGATTGGAAAAGTTAACGCCTGAAGGTGCAGAGATCTCTAGCATTTCTTTGTGATAATTTAATTTTTTAAACAATTCATATAATAATAGAGCTCAAAAATAAAATTTATAGAAAGGAATAGAGGAGCCCTCCCCTTCTTCCATAGATCACCGCTGTTAATAAGCTTCCTGTGCATCCTATCAGAGTTTTTGTGCATATACAATTATAAATATATATTTCTATTTTCCCTTTATTAAAATGTAACATGTGGTCTGGAGAAATGGCTTTTAACTTATGATTTAAAATGATTAAGTTTAGTTGTTAACATATAATGCTGTTTCCCAGGGTTCTTTTATTAAATAAATACCAAGAGTTGGGGTCCAGAATAGGGACAGTAACTTCCAGAGGTGGACAAACCCAGAGTCAATTTTGTATCGATGGATCTTTCCTAAGGAGTATGGGCTGAGGTTGGTGAGTTGGATGCTCCTCTTCACTGCTACCACATTACCTTATATTCATCTCACTCTGGTTTTCTTTGCTTTTAATGATTACCTGCTTATGTGTCTGTCTCAGTCATTCAACTGTGAATTCTTTGAGACAAGGACTATAGAGCTTATTTTTTATATAACCAACATATAATATAAAGACTAGCAAATATTAGATATTAAATGAAGGTTTGAAAGATTTACTGGATGTTTGTTGAATGAATGTGAATAACAGGTACTCTTTAGCTGATCTCATCAACAGTCTGGGGTATCTGAATATAGGGGAAGGAATGGTATTTTATTCTATATGGCAATGTAGTTTGGTAAAATACTGTGTAGATGTGTTAAGAAAGATCAGGCAGCAGAGGGAGAAAGAGTGAAGATACGGGGGAGCAGAGGAAAAAATAAAGCAAGGTCTCGGAGCAACCAGGAGGGGTTGGGTCACAGGCAGTGGTGGAGAGGTTTGCCTGAACAGGAAGTATGAAATCATTGTAGGTAGGAGAAGGAGATTGAGATAGTTTTTGTCTGAAGGGCTCGAATTTTTAAAAATTAACAAATTGGAAGAGAATACTGAGGAAAATGGGGTTGAGTGGGGGGGGGACTGAGGAGAGTGGCAAATGTTTGAAATAGTTGTAGGGGCTGAAAGGAAAAGCTGATTGAAAGTAACAGCTGCCTTATAGACTTTCTGGAATAAGGCCAATTATAATTTAAGTAAATGTAAAAACGTTGATAAGCAATGCTGAAAGTCCGTTTGACATTGAAGATTACGAATCTGTAATTCTTCTGTGTCAAATATTACATGAGTTGCTCTGGGCCTTCAGAGATGAAAACTCAACATGCCCTCAAAGAGCTTTTGTGTAGTTGGGACACGGGCATCTGAACCTTCAAAATATTATTTAGTTCCAACATTACCACCTTAAGATTCTAAAATTGTCTTATTGTAACATAGGCAACATTGCAACATAACATGGCTGTCACTGTTTGTAAATATTCTGTCCATGTATGAGAAAAGTTAAGCAACCTGCTAGATACTTTCGGTTATGGTAACGTAAGATAATTTTACTATCCAGGCACTTTATTCCTGAAGCTGTATTGCTCAAATGTTAATATGGCTTCAAAAGAGAAATTACCTTTCTGGACTCATTAAGGGAAGCGTTGTTATAAACAATATATTTTTATCTGTTAAAAGCAGTCAAAGAGGCCTTTGCGCTCGTGTTGGCTTCCCCGGCCGCTGACTGGGCGATGGGCTCCCTTTAGAGCCCCTCGCCGCCGCATAGGGCCTTGTGCCACAGCCGTCTGTTGGCCTTGGGTGGGTGCTTAGGCCACAGTCTTCACCGAGCCAACATATTCCTTTCCGTGGTGTTCTAGTTACACATCTATGGAGTTTCAGAAGGGCAATGGAGATTCCTGCCGGGCACAGCACCGCCTCTACACCGAGAAATGAATTGAAATTCGCTACTACTCCACCAGGAAGCCCCCATTGGAGTGGTCATCCTGGACACACAAGTGTTGAATTGAAATCCGCAGAGCATTTTACAGGAATTCTGACCCGGATGGGGTAAACCTCAGTGCACTTCTCTGTACTGCCCCAGTATTACTGGATGGATGATCGCTGCTTCTTCTTAGGAGGTTCATTTCATGTCCCATTACTCCCAACTTCAAACTCAAAGCACTGAGAATTTCAAGTGCAGTATATTGAGGTAGACTTCGGCTTCTTTACATCATTTCTGTATCAATTTTTGGAATTCTTTCATAACCCCATTGAGTGTTTTTCAACTAAATTTACATGGCTCCAGTGAATCACCCAGCACCTGTGGAAGTCACTACCAGAACACAAGATTTCTTATTACACATAATCCAACCAATGCAACCTTGAGCAAATTTATAGAGGAATTTAAGAAGTATGAGGTTACCATAATAGCAAGAGTATGTGAAGCAACTTACAACACTGCTCTTGTGGAGAAAGGAAATCATGTTCTCTATTACCCTTTGGATGATGGTGTACCTCCATCCTACCAGATTACAGATGACAGGTTAAGTCCTTTAGAAATTAAGTTTTGTGAAGAACCTGGTTGCTGTATTGCTGTTTACTGTGTTGCAGGTCTTGGGAGTACTCCAGTGCTTGTTGCCCTAGCATTGATTTAAGGTGGAATGGAATATGAAGATGCAGTGCCGTGGATAAGACAAAAGCCCTGGGGAACTTTTAACAGCAAGCAACTTTTATATTTGGAGAAGTATGGTCCTAAAATGCGGCTGTGCTTCAAAGATTCCAGTTGTCATAGCGACAACTGCCGAATTCAATGGAATTGGGGTGCCTGATGCTATTGCCTTGGAAGTAGAACTTGAGAGAGGACCTAAATTTGTCATACATATTAGCCAACGTGTTGGTGAGTAAGTCAAATGAAACTTTCACAGGAGTATTGAAAAGCAGTTTCAGCTAATTTGACAGAATTTCAATCTCTATGTTTGGGTTACAATCAGTCTATTTGGACACATAGCAAAAGATTTTTGCTGCTCAGCATTGAAAACGTGTTTATTGTTTGTAACACTTGACCTTTTCTGAAATCATGGAGTACTGAGTTGGTTCTTTTTATTCCCTCCTTATTGCTGTTTGCGCTCTTGCTGTTTATTCTCTGTGTCCAATCGCTGTGTGTTCTTTCCACATCTGCTTGTCTTTTTTTCCTCGGCTTTCTCTTTAGGAAGCACCAGGAACTGCTCCTGGGACCTCCAGTATGGGAGAGATGCATTTAATTGCTTGAGCCACCTCATCTCTTGGTCTGCTACGTCTCTCACTGTTTCTCCTCTGGTGTCCCTTTGTTGCATCATCTTGCTGTGCCAGCTCTCCACCACACGGGCCAACTTGCCATCACCAGGAAGCCCCAGGAATCGAGCCCGGTGCCTCCAACATGGTAGACGGGAGCCCAATTGCTTAAGCCACATCCGCTTCCCAGACTATTGAGTTTTAAGTCTTCTTTTTTTTTTTTTCCTCTATTTTTTTTTAAATGTTACATTAAAAAAATATAAGAGGTCCCCATATACCCCCCACCTCCTTCACCCTACTCCTTCCATATCAACACCTCCCCTACCATTGCAGGGCATCCACTGCACTTGATGAACACACCCCGGAGCACCACTGTACCACTTGGAAACAGTCCACACTATAGTCTACACTCTCCCCCAGCCCACCCAGTGGGCCATGGCAGAACATACAATGTCCAGCATCTGTCCCTGCAGCACCATTAAGTGTCAAAATACCCAGAACAATAATTGTATATTTTTAGTATCATACTGGAACTTAAAGTCCCAGGAATTATGACCAGTCTAGACCTTATTTGGTTTATTCCTTCAGTCACTTCAAACATTGAAAATAGGGCCTACATTGTTACTTTTCTGTTCACTTATGTTTAAATCTCCCACATTTGTACCAGTATATGTGGCAGGTTACAAAACCATTGAATTTTTTTTTTTAAGATTTATTTTTTATTTATTTCTCTCCCCTTCCCCGCCCCCCCCCCAGTTGTTTGTTCTCTGTATCCATTGGCTGTGTGTTCTTCTGTGTCTGCTTGCATTCTTGTCAGTGGCACTGGGAATATGTGTCTCTTTTCGTTGCATCATCTTGCTGCGTCAGCTCTCGTTATATGCGGTGCCACTCCTGGGCAGGCTATGCTTTTTCACATGGAGTGGCTCTCCTTGCGGGGTGCACTCCTTATGCATGGGCTCCCCTACGTGGAGTTCACCCCTGAGTGGCAATGGCACTCCTTGCACGCATCAGCACTGGGCGTGTGCCGGCTTATCATATGGGTCAGGAGGCCCTGGGTTTGAACCGTGGACCTCCCATATAGTAGGCAGATGCTCTATCAGTTGAGCCAAATCCACTTCCCCAACCACTGAATTTTGTTGGATTTTTACGGAGTCTTCTATGGTGATTATTTACTGTCTATCTATAAATCTCATTTTGTGATAATACAGAAACCTCCATTTTGAAAGTCTAAATGTCTTTAATGTCTCCAGACAAAAAAAAAACCTTACAGTTAATTGGTTTACATTTTGGTTACAACTTAAGAGGGATGGCCTGCCAATGAGTAAGAGGGGCTAATAAAAATTTTTTAGTAAAAGTTGTTTTTGTCTTGTGCAGAACATGGAGAATATGCTCTTTAATTTAGTAATCATTTTTAAATGATAGAGATGCTTTGTTAGGGTAGCTACAATAATTCTTAATCATAAAATTTCTGAAATTCTTAAAATTTTTCCATATCTCTTGGAAGTTGTTTACCAACTATTAATTTGTTTTAACTCTGATTTTTTCCCGTTTCCAACCTCTTCAGTAAAAAAAAAAAAAAAGAAAAAAAATCAGGTTTCTGCTATTGAATTCAGCAGACATCTAATATTTTATAGGCCTTCTAAGTTGTGTAACTTAATATTTGGATACTTAATAATTTTTTTTTAAAGATTTTTTATTTATTTCTCTCCTCTTCCCTGCCCCACTCCCCAGTTGTCTGTTCTCTGTGTCCATATGCTGTGTGTTCTTCTGTGTCCGCTTGTATTATTGTCAGCGGCACTGGGAATCTGTGTCTCTTTTTGTTGCGTCATCTTGCTGTATCAGCTCTCCATGTGTGCAGCACCACTCCTGGGCACACTGCACTTCTTTCGTGCTGGGCGGTTCTCCTTACAGGGTGCACTCCTTGTGCGTGGGGCTCCCTTACGTGAGGGACACCCCTGTGTGGCATGGCACACCTTGCACACATCAGCACTGTGCATGGGCCAGCTCATCACATGTGTCAGGAGGCCCTGGGTTTGAACCCTGGACCTCCCATGTGGTAAGCGGACGCTCTTATCTACTGAGCCAAATCCACTCTCCTTGATAATTTATTTTATTATGTAATTGATAAAATGGTGATGTGCATTAATGCTAGATCAACCATATAATTCTGTCTTAGAATGTGTGGTAATAGTTCTGTGGGAGAAATAATTTCACCTGTTTGTAAAAACCTAGTGTGAGAGTTTAAACATCTAAATAATGTAATGAATTTATCATAAAAAAATAAATAATAAATAATTTCTTTTTTTTATTTAATTCATTTTTTTAAAAAATATTACATTCAAAAACATGAGGTCCCATTCAACCCCACTGCCCCATAATAAATAATTTCAATCCTGGTAGATACAAACTGATTTTACTAGGGTACTCAAGTTGACCAAAGACTCAAACCAAATCTCCTCAGATGGAAACTAACCAAGCAAGTTAAACTTGGTCAGGTGTGGGCCCCCGACCTCACATAACACAGCAAACGCATGTAAGTAAGAAATATGCCTATTTAAACACAATAACAACCACAACTGGACAGAAAAAAAATTACATGTCTGTTTAATTTAAATATGTAAAAAGTTCCCATAGTCAATTTTAAGAACATTATGAGAAACAGAATGCCTTCCAAGTTCAGGCTTGCAAAATAACTCACCCTTTCTGCATCAGATCTAGTGTCCACATTGGTAAGGTATATTTTAAAGAGGTTTTTCAGAAAACACTTAGGGCTTTCAAAAGCCAAGAAAAGCTTTAACCTAAAGATACATGAGTATTAACTGCAAATTTTTCTTTTTCATTTATAATTCTCAGCCAAAAGGCAGTCATTTTTACAAATCTGTTTTTGATAATAGAGTCTTAGCTTATTTTATACAAATCATTTTAATAAAAAATTAGAGTTAATTTCTGAAAACCCATGGGAAAAACAATTTTAAAAGTTCTCAAAGTTCTTACTCTTCTTTTCTGTCAAATTCAGATATCGTTTATATTGCCCATATTGCTTTTTGAGGGTCAGTTCTTCATTAGTAGGTACTCTTTCTTTTTTATATTGGTCAAGGAATTCATCCTTAAGACTCCCACAAATGTGAGAACAGACATGTTCAGAAATACTCTTTGAAAGCATTGTCTGAAACAGCACAAAACTGGAAACAAACTAAATCTCCATCCATCTAAATTAAATACAGCATATCTTTACAAAGAAATACTATATAGCAAGTTTTAAAATGTGGTAAATTTATACGACTGACATGTAAAGATGTCCAATAATAGAATTAGATTAAAGACAAAACAGTTGTTGACCAATAAATACAGAATGATCTAATTTTTGTTTTTGTTCCTGTTTTAAAAATATAGTTGAGTACCTTTAGAGACCTAGTCTCAATGTTACATAAATTGTCTAAGAGCATAGAAAATAAAGAAAAACCTCCAAAACTTTTTTATGAAGTATAACATCGATACCCAAATCGTAAAGATAATACATAAAGAGAAAATTATAGACCAATATAACATATGAATGTTGATGCAAATATTCTAGAAAAAAATGTTAGCAAAGAGACTCCATCACCACATTAAGAAAATAATTCATGTGACCAAATGAGTTTTATGCCAGGTATGTGTGATGGTTGAGTATGAGGAAATATATTGCTATAATTCACTTATTAGTAGGTCTAAGGAGAAAGATAAGATTATTTCCATAGATGCTAAAAAAGCCTTTTACAAAATTCAACAACCATTCATTATAAAACATGTTTGAGAAAATAGTACTTGATAAATACTTCCTTAACATTATAAATTACATATTATAAGAAGCCAGCATTTTACTTAATGCAGAAATATTAAATGAATATCTACTAAGGCCAGCAGAAAGGCAAAGAAGTTCACTATTTCTACTACAGCATTATGGGTAGTATTAGTCAAGCAATTTAACAACAGGAAATGAATAGAAGCACAAGAATTGGAAAAGAAGAATTAAAACTATAAATATTTGAGGATGGTAGAGTATACCTGAAAACTCCAGAGAATTAATTATAAAATGAATTTTAACAAAAAAGAATTAAGGAGATAGCAGGATATAAAATTAATATGTAAAATTAATAGCTTCCAGACACATAAATAATAACCACTTAGGAGATAAAATGGAAGAGAAAACTATTTACAAAGGCAAGAAAAAAATACAAAATAGTTAAGAATAAATCTAAGAAGAAAAGTGAAAAATCTCTGTGAAGAAAACTAAAACCCCTGGAAAGACACAAATGGAAAAATATTCCTTGTTCAGAGACATGATGTTTCATCACCATCAAGACATCAATTCTCCTTGATTTATAAATTTAATATAATCTTCAAAACATTTTTCCAAGATTTTTTTCTGGAATTAGAAAACTTGGAACAAAAGTTCATAGATAAAAGTAAACATGTCAGGCTTGCTAGGAAAGTCCTGAAAAGAAAGAGCTATGAGGGAGGACTTGTTCCAGCAGATATTAAAACATACTACAGAGCCTCTATAATTAAAATAGTGTTGTCCTGGAGCATTAATAGATGGACTAATGGACCAGAATAGAAAGTTTTGAAACAGACCCAAGTACATACATAAATTTAGGTTATGATAAAGGTGGTATGTTCAGTCACTGGAGCAAAGATTGACTTTTTAATAAATGGTGTTGGAACTACTGGATAGCCACTTGGAAAAAGATGAAATTAGATCCATTCATCATCTACATACAAGAATAAACTCCAAAATGGATCAGAGATCTAAATGTAAAAAAGTGAACACACATACAACAAAAGAAATACAAATTAAAACTATACAAATGGGGGAAGCGGATTTGTCTTGACGGATAGAGTGTCTGCCCACCACATGGGAGGTCCAGGGTTCAAAGCCACGGCCTCCTGACCTGTGTGATGAATTGGTCCATGTGCAGTGCTGATGCGCACAAGGGGTGCCATGCCACGCAGGGGTGTTTCCTGCGAAGGGGAGTCCCACGCGCAAGGCGTGCGCCCCATAAGGAGAGCTGCCCTGTGGGGAAAAAAAAAAAAGTGCAGCGTGCCCAGAAGTGGCGCTGCACACATGGAGAGCTGACACAGCAAGACGACGCAGCAAGATGACACAGTAAAAAGAGACACAGATTCCCGGGCTGCTGACAAGAATACAAGCGGACACAGAAGAACACACAGCAAATGGACACAGAGAGCAGACAACTGAGCAAGGGGTTGGGCAGGGAAGGGGAGAGAAATAAAAAACAAACAAAAAACTACACTAATGGAACTACACTTTTTCTCACCCATCGGATTAACAAAATTTAAAAAATGATAACATTCTCTGCCAGCAAATCTATGGTGAAACACACACTCATATATCACAGGAATGCAAAATGTTACAACTTCTATGGAGAGTAATTTGGCAATAGATAACAACGGGACATATGCAATTGCCTTTGAAGGAGAAACACCCTGAAATTTGCCCTGAAGATAAAACCTCCAACAAAATTAAAAGTCATATGCACAGCACTATTCATAATGGCATTATTTGTGATTACAAAATAATGGATGTAATCAAATATTTAAACAGAAGATTGGTTAAATAAAATTCGGAATATATGCCAGTAGAATTCTAAGTAGCTAACAATGAATGAGAAAGGATTATAGCAAGATGGCAGCGGACTAAGGAGCTCCTACAGTCAGCTCCTGCTACCGGGCAGTTAGCAAACACCCAGAGCTCTCTGGAGCTAGCTGAAGCACCTGCTTGGGGGTTCCAGGAGGCCAGAAGAGCCTCCTGCAACATTCTTGAAGGAGTGGAAGGAAGAGGCTGCCCATCTGCAGAGAAGACTCTTAAGTAGAGCGCTCCACGGCCCGGAGTCCGGCGCCCATCCTCCACTGGAGGCACAAGGCACCTCGGGAGTTGTTCCGGAGCTGGAATTGAAAGCTCCACTTCCCAAAAGCGGGGGGAAGAGATGGCTGGGCACCAATTTCAGCTACTGATGAGTAAATTCAGTGGGCTACAGTATAATCCTGAGAACAGCTAAAGTTTGAGCCTGTCCAGGTCAGAAAGAGGCAGGGAGCCGCCATCTTAACTCCACGCCTGGCACAAGGGGAAGCAGGACAGACTGAAAAATCCCAGTGCTGGTGGGGACCAGCTTCTTTCCATCCAGGTCAGTCTGCAGGTCCAGCCTAAGACCCAGTGCCTCCTCTGACAGGGAGGAAGCTGCAGGGACCTGCGTCAGCCTCTCCAGGAAACTGCCGGCCAAGCCGTGGAAGCCAGTGATTGTCCTCCTCTGGTGGTGCAAGTCGCCCCAGGAGCTGTTCTGTGACGGGAATTGGAAGCTCCATTTCCCAAAAACAGGGGAGGAGGAGACGGTTGGCCACCAATTTCAGCTACTGATTGGAAGCCTCGGATGGCTAAGGAATAACCCTAGGAATAGCTGGGGTGTAAATTTGTCCAATTCGGAAAAAGGTCAGTGGCCACCATTTTGACTCACCCCCAGCCTGAGGGGAATCCGGGCTGACCAAATACCACAGTGATGGTAAGAATTGGTTTCTTTCACCCAGATCAGCCTGCAGCCCGCCTAGGCTTCAGTTCCACCTCTGGCAGGGAGGAGGCTGGCTAGCTCAGCACCAGTCTATCCAGGTAACTGAGGGTACCTCTGGCTGGCACTAACTGAATAATTAAAAGTCTACTGGGGCAACTGTGGTCATCATGGACCTGTACTACACAGATTACTGCCCACACCTGCAGCTTCATCCATGCCCCAGGTAGGGGAGAAAGGGGTGTGAAGCTTCATCAGTCTCTCTGGGCAATTACAGTCTAGGCCTGCACGACTTGGATTATTCCACACAACTGTGACTCTGTCCCTACCTCCGGGAAAGGAGAAAGTTGGGAGAAGCTTCATCCATCCCTGGGGCAATGAGGGCAGCTTGAGCCTCCACAGTTTATAGCACCAATTACATCCTTGGCTCCTACTGCACAACCAGCAAAGGAGAAAGGGCAGGAAGCCCTAAACTCAAGAGAAAACCTGCATCCAGAATACTCTAGTAATCCAGATGCCAAGACACCAATCAAAGATTACAATCCACACCAAGAAACAGGAAGCTATGGCCCAGTTAAAGGAAAAAGATAAGCCTCCAGATGACTTAAAGGAGTTGAGACAACTAATTATAGATGTTCAAACAAAATTCCTTAATAAATTCAGTGAGAAGTCTAAACAGATTAAGGATATTAAGAAGACATTGGATGAGCACAAAGAAGAATTTGAAAAGCATACATAGAAAAAGAGCAGATCTTATGGGAATGAAAGTCGCGATCAATGAAATTAAAAAGACATTGGGATCATATAATAGCAGATTTGGGGAGGCAGAAGAAAGGATTGGTGAGCTTGAAGAAATGGCCTCTGAAAGTGAACATACAGGGAAGCAGACTTGGCCCAATGGATAGGACTTCTGCCTACCACATGGGAGGTCCGCGGTTCAAACCCCAGGCCTCCATGACCCCTGTGCAGCTGGCCCATGTGCAGTGCTGATGCGCTCAAGGAGTGCCATGCCACTCAGAGGTGTCCCAGAGGCGCCTCGGGGAGCCCCACACGCAAGGAGTGCGTCCCGTAAGGAGAGCCGTCCAGCATGAAAGAAAGTGCAGCCTGCCCAAGAATGGTGCCGCACACACAGAGAGTTGACACAAGACAATGAAATAAAAGAAACACAGATTCTCAGTGCTGCTGCTAAGGATAGAAGCAGTCACAGAAGAACATGCAGCAAATGGAGACAGAGAGCAGACAACTGGGGGGGAATGGGGGGTAAGGGAAGAGAAATAAATAAATCTTTAAAAAAAAAAAGTGAACATACAAAAGAACAGATGAAGCAAAGAATGGGAAAAATTCAACAAGGTCTCAGGGAACTAAATGACAGCCAGAGATGTGCAAACATATGTATCATGGGTGTCCCAGAAGGAGAAGAGAAGGGAAAAGAGGCAGAAGGAATATTTTTTAAAATGTTAGAAGATTTCCCAACCCTATTGAAGGACATAGATATCCATGCCCAAGAAGCACAATGTACTCTCATCCGAAAAAATCCGAATAGACCAACTGCGAGAACACATACTAATCAGAATGTCAAATGCCAAAGACAAAGAGAGAATTCTCAGAACAGCAAGAGAAAAGCAATGCATAACATATAAGGGATACCCACTAAGATTAAGTGCCGATTTCTCACCAGAAACCATGGAGGCAAGAAGACAGTGGTCTGATATATCTACATTTTTTTTTTTTTTTAATTTTTCTCCCCTTCCCTGCCCCCCATTTCCCTCAGTTGTCTGCTCTGTGTCCATATGCTGTGTGTTCTTCTGTGTCCACTTGTATTCTTGTCAGTGGAACTGGGAATCTGTGTCTCTTTTTGTTGTGTCATCTTGCTGCATCAGCTCTCCATGCATGCAGTGCCACTCCTGGGCAGACTGCACTTTTTTCACACTGGGTAGCTCTCCTTGTGGGGCACACTCCCTGTGTGTGGGGCTCGCCTATACAGGGGACACCCCTGCATGGCATGGCACTCCTTGCGCATATCAGGGCTGTGCATGGGCCAGCTCATCACACAGGTCAGGAGGTCCTGGGTTTGAATCCTGGACCTCCTGTGTGGTAGGCGGACACCCTATCCATTGAGCCAAATCCGCTTCCCTGACATAGTTAAGATAGTATGAGAGAAAAAGTTACAGCCAAGAATTTTATATCCAGCAAGACTGTCTTTCAAAAATGAGGGCAAGATTAGAATATTCATAGATAAACAGAAACTGAAAGAATTTCTAAGCCAGAGACGAGATTTTCAGGAAATACTAAAGGGCGCGCTAGATCCTGAAAAGAAAAGACAGGTGAGAGAGGTCTGGAAGACTGTCTAGAAATGAAGATTATATCAATAAACATAATTGAAAGTATCAAAAGAGTGGTGAAAATAAAATATGACCGATAAAATTCAGGTAGTCAGGAATAAACTTAAGCAACAATATAAAGCACTTGTATTCAGAAACCTGCAACCCAATCTTAAAAGAAATTTAAAAAGTCCTACATAATTGGAGGAACACCCATGCGCATGGATTGGAAGCCTAAATATCATTAAGATGTCAATTCTACTTCAATTGATATACAGATTCAATGCAACCCTGATAAAAAGTCCACCAGCATTAAAAAAAAATTGAAAACACAATTAGTAAATTTATTTGGAAGGGTAAGGGGTCCTGAATAGCCAGAAGCATCATAAAAGGAAAAGTGAACCCTCATCTCCAGACTTTATTCAAGCTATAGTGGTAAAAACACCATGGTACTGGCATAAAGACAGACACATAGACCAATGGAACCAAACTGATGGCTCAGAAACAGACCCTCACATGTGTGGTCAAGTCATTTTTGAATAGCCTGTCAAACGCACACAGCTTAGGCAGAACAGTCCATTCAGCAAAATGGTCCTGAAAAAACTGGATTATCTATAGCCAAAAGAAGGAAAGAGGACCCCTATCTCACATCTTATCCAAAAATTAACTCAAAATGGATCAAAAACCTAAAAATAAAAGCAAGAACCATGAAACTTCCAGAAGAAATTGTAGGAAAGTATCTTCAAGACCTAGTGGTGGGTGGTAGATTCCTAACGGAGATAAGAGAAGGACTGAGATGGACTACTGATGTTTAATGTATGTAGAAGTTTTAATTAGCTTTCTGTAAAAGTGTGGAAAGGTATAGAATGGATGGTAAAAATAGTAAAAGCTAGTTTATAAATAGGGATATGGCTGAAAATGGTAGTCTAGGGATGTAAATGCCAATTGACAGAATGCTAGAGAATAATCTAGGAACTGAATAGCACAGTAAATCAAGAGGTGGATGAGAATTGTTACAGACACAAGAGTGTCCTTTGTGACCTAGAGCAAATGTGTATCACTACTGCAGGGTGTTGGGAACGCATGGGAAAAATACAACTGGAATGACCTATGGGCTGTGGCTAGCAGTAATAATATAATATTCTTGCATTTATGCCAAAGATGTACTGTGTTGATAATGAAGCAAAATGGAAAACGTGAGCCAAATGTATACCATGGACATGGTAACAATCAGATGTTATCTATCTGTAACAAATATTTCACCAGAGTGTGGTGTGTTGATAGAGGGGTATTGCTTGGGAATTCTGCATATGTGCATGATTGTTTTATAAGTTTACAACTTCTGTCATAAAAAAGATATTTAAAAAATAATAATAAGGTGTGTTAGGGGAAAAATACACCAAATGTAAGATAAGGACTATAATTAGCAGTAAGATTTTGACAATATTTTTTTGTAATTTGTAACAAACATCTCATGACAATGCAAGGTGTTGGTGGAAAGTTGATGTATGGGACCCCTGTATGACGTTATGCATGTTTGCTTTGTAAGTTCACTACTTTTACTATACACTTAATTGTTTATGTATGTTCATATACAAATGACAAAGATAATAATAGGGAGGGTTGGGGGGAAATACTTTGGTTAGTAGTAATATTTTGACAATGCTCTTTAATCATTAGTTAAAAAGGTTTAACAACAATGTAAGGTGTTGGTGGTAGGGTGAGTTATGAGAGTCCTGTATGATGTTATATATGTTTGTTTTGTAAGTTCACAACTATTACTATGCACTTATTGTTTATGTAAGTTTGTGTGTGGGTGATATATTTCAAAATTAATTTTTAAAAAATGAATGAGAAAGAGCTGTTAACTATATAGTGCAATTACCAAGAGTATATATAACTTTGTATATTTTTGACGTTTGGAATAACACTAATGTTGTACATATTCAAAAATAAAATTAAATCAACCGGATTGTGGGAAGGGGAGGGGGAAAACATAAAATTGAGCAGAAACAGACCCAAATTAACCCAATTTTAGTTTAACTGAAAGAGTGAAGGGGGGGAAACGAATCCAAGTAACATTTGCAAACCATATACTCTCCTCTAAAGAAAAGACTTGCAAACAGATCCTCAACTCTCCTTAGTAGTATTACTACTACTGATTACTATTAGTATTTTTCATAGTGGTACAGGTTTAGCAGGATTGAGAAAATGTAAATATATTGCTGTGGTTAGGAGCCAGGCTTCTCACTATGGAAGGAGAAAAATATATATAAAAAGTGGGTGTGGGGAGAGGTTTCAGCTTCCATGAAGGGTCTTGGAACGTGCTGGTCACAGAAAACAAGGTCCTGCTGTACTTGATATTCAGGCATACTGGCTAGTCATTTTATACATACCATTTCAGTACTACATGACACAGAATTGAGGAAGAACAATCCCAAGAGATATATTAGATTTTAAAATTGTGATAACTTATATACAACATAACATTTTCCATTTCAACCAACTTGAAGCATACAATTTGGTGGCATTAATTACATCCACAATGTGAGCTACCATCCCTGCCATTATTACTTCTGCCATTTTGCTATTTGGTCTTTGTAAGTCTTTCACTTTTTTTGCCCCTCAATTCTTCCATTACTTTTAAATGTATTTGATTTTTTTTTTTTTTTTTTGGTAGTGTACCATTACATTCTCATTTCTTTCTGTATATATTTTTTCTATATTTTCTTTGTGGTTACCCTTAGGAGCGTAAACATCCTAACAATCACGTTTGATTCACTACCAACTTGCCTTCAGTAGCATACACACAGACATACATACACACACAGTTTCTATCCATCCAGCTCCACCTTTTCGTTGTGCTTCTGACAAATTATATCTTCATGCATTGTGTTCTAAAACTATAGATATAATACTTGTTTTTTTACTTTCCCCTTCCCCTCTGCCTCCACTGCCCTGCTGTTTTTGCTTTCTGTATCCATTTGCTGTGTCATCTTTTGTATCTATTTCTCTTTTTGTCTTCTCTTCTTGTCTTTCTCCTCTAGGATTCAGAGGGATTCAATCCTGGGGACCTCTGATGTGGAGAGAGGTTCCCTGTCAGTGGCAACATCTCAGTTCCTGGTCTCTGCTGCGCTTCACCTTGACTCTCCCCTTCCTTTCTTCTGTTGTATTATCATCTTGCTGTGTGACTCACTCGCGTGGGCACTCAGTTCACCATGCAGGCACTGGCTTGCCGCGCAGGCACACTTTCTCTTTCTTTTTCACCAGGAGGCCCAGGGAGCGAAACCGAGTCCTCCCATATGGTAGGAGGAGGCCTTATCACTTGAGCCACATCTGCTTCCCTATCATTACTTTTTATGCATTTGCATTTTAGAACCTGTAAGAAGTAAAAAAAAGTAGAGTAACATACCAGAAAATACAATAAACTAGTATTGGCATTTATAATTACCGATATGGGTATCTTTGACAGAGGTCTTTACTTCTTTATGTCACCTTTGATCCACTGTCCAGTGTCCTTTCCTTTCAGTAAGAATTCCCTTTAGCATTCCTTGTAGGACAGTTTTAGCAATAATGAATTCCTTCAGTTTCTGATATCGGGAATGTTTTAATCTCTCCCTCTTTTTTTGAGGTCCCGGGGCTGGGGATTGAAGCTGGGACCTCGTAAATGGGAATCCAGCTCTCAACCACTGAGCTACACTAGCTCCCCCATTATTTTTTTTCCCTATTTGCTTGTTAGGTTTGTTTTTAGGAGGTATTGGGGATAAAATCCAGGACCTTACATGGGAAGCAGGAGCTCAACCTCTGAGCTACATCTTCATCCCAATGAGTTTTTTCATTTGCTTGCTTTTAGGTCTTCCGTGTGGGAGGCGGGATCAACCGCTTGAGCCACATCTGCTCCTGAGTTGGCTTTTATAATAGGGAATAAGTAAAAGCTTATAGTTCTGAGGTTGTGAAAAAGTCCACATCAAAGCATTCTTAAGAGATACGATCTTTCCAGAGTTTGGTTACTGGAGATCCTGGACTCCTTCCACATGGCAAGGCACATGGAGGTATGTGCTTCTCTTCTGGGTCTTGTTTCAGCTTCTGGGTGCTCTGTCTGTGGCTTCCTCTTCTGGGTTCCTCTATGGCTCCTGGATTTCTTTTTCTCTGTTGCTTTTTCTCTGTACGTCTGCATGTTTCTCCCATCTATAAAAGACTCCTGCAAGAGGACCCACCTTGGGTTATGCCTTACTGAGGTAAGCCAATAAAAGGCCCACAACCGAATCCAATCCAATCAGTAAGTCCCACACCTACAGGAATAGATTAGCTTTAAGAACATGACCTTTCCTGGGATCCACCAAAAGCTTCAAAATGTCACAGTTGACATTTATTTTCTTTTAGCACTTTAAATATGTTGTCCCATTGCCTTCTTGCCTCCGTGGTTTCTGATGAGAATTTGGCATGTAATCTTATTGGGACTCCCTTGTACATGGCATGTTGCTTTTCTCTTGCAGTTTTCAGAACTCTCTCCTTGATCCTGGCATTTGACAGTTTGACTACTATGTGTCTAGGCATAGTTCTCTTGAGTTTATTCTGTTTGGGTTTTGTTGGCCTTTATGAATTGGTTTATCGTGTCTTTTGATACATTTGTAAAGTTTTTTGCAACTATGTCTTTGAATATTCCTTCTGCCCCTTTCACTTTTTCTTCTCCTTTGGAGGTTACCATAATGCATATATTGACATGCTTTATTGTGTCCCACAGGTCTCTTAGGCTCTGTTTGCTTTAATTTTTTCCTTCTGCTCCTCAGCCTGAATCTTTTTTTTTTTTTTTTTGTCTTGTCTTTAAGTTCACTGATTCTTTCTTCTGTCAGCTCCAATTTGCTGTTGAAATTCTCCAGGGGATTTTTTATTTCAATTATTGTGGACTTCAACTTCAGTATTTCTGCTTGGTTCTTTTAAAAAAAATTTCTATCTCTTTATTGAGATTCTCATACTATTCATTGTTTTTCCTCATATCCTATAGTTCTTTCTCCATGCTTTCCTTTCTCTCCTTGAGCACACTGAATATCATTTTTTTGTTTGCTTTCTAATTTTTTTAATTGTCTATTTTTTTAAAGATACATAGAACATAAATAATGTTACGTTAAAAAATATAAGATGTTCCCATATACCTCCCCTCACCCCCACCCCCACTTCTCCCAAATCAACAACCTCTTTCATCACTGTGGCACATTCATTGCATTTGGTGAATACATTTTGGAGCACTGCTGCACCACATGGATTACAGTTTACGTTGTAGTTTACATTCTCCCCCAGCCCATTCAGTGGGTTATGGCAGGATATATAATGTCCAGCATCTGTCCCTGCAATATCAATTCCAAGTCCCAAAAATGTCCCCACATCATATCTCTTCTTCCCTTTCCCTGTCCTCAGCAACTACTGTCTTCACATCAATGATACAATTTCTTCCACTGCTAGAGTCACAATAGTTCTATAGCAGAATACCAGTAAGTCCAATCTTGGGGTCTAAGCCTCCTCTCGATTTAGAGATAGATTGGACATCACCATCCCAGGGCCCACAGGATGAATATCTTTTTTTTTTTTAAGTGTTTGTCTGGTGTGTCCAAAACCCGATCCTCTTCATTGATGGTTTCTAAATTTTTATCTTGTTTCTTTGGCTACTACATTTCCTGTTTGTCAGGTAACTTTTGTTGCACATTGTCCATTTTAATATTTTAAAGTTTTACCCCTGGGATTTAGTTCCTGATTTGTCTGACCCATAATTTTGTATACAGCTAGTGATAGGACATAGATTCCCTTGAGTGCCAGGAGCTAACAAAAACAAAAAACCAAGGCAAAAAAACCCTTAAGTCTTTGCAAATTGACTGCATTTGTGGTACTCTACTATGAAGTTTAGTGTCCTATCAAGATCAGCTCAAGACTAAAGTGGAGTCCTCTCCTTTTTTTTTTTTTTTTTTTTTTTGAGCCTGCAGTCTTCTGGGCTTGTGCTTGCTCATGGCTTTAGGAATTCTGCCATTTATAGAAATTTGAATGCCCTCTCTAATCCTTATTAGAAATGCCTAAAAGCAGGTAATCCTTTGCCTCAGGCTGCTTTGACTTAATTGTCAAAACACTGCTTTAGCTATCTGCAAGCTCTTCCTGCCTGCAGAGTAAGTATTCAGACGGTGAGCCAGAGATGAGCTTCCTGATTCAGTCTTTCAGGCTGCCACCTGCTAGACTGGCAGTCATACAGGTACCCCAGTATGTGTATAGAGTTTACTCTGCTCCCCAGATCAGGGCCAGGAACCCACAATGAGAGTGAAGGATGGCTCCACACCCTATCAAGGGAGGGGTGGAGAGGTACTACCAAGGACACCAGGACCTTCTACCATTTTTTTTTTTTTTTTTTAGGTACCAGGGGCCAGGGATTGAACCTGGGACCTCATATATAGGAAGCTGGCACCCAATCACTGAGCTACATTGGCTTCCCTGAGTTGGTTTTTGTTTGCTTGTTTGTTTCTGTTTTCAGGTAGCACCAGGAATCGAGCCTGGGATCTCCCATATAGGAGGCGGGACCTCAACTATTTGAGCCACATCTGCTCCCCCTTCTACCATTTTAAAAAGATGAGTTTTCTGGTTTCAGCATTTGTCCAGTTACTAAAAACCCTTTAACTGTTTTGCAGAGTTTTGAGGAAGATGGCTCTGCCAGTTTTTGTGTTGGGGGAACAGAACCCTGGAGCATCTTTTGCTACCATCTTGGCCTGGGGATTGAGACTTTCATTTCTAACAAGTTCCTAACGATGCTGGTGCCCCTGGACTTTGAACATCATTGTTTCAGTGTATCTGGTGGTCAATCTGTCAAAAACAAGAAGACTGCAAAGTGTTATTCCTGCCTTAAATCTGACTCCAACTTATTTGTATAAAACAAATGAGACAAAACTGCAAAGCGTACTATGTATCAAGTCACCTTTGACATTTTTGAGCAGTACTTCCATGTGGAAGAGCTCAGAAGGCTGTAACTTGCAAAGACTTGTGGCAAGAGTTCATCAAAGCCATGTGAAATCTTACACGAAGATCATTAGAATCTCAATAACAGAAAATCTACCTTTGATAAGATGCTCTTATATATGGATTGTAAACAGATTTTACTAATGTTATATATAGTAATAACAACAGATCTTCCCAGATAATCTGACTAGATCATGCAAACATTTGGCCATGTGGCCTTATCTATAGATTAAATATAGAACAAGGGCAGTTACCCAAGTTAAATCACTCCCTTTACTTTTCCTTACCCCAAACAAAAAATTATTCTCCATTATATTGGGTGAAATAAAGGACTGGTTAAAAATACGGGCTCTGAAATTAGACTACTTGGAGTAAAATCTTGGCTCCAGCACTTACCCACTGCCTCATAATGGGCAAATTGTTCAACTTCCTTATGTTTCAATGTTCTCATCTCTGAAAGGAGTATAATAGTTATGCCTGCCTCATTGCATTGTTATTAGGAGAAAATACAGTTTAGGCACTTAGAAAAATGCCTGAAAGATAAAAAGAGATCAGTAGTTCTGTAAAGAATATAGGGATCAGCAAAGTCTATTATCTATCTATATACACAGAGAATGTGTATATATACATATATAGTTGGCCACTTTTTCTGAGCTTATAAGCAACACATGCACACACAAAATTATATTTTCACTGCCTCTTTGCCTGCATGTATCTCTTCTAAACAGGCACTCTCCTGGGCAGTAACCATGCCTTTGTACCCCTCATGGTACTTAAAACAGAGAAGCATAATAGATAATGACAACTGACTTATTTACTAGTCTCAGTGAAGCCACTTAGTACTATTACCAAAGACAAGTCTCTTTGGCTCTTCTAGTTGTAAACTAAGAGGAATAAACTACAATGATCACCTAAAGTTTTTCCACTTCTAAGATTTTAAGATGTATACTTTACCAGCAGTGACAAAAATGGTGGGGTCTCAGGGCTCATGTTCCTCTGAGCTGACACTAACTTAAGGGTTACGCTTCTTTTTTTGGGGGCAGTGTCAGAGTCATTCTTTCAAAACCTAAAAATTTGTTAGAAGGCAAAAATCAACTGGGAATTAAATGTATTTAAAAGTCAAGTCTGGGGAGCAGATGTAGCTCAGTGGTTGAGTGTCTGCTTCCTATGTACAGGGTCCCAGGCTCAATTCCTGATTCCTCCTAAATAAATAAATATCAAGGCAGTGAACACAGTAAATTCTGTTCCACCTTCCTCATCCCAACCACCCCTGCCAAGTAATTCTGTACCAGGTTAACATATTTATTTGGGATTGCTGGAAGTAAATTTGATTATTAAACACACTATTCTTTGCTAAATTTCTTAGGGTAGAATTCTGGTAGATATATGTTGTACATAAACGATGAGGACTGATAAATAGCCAACGTCAAAGAACTGGAAAAGCATCTTAAAACGTAAACAACTTGTTGCTTTTTATCAAGTGGTATTGAACTCGAGTCAGTTTGTCAACTTGGAAAAAAACTGTGACTTAAATTCTATTTAACCAGTACTACTCATCTCTAGCTAATTTGTTGCCACACGGAATGAGGACCTGGGATAGCCAAATCATCCAATTTCCAGTACAAAGTAAGAATCTCAATTTTCATGTGACATTTTAGTACGAATATTGGCAACTAATTTAAAGAAAAAATAAAATACAGTTCAAGCAAAATAACATATACTTTGCAGGTCATATCTAGCCCACAGGCTGCCACTTTTTGACCATTTAAGGGTTGGCAACTTTTTCTATAAAGGGCTAAATGGTAAAAAAAAAAAAAAAAAAAAAAAATTAGGATTTGTGGGTCACATATGGTTTCTGCTGCATATTTCTATTTTTCACAATTAAAAAATGTAAAAACATTCTTAGTTCAAGGGCTATAAAAAACAGGCCTTGGATTTGGACCATGGGGTAGGGTGTAGTTTGCCAGTCTCTGTTAATAGAAACCATCAATTAGACTTGAGATTCAACAAGTACTTTGGAAGACAGCCACATTGTATGACCTCTATCTCTCTATTTCTCCCCCCTCCCTAACTCCCTTGCTGCTTTTTTTTTTCTTTTCCCCTGTTTGTGTCCATTTGCTGTGTGATTTTCTGTGTCTGTTTTTTTTTTTTTGGCTTCTCTTCTTGTTTTCTCCTCCAGGCTTCACCAGGATTCAATCCTGGGGACCTCTGATATGAGAGAGAGGCTCCCTGGCACTTGCACCACCTCAGTTCCTGGTTTCTTTTCTTTTCTTTTTTTTTTTTAAGATTTATTTTATTTATTTCTCTCCCCTTCCCTCCCTGTTGTCTGCTCTCTGTGTCCATTCGCTGTGTGTTCTTCTGCATCTGCTTGTATTACCAGGCGGTACTGGGAAACTGTCTGTTTTTTGTTGTGTCTTCTTGCTGTGTCAGCTCTCCATGTGCGGCGCCACTCCCAGGCAGGCTGCGCTTTTTTCACACAGGACGGCTTTCCTTGCCGGGCGTACTCCTTGCGCATGGGACTCCTCTACGCAGGGGACACCCTGGGTGGCATGGCACTCCTTGCACATGTCAGCACTGTGCATGGGCCAGTTCACCACATGGGCCAGGAAGCCTTGGTATAGAACCCTGGACCCTCCATATGGTAGGAGGAAGGTCTATCAGTTGAGCCATATCCGCTTCCCAGTTCCTGGTTTCTGTTGCATCTTGCCTTGACTTTCCCCTGTATCTCTCTTTCGTTGCATCATCATCTTGCTGCATTGATCTCTGCACAGGCCTGGGCATGCCTTTACCAGGAAGAACTGGGGATTGAACCTGGGTCCTCTCATATGGTAGACAGAAGCCCAATTGCATGAGCCACATCCACTTCCCACAAACATTTTTTTTTTAAATTAAGCTTGTTTATTGAAATATAGTATGTATAAATTCACTACAATGGGTCATTTCATAATGTAGTACATTTTTTTCCTGGCATATACATACTATCTAGAAAGAATATCCTGAGAGGGAGTTAATGTATAACTTTGAGACAACATTCCAGTCACATTTAAGTGCTCTTACAAATATATTAGCTGAAAATGTTTTATGTTTGTTTTTTTTTAGGTATTTTATGTCAATCATGTTCTTAAAAAACCAGAATACACATTTATAACGTAAGAGTTTCCTGCTTAAAGGTGATTCTTGTTTCTTGGCTGGCAATTGTACTCATTTTCTTTTTAATCCTTCAAAGAGAATCATGTTTGATAAAGTGAAGGATTATAGCATCATTTCTCAGACAAGTCAAGAACTTTATAAACCCACAAGACTGAGGTGAGGTGGCAAACAGAGGAAAAGTTATATCCAATTCCATCCTTACAGGGTTCTTTGGTCCTGGCCCAACTCCAAAGTGTCTTGTAGAATCTAATTTGTAATCTGATTCTTAGATGTATCCAAAGTGAACTAAATTTCAGACTAGTAGCAAAACCAACCTAAGACTAAAGATTACCTTGAGTATTGCTGGACCAACGTACCTGAGCTTACTAATTAATATCTCTAATTTCAGACAAGAGCAAATCCAAAAGCAGTTCTTAAAGATTAATTTAAAAATAGTGGTGTGCTATTGCCAGATTGCACTTTTTGTGAAAGCTGTTAATTTTAACAGCAAGTCCCAACTGTTAAACACAGCCATAATTATATAAATTTAGGGTTAACTATATTTTTTTAAAAGTACTAAATACTTATAACGCATTACTTCCCAATTATTTTACTACACTTTACTATTATCTATGTTCTTGAGGTTATTTTTATCTATTGTAACTGTACCTGTATGGTAGAAATACTATATAACGTTGCTTTACTGAGCATCTTTTCTCAACTCTGCATTGTCTTCACATTGGTATCCTGAAACTGGCTTTGGTGGAAGTATCTGAATGATGCCCCAGTGTTCATCATTCCCCACCCTACCAGCACACCACCAGCTTCAGAAAGTGCCATGGGACTCTGATGAGGTCATGTACAGACCCTATCTCACGCATTCTAGGGCAAGTCTCATGAAATGGAGATCCAAATCTTTAAATAAATATTTATAAAACAGCATCTTTTATGGATCATTAGAAATGACTTCCTTTTTGAACATACACACCTTCACTCTAACAAGCACATTGCCACTTAATAAATAGCAACCTGGTCTAAGAAACTTTGCAATTCCCACAACTAGTGTTTCAGGGAGTAGATAATTGGGTTTTTTTGGTTTGTTTTTTGTTTTGGCCTTTGTCTCTTTCATCAAATACTTTCTTGTAGAGAAAATATGCTGCCCAAAGGCAATATAAAGTGGCCTCAAGAACAAAGATGGACCAATCTACTACCCACCTCTAGGAAGTGATTAAGTAGCCCCAGGGCAACTCCAATGCAATACAAAGGCCAGAATCAGTAACAAATGATTTGGATACCACATGGGTCATTTTGGACATATGGAGTATTTCATTAAAGTTACTTAAAAGAATATCTAACTAGAAGAGTATGAAAAAATTTAAGGCAGTAAATGGAATTACCATAACAGGTTTAATTTTTTAAAAGAATTTGTTTTGGAGTGACTGTAAATACTTTGAACAGCTAAGCTGAACTGGAAAAATATACATGGGATATAAGTTATTTTTAACTTACTCTTTTTAGGTAATTACAAAAAAAAACCTCTGAATACTATAAAATTGTGATGTGTAACGTAACATCACTCTAACATAACATTTTACAAGTAGTGCTGAATCAGAGTAAAAGGCCATGTTCTTGTTCTTTTCAGTAGAAAGGCATCAAAACTCAAGACACAGGAAGCGGATCTGGCTCAACAGATAGAGTGTCCGCCTACCCCATGGGAGGTCCGTGGTTCAAACCCAGGACCTCCTGACCAGTGTGGAGATGGCCTAAGTGCAGTGCTGATGAGCGCAAGGAGTGCTGTGCCACACAGGGGTGTCCCCTGAGTAGGGAAGCCCCACGCTCAAGGAGTGCACCTCGTAAGGAAAGCTGCCCAGTGCAAAAAAAGTGCAGCCTGACCAGGAGTGGCACCGCACGCATGGAGAGCTGATACAGCAAGATGACCCAACTAAAAGAGACACAGATTCCCGGTGCCACTGACAAGAATACAAGCGGACACAGAAGAACACACAGCGAATGGACACAGGAAGCCATGAAAGGGAAGAGAAATAAATAAAAAATAATAAATCTAAAAAAAAGAGAACCTCAAAAGACATAAGAAAGACCAACTTTATTTTTTCAGTAGGAAACCTGCAAATATGATACAGTACACTGAGTATCAATCATGCATATTTCCTACCAAATACTGAGAAATAGTAAAGCAGCCAATAGGTTTTTAAAGGTTATTCCAAGCATTTATGTGCATGTACAGGTACATGATAGTCTTCAAATGTACACTAAGTTGTTCTTAATATTTAATATTTGGATGACACTAAAAAATGTTATCATTGCATGGCTTTGCTATCGGAAAAATCATTTGTAAACTTGAATTTACTTAGGTGGATGGCTTTACTTGCCTTGTCCTACTTTGCTGACAAAGAACATGGCTATCAATCTGTTTTCCATCTATTAAAATGGGTGAAGAGCATCTGCACTTTATGCTTTATTTAAATTAATAAAATGATAAGCACAGTTACAGGTAAATAACATTTCAATACATTTTGTTGGATAATATAAAATAATTTACATATTCATAATTATATAGATCCTTTATCACCATTGAACATTTTAGTCTATGTAGTCAAAGTCTTCTGGAATTCCAAAGTTTTTATCAATTTTATTTTCTTCAAACCCAAATTTTCTTTTGGCCCAAGATTTTATTGCAAATATGTTATCTATAAAGAAAATTGAGAAATACATTTGAGATTTGAAAACATAATTATAAAATAAGCAAATAAATTGTCATCATAGTTCTTTTACCTCCTTCTATTACTTCTGGAAGAGTTAAATAGTTATCTGTACTATTGAGATTAATGGCAGTTAAAAAAAAATAAAGCATCTAACAAGTAGAGATCTCATTTTAAAATTTGGTATGTTAATTACCACTGAAGAATACTTGACTTAAAAATAACCCAAACACAGGAAAAGGCCAATGGTACTTTTTCCCAATTTCTACAGGAGAGGTCAGAATTCTGTTACATCAGGAATTAGAGTCACCCTTGCTCCCAAAGGGAACACATTCTCTCCAAGACTGGCCTCCAGTCAGAGAGACTCTACTCTCCCACCACGCAGAGTAATGGCTTCCAGACAATCAGGTCAGAGTTGGGGAGAAGGGATGAGGAGGAGAAAGGGGTACTCTGCTCTTACGATTATGACAAGAATAGATTGTCCTCAGCATTCTAGGGGAAATTTAAAATGTAAAAAAATGGAATTAATGGAATTTATCCCAAGGAAATAAAAAAACTGTATACAAATATGTATGACCAAGGATTTTTATCCCAGTGTAATAATAGAAAAAATAAAAGCAATCTAAAGTCTAATAATTGGGAAAATGCATTTCATTTTCTTTAATATACATATACCAGTTTTATAAAGAAAATGCATAATAAACATAGAAAAATAACAGTAGTGTTTTATAGTTTGTCAGAGTATTCCATAAAAATGTCAAGCACTGTAGCAGTGATAATGAAGTAAGGGGGTAAAATAAGTTCTTTTGGAGTTTGAGTACCCTTTTTAAAAAACAAAGTTATTTCAAAATTCCAAATACTCTGTACCCACACCAAACAGCAACTGATTACTCTTTACCATATTATTTCTATGGAAGTTTAATTCCAAGTATCAAATAACCATAAATAAATTTCTGGAATAAAGTTCATTTATAAGGAGAACACGGATGCAACAATAGAGTTAACAAAACATTCTCATTTCTTTCAATTAGAGAGTTATAGAATGTCAACTGATATTAAAATGAATCTTTACTTCTTCATCACAATCTAGGAATACTAAACCAACACCATGAGGTACACCAGAATGACCTATTTGCTTTACTAGTATATGCACAACCAGTACATTCTATAGTCAATCACAGCCAAATATTTATGGAGGGCCCAATGGTACATAAGATAGGTATTAGGTGTATTTCAGGTATTGCAGAATGTAATGAGCCTAAGCATTCAAGATGACACTAGAGAGAAAATTCATTACTTTATTACTAAACCATTTCAAAGTGATGGGTGTTAAAAAAGATGAAATATTTTGTGAACAGCTTCTAGATAGGGTCCATGAATACAAGATGTCCAACAAGTGAAATAATTTCTAAAGAAGTAAGAAGCAGTAAACTGCTTAGGAAAAGGTTTGGAGAGAACAGACTTCAAATTGGATCAGGAGAGAAGAAAAAAATGAGGTATCATAGTAAATCTACTGAACGGTCTCTGGGGGAAAGATTTCCTGGTTCACATGACAGCAAGAAAGCATTCTGTCATAAATCTTCAAAGATTAAAAATAGAAGAACAAATAAAATGCCTTTCTACAATAATGCCTAATGGACCAATTCAAAGAAGACTGTTATTAAACATTTCCTTTGGCCACTTGATGAGTGCCTTCAAGAAGATGTTACACATAACTTTGTTAGTTCATTCCCTGTCAAATAATTTTCCTATTATGAAGAAATTTTTATAGATGGGAAAACATTTAAAACAAACAAACATACACACATATCTTAAGACAGGCAGAATTCCTGTTAATTTATATGGCAGCATACTCAAAATATTTATGGCACTTTCATTTGTAACAAGTCTATGTTAGGACCTCACAACATCAATATTCTATTTCCCCCTTACTCATTAAAGATTGCTCTCATATAAATTTATAAAGACTTCACTATCTTAATTATTACACAAGTTTATTATGTGATACAGCTTGTTATATTTAAACTGTACTTAATATCACAAATTAAGACATGATATTGCTAGTTATATTTATACCCGTAGGTAATCTCTCCTTATAAAACAGAGATACTGAATTATTGAAGGCAGTAAATATTCTAAATTCTAGATATATTTTAGGGACTTTTTAAATAAAAAGAAACCAAACCTTTACTAACAATTACATGATAACGTTTAGCCCTAAGTATTATCACAGTTTATTTTGAAGACAGGGAGGTGTTCTGAAGGTGTACTTTGCTTTATCTCTTATCTCCATGATCTTTTCATAACACATGTTTAAGCTGGAAGGAGTAAATTATAACCTCCAATGGAAACATGATTCTTAACAGCTGTTTCTGCTTTTCTAAAAATATCTTCCTTCATACATGATTATAAAATTCCAGGTTCTTTCTCAAAAGCTAATAAAATTTTTTTTTTAATCTGTCATCTGTTTTTCTAATTTTGGAAGTTTACGATCAAGTGGAAAGAGAAGGATATTTTAGGAGAAAAAAAGGGAAAAGGAAAGTATTTGTTTATCTGTGTCTAACATTATGCTAGCAGGCTTACAAACAGTCTTATGTAATCCTGCCCAAATGCTATGAGGTAGCTATTATTATCCACATGAACAGATGAGGAAACAGGTTCAGAGAAGTTCAATAGGTCAGATAGCAAATAAGAAGCACAACCTGGGTTCTTTTCCAAGCCAAGTTCCTCCCAGTATACACATTGCTGCCTCTTCCTCTTGTTGGCTAAGCTGCTTTGTTGAGAACTATTGGGGGAAATCACCTTATGACTCTTATCTTATTTTTAACCTAAAAATCTCCTTGCCACTTTTTTCCTGTTCAAAAATTTATATTTCTCAATCGCATACAATGTCATTGTACTTTACTGGGTACACATTTCATTATTCCCTTTTCTTTAATTAAGTTTGCTATTTTTATCCCCTTCTGTTCTTATCATTAAAGGATCATATTATTTAAGAAATAATGTGGAAATAAATAATTCTGCAATTTGATTGTAACCAAAGGCTAATTATATTGATTTAACCAGAATATTTAGTTCTAACATAAACAGAGAAAATAATTCTTCAACTTCTTATGAGTATAGAGAAGTAGAGGGGAGACCTGGCTCAATCCTTTCCATGACGAATCATCTTTGACTTAAGGCAGTCACATTAAACTCTTTGCATCTCTATGTCAATGCAATATTACCTATGTGCTCCCAGGAAACAGAATGAAGAGGAATAATACATGTGAAGGCATTATCAACCCTCACCAGGATGGAAAAGTTCAATTATTGTTATTTTATAATACTAGAAAAACATTAGTGTAATTTTTGACAGGTTTTAACAATACTAGTCATAAGTGTATACAAAACTTACTATAAATTACTATTTATTTTCTCTTAAACTTTAAGATACTAAGTAGATAGTACCTCATTAATTCCCACTTCTTAGAACATCTCTGGTGTAGACGAGAGTATATCCATTTGCAAATGCATTTCTACGGCATTTATATGAAAACAGGCTTATAGAGAAGACAGCACCATGAAGTGGTTAAAAGCCAGTTTTCTGGAATCAGAAAAGCTGATTCTAATTCCTGTATGACTGATTAGCAGCTATGTAACCTTGGGCAAATTACTCCACCTTTCAGAACCTCAGTTCCCGCTTCAAAATGAGATATACTAATCACATCTACCTCACAAGATTGTTGTGAAGATAAAATGAGAATGCACCATTAGACACTCGTTACAATATCTGGCTCATAGTCAGCCCTCAATAAATATTAGCTATTATTATTATTAGCAAGAATAGAACTTTTTTGGGATTCCACAAACTCTTAAAAAGGAGCATCATGCTTTACAATATATGAAGAGCAAATGATTAGCCCAAGTAACTTAGTTGGAAAAGAGTTACACAAATGTTAAAATGGAAGCAATTGATTTTATAAAATTGTCTTATACTTTACAAAATAACTAAAGATTTTAAAAAATAACCTTACATTAAATAACTGAAATGATTTAATTTATAAATACCTAACTTAAATACAGTTAAGAGGCATTTTGATACATACCAGTCCATCTGTTAGCAGCTTCTTTGGCTACTTTATTTGCTTGGCCTGAAATATTTAAAACAAAACAAAACAAAACAAAAAAATTTCATCCTTATATTCATACCTTTTCATATGAACAAAAAGTTATATAAATAAAATGGCTATTAAAAAAGCTCAAATATTGCCATGAAATTCTGTCTCACAAGCCAGCTGAACTTCCCAAGGAAAATTTTAGAAAGTTGTAGTTATATAGTCATGAATATTAAGTCAGTGTGAACACTTTTTCTATCCTAAATGCCCATCATTGTATTCACTGTCTTAAAGAAACATATAAGTTTAAATGAGATGGTTTCTTGTATAACTCACCACACCAAAAGAGAACAAAATAATTTAAAATTTGACATAAAGTAGAATATAGGTTACCAGAGCATGGAAGAGAGAGTTAATGCATAATAGGTGCAGGGTTTCTGTGTGGGGTGATGGGACAATTCTGTTACAAATGTTATTCATCCCACTGAAGTGGATGCTTGGGAGTGGCTGAGACAGGAAAGTTTATGTTGTATATATATTTCCACAATTTAAAAGAGAGAGTGAGAGATTGAAGAGACAATATCAACTAAAGGCAATACATGATCTTGGACTGGATTTAATAATAGAGGAGAAAATGCCAAAAAGGACATTTTGGGGACATGGAAAAAAAACGGGAGTATAAACTATAAGCTTTAAATCAATACTAAATTTCTTGAACTTGATAAATGTACTTAAAGTGGTTACAAAAATGATTATCCTTGTTCTCAGAAAATGTACATGTAAGTATTAAGTGTTCAAGAAGCATGATGTACACAATATTCTCTCAAATGCTTATAAAATAGAAAGAATGATATAGCAAATGTGGTAAGATGTTAAAAGTTGGTGGATCTGAGCATCTGGATGGGGGTTATGTATGGGATTTGTATTATTTTTGCAATTGTCTCATAAATTTATTTTGATATAAAAGGTTAACATTTAAAAAATCTAACAGTAAGAAATTTATTGTATATATATGTACTAGAACTCAATAAACCTGAATATTTAAGAAAAAATTAATGGTAAGTTAATAAAGTAACTCTGTAGGAGAAAATACTGACTTTATATTTAATTACACATCTTGCTATTAAATGTATCTGTATCTATATCATGTCCTTAAACTTAATCTACACAGCAAATAATTTCAAGTTAATAACATAGCCACAGACAACTGGGCATAAATATTACCTGTGAATGATGTTTTTAATTAAAATATAATTCATATTAAAGTCACCATACTAAAATAATTTGATGATTTTTAGTATATTAGCCCGGTTGTACAACCCATCACCACTATCCAATATCAGAATATTTTCATCACCCCAAAAAGAAACTTACTAGCAGTCACTTCCCCATTCCCTCCTCCTGTCAGCTTCTGGCAACCACTAATTTACTTTCTGTCTCTATGGATATGCTTATTGTGGATATCTCATATAAATGGAATCATACTGTGGTAGACTGATGTACCCCAACAGACATGTTCTTAATCTCCATCCCAATTGGTGTGAAACCTTTGAACACAGGACCTTTTGCAGATGTTATTTTTAAAGTATGACCAACTGAAGCAGGGTGGGCCTTAATCCAGACTACTGGAAACCTAATAAAGAGAGGAACCTGGAAGCTGAGATCAGAGAAGCTGGAAGTAAGCCAGAACCTGGAAGAGAAAGAGGAGGACACTGCCATATGATGGGAGAGGCAAGGAGCTCCAAGGATTGCCCGCAGCTAGCACAGAATGCTACAGTCTCCGTGGAGAAAGGAAGCTTTGTAGATATCTTTTGGCCTCAAAACCGTGAGCCAATAAATTCTCACTGTTTAAATCAACCTATCATGTGGGATTTGTGATAGGAGCTCTGGAAAACTAAGACACATAAAATATGTAGACTTTTCTGTCTGGCTTTATTCACCTATGTTTTTCAAGGTTTATATATATTGTAGCATTCATTAGTACTTCATTCTTTTTAAGGTCGAATAATATTCCATTGTATGGATATATCAATTTGCTTATCCATTCATTAGTTGATGGACATTTGGGTTGTTTCTACTTCATGGCTAATATGAATAATGGTGCTATGAATATAACATACAAGTTGTTTTGTGATCACATATGCCACTTCCCTTGGGTATATACCTAGGAGTAGAATTGGTGGCTCATATAATTCTATATTTAACATCTTGAGGAACTGACAAATGGTTCTCCAAAGTGACTGCACCAATTTACAATCCCACCAGCAAAGGAAGAGGATCCCAATTTCTCTACATCCTCCCAACACTTTTATTTCCCATTAAAAAAAAAAAATTACTCATGCTTGTGGGAGTGAATGTTATCACTGTGGTTTTGATTTGCATTTCCCTAAGGTCTAATGATATTGAGAAATCTTTTTTTTAAAAAAAGATTTATTTCTCTCCCTTCCCCCCCTACCCCGGTTGTCTGTTCTGTGTGTCTATTTGCTGCATCTTCTTCTTTGTCCGCTTCTGTTGTCATCAACAGCACAGGAATCTGTGTATCTTTTTGTTGCATCATCTTGTTGTGTCAGCTCTCCGTGTGGGCAGCACCATTCTTAGGCAGGCTGCACTTTCTTTCATGCTGGGCAGCTCTCCTTATGGGGCGCACTCCTTGCGCGTGGGGCTCCCCTACGCGGGGGACACCCCTGGGTGTCACAGCACTCCTTGCGCGCATCAGCACTGCGCATGGGCCAGCTCCACACAGGTCGAAGAGGCCCGGGGTTTGAACCGCGGACCTCCCATGTGGTAGACGGACGCCCTAACCATTGGGCCAAGTCTGCTTCCCATGATATTGAGCAATCTTATTAGTACTTGTAGGCTATTTGTATATCTTCTTTGGAGAAATGACTATTCAAATCTGTCATTTATTTAAAAATTGGATTATTTGTCTTCTTATTGGTGAGTTGTAAGAGTTCTTTATATATTTTGGATACTACACCTTTATCAGATACATGATTTTCACTTATTCTGTGGACTTTCTCCACACTTTCTTGATATTGTACATTGTCTTAGTCTGCTGGGCTGCTAAAAGCAGCACACCAGAAATGGGTAGGCTGTTATAGTAGGGATTTATTAGCCTACAAGCTTACAATTCTGAGGCTGAGAAAAAGGTCCAAATCAAGGCATCATCAGCTGATGCTTTCTCCTTGAAGACTGGCTGCCAGCGATCCTGGACTACTTTGTCACATGCAAGGCAAATGGTAGTTCTGCTGGTCTCTCACTTTTCTTTCCAGGTATCACCGCTTCAGCTTTTTTATCTGTGACTTTCTCTCTTTTTCTCTCCATAATTATCCTGTTTATACAAGGACTCCAGTAATATGATTAAGACCCACCCTAGACTACCCCCAATTGGAGGAACCCAATCAAAAGGTCCTACTTACAATAGGTTTACATACACAGTAATGGATTAACTTTAAGAACATAGTTTTCTGGGGTCCATTCAGTTTTAAATCATCACATACACTGATGCACAAAAGTTTCTAATTTTGATGTAGTCCAATTTATCTACTTTTTCTTTGGTTGCTTGTGCTATTGCTGGCATATCAAAGAAACTGTTGCCTTATCCAAGGTCACATAGATTTTCTCCTAAGAGTTTTTATACTTTTAGCTCTTATATTTAGTCACTGATCCATATTGAGTTAATTTTTGTATAGGTATGAGGTTAAGAATTCAGAATCATTCATTTGCATGTGGATAGCCAATTGTGCCCAGTACCATTAGCGGAATAGAATATTCTTTCCAGATTGAATGATTTTAGCACTGTCATTGCAAAATATTGAATTTATTTTTAATTTTTTTAATTAGAGAATTTGGTTTATAGAAAAGTCATATAAAAAATACAGGGTTTCCATATGTCCTTTACCCATTATCAACACTTTGCATTAGTGTGGTACCTTTATTACAACTGATGAAAGAATAGTATAATTGTATGATTAACTATAGTCCAAAGTTTAGATTACAGTATATATTTTTTCAACTATACCACCCTATTATTAATACCTTGTATTAGTGTGGTACACTTGATATAATTCATGAAAGAACATTTTTATTTTATTTTATTTTATTTTTATTTTTTAAAGATTTATTTATTTATTTTTAATTTCCCCCCTCCCCCGGTTGTCTGTTCTTTGTGTCTATTTGCTGCGTCTTGTTTCTTTGTCCGCTTCCGTTGTCGTCAGCGTCACGGGAAGTGTGGGCGGCACCATTCCTGGGCAGGCTGCACTTTCTTTCGCGCTGGGCGGCTCTCCTTACGGGCGTACTCCTTGCGCGTGGGGCTCCCCTACGCGGGGGACACCCCTGTGTGGCAGGGCACTCCTTGCGCGCATCAGCACTGCACGTGGGCCAGCTCCACACGGGTCAAGGAGGCCCAGGGTTTGAACCGCGGACCTCCCATGTGGTAGACGGACGCCCTAACCACTGGGCCAAGTCCGTTTCCCCGAAAGAACATTTTTATAATTGTACTATTAACTATAGACTAATCTTTACAATAGCGCTCTATGTGTTGTATAGTCCTATGCCTTACCTTTTAATTTTTATTCTAACATATATATGACCTAAAATTTCACCTTTTAACCACTTTCACATATATAATCCAGTGCTGTTAATAACACTAACAATGTTGTGCTACCATCACCACCATCCATTTCCAAAACTTTACATTTAACTCAAAGAGAAACTTTGTACAAATTAAGCATTAACTCCAAATTCCCTACCTCCAACTCAGCACATGGTAATCTATATTCTAGATTCTAAATCTATGAGTTTGCTTATACTATTTCATATCGATGAAAGCATACTATATATGTCCTTTTGTGTCTGGCTTATTTTACTAGCATTTAAATTCTCGAGGTTCATCCTTGTTGTTTCATGTATCATAACTTCATTCCTTTTCATGACTGAATAATATTCCATTGTATGTCTATACCACATTCTGTTTATTCATTCATTGTCTGATGGACACTTGCGTTGTTTCCAATTGTTGGCAATTGTGAATAATGCAGCTACGTACATTGATATGCAAATATCTGTTTGAGTTCCTGCTTTCAATTCTTTTTGGGTATATGCCTGATAAAGGGATTGTCAAGTCCTTTGGTAATTCTATATTTAGCACTCTGAGGAACAGCCAAACTGTCTTCCACAGCAGCTACACCATTTTATGTTGCCACTAACAATGAATGAGTATTCCAATTGTTCCACATCCTCTCCAATAGTTGTATTTTTTTTTTCCTTAATAGTATCCACTCTAGTGGGTGTAAAATTGCATCTCATTGCTGTTCTGATTTGCATTTCCCTAATAGCTAATGATGTTGAGCATCTTTTCATGTGCTTTTTAGCCATTTGTATATCCTCTTTGGAGAAAAGTCTATTCAAGTCTTTTGCCCATTTTTAAATTGGACTGTTTGTCTTTTTATTGTTGAGCTATAGGATTTCTTATCCTTATTGGATATGTGAATTCCAAATATTTTTTCCCAAAAAGTAGGTGTCTTTTCAATTACATAATAAAGTTCTTTGATGCACAAAATTTTAAAATTTTGATGAGGTCACAATTACCCAATCTTTTATTGCTGTGATTTGGGTATAGAGTCTAAGAAACCACTGCTTAATACAAGATATGGGTGAAGCTTCCCTACCTTTTTATAGTCCTGGTTCTTATATTTAGGTCTTTGATCCATTTTGAGTTATTTCTGGATAGTTGTAAAATAGGGGTACTCCTTCATAGTTGTAATTTGCACATGAATATCAATTTCTCTCAACACCATTTGAAAAGAATGTATTTTTCCCAACTGAGTGGACTTGGCTGCCTTGTCAAATATCAACTGGCCATAAATGTCAGGGCCTATTTCTGAAATCTCAATTCAATTCTACTGGTCAGTATATCTATTTTTTATGCAAATACCATGCTGTTTTGACCACTGCAGCTTTGTAATAAGCTTTAAAGTCAAGAAGGGTGAGTCCTCCAACCTCATTCTTTTTAAAGATGTTTCTGGCCATTCAGGGCCCCTTACCCTTCCAAATAAATTTGATAATTGGCTTTTCAAGTTCTGCAAAGTAGGCTGACGGAATTTTGATTGTGATTGCACTGAATATGTAGCTCAATTTGGGTAGAAATGGCATCTTAACAATATTCAGTCTTCCAATGAATGACCATGGAATGTCCTTCCATTTATGTAGAACTTCTTTGATTTCTTTTAGCAGAGTTTTGTAGTTGTCTGTGTATAAGTTCTTAGCTAACTTTATTCTTAGGTATTTGATCCTTTTAGTTGTTATTGTAAATGTAGTTTTTTCATTTCTTCCTCAGAATGCTCATTATTAGTGTACAGATATACTACAGGCTTTTGCATTTTAATCCTGTAATCCACCACTTTGCTGAGTTCATTTATCAGAGCTAGAGGCTTAGTCACAGACTTCTCTAAACTTTGTACATGAGATCATGTCATCTGTAAATGGTGAAAATTTTACTTTTTCCTTTCTAATTTGGAAGCTCTTTACTGTTCTTTTCTTGCCTAATTACTCTGGCTAGAACTTACAGCACAATCTTGAATAACTGTGGTGACAGTGGGTATCCATGTCTTATTTTAGATTGCAGAGGGAAAGCTTTCAGTCTGTCACCATTAAGTATGATGTTAACTGTGGGTTTTTCTTGCATGCCCTTTATCATGTTGAGGAAGTTTCCATTTCTATTCTAAGTTTTTATTTTTTTTAATCAAGAAAGGATGCTGGATTTTATCAAATGCATTTTTTATGTCAACTAAGATGATCGTGTTGTTTGTTCCTTTTGCTAATGTGCTGTATTAACTGATTTTCTTAAATTCAACCATCCTTGAACACCTGGATAAATGTTTTAACATGCTGTTGAATTTAATTTGCAAGGGTTTTTGCATCTATATTCGTAAGAAAAATAGGCCCACAATTTTCTTTTCTTGTATCTTTATCTTTATCTGGCTTTGGTATTAGGTATTTGGTATTAGGGTGATGTTGGCTTCATAGAATTGTTAGGTCAGTTCGCACCTGTTCAATTTTTTAAAACAGTTTAGGCAGGATTGGTATTAATACTTCTTGGAATGTTTGGTAAAATTCACTTCTGAAGCCATCTGGTCCTGGGTTTTCCTTTGTTGGGAGGTTTTTGATGATACATTCAATCTCCTTATATGTAATTGGTCTGTTGAGATCTTTTATTTCTTCTAGTCAGTGTAGGTTGTTTGTGTTTTGAGTAATTTATCCTCCATTTTATCTAGGTTGTTAATTTTTTGGGATACACTTGTTCATTGTATCCTCTTATAATCCTTTTTATTTCTATGTAGTCAGTAGTAATGTCCCCCTCTCATTTTTTATGTTATTTATTTTTATCTTCTTTTTTTACTCTGTCAGTCTAGCTAAAGGTTTGTCAATCTTATTAATCTTTTCAAAGAACCAGCTTTTAGTTTTGTTAATGCATTTTATGTTTGTTTTTTTAAAATCTCTATTTCATTTATTTCTGCTCTAATCTTTGATTTTTTCTCCTTCTCCTTGCTTTGGGTTTACTTTGTTGTTCTTTTTCTAGTTTCTCCAGGTATACATTTTGGAATTTCCTTTTAGCTCTTTCTTCTTTTTTAATGTAAGCATTTAGGGCTATACATTTCCCTCCTAACACTGCCTTTGCTGCATTCCATACATTTTGATTATGTCATGTTCTCATTTTCATTCATCTCAAGATATTTAAAGATTTCCTTGTAATTAAATTACTTATTTGACCCACTGTTTAAGAAGGTGTTATTTAACTTCAATATGTCTGTGGATTTTTCCAGTTCTTGGCCTGTTATTGATTTCCACCTTCATTCCATTAATGTCAGAGGAGATGCTTTGTATGATTTGAATTTTTTTAAGTTTTGAGACATATTTTGTGACCCAATATGTGGTCCATTCTGGAGAATGATCCATACAAATTTTTCGTTTCCATTTGCATGGAATATACTTTTCCATCCTTCACTTTCAATTTTTTTGTGTCTTTGGGTCTAACGTGAGTCTCTTGTACACAACATGTAGCTGGATCATGCTTTATCCAATCTGTTCACCTGTGTCTTTTGAAGAGTTTGTCCCATTAACATTCAGTGCTATTACTTTAAAGACAGTAATTTTGTCTTTACTCTCTTTTCCTGTATTGCAACTTCCTTTTTGGCATGGTTGATCTTTTGTGATATATCTGACTGATTCCTTTCTCATTTCTCTTTATGTGTATTTTTAAAAAAAATATTTTCTTTGTGGTTACCCTGTTTTTTAAATAATGCAACCTACACCAGAAGCTACTAATTTGAAAAGATTTCAATAGAATACATGTTCTCTCCTCCCATATTCCTGTTTCACCTCTTATGTTGTTTTTATCCCACATTACCTCATTATATTTTGCATGTCCATTATCAGGAGATATACTTTTTTTATGTTCAATTGTATCCTGACTTTTACAGGAAATAAGGAGTAGAGATGTATATTAAAGATATAGTACCATTAGGTTTGCATTTACCCTTTTAGTTACTATGGTCATTAAGTTCATGTGTCAACTTGGCTAAGTTTTGATGTCCAGTTTTTCAGTCAAGCAAGCACTGGTTTGAGTATTAGTGTGAGGATATTTTGTGGACTTAAGTTATCAGTACATTGATTGTATTTATGGCTGGTTACATCTACAATCAACTGAGGAGATTGCCTTCAACAATAAGAGAAGTCTCAGGAAGCGGACTTGGCCCAATGGACAGGGTATCCGCCTACCACATGGGATGTCCACATTTCAAACCCCAGGCCTCCTTGACCCATGTGGAGCTGGCCCATGCACAATGCTGATGCATGCAAGGAGTGCCGTGCCACGCAGGGTGTCCCCCGCGTAGGGAAGCCCTACGCGCAAGGAGTGTGCCCTGTGAGGAGAGCCGCCCAGTGCAAAAGAAAGTGCAGCCTGCCCAAGAATGGCGCCCCACATATGGAGAGTTGACACAACAAGATGACACAACAAAAAGAGACACAGATTCCTGGTGCAGCTGATAAGGATAGAAGTGGTCACAGAAGAACACACAGCAAATGGACACAGAGAGCAGACAACTGCAGGGGATGGGGAAGGGGAGAGAAATTTTTAAAAAATAGAAAAGTTTTTTAAAAAAATTAAATAAAAGCATTAAAAAAGAGAGAAGTCTCATCTAATCAGTTTAGGAATTTCCTTTTAGCTCTTTCTTCTTTTTTAATGTAAGCATTTATCAAAATGTATGGGACGCAACAAAGGCACTGTTAAGAGGGAAATGTATCGCCCTAAATGCTTACATTAAAAAAGAAGAAAGAGCTAAAAGGAAATTCCTTTAAAAGGAGAAGTAATGATTTCAGGAGTTAGAAGACAGACTTTTTATCTCTATTTCAGCCAGCCAGCTTCTCCTGAAGAATTCATCAAAAACCTTCATCAGAGTTCCCAACTTGCAACCTGCCCTACAAAATTTGGATTTGTGAGACAATTCTTATAAAAATCCCATAATATTTACATATATCTCCTGTCATTTCTATTTTTGTAGAAAGCCCTAATACAATTAACTTTACTAAAGATCTACATTTCTTCACAAAATTCCAAGCCACTCTCTCCTGTCTTTTCCTTTCAACCTGCAGAACTCCCTTTAGTAATTCCTGTATGGCAGGTCTCTGTTGATGAACTCCCTCGGTTTCTGTTTATGTGCAAATAGAGCATTTTAAACTCTCCTTCATTTCTGTAGGACAGTTTGCCAGATAAAGAATTCTGGGTTGGTAGTTTTTCTCTTCAGGTTTCTGATGAGAAATAAGCACTTAGTAATGACTTGTATGTGACAAATCACTTTTCTCTTGCTGCTTTCACAATTCTCTTTATGTCTGGTGTTTAACATTCTGATTAATTTGTGTCTCAGAGTAGGTTGACATGGGTTTATTGTTTTTGAGTAGAAAGCATGTTGGACATGCATATTTACATCTTTCGTAAGAGTTGGGAAATATTCAGTCATTATTTCCTCAAATATTCTTTCTACCCCCTTTCTCATCTCTTCTTCTGGGACACCCATAACATGTATGTTTGTGCTTGTGCGCTTCATACTGTCACTCAAATCCCTGAGCCCTGGTCAATTTTTCCTATTCTCTTTTCGCTGTTCTTCTTACCATATGATTTCAATTGTTCTATCTTCTAGTTCACTGATTTTTCTGCTTGTGTAAATCAGCTACTGTATGCCTTTAGTGTATTTTTTAATCTCTATTATTGTGCCTTTAGCCCCTTAATTTCTGTTTTGTTTCTTTTCATACTTTCGAATTCTTCTTTATACTCATACATTATCTTCTTAATATCCTTTAGCTCTATATCCATATTTTCCTTCATCTACTTAAACTTATTTAGGCCATTTGTCTGGACTTCTTTGACTGATTAGTTATTCCAAATTCTGTTTCTCCTCTAAAGCTTTCATTTTTTCCCTTGTCTGAGCCATATCTTCCTGTTTCTTAATATGACTTGTAAAGTTTTTACTAATGCCTGGGTATGTGATTATCTTGATGAGTAATTTCTGAAGTTCAGTTTCTCTCTCATCTAGGGTTTTATGGTTGATTGGCTTTGTGCTAAGGCTTTTCTTTGATGCTTGCTCCAATTTATTCTGAACCTTTGGGTAGCCCATGTTTAACTGTTCAGATTTTCTCAGCTTCTTCATTTGATTCTTGCCCTGAATATGCAGTACAATTTTTTAAGACTGTACTATTTGTACAGTTGTTTCATCTCCAGGATGAAGCTTCCCTTCTTCTGTTCCTTCTCCAGGAATCTTGATCTGTTTTGCTTGCTTTGTGCAAAATTTTCTCCCCAGTTCCTAGAACTTGTTTAACTTCTCTCCCTTACTTGAGGCCCTTTTTTCCTTTTCACTTCTGAGATCCATTCTGTCTTACAGCAGCTTAGTCCCCACCCTCCTTTTTTTTTTTTTTCCCCTGTGGGTCTTTCCTGATTCCAATTTCTTCCCAGTTAGAGTATCCTGCCCTGTAGACCCAGATGAAGTCAGTCTATCCAGAAAGGATAATTTTGCATTAAGTGGTCTAGCAAATAGAGACTGGACTGAGTTTGTGCACTTCTTGCCAACAGCTCTGCCATTCTCTCCCCTTTCCCCCTAGGTGTCCTTTTGTATGTGGCACTTCTTGGTAGCTTGTGTTCCACCCTGGGTCTCTGCAGACTTGGGTCTCTGTGCCTGGTTATGTGTGGGGTTATAACTTGCTGCTGTGAGTAGTTCTATAGTCTGTATGCACAACAGGAGGGAGTGAGCTGTGCAACTCCCAAGGTGTACAGGATCAAGTAATGGGGAGGGGTCTGGACTGGTGGGTCTGGAAAGGAAATCTCCTACCTGATCTCGGAGACCATTTTTCTTTTTCTTTGTTTCAGCATTTATGGAGCCTTTCTCCTATCTTTATTATCCTCCACAGTTCCCAGCAAGTGGGATTTCTGTCCTTTTACTAGTTGATTCTGAGGGGAGACTTTTCCAGAGAATGTTTTACATTGCCATGTTCATGATGTCCTCAATTGGACTTATTTCTGGATTCTATCATTATGCCAGTATCGCACTGGCATAATGTTCTGAGATCAAGAAGTGTGAGTTCTCCAATGTTGCTCTTCTTTATCAGGATTGTTTTAGCCATTCTTGGTTGCTTGCATTTCCATATGAATTTTAAGATCAGTTTGTCAACTTCAGCAAAAAGGACAGCAGGATTTCTGACAGGGATAACACTGAATCTGTAGGCCAGTTTGGGGTGTATTTCCACCTTAATAACACCAAATATTCCAATTCATGAACATGAGATGCCTTCCCATTTATTTATATCTTCCTTAATTTCTTTCAACAATGTTTATAGTTTTCAGTATATAATTCTTTATTGATATTCTCTATTTGGTGAGACATTATTTTAATATTTTCTTTACTTCTTTAGACATGGTTTCCTTTAGCACTGTTAGTGTATATAAAATGAAGTTTTGCCTAAGTAACTCCAATGTCTGGACTTCTTGAGTACAGTTTCTATTAATTTCTTTTTTTCCTGTGCATGAGCCATACTTTCTTGTTTCTGTGCATGACTTTTAATTTTCTGTGGATAACCATACTTTTTAAATAAAACTGCATTGAAGTATATCTTACATACACACACATACATAAACAGTGAGTGTATCGTAAAAGTAGTGGGAAGTGGATGTGGCTCAAGCAGTTGGGCACCCACCTACCATATGGGAGGTCCCGGGTTTGGATCCCGGTGTCTCCTAAATAAGATGAGCAAGACAGTGAGTTGACACGATGGGCTGGCACAGCAAGCTGACCCAACAAGTTGATGCCACAAGATGATGCAACAAAAAGACACAATGAGGAAACACAATGAGAGACACAACAAGCAGGGAGTGGAGGTGGCTCAAGAGATTGGGCACTTCCCTCCCACATGGGAAGTCCTGGTTTAGGTTCCCGGTACCTCCTAAAAAGAAGACAAGCACACAGCGAACAGACACAGATAGCAGACAGCGAGGCGAACAATGAAGGTGGGGGGAGAAATAAAGAATAAATAAAATAAATCTTTAAAAAAAAAAGGTGTGAATTTACAGGGATGTGGCTCAAGTGATAGGGCTTCCACCTACCATATGGAGGACCTGGGTTCGATCCCTGGGGCCTCCTGGTGAAAAAGAAGAAGAGAAAGCAAACCCACACAGCTAGCCAGTGCCCACGTGAATGCCCATGTGGTGAGCCAGTGCCTGTATGAGTGCCTATGTGGTGAGTCAGTGCCCCACGCAAGTAAGTCACAGAGCAAGATGATGACACAACAAAAGAGAGACAAGGGGAGAGTCAAGGTGAAGCACAATAGAAACTAGGATCTGAGGTGGCTCAAGTGACAGGGAATCTCTCTCCCCATCATAGGTCTCCAGGATCGAATCCCAGTGAATCCTAGAGGAGAGAAAATGAGAAGACAACAAAGCAAAAAACAGTAGGGGGTGGGGGGAATAAAATAAATAAATCTTAAAAAAAACACAAAAAACAGTTGTGAACTTACAAATCAGCATGCATACCATCAAACTGGGCTCCAATACATCACCCCACCAATACTGTGCATTCCTATGAAACATTTGTTACAAACTATGAATTAACTATAGCCCATATCTTACATTTGTAATATTTTCCCCCAACGCACCTAATTATTAACAGGCTCTGTTAGTATTATATATGTGTTATAGTTCATGAGAGAATGTTCCCATCTTTATTATCTTAACCACAGTGAAAACTGGCCATTATAAATAGTATAATGTGGCAACTCTGGAAACCAGATTCTCCTTCCCTAGGTGTGCAGTCTCCTAGCTTCCTAGGAATATGCTAGAGTTTTTCAAGGCCCCTGGCCATCTCATTCTTCAGCTTCTCCTTTTAAGCTTTTTAGTTTATTGTTTGTCCAAACTGTTATTCATTGCCTTAGGGAGCAGTGAAGTTAAAACTCTTGCCTGTAATTGTTTTAGACAAATGTACCTGAGGGAAGGCTTTAACATAGGACAAATAAAGAAAAGTCTTTCTACTGGTGACCTTCATGGACATCAATAATGACAATTTTTTGAGAATGAGGCTTTGATAGAACTCCAGCCCTGTTCTGCTTCCTCTGGTACCAGGAATGTGGACTTTTATTTTTCAACATTACCACTGAGATGGAGAGGAATGGGAATAGGACAAATTAAAACATTATAAACCTCACTGTTCTTACCGAGATTCATCTGTTTTTCTTGAATAAATGTTCTGTGAACTGCTGTTAACCTTTGGTTAATTTCCAGAGTTCTAAAAAAGTTGATTGTGACAATTTTTGCTGTTTTTGTTGTTGTTGTTTTTGCTCTTATGAAGGGGTGAATTTTCAGAGGATTTACTCTGCCATTTTCACTGACATCTTAGCAGGTATTTACTGTAAGAAAATTTCTTAAGTTCTTCTAAGACTATGAAGTATTTTTTTGTGGGAATTTCTTCTACAACTCGTTCTTCCTGTTCTCACTCAAATAACTGCCAGAGTAGCTGAACTCAAATTGTAATTTTTAAAAATCAGTTTTTGCTTTTACTACTCACTTTTTGGATATTTGCAGTTAATCTTGTCAGTAATTGCTTAATGATATTAATAATTCAACTGGCACAATGAAACAAATATTTCCCACAGGCATTATTGACAAAAAGGTAATTGATAGCTGTATCTACATGAACATATGGATTATGGCTTTTAACAGAAGATAAATTGTATTCTAAAATAAACCAATGGCAAATTTAGGGATTAGGCTGATTGCTTTAATATGGGTGCTAAAATCAAGCTATTAAGAAGAGATATGATGTGGGGGTGTTTTCGGGACTTGGAGTTGTCCTGAGTGGTGCTGCAGGGACAGTTGCCTGACATTGTATGTCCTCCCATGGCCCACTGGGTGGACTGTGGGAGAGTGTGGGCTATGGTGTGGACAGTGCTCAGAGATGTATTCACCAAGGGCAATGAATGTCTTATGATGATGGAGGAGGTTTTTGTTATGGGGGAGGAGTAGTTTGAGGGGGGTGGGGAGTATATGGGGACCTCATATTTTTTTTAATGTAACATTAAAAAAATAAAGACAAAAAAATAAACGAATCCTATTAAAATCAATTTGTGAAACTTATAATCATTTAATCTAGCATAATCTGGACTAACATGATAGCTGAAAGTCTATGAAACTCATCATTAAAATGCACATTTCAAAAAGACTTTTAGGGAAGAGAATGTGGCTCAAGTGATAGAGCTTCCGCATACCATATGGGAGGACCTGGGTTCGATCCCTGGGGCTTCCTGGTGAAAAAGAAGAGAAAGCATGCCCATGCGAGTGCATGCATGGTGAGCCAGTGCCCCATGCAAATGAGTCATGCAGCAAGATAATGACACAACAAAAGAGAAACAAGGGGAGAGTTGAGGTGAAACACAGCAGAAACCAGGAACTGAGGTGGTGCAATTGACAGGGAGCCTCTCTCCCTATCAGAGGTCTCCAGGATCAAATCCCGGTGAATCCTAGAGGAGAGAAAATGAGAAAAGAAGACAACACAGACAGCAAAAACAACAGGGTGGAAGGAGGGGAAGGGGGAAAATAATTAAATCTTTTTTTTTTAAAAAAAGATGACTTTTATTGGGGAAAGGAGACTTGGTGTGAGTAGAAGGTACAAAATGGTGACTCACAGGCCAGTTTTGTATAACTTAAAAATTCTGAATGCTCTTGGTTCTCCCCACTCTCTATTGTTCCACTTCTCCACATCCAGAAGTTTTACTTATTTACATTATTTGCCTGACCACTGAAGGCATCTGAGTTTGCAACCCTTGGGAGAGTTTCAGTCTTGCAATAATCAAATGTGATTTTTTCCCCTCTATAATATACATTATAAAGATGCTTTTACAATTAAAAGCATATTTTCTAACGATCAATTTAAAATAATGATTTGCTTCAGCATATTAATTTAAACAAAATTAAACATCATTGCTCAAATCATTAACTACATGTAAGAAGATACCAAAACCAATGCAGCAATTGAGGACCTGGAATGTGGCTAGTGAGACTGATGAACTGAATTTTTAATTTTAATAAACTTAAATTGCCATATGTGGCTAGAAGTTACTGTATTGGACAGTCCAATGTAGACCATCAAGATAATCTGTTTTCACTTGTCTACTGAAGGTAGATGTGAAGAGAATACAGGCATTCAATTCAGATAAAGCAGCTTTGTGATCCAGTGAGATCCAATAGCTTTCCCCCAATCACATAATCATAGTTCCCATTATGATCAGAGTATAACCCATAGTGCTCCATGTATAAAGCAAATACTTTTCCCCAATTAGTCAATTATTTTTATAGTTAATTAAATCTATAATAAAATCATGCTACTAACTAAACAGTAAGAATTATCGTGTTTTGCCACCCTTAAAGTTCTTTCAGAGTTCTCAAATATTCAACATTCCATGGAGGTGGCAAAACTTTCTTTGAGGTAGAATATAAGAGTAACAAATCTTAATGACCAGAAGGAATACAAGGTATATTGAAAATTATGTTAAGTTCATTAGTACCCAAGTTCCTTATAATCTCTGTTACCCAGCCCTCAAAAGAAGGCTTTCCTATCATTTTACTCAACAAAAAAGAGGCTACCAGATAATTATTTCTTCAGCTTTTAAAACTCCATAGCAACACCCTTACCCGCCCTATCTATTGCCCAAATCCAGTATCTTTTATAACTTTGATCCTCTTCCCTTAAAGTCTCCCCTGGGACCCTGTTCCTACTTCTTTAACTTCTTCTTTAATAATGACTCCTTGCTAGCCTAAAAATATGTTCAAGTCTCTACCTTTCTCTACCTTTAGCAGCTACACTACTTTAAAAAACAATAATCTACAAAAGCTATACTCAACCTTTCCACCTCCCATTATCAACATGGCTTCAATAGTGATCATCGCACTGAAACTACACTAAGTTCACTATTCACATTCAGTCAAATCCTGCAGCACTTCATAGCCCTTACTTACTTAACTTCTCTGCAGCATGGGACAACCCTGACCACTCTATTTCTCTTGAAATTCGTTCTGTAAAGATATTTGGAAACTCTTCTCTCAGAGTTATAATTATTCCTATCACACTTTATTTCCAAGTTTACCCAAATCAGGCTTCTACATTTTTGCAAGAAATACCTACTTTTATTTCCCATGGGCATCTCAAAATTAATCTTTCCTTTCATAAACATGCTCTATACCCAGTTAAGAAATCTGAGAGTCAACCTAGACATTTCTTCCTGTTTTTGTTTAAATAGTCATTTAATATTATTGATTCTACTTCCTAAGTACTACTATAATCTGTGCATTACTTGCCACTTGTCATTGTCATTGAAGAGAAAGGGAAATTTAAGGTGGAAAACCTTGATGAATATCTGCATTGGGGAGAAAAGGCAGGCAGCAAACAAAGGCTAAGTTGACTGAGTGGTCTAAGGAGAAGGAAACTAGATCAGTAGCACATATACCAAAAGAGGATAAAGTTTCAAGAAGGAGATAGTTACTAAGTCTTGCAGAAATTGAAGTGGTTAAAGCCTAAAAAAGCTTTCTAAATGTGGTAATAATGAAATCACTGGAATCTATTATTTTAAATGTTTGTTTGTTTTAATTTATATATAGCCTGCCTAGATTCCCAAAGACTTTCAAACAGCTTACAATATGAGTGTACAATGAAATAAAAATAAAACATACAACTAAACATTTATGACCATGGAAAAGTAGAATAAAAATATTTCAGACATAGTCGGCATGTTGTAACTGGTTGGGTAGGGAGGCAAAAGAGACCAGAACGGAGGTAAAGTGATGAACTCACAGAAAAGGAAATTTTAAGGGATTAGTGGATATATAAAGACAAAGAAGTTCAATAGAAGCATGGGAGTGAAACAGGAAATTAAGAGGCTGAGGTCAGACAGGTTTGTTACAGAGCTTGAGATCTTGGGGTTGCTAATAAAATCTAAGACATGGCCAGGATGAGATTGAAATGAAAATCATTGCAAATAAAGAGGCTAAACAACCATGAACCCATATTAAGGAAAGGCTTGTAAGAGAGGAGAGATGGAGTTATATGAGGTGATGGCATATATTTTAGAACACAACAGATAATAAAGTGATCAGAGCAGAACATCGTTTGAAAGCAGTAATGAAAGAAGGGCTCTCTTTGTTTAACCAAGTTTTATGGAATCGCAGAACTGGTTTTCTTCAGAGAGTTTCAGGTGACATGATAGCTTTAGAAGAAACCTACATTAGAGTTAATATAGAAAGCTAAAGAGGATTCAAACAAAAAATCAAGGAGTTGCAATATATAATTAAAAAGAGAGAGGAGAAGGTTTATGAATCAAGAGGAGGGCTGGACTGGATAACCTCTTGGCAGTTTGAGATTATTTCATGGATACCAAAAAGAGAAAGATTATGTTTGTAAACTAATCTATTTCTCTGGGCGTGATACCCTTTGATTGTATTAAATTCAGTTGTGGGGTCTTTGATTAGATTATTTGATAAGGTTCCTGTAGGGCTTTTTATTGGACTACATCAGAGAACCATGACTCAGGTTGAGTCCCTGCCCCCTTGCTGGGTCTGATATAAAAGAATACTCACTCAGATGCAGAAAAAGATAGCTCTGCATTTTTGATACTGCCATGTGACAGGACAGACTCAAATAGCTGAAGCCCTGTGGAGAGATGAGCTATTTGCCTGATAGCTTACATCTGAATTTGTGAAGAGAGTGGAATAGCTGAGACTAATGTATTAACAGGAAGCCTGGGATGAACAAGCCCTATGCCAAGAGAGAGGTGTATAGCACTGCTTAAGCATGAAGCCCCAATAGGCTGGACCAACAGAACAGCTCAAGAGGAAAGGGTTAGCCCAGAGGTGAAGACTGAAACCTGAAACCTGGGCAGAGATTGGTGGCCATCTTGCTTCACCACATGGCAACACGCCAGAATCAACATAGCTGACTTTGGTGAGAAAGCACTTCTGATGGTGCCTCAGTTTGGACTTTTCATGGCGTGGACCTGTAAGCTTTTATCCTAAATAAATTCCCTTTACAAAAGTCAACAGATTTCTGGTACTTTGCATTGGCAGCACTTTGGCAAAGTAAAACAGCCTTTAAGAGCACATTTAGCTAAGTGCTAAGAATCTGTAATTCAATGAATGAGAAAGGGAGTGATGAAAAGGACACTGATCTTCTCTATTGTATTTCTCTATTGTTTTTCTGTTTTCCATTTCATTGATTTATGCTTTGATCCTGCTCAATGCTCTTCCAGGTTCTCTGAGTAAAAGCTGAAGTTGTGATGGTTGAGACTCTTCTTCTTTAATAATACACAAAATTTTTCAGAGGTAAGGCTTTAGTGGCATCCCGTATATTCTGATATGTTGTTTCTATTTTCACTCTGTTCAAAATACTTTCTAATTTACTATTTGATTTCTTGTTTGACCCATGGGTTATTTGAAGAAGTGTGCTATTAAGTTTCCAAATATTTATTGATTTTCCAGTTATCTGTTTGTTTCTAATTTCATTGTAGACATATAACAGGCTTTGTAATTTGATTTAATCCTATAAAATCTATTGAACTTGGATTTATGAACCAGAATGTATATTTGGCTTTTGTTAGGTAGAGTGTTCTATAAATGCCATTTAGGTAAAGGTGATAGATAGTTGTTCATTTCTACTATATCCTTGTTGATTTTCTCTCTACTTACTCAATTTTTAAAAAGAAGATATTAAAATATTTCATTATAATTCTTGATTTATTTATTCTTGCAGTTTTATTACTTTTTGTTTCATGTATTTTGAAGCTCTGTTATTAGGTGTAAAACTTTTAGAATTACGTCTCTTTACTAAAAATTTAACCCCTTTATCATGAAATGACATACTTAATCATTAGTAATATTCTTTGATATTAGCATACTCATTCAGCTTTCTATTTGTTAATGTTAGCATATGTAATTTCCCATTTACTTTTTATTTTTTGTGCATTTACATTGATACTGTGTTACTTGTTTGGAGCATATAGTTGGGTCTTGCTTTTTTATCCAATCTGATAATTTCTTTCTTTAATTGGGATATTTAGGCGATTTATATTTATTGTGATTGAGGTGGCTCTGTTTAAGCCTACAATTTTGCTACTTATTTTCTATTTGTTCATCTGTTCTCTGTTTCCCTTTTCCTCTTTTTCTGCCTTCTTTTGGATTGGAATATTGTTTATTATGTCATCTTATCTCCTTTTTGTTTTAGGTTAGAGGTTGCTAAAGAGTGTATAGTACTGGTGGGCAAACTATGGCCTGTGGGTAAAATGTGGCCCACTGTCTGCTTAATAAATAAAATTTTATAGGAATACATTCATTAACACATTGTCTATAACTGCTTTTGCGCTATAATTGTAGAGTTGAGTAGTTATAACAAAGAATATAGGGCTTGCAAAGCCTAAAATATATATTCTCTTGTCTTTTCACAGAAAAGGTTTGCTGACCCCTGGTTTATAGTATACATCTTTAATTTATCACAATCTACTTTCACATGATATTTTACCATTTCATGGATAGTATAAGAACCTTCTATCAGTTTACTCCATTTCTTTTGTCCCTGTCATTTTCTATTAGTGTCATATATTTCACTTCGACATGTTATAAACCCTGCACTACATCATTATTCTTATTGTTTAAGCTGTCAATTGTCTTCTATATAGATTTAAATAATAAGAAAAAATCTTATATATTTATCCATGTAGTTAATATTTCTGGGGCCTTTCTTCCTTTGTGTAGATGCATATTTCCATCTGGTATCATTTTACTTCTGTTTATTGTGCAGGTTAGCTTTTGCATGCCTTAAAAAGTTTTCATTCTGCCTTTATGTTTTAGATATTTTCCCTGGGTTTAGAAGTCTATGCTGACAGTTTTTTTGTCCTATCAGTAATGTGAACACATTGCTCCACTGTATTTTGCTTGCATTCTTTCTGATGAGAACTGCTGTAGCTCTTATCTTTGTTCCTCTATATGCACATCTTTTTTGCTCTGGTTGCTTTTATAATTTTCTATTTATAACTGTTTTGAGAAATTTGATTTTGATATGCCTTGGCATGGCTTTCTTTATGTTTTTTCATGTTTTTGTGCTTGTGGTTTGTTCAGTTTCTTGGATCTGTGAGTTTATAGTTTTTATCAATTTGAAACATTTATAAATTTTATTTCTTCAAATATTTTTCTGCTTCTTCCCCACCCCCATCCTTTTTGGGACTCCAAATATACTTGAATTCCTCCTACAGCTCACAGATGCTATTGTCACTATTTTAAAATTCTTTATCTCTTGTATCTCATTTTGGAAATTTCCTTTGCTGTGTCTTCAAGTTCACTAATTCTTCCCTCTGAAAAGTTTAATGTGCTGTTAATTCCATCTAGTGAATTTTTCACCCAGACATTGTAGTCTTCAGCTCCACAAGTCTGATTTAGGCCTTTCTTATATCTTCCATGTATACATTTAATTTTTTTGACAATTGGAATACAGTTTTAATAACTATAATAATGTTTTCATATGCTAATTCTAAAAATTGTCAGTTCTGGGTTAGTTTTGATTGATTATTCTCTTCATTATAGCTCGTCTTCCTACTTCCTTGCATGTTTGGTAATCTCTGATTGGATGGCACACAATATGAATTTTATCTTGTGTGCTGTGTGTTTCTGTATTCCTATAAATATTGAATTTTGTTTTGGGATGCATTTAAATTACTTGGAAATAGTTTGATGCTTTAAAGTCTTGTTTCTTACAGTTTTTAAAATGTTGGGACCAGGGGAGAGGTCAGTATACATCTGATTTACTCCCCTCAATTGAAGAAAGACCTTTTTGAGTACTCTACCTACTACACTATAAATATTGAGTTTTTTTTTCAGCCTGGCTGGTGAGAGAACACAAACTATTCTTGGTCTTTGTGTGAAGGCCTGGCACTGTTCCTTCTAATTCTTCCAGATGATTCTTTCTTCAGCCTTGGGTAGTTTCCTCACATGCATACACTGAATACTTTGGGGGAACGCTCTGCAGATCCCCAGGATTCTCTTTCTGAGCAACTCTCTCCTCTCTGGTACCCTGTGAACTCTAACCACATAGATCACTCTGATTCTCAGCCCCTACTCCTCAATTGGTAAAGTTCCCTAAATAAAAGACATGCCAAGACAGAAAAATATGAAGAAAGTTATACATATTGTTGTAAGTAAATGTACCTTTTTCATTTCCTCAAATACCCATATTTCTGTATTAATATACCAAAATAAAAATTATTTAAAATAAAGCTTTGGCTACTCTGGTTTAAAAGTAGGGTAAAAAACCATTGGTATATTCAAAAGGCAAGTCAACACACAGAATGATTTTCTCCAACAGGCAGACTCTTATATTTTGGTATAATTTTTCCTAGAAGACGATGGATTTATTCCTACAGTCAAGGTATTTGGTGTCAACTTAGCTCCTTCTCTGACTCTTTACTTTCCTAAGCTTACATTTTACATCTTTATCCTACTATCCCACCCACTTTTCCTATAATTTCAAAGTTGCCACAGTTCAATGCCTTAACATAAAGACTTCTCAATGGAAATATTAATGTAATATTTTCCCATTATGTTACAAATACAAAGTTAAAGCACAGTACCAGAAAACTATTTTAACTGGTTTTATTTTCACATACACATGGAGAATGATTATCAGACAAGAAGTATACAGTCTCTTTCATTTGCAAAGTTTAAAACCCTCCATTTTGCATAAGTTTAGTATAAACTTACGTATTTCTTCCACAACTTGTGGATCACATTCTTTGTATTTTTCTACTTCTGCCTTTAGTTGTTCTCTCTGGTCACGAAGGGAAGAAAGCTCCTTTGCTAGCATGGTTCGCTCTTCCTGCATTCAAAATAATTTTATGAACAATTAAGACAAATAAAATGCATACTTTACCAAGTTAATACATTTTATAAACATAACACTTCTTTCTCTCAAATTATGTAATATGTACATACATATATATATATCATAGTATAAGAACAAACTCATTTATCATTTTTCTCTGAAATCTCAAGCATATTTTATAATGCTGAAGAGCTGAATGAGAACTAAGTAGAATGGAATGTTCATAACAGATGAGAGGTTACTGAATATGCCTGTATGAGCTCAAAGATGACTATGTTATCATATGTTAAAAAAAAAAATTACACTGCTTCTTGAGTAGTTTCACAAGATTGTGTCTATAATGTATGTAATATATTATGGCAACATCAGTCATTAAACAACTATCCTTAAAAATATTCTAGACAATTTTCTAACATTTAAGGATGATTAGCCTTTATAAATATTTAAGGATGGCAGATAGAGCAGGGTTGTAGCTTGTGGGTTTCCCCCACTTTCCTTTAAAGGTAAACAAGAACAAAAGCTTTTAAAAAATATGTTCCAATAAATACCATTTGAAATTTCTAGCCATATATCTAACAGGTAGAAGTCATAGTGCTATTCAATTAATAAAAGTATTTAATTCATGTTTGTCAAACCTGAAAAATAAGCCCTAACAAAATTCAAATGCTGATAAAGGCTTTGTTACACTATTATAGGAAATTCTAAGGCAAAACCAACTAAAATTCTAGCTGAAATGAGACTTATCTAAGGACTTATCCTTTCTAGCTTATATTTTTCTCCTTTTGCCTTTAGCTTTTCCCTTTGGTCCTGAAGTGATAAAAGCTCCTTTACAATGGTTCATGTCTGTGCTCTCAAAATATGTTTTTCCAGGAGCCACTAGCCACATGTGGCTACCGAATACTTCAAATCTGGCTGTTATGATTGAGGAATTGGATTTAAGTTGTAGGTTGACACAAAAAATCATGCAGAAAACTGTTTCCATAAACTTTCTTATTATTTACACTTTGTGTTAGTGCAGTACCTTTGTTATAACTAATGGAGAATATTTTCTAATTCTACTATTAACTAAAGTCCCTAGTTTATACTAGGGTTCACTGTGCTGTACTCTGTAACATTTTTACTCTAGTAACATACATACAATCTAACATTTCCCCTTCTAACCATACTCAAATATATTATTTAGTGCTGTGGATTATATTTACAATGTTGTACTACCATTATTACCACCCATTACCAAAATATTTCCATCACTCCAAACAGAAATTCTGAACCAATTAAGCAACCTCAGCCCCTGGTAAACTGTATTCTAATTTCTGACTCTATGAATTGCTTATTTTAATTATTTCATATTGGTGAGATTATATAGTATTTGTCCTTTTCTGTCTGCCTTATTTCAATCAACATGATGTTTTCAAGGTTCAGCCCTGTTGTTGATCATCAGAACTTGATGGAACCGGATTTTTAATGTTAATTTTAATTTAAGTGTAAATTGCCACATATGGCTACTGTGAACCATATTAGACAGCACAGCTCAGGAGAGATTTAAGAGTAAATACAAGAAGATGGCCTGTATTTACCATCTGTACCCAAATTATTCATGCTTCACTAGTAAAAATGAGAGGAGAAAGAGCTAATGAAGAAAGGAGAAGCAGAGTAGAGAACATATGTGAGAATGTAGTAATAGCTTTCCAGACAACCTGACTTGGAAGCCATCTCAGATAGTTACTAGCACTGAAACCATGGCCAAACTACTTAGGCTGTTTGTGCCTCCAGGTCTTCAACTGTAAAAAGGAGACAGCAGTAGTAGCTACATCCTTGGATTGTTGGTAGGATTTGGTGAGAAAAAAAATTACACCTATGTATACAAATAATATACATAGATGTTATATATATAAAATGTACAGAACAGTGCCAGACTGTCTTGCTTATAGTAAGCAGATTATAAATGTTAGCTATTTCATCATCATCACCATCACAACAAACAATATTTAGAATAGGGGTAGGTATTTCTGAAAAATCCTGGCAGGTGAGCTCAGAAGAGCACAAAAGGTCATTGTTCTCAGGAGCCTTTCTGAACTGCTGCATTCTTCTGACAGCAGCAAACTAGGGTTGTCGGAGGTGGTTTTTCCTAGTTGCACTGGTTCTGGTGTCCGAGTATCAGCAGGTGGCTGGCAACTTCTGGGCATGGGTATGTCACCTAATAGTCGAAAGTGCTTCTACAAGTTCTTGCCAATATCAAAGAAAAACAAGAATCAAGTCAGGAAGTGGTAACTGTTACCATCAACTGAAGAAGAAACATAGCAGCTTTAGGTTATGTGTAGAGCTTAGCTTCCCTTGAATATTCTTCAGAAATTACCATTCTCCAATTGCTATCTGTGACTGTGCTGACTATTCCTGTGAAAGAATGTATGTGAAATAACTTTACAAAGCATAAAGCCACATAAACCTGTGATGTATTAATATTCCTTTCTACAATGTGGTAAGTCTTAGTCACTTTCTTTCACAATCAAGTAATACAAATAAGTTAGCACTTGAATATGTCTAGAATAGAGGCCTAAATGGAACATAGTTAGTAGTTAATGTTGATCTTCAATATTTTTAAAGTCATAAATCCAAATCTGAGATAATGATGAAACTAGAAAACAAGGTGATCTTTTAAAATCCTTAATACACTTCAGAAAACTTTACATTTTAAAAAATGAAATGATACACCGATATTCATTTAAATAATTTAAAAAATATTATGAGGTCATAGGTTTACTAGGTTGACAGCACTGTGCCAAAATTTAAAAAAAGACAAAAATATACATAAATTTTCATATAGTGCTTATCATGTTCCAGGTCCTCTTGAAAGTGACTAACAAATATTAACTAATTTAATGGTCATAATATCATGAGGTAGATTTTATTATTTCCCATTTTACAAATGGGAAAATTGAGGAGCAAAGAGTTCAGATTTTTGAATCAAGGCAATCTGCCTCCAGGGTTTATACTATGCTGCCATATTAAAATAAAACAACAATAAATGTGGGTTCACAATTAGTAATACTACCAGGTTAAATGTTCGTGACCTTTCCTGGGATCCACTTCCCATGAAGTAGAAATGGCACCTTCCTCACAGAAGGCTCTGTGTCCTTAATCAGAATTGTTATCACTAACAAATATAAAGACACATCTTACCGTCTCATGTCGGCCAACTTTGGCTTTCTCAATACTTTTCTGCAAGTTTGCTTGCTTTTGGCTCCCCTCAGACAACTAGACAACAAAAAACAAAATGTCAAACACCTTAAACCAATAACCCTTCCTTATTATATTTTCTAAAGAGTTTTCTCAACATTATAGTTTCAACCACATACCCGACAATCTATATCCTGCCATAACCCACTGAATAGACTAGGAGAGAGTGTAAACTACAACTTAAATTATAATCCATGCTGTGTATATGGGAACCTCTTATATTTTTTATTGTAACATTTTGTGTGATTTATGTATCTTTAAAAAAAAATAATAATTATATATATATATACATTTTTTTTAATGGTATTCTAAGATAAACTTACTTCTTTGGCCCAGGTCAAGGTAACAAAAAAGTTTGACTACATTGGAAACTTGCATAATTCGAAAGTTCAAGGGACCATGATCATCAGGATAGACTGAAAAAAGGTTTAAAAATTTGTTCTTGGGGAGCAGATATGGTTGAAGAGTTGAGCACCTACTTCCCATATGGGAGGTCTGGGGTTTGGTTCCCAATGCCTCCTAAGAAACAAACAACAAGCAAAACAAACAAACAAAAACATCTCAGGGGAGCCGATGTGACTCTGTGATTGAGTGCTGACTTCCCACCTACAAGATCCCAGGTTCAATCCACAGCCCCCTCTACTTGAAAAAAAAACCCCAAACCTTCTTACTCCATGCAGAAAAATGAAAAATATGCTCTCATTCTTTCCTACAGTCATCATTTATGAGGTATCCCCACCCCAAACCCAACTGCATTCTATTTAGTTAGAAATTAAATCTGAAAAATTTTTTAAAAATCTGTTTTCTACAAATTATCCCTTCAAATTACAATTTACTTCTAACTAAAGTCTTTTTAAAATACCCTAAACTGATGTTTTCTTGTAGACTTATAGTATTGTGACCTGTTCATTAACACAGAGTAAATAAAAAATACATACTTATTCTTAAATAAGTTTCTTTATGAAGAATTACACACTTCACATATTAAGTTCTCATGGAAGGAAAAAATCTGTTAGCCTGTTGCCATGAGTGTTATGAATCTTAAAAGTGACCAATCTAAGCATTTAATTCGGTTTATGAAATACATAAATTATATGTGACTATGGATTAGATAATACCAGCATAAAGGCACCTTAGGCAGGAAATATGCATTAGCATGTGGCTAGGCCCATACCTAAGAGGACTTGTTAAATTCAGAAAACTGCTTTCCATTTTTCATATTATTACTCTCCCCTGGCTTTATGACTAAATAATTACAAGAAATTCCCAATACTAAATTCTCCCCCACATCTTTTTCTATAAACTAGCTAGAATTTTCCGACTCATTTGATTGGATAAGGGCCTTCATATGAGTCTGAAATTCCTCCCACATTCCTGATTTATAAACATTTAGAAAATAATTGACAACTGGATAAATTTAATCTATTTTGCTTGACTACAAGAAACTGAGGTTTCACAATATGATCTAGTTATACATCATAGACGAATAACACACAGATACCCTTTTTTCCTTAAAAAAAAAAAATACACACAACAGAAATATTATCTTTAAAAAGTTGGTAGCTTTACTCTGGCTTTAAGAAATATTCCACTTTCCAATGTATAAAGAAAGCACTGTAAGCTTTCCTTTAATAGTTCTCTAGTCACTGTTTCTAATCCATAGCACGAACAGGATCTTTGGTGATGCCAAGAAGACGCCACCACCAAACCAGTTATACCTCTTCTTGAGAGCAATTATCTTCATAAGTTAGAAAGAAAGTTCTGCTGTAGACTTAAAAGCCAAAATAAACTTTAAGTTTCTAAATTTAGCAAGGGGATTGTATTTTATAGCAAAGGTTGCCATTTATAAAATAAAGTCATGTTTAAGAAGTTAATATTCTGTCCTGAATGATCCACCTGAAATAATTAGTAACAATATGCAATATTTAAATTAAGGGGTAGAGGATTTTTTTCCCTATTAAACAAACACACACATATACACTTTTATCAATATACCATTTTTCCATTTAAAAATATTTTAAATAAAAAGCTAATAACTGCATAAAACAAGTCAATAATTTAGGGATACATATCAATTAAATCATGAAGTATATTTTCAGGTACTGTAATATGTCTTTCTATAATTATTTACAACTGAAAAGCACTTGAAAGTGAGCTCATTCAGGAATTTCTTAACTCTGAATGTAATCTTATGTATACTAAATATAGGACACTCAACTTATGATTTATCAATTCAAGTGTCTTGATAATGGAGGGAGACACAATCTAAATGATTTTATCAAACGGAAAGCTTCTGCTGATTACCCTAAGTACTGAAACGATTTGGTTCAGCCAAAAGTGAAGAATTTCAGTTTTCAAAAATCTCAACTTCTAGAAACAATGATATGTAATTCTTAAGAAGCTGCCCTTCCTGTCAGTTTTTCATCTACACTTGCGTAAGAAACAATACTGTCATAGTTCCTAACATGTACCTTGGAACTAAACCAAATCCAGGCCTCAAGTGATAAGAGCTGAGATTTTTAGCAACCTTATAGATATTACCTACCCAATAGCTCTCAAACTTTGCATGTACCAGAATCACCTGGAGGGCTTGTTAAAACACAGGTTGCTGGGCCCCACATGAGATGTTAAATAGGAGGTGTGGGGTTGAGACCCAAGAATATACATTTCTAACATGTTCTTAGGGGACGCCGATGCTATTGGTTGGGGGCGTCTTACTTTTGAGAACAAATGATCTGAACAAAAACCTGTTTTCTTGCAGTGGCAAAAAAAAAAAAAAGCATATTAATATATGAAGGGCTATCACCTGGTTCATCACCAAAAATAATACTAAACATTCTTGTCTGAACTAGTATCTTGATACTTCTGTCTTTAAGACCCAAATTTACAAAAACAGAAAAGGGGTGAAGCCCTCTATTTAATAGGCTGTCACCACAAAATTCCTTTAAAGAGCAAAATCTGATACATTTCTATAAAGTAAAATCAGAACCAATGATATACTGAGTCCATTTACAACTTTCATTAAAGCAGTAACAATGATTTAAAAAAACCAATAACCCAGAACAAAAAATTCTCACTACTGATAATGAGTAAAAACTGGACCTCATCTTTAGATTTGAGGATCTCACACAATGCTTCTCTGTAATGCATTCCTGGCCACCTATACAGATACTCAGGGCTAAGAAACATAATACCACCATTTTCTTGAGGGCTAATTCAGAGCCTGGAGGAACTGCCTATTCATAAGAGGAACAGAAAGATTGATTCAAGCTGCCCTGCAGAGGAATTCTGATTTATACTTTTTTAGAAGTAAAAAAATTTTTAAAGTATTACGCGGAAGAATAAAGAGGTTTTCATAGGTGGGAAAGAATGTCAAGGAACAGAAAATGAGGAAGAGATAATAAGCAAGAGGAAAACAAGATGACTCTGCTAATATGTTCTGGAAAAATAGGCTTTATGTCTTTTGTTTATCCTTAAAATTTTAAAAAGCCAGTATTATGTAAATTTTATATATTAAAAGTCTTTTTAGATTATCTACAGCTTTAAAATGTGTGTATCCTTTAAGCCAGTATTTTCAATTAGGAATCTAACATAAGGAAACATTGAAGACTATAAAGACATTTAATAATAAAGATGGAAGCTATATAAATGATAAATCAATATTTCATGGTATGGATGTGCCCCATTATGCAGCCAAGGGAAATGTATTGCCATTGGAAAATATTCAAGAATAAACCCGAATTAAAAGTGGGAAATAAAAATGTGGATACACTGGAAAAAAAAAAAAAGCAAGAGAGTGAACAAAATTTAAACAATGAAATCTCTGCGATGTGGAACATACGTTAAAATTCTCTATTTAATGAACAAACATAACTATTACTTTAAAAAGTATTTTCCTTTTATAAGTAATATATGAATGTATTGACAAAAGATTAAAACACAAGCACATTCTAGTTTTTTGTTTTTTTTAAAAAGATTTATTTATTTCTCTCCCACCCCACCCCCCACGCCGGTTGTCTGTTCTCTGTGTCTGTTTGCTGCATCTTCTTTGTCCGCTTCTGTTGTTGTCAGCGGCACGGGAATCTGTGTTTCTTTTTGTTGCGTCATCTTGTTTTGTAAACTCTCTGTGTGTGGAGCCATTCCTGGGCAGGCTGCACTTTCTTTCACGCTGGGCGGCTCTCCTTACAGGGCGCGCTCCTTGCCCGTGGGGCTCCCCCACACAGGGACACCCCTGCATGGCAGGGCACTCCTTGAGCGCATCAGCACTGCGCATGGGCCAGCTCCACACGGGTCAAGGAGGCCGGGGGTTTGAACCGTGGACCTCCCATGTGGTAGACGGATGCCCTAACCACTGGGCCAAGTCCACCACCTCTAGTTTTCAAAGATTCAAAAAATGTATATGTATTTAAGCATGAAAATCCTCTTTCACCTCTCCACTTCTGCACCATTCCTTTAATCCCTTCCCCAGAGGGGATGTCTAGTGTACATCTTCTTCTTCTTCTATTTCTTTGCTTTATATTCAGCTATGGACTAATATAGGTAACATTTAAAAACATACATAGGATTATCCTTTATGTAATATTCTGCAAATTACCATTTTTGGAAAAATTTCCATCTTAGCATATGTATGTAGGTCTACTTCATTTGTTTTTGTTTTGTCTTTAAAGGTCTACTTCATTTGTTTTTTGTTTTGGGGACTGAACTGGGGACCTTGTACATGGAAAGCAGGCACTCAAACACTGAACTACATCTGCTCCCCTTCCCTGCTTTTAGGAGGTACCGGGGATTGAATCCAGGACCTCATATGTGCAAAGCAGGCACGAAACAGAGCTGTACCTGCTCTGTTTTTTATATATATATATACACACACACACACACACATACTTATATGTAAATACATATTTTAGGAGGCTCTGGGATCGAATCCAGGACCTCGTACATGCAAAGCAGGTGCTCAATCACTGAACTACACCCACTCTTGCAGGTTTTAAAATTTCTACATACTATTACTTATTATTCCACTCCTTTTTAAAAATTAATAGCTATTTGTTTTCAGTTTTTCATTATTACAATGTTCCAATACCACCCATCATTTGACATATATCTCTGTGCACTCATCTAAATATTTCTGTAAGATAGATTAGAAGTAGAATTGGGGAAGTGGACGTGGTTCAACTGATAATAGTGTCTGGCTACCAAATGGACGGTCTAGGGTTCAATCCCTAGGGCCTCCTGACTCATGTGGTAAGTTGGCCCATGCACAGTGCTCTGCACACAAGGAATGCCATGCCACACAGGGGCACCTCCGCGTAGGGGTGCCCCACACGCAAGGTGTGTGCCTGCAAGGAGAGCCACCCCGCGTGAAAAAAGCACAGCCCACCCAGGAGTGGCGCCACACACACGGAGAGCTGATGCAGCAAGATGACGCAACAAAAAAGAGATGCAGATTCCCAGTGCCACCTGATAATGCAAGCAGGCACAGAAGAACACACAGCAAATGGACAGAGAGAGCAGACAATGGGGGGGGGGGAAGCAGAGAGAAATAAAATAAATCTTAAAAAAAAAAAAAAAAGAAGTAGAAATGCTGGATCAAAGGATTTGAATATTTAACTTATAACTTCGTTTTATATTTTACCAATAGTATATAATAGGATCACTCCCTGCAGATTTCCCAAGAGATAATTTAAAGACTTATAATCTGATGGATGAAAAAATGACACTCCATTATTTAAATGTCTTTGATATTTAGCATCTTTTCATATATCAATCATGTACATTTCTTCAATGACTTGTTCATTAATATCCTGTTATTTAAATTTTTAAAGAACTGTTTACATGTAGTAGATACAAAACAAAGTAATGCTTTCTTATAAATGCTAACTGTTAACTTTTTAATGTTATATTTCAAAAATAAGAGATTTTATTTCTATGTAAATCCATCAATCTTTTATGACTTCTAGGTTTTGTGTCTTGTTTAAAAAAGCCTCTCTTATCCTAACATTGTAAAATTAGTTTCCTTCCATTACTTGCAGAGTATTCTTTTGATGTTTTGCTCTTTTAAAGACCTGTAGTTTATTTTGGAAATGGTATGAAGTAAGGCTCTAACTTCAAATTTATTTCAAATGGATATGCAATTAACCTAACAACTCTCCACTCAATTCAATAAGGATAAGATATGGCATCTCTATCATAAAATAATGCAGATGTGCCTGCTTAGGACTTCTGTATACTGTTCAACTTATCTGTTTCTGTATTACTGCACCAATAGCAAGTTTTAATTGCCATAGGGCTGTACTTGTTTTGATATTCCTTAGAGAACAATCCCACCTCACTTTCTTCCTTTTTGATAACTTCTTGGCCATTCTTGCACCACAGCTTCTCTACCACAGGAAGCTGAGAAGCATCCTTAAAAATCTAGTGGGATTTGCTTACCATTAGTTATACAGACATAAGTTGACATTTTACAATTGAGTTTTCCTGTCCATAAATGTATTGCTCCATTTATTTAGGTATTCTTTCATGTCCTTCAGTAGAGTCTTGTAGTTTTCTTCACGTATGTTAGAATTTAACTCTGTTTTGGTGTTTTTGAGAGCCAAATCTATCACTGTATAAAATATTCATTTCACAGGGATTGATTTCAAGTGTGACTGAGCAGAATACTGTCAGTCTTTTATTCAGTGGTTGTGGGAAACAACCCTCCCTTCTCCCTCTGTATTCTAAACTACATAGCAAATAGCTCAAATTACTGCTGGCAGCCATCTTGTAACCATGACGAAAGTCAAACTGAGGACACAGTCATCATAAAAAATGCAAAACAAAAATAAACGCAGAGGGAAGCGGACTTGGCCCAGTGGTTAGGGCATCCGCCTACCACAGGGGAGGTCCGCGGTTCAAACCCCAGGCCTCCTTGACCCGTGTGGAGCTGGCCCATGCGCAGGGCTGATGCGCGCAAGGAGTGCTGTGCCACGCAGGGGTGTCCCCAGCGTAGGGGAGCCCCACGCGCAAAGCAGTGCACCCCATAAGGAGAGCCGCCCAGCATGAAAGAAAATGCAGCCTGCCCAGGAATGGCACCACACACACAGAGAGGTGACACAGCAAGATGATGCAACAAAAAGAAACACAGATTCCTGTGCCACTGACAACAGAAGCAGACAAAAAGAACATGCAGCAAAATGGACACATAGAACAGACAACTGGGGGGAGGGGAGGAGAGAGAAATAAAATAAATCTTTTAAAAATAAATAAATAAATAAATGCAGAGAAATGAAGTTGGAATCTTGATTAAATGATGTCTAAAGTAAACTCTACCATTGAGTACCATTGAGAAATTTAAATTTAAATGAGCCATTAAATCAATTCACTTTATCATTTAAGACAAGTAAATGGGTTTTCTACAATTACCATAGTAAATATCTTAACTGTTACAATTGATGAGCTGTGAAAAATTTTGGAAGACATCAAATTTAAAACATTCTTATTCCTCTATATTAGGCTATAGAACTACATCTTCAAGAATAGCAGTGAGTAGGATAAAGTGATACATGTTGGGAAGGCTCTTTATTCAACAAGCATTTAAGAAGTGTTCACTATATAGAGTTATAGTATTACTGGCTCAAATCTTTGAACTAAATTAACACATAGTTGAATAATAATAACTCAAGGTAATGCTTTACATGTAGTGAGCATTAAATATTTGAATATTTTAAATTAAATTATGTTTCCTTCTGCTTAAGACAGTGCTCATTAAAAGATGAGACCCTGTGAAGTTAGTAAAAATACAGTAGATTTTGAGTTACCACTTTGCACCCACAGGGATGCTTTTTAGTTTGCTAAAAGCTGCTAGAAGCAATATAACAGAAATGGATTGGCTTTTACAATGGGAATTTATTAGGTTAAAAGCATCATCAGAGATGCTTTCTTCCCAAGCTGCAGCTGCAGATGACTAGGCACATCCTGGGTCCCACAATCTAATCAAAGGCCCTTAACTGAAGTAATTTAATCAAAAGGTCCCACCTACAATAGGTTTATAGGCACAGGAATGGATGAGATTTAAGAAGAAGATTTTCTGAGGTCCACAAAAGCATCAAACTTCCACAGATGCTATAAATTTAAAAAAGGAAAATAACAAGTGTTGGAGAGGATGTGGAAGAATTGGAACTGTAGTGCATTGTTAGTGGGAACATAAAATGGTTTAGCCACTGTAGCAAGCAATAAGGTGGTTCAAAAAGTTAAATATAGGGAAGCGGCTGTGGCTCAATCAGTTGGGCTCCTGTCTACCATATGGGAGGCCCTGGGTTCGTGTCCCAGGGCCTCCTTGTGAAGGCAAGCTGGCCTGTGCGCCAAAAGGGCTGATGGCCCATGCACTGCAGAGAGCTGGCACAGCAAGATGACGCAACAAAGGGAGACAAGCAGATACAGAAAAAACACGCAGCGAATGGACACAGAGAAGAGACAGCAAAGAATGGAACAAGCCGCAAGGGGAGGAATGAATGAATGAATGAATGAATGAATGAATGAATGAAAGTTAAATATAGAATTATTGTATGATCCAGCAATTTCACTCCTAAGTGTATACCCAAAGAAAGTAAACAGATACCTGTATACCAATGTTTAGAGCAGCATTATTCACAATAGCAAAATGTGGAAACAGCCCAAGTGTCCATAAATAAATGAAAGGATAAACAAAATATGCTACATATATACAATGGAATATTATTTGACCATAAGAAGGAAAAAAATGCTGAGGTATGCAGCAACATGGATAAACCTTGCAAATGTTATGCTAAGTGAAATAAGCAAGGTACATAGGGATAAATATAAATATTGTCATTTACATGAATATCTAGAATTAGCAAATTCACAAAGACACAAAGTAGATTAGAGTTTACCAGGGGATGAAGGAAAGGGATTTTTAGTGGATATAGTATTTGTAAAAAAAAAAATAAAAAATGAAAACCAGAGTCCAGGGCCCAATGAATTGGAATCTCCAGACCCAAGGGGAGGCTGTGGGAGGCCTGGTCATGATGGCAATTCTTGCACCCCACCAAAAAATAAAGGAGACTAATATCTACTTAACCAGTTCAAATTTCCAGTAATCCAACCCTGCAGGAAACAATTTAAGAATCTGAAAGAAAAGGGCCCCAGGAATCTGAAATTATGGACATAGGAAAAGTGTGGGAATCCTATAAAGAAAACAAGATAAAGGGAAAGTGAATGCACTCAATAATTATGTGCTTGAAAACCCAAAGAACTCATGGACACTCATATAAAACACTGCTGAAAGTGAACCTACAATAAAAAATTACATTATGAAAAAATGAAATATTGAGAAGCTGAGGCAGAGAAGTTTATAATATTAGGAATATGTTTAATGTAATTAAAGTAATGGAAGAATTATAAAACTATAAAACTAAATAAAGTACAAGAAGGAAAAAGTCATATTTGAAAATGAACTATTTTCAGCTTTTAGAAAGAGATTTTTTAAAAGTTTTTAAGTAATTGATAGAAAAAGAAGGTGCAATAGAAGCCTAAGAGCATCTTGAGAATGACCTTAGAGGTAGTGACTGCTGAGATGATAAATTTCTGTTGTTTAAGCCAACCAGTTTATGGTGTTTGTTATAACAGCCCTAGCAAACTAAGTTTTTGGTACCAGTAAATGGGGTGCTCCTATAACAAATATCTAAATATGTGGATGTGGCTTTCATAAAGAGTAGAGGCTGGAAAATTTTTGAGGCACTTCATAGTAACAGCCTAGATTGACTTAAAGAAACTATTGATAGAAATATGGAAATTAAAGGGAATTCTGGTGAGGCCTTAGAAGGAAATGATAAATGTGTTATTGGTAACTGGAGAAGAGACCATCCTTCTTACAAAGTGGCAGAGAACTTGGGTGAAGTAGTGTTCTGATGTCAGGTGGAAGGCAGAACTTGTAAGTGATGAACCTGAATATTTATTTAAGGAGATTTCCAAGTAATATGTAGGAAGTACAGCCTGGTTTCGCCTTGCTGCTTATAGTAAAATGTGGAGGAAAGTAATAAATAGATGGTTGAACTGTTAACCAAAAAGGAATCAGAACTTGATGATTTGGAAAATTCTCACCCTATCCAGAAAACATGCTTTAAGGTTAGGGCCAGAAGCATCCCATCAAAGCCCTCTCTCAGTTCCTGGGAAGTGATTTCTCAGAGAATGGGGCTCCATATGAGGGTGTGGCTGAACAAGTGCTTACTAAAAAGATTAGATCCAGTCAACCGTCTTAGAGTAAGTCAGGAATGGAAATACAATTATCTAGGAAAGATCTATGGAAGATTCTATTATCTGCTTGGACTTCTATGAACTGCATGGAACACCAACAAGGTTTTGGGAAATTTTGCATCAGCAGAAACACTCGACTGGAAGGGAAAGAGATTAGATGAAATGAAGGAAGAATGATGCCTGGGGTGGAACCATGGAAACAAGTCTGGGTGGGCTGAAGGGCCTTCCTTGAGCCAAGAGAGAGGGCCACTGCGCTGGTGTTCAGGGAGACTGTGGTTGCTACCTTGGTGTTTGGAGAGGGTAGGGCCTCCACCCTCTGTTCAGAGAGAGCACGGCTGCCACTCCAGTATTTAGAAAAGGTGGGGTCACTACCTAGTACTTGGAAAGTGTGGGACTGCCACTCCAGCAGGCGCTGAGGATAACACTTAGAGTTGTTAATGAAACTTAAGGCGTTTACTATGTTGGGATGGGGTGGATATATTTTGTATGTGGGAAGAACATATCTTTTGTAAGTCCAAAAGGAGGACTCTTATAGACTGAATCATGTTCCTCACAAACCATGTTCAAGTTCTAACCCCCAGTCCTGTAGATGTGAACCTATTTGTAAACAGGATCACTGAAGATAAGACTAGTTAAAATCCACTTGGATGGGAAACACTAATGTTACTTGGAATGACATAATTGTTTCTTTAATAAGAAAATGTTATTCCTTTTTTTTTTTCTTCTTACTTCTGCCTCTTATATTGAAAAGATTCAAGAGGACTTGGATTTCAAAGGATTTAAAAGGCAAACTAAAGCCTTCCCTTCCCTAGCCTAAATAGTTTAAGCAGTGTGAAGAGAGCAACCTAACACATTCTTACAATGTGAATTGACTGAAGAGTTGAGAACCAAACTAAGATTTGAAGGAGGCTGAAGTGGTAAGAGATTATTGAATACATAAATAGCTTTAAAAACATGTAAATAGGAGGAGATGTTGCTCAAGTGGTTGAGCTCCCATCTTCTACATGGGAGGTCCCAGGTTTGGTTCCCGGTGCCTCCTAAAAAAAAAAAAAAGAAATGAACAACAAACAAAACAAATGATGGGAAACGGACTTTGGCGTCCGTTTGGTTAGGGCGTCCATCTACCACATGGGAGGTCCGTGGTTCAAGCCCCGGGCCTCCCGTGTGGAGCTGGCCATGCGCAGTGCTGATGCGCGCAAGGAGTGCCGTGCCACACGGGGTGTCCCCAGCGTAGGGGAGCCCCATGCGCAAGGAGTGCAACTGTAAGGAGAGCCGCCCAGTGCGAAGGAGGGAGCAGCCTGCTGAGGAATGGCGCCACCCACACTTCCTGTGCCGCTGACGACAACAGAAGCGGACAAAGAAACAAGACGCAGCAAAAAGACACAGAAAACAGACAACCGGGGAAGGGGAGGGGAATTAAATAAATAAAAATAAATCTTAAAAAAAAAAAAACAACACACAAATGAGAAAAACAACTTGGGGAAGCTGATGTGGTTCAGTGGTTGAATGCCAGCTTCCCACATATGAGGTCCTGGGTTCAATCCCTGGTCCCTTATACCTTAAAAAAAAAAAGAAGTAAATAGCAATATTAAAAATTCAGCATCTAATCTAAAACTAAGCTACTTTATAAAAAAAACTATAGTGTAGGAAATTTGTTGTTATAAATACTGGGGAACATGAATAAAGTCTCATAGCTAACTCTGATGAAATGTAAGTTTGAACCATGCCTAATAATAATAATAACAAAGCACTCGAACAGAATATTTTTGTGAAACTTTAAAACATAAAAAAGCAGCCAAAAACATGAATACTGAAATCTTAAAATCCATAAGATATGCTTCTGGAGGGAAAACAAGCCAAGCAAATTCAAACTGTATCCTAGAAAACTAAAGGTATACATGACTCTGACACTTTGCTACCACCTGGTGGCATGGCATCAAAATTGTAGGTTCAGTTATATGTGGGATAAATCTTTTGCAGGTGGGATGATTTTGGAGGAGGGAAAGAGTTATGAAGAGATGAAACGTGGGATTGGTTCATGATAAACTGATAACTCATATGAAGCACAGAAGAGGGTTTATGGGTGCTACAAGAAAATCTACGGCTCTAGAGTCAGGTTTCTCAAACTTGTCCAAGTAGCACCAGTAACAAGAGAGAGTAATTCCTAGGAGAAGGTTTGGAAACATAACCCAAAGTTACTACCATAAGCAAAATAGACAAAGATAAAAAAATAAATCTCTGGTGTCTTAAGTTTTATTGTAAAAATTCATGCAAGCTTTTAACTATATTTTTCATTTTTATTTTAAATTACTTAACAGTAAAAATACTTAGTTTACATACTCTCTCCATCATTGAGAAAAATGAGAAGTTGGGCTCTAGAAGAATTTAGTCATTTTAATCATTTCTTCTTTTTGATAGGCTTCAGGCAGAGGTATCTCATAGGCAAGCATAGGGAACATGATATTTACACACTGTAGTCAATGTGAATTGTTCTCCTTAGGACTGTGTATATAGAGGCTCTGACCATAGTTGCTCAGATTTAGGTGAATTATAATTCTTAGTTCATAAAACAATCATCACTGGTCACATATAATTTATGGCCCCCTGTAATTCATTTTATTTATTTATTTATTTTTTAAAGATTTATTTGTTTATTTAATTCCCCCCCTCCCCCGGTTATCTGTTCTCTGTGTCTATTTGCTGCGTCTTGTTTCTTTGTCCGCTTCTCTTGTTATCAGCGCAAGGGAAGTGTGGGCGGCGCCATTCCTGGGCGGCTCTTACAGGGGCACTCCTTGCGCGTGGGGCTCCCCTACACGGGGGACACCTCTGCGTGGCACGGCGCTCCTTGCGCACATCAGCACTGCGCATGGGCCAGATCCACACGGGTCAAGGAGGCCCGGGGTTTGAACCGCAGACCTCCCATGTGGTAGACGGATGCCCTAGCCACTGGGCCAAGTCCATTTCCCCTCATTTTATTTTTAAAACACCAGTAAATGAAACAAAAACATGAACTTTTCTAATAATTTACTATTAATTTTGTGTTCTTTGACTATATCATCCACCTGCCCCAACCAATCCCCACCAAAGTAACAATTATCTTAGATTTTGTGTTTTGTTTCCCAATGTGATTTCAAGAGATTACAACTATAGTCCCATTGTGTTTTACGTCTATAAAAGAATTAAGTCATAGGTAGCGAAATTTATTTTCTTATTACACTTGTTAACAATTAAAGGCAGCAGAAATCTAACAGACAAAACATTTACGCAAAGAAAAACTGCTATAGGATTTTAAAACAAAAGAAATATTTCAAAATCAGTCACACTTAAAAAAATATATATATTTTACTGAGATATATTCACATACCATACAATCCATCCAAAGTGTACAATTAATGGCATTTAGAATAATCACAGAGTTGTGCACTCATCACTACAACCGGTTCTAGAACATTTTCATTACTCCAAAAAGAAAAGCCCTTACTCCTTGGCAGTCACTTCTCACTCTCTCTATTCTTCCCCAGCTATAGTCCACAGTTAGCTCTGGTGTATTTTTGTCCATATACCACCCTATTATTAACACCCTGTAATACTGACATACATTTGTTCTAATTCATAGCTTATATTTACACTACTGGCTACACTCATCCACAACAGGGTTCACTATGTTACACAATCCCATATTTCATCCTCTAGCTTTCCTTCTAGTGACATACACAACCCTAAACTTCCCCTTTCAACCACAGTCATACCCATATTTAGCTCCATTAATTATACTTACTATAATGTGCTGCTATTACCTCTATCTACTTCTAAACATTTACAATCAACCATATTACAAATTCTGTACAAATTAACCATCAGCTGCCTATTCTCTACCCTCATTCTATCTCCTGGTGACCTATATTATAGATATGAACTCCATGCATGTACTCATTTTTCTTAGTCTGTATTCGTGAGATCATACAGTATTTGTCCTTTTGTGTCTAACTTATTTCACTCAACATAATGTCCTCAAGGTTCATCCATGCTGTTGCATCAATCAAGACTTCATTTCTTACAGCTGAATAACAGTCCATCATATGTATATACCACATTTTGCTTATCCATTCATGGATTGATGGACACTTAGGTTGTTGCCACCTTTTGGCAATTGTGAGTAATGCCACCATGAACTTCTGTGTGCAAATGTCTGTTTGTATCTCTGTTTTCAGTTCTTCTGAGTATGTAAAATAGTAGTGGGATTGCTGGATCATATGGCAGTTCTATATTAAGCTTCCTGAGGAACCACCAAACTGTCTTCCACAGTTGCTATACCATTCTACATTCCCACTAACAGTGAATAAGTATATTTCTCTGCCTCTTCTCCAATACTTACACAAGTTTTCTGTTTTGTTTTTTTTTAAATAATAGCCTTCTAGTATGTGTGAATAATACATTTGCATTTCCCTAATAGTGATATTGAACATCTTTTCATATAATTTTTAGTCATTTGTATTTCCTCTTTGGAAAAATGTTTCTTCAAGTCTTCTGCCCATTTTTACAATGGATTTTCTTTTTATCATTGAGTTGTGGGATCTCTTCATACATCCTGAATATTAAACCCATATCAGAAAATGATTTCCAAATAGTTTCTCCCACTGAGTAGGCTGCCTTTTTACCTTCTTGACAAAGTTCTTCGGATCACGGAAGTATACAGTTTTGATGAGGTCCCATTTACCTACTTTTTCTTTCATTGTTCATGCTTTGGAAGTAAGGTCTAAGAAACCACCTCTTACCACAAATCTTGAAAATGCTTCCCTACATTTTCTTCTAGGAGTTTTATGGTCTTGGCTCTTACATTTAGGTCTCTGATCCAATTTTTGTATAAGGTGTGAAATAGGGGTCCTCTTTGATTCTTTTGGATATGGATATCCAGTTTACCCAGAACCATTTTTTTTTAAGGAACTGCTCTGTCCTAGTTGGAGCTAACACATCTTTATAGCACATGACAAGCAAGAAGAGTTTATCCAAGGAAAGGTTAACATTAAGACATTAAATTTTAAAGAAACAATAAAAGAAAATTTTCAAGAACTAGACATAAGTTTCGAAATTGATTATGTATCTTCTTGTATCCAACATGATGAGTAAACAAAAAGATACACACTCATGTTTATATGAAATTCCAATACATTGAATATAGGGAACTTCCTAAAAGTGTAATGGTGGGGGTGGGGTAGGGGTGGCACATTCAAGACAATAAGAATCACACTGGCCATAGATTTCTCATTGGCTACTTTGGTTGCTTAAAGACAGAGCAATGTCTCCAGATTTCTGAGGGAAAAGTATTTTCAATCTGGAACTTCTTTAGCTAAACTGTTACTCAAGTGCAAGGGTAGAATTACAGCATTTTGACTCATAAAATTTACCTCTCATATACCCTAGCTTTCAGGAAGTTAAAGATATAGGATAGGACACAAGATGCAACAGAGTAGGAGGCTCTACTAATCAGCCAGAATCTGTCTGGATCAACTGTTTGGGGGACTCTGAAGACCATAAGAACCAGTGACCATCCAGGGAAGAACACTATCTGGGGAGAAGATTCTTGAGTAGATTCCTCCATGTTGTAGAGGTGGCTGCCCAAACCCCTCTGGTGAAGTGGGTCACCTTTGGACCCACTCTCTAGCTGGAAGCAGAAGCTCTCTTTCCCAAAAGCAGGGGAGGGAAGGTGGCCTGGCACCAACTACAGCTGTAGATTGGCAAATTCAGCTACCTGAATTCTAATCTTGAGCACAGCTGAGATTTAAACCTGACCAAGCCACCAAGAAGCCAGCAGCATTTATGCTGTCTCCACCCCTGGCTAGAGTAGATGCAGGGGTGACTGAAAAACACTCAGGTCTCTCAGGGAGATAGGGATCAGATCCAGTGCACCCAGTTTGGAAAGCCACTGCTTAGGCCCCCCACACCCAGCAGAAGCAGAAACTGGGTACAGTTTGAACACTTTCTTGGGGCAGAGCAGGTAGATTCACACTAGGACCCCAAGTCCCTGGAAGGAGAGGAAGGGTGCAATGTCTCGCAGGCAGGGAGGGCAGTTTCACCCAGTCTACCTTAAAAGGGCTGCTATACACTTGGCCCCGATGCACCTCTGGATAGAGAGGAAGTACACACTCTCTTGGACAGTGCAGGTAGATTCACCCCGTCCACCTTGACCTGCTGCTCTCTCAGCCCCAAGGTGCCCCAGGAAGAAAAGGAACCAAGAGTCATTTGATCACTCTCTCTCAAGACAGTGCAGGCAGAGTCACCCTGCTCACCTGGCGGATGGAGGCCCAGCACAGGGGATGGTAATTGATCAGAGAATTCAGATTTCAGGGGCTGGGGAAGCTGTACAAGTTTCATCCTTCTTAGGCTGACAATCTCAGCCTCAACCACATCATCACCAGGAACTAAGAAGGCTGAGAACCAAAGGCACAGATTTAGGGCAGCAGGGAACAACTGGATAAAGTGTGCTACATGCTGGGTACTTTAGGAAAGTGTAGATTGGAGGCGACATCAAAAAGATTGGAGGCCTTGAGGGTCTATTCTCCAGAGCTTGGAATCAATCTACACTCCCTTCATAGGTTCCCTGAGCCTGTTTTGACTGGGAAACCAGAGCTATTGACGTGGAAAAAGCATTTGAGAAAATCAAACATCCTTTCTTGATGAAAATAGAAGGAAACTTTCTCAACATGATAAATTGCATGTAGGAAAAACCCACAGCTAACATTATACTTAAAGGAGAACTAAAACTTTCCCACTAAGATCAGGAACAAGACAACAATGTCCACTATCACCACTGTTTTCAATATTGTGCTTCAAGTTCTAGCTATAGCAATTAGATAAAAGAAAAATAAAAGACATTCAAATAGGAAAGGAAGAAGTAAAACTTTCACTATTTGTTGATGTTATGATCCTACACCTAGAAAATCCTGAAAAATTCACAACAAAGCTACTAGAATAGATGAGCTCAGCAAAGGGGCAGGATACAAGATTAATATGCAAAAATCGTTAGCATTTCTATATACTATTAAAGCGCAATCTGAGGAGGAAATCAGGAAAAAAATCCCCCTCTACAATGGAAACTAAAAGAGTCAAATATCTAAAACAAACTCAGTCAAGGACATAAAGGACATGTATGTGGAAAATTACAAAACACTGCTAAAAGAAACCAAAGAAGACCTGAATAAATGGAAGGACATTCTATGCTCATGGATTGGAAGACTAAATATTGTTAAGATATCAATCCTACCCAAATTTATCTACAGATTCAATGCAATCCCAATAAAACTTCCAAAAGCCTTTTTTTTTTTTTTTTTTACCAAATTGGAAAGGCCAATTATTAAATTTATTTGGGGTGGGGGGGTGTACAGGAACCTCTTATGTTTTTTAATGTAACATTTTTTTGTGTGATATATATATCTTCAAAAAATACAATTGACAAAAATGATGGGGTAGAGAGTGGGTTATATGGGAACCTCTTATGTTCTTTATGTTTTTTAATGTAGCATTCTTTGTGATCTATTAACTTTAATTTAAAAAGTGTAAAAAATAAAATAAAATAAGTTTATTTGGAAGGGTAATAGGTCCTGAATAGCCAAAAATATCTTCAAAAAGAAGAATAACGTTGGAAGACTCCCACTTCCTGATTTTAAAAGCATATTACTTAGCTACAGTGGTAAAAGTAGTATGGTACTGGCATAAAGACAGATATGTTGACCAATGGAATATAACTAAGTATTCAGAAATAGCTCCTCAAATTTATGGCAAAGTGATTTTTGATAAGACTGTCAAGGCCACCCAGCTGGGCCAGAACAGTCTATTCAATAAATGGTGCTGGGAGAACTGGATATTGATGTCCAAAAGAAAGAAAGAGAACCTCTAATCTCACACTTTATACAAAAATTAACTCAAAATGGACCAAAGTAAATATAAAAGCTACAAACATAAAACTCCTAGAAGAAAATGTACGAAACATCTTCAAGATCTTGTGGTAGGCAGTGGTTTCTTAAACCTTATACCCAAAACGTAAGCAAAGAAAGAAAAAAATAGATAAATGGGACCTCCTCAAAATTAAACACTTTTGTGCTACAAGCTTTGTCACAAAAGTGGAAGGACAGCCTACTCAATGGGAGAAAATATCTGAAAACCACATATCTGATAAGGGTTTGATATCCATGTTATATAAAGAGATCATACAACTCAGCGGGAGCAGATGTGGCTCAAGCAATTGGGTACCCGCCTCCCACATGGAAGGTTCCAGGTTCAGCTCCCAGTGCCTCCTAAGAAGATGAGTAGCAACAAGCCACACTGATAGAGGAAGTGGCTCAAGTGGTTGGGAACTCACCTCCCACATGGGAGGTCCCAGGTTCGGTTCCTGGTGCCTCCTGAGGAAGATGAGCAGACAAGCAGATAGATGAGGAAGGCATATGGGGTGGGGGGGTGGGGAGGGAAGGGTTAAAAAAAAAAAAAAGAAGCCCAATTAAAAAGACGGGCCAAAGACTTGAATAGACATTTCTCCAAAGGGGAGAGACAAATGGTCAAAAAGCACATGAAAAAATATTCAACATCATTAACTGTTAGGGGAAATGCAGATCAAAACTATACTGAGATATCATTTCACACCTTACAGAATGGCCAAGATAAACACACACACCCACACACATGCACAGAAAACTGCAAGTGCTGAGGAGGATGTGGAGACATAGGAACATTCCTCTGCTGGTGGAATGTGGAATGGTACAACCTTTGTGAAAAGACAACTTGGTGGTTCCTAAGAAACTATATCCAGAACCACCAAATGATCCAGCAATCCTGTAACTAGGAATATATTCAGAAGAACTGAAAACAAGGACAGGAACTGACATTTGCCCACCAATATTCATAACAGCATTATTCACAATTGTTAAAATATGGAAACAAACCCGAATGGTCCATCAACCATTGAGTAGATAAACAAAATGTGGTATATACATACAATGGAATACTATTCAGGATGACCCTTGAGGACAGTATGTTGAATGAAGTAAGTCAGAAACAAAAGGACAAATATTGTATGGTCTCACTAATATGAACTAAAACGATGAGTAAACTAAAGGAGGTAAACTCTAGGGTATAAATTACTAAGTAATTGAATGTGAGTAGAGAATGGGATTTGATGCTTAACGTACGAAGAATTTTTAGTAAGGTTTATTGTAAAAATGTGGAAATAAATGGAGATAATGGTAATATACATTATAGTGAGTTATAAGTAACACTGCTGATTTATAAATGTGATTGTGGCTGAAAGGACTAGTCTGTGGATATAAATGTCAATTGAAAGGAAGTTAGAGAATGATGAAGGGACTATATAACATAGTGATTTTGGTGGTGATGGAGATTGTGGTTAATAATATAACTGTAAGGAGCAGATGAGGCTCAAATATTTGGGCACATGCCTCCTACATGGGAGGTCCCAGGTTTGGTTCCCAGTGCCTTCTAAAGAAAATGAGCATACACAACAAGCTGATTCAACAGGCAGACACAATGAGCAGGGAGAAGATGTGGCTCAAGCAACTGGGCACCCACCTCCCACATGTACCCAAATACTCTAAAAATATTCTAAAATCAAAGGTTGAAGTTATTTGTCAATTCTTTAATTCATTCATTGATAAATATTTATTGAATACCAAATTTGTGCCAAGCACAGTGAACAAAGACAATTATCCAACCTTCTTTGGGCTTATATTCTACTTGGGGAGACACAAACATGATGATGTCAAGAAATAAAAGCAGGGTAAGGAGATGGAGCATGAAATAAAGGTTCAAAAGGAAGTGCTAGTCTATAACATTCAGTATGTAGAGCCGAATGTGTTATAAATGAAATCATTTCCCCTCAAAATATCTATACAGAGATGAATCTGCAAAAATTTAGTCTATCATTCACAACCTTTGTTTCTCAAATTACTGTTAACAGAAAGAAAGGTAACCTATAGAATCTATAAAGAATTAGTTTTTTTAAAATTGTCTTTATGTAGACCTTATGTTTCTTATTAGGTTTATTAGTTAATGATTTTTATTACCATTATAAATAGAATTTTTTCCATATCATATTCTACTTATGTAATTATTAAGCATGTTACTGATTAATGCTTTGAGTTTGTATCCCTACTGGATTCTAATGCCTCCTAAAGAGAAGATGAGAAGATAAGCAGACACAGAAGAATGCGCAGTAAATGGGTACAGAGAGCAGACAGCAAGTGCAAGTGGTAAGGGCGGGGGGGGGGGCAGGGTTAATAAATAAAGAAAATAAATGTTTAAAAAAAAATACATTAGAGGTACATGGGAGCAGGTGTGAATAGCTTGAAGACAGAATTAGCGATTTCAAAGGCAGAACACCTAAACTAGAAAAGATAGGAGAACAGAAAGAGAAGAAAATGGGAAAAATGAAACAGAGTCTCAGGGAATTGAATGGCAATGTGAAATGCACAGACACTTGCATTATTGGTATCCCAGAAGGAGAAGAGAATGGAAAAGGGGCAGAAGGAATATCAGAGGAAATAATGACTGAAAACTTCCCAACCCTTATGAAGGACATGAATATCAATATCCCAAAAGGACAATACACTTCAAACAGAAAAAATCTGAATAGACCTACCCTGAGACACCTACTATTTACTTATTTTTTATTAATTTTTTTGTCTTTATTTGATTTTTTAATGCTACATTAAAAAAATATGAGGTTCCCATACCACTGTACCTCATGGTCAATGGTCTACATCATAGCCCACACTCTCCCACAGTCCACCCAGTGGGCTATGGGAGGACATACGATGTCCGGTAACTGTTCCTGCAGCACCACCCAGGACAACTCCAAGTCCCAAAAACGCCCCCACATCTCATCTCTTTCTCCCACTCCCTACCCCCAGCAGCCATCATGGCCACTTTCTCCACACCAATGCCACATTTTCTTCGATTACTAATCACAATAGTTCATGAACAGAATATCAGTAAGTCCACTCTAATCCATACTCTATTCCTCCATCCTGTGGACCTTGGAATGGTTGTGTCCACTTCACATCTATATCAAGAGGGGGCTTAGATTCCACATGGATGCTGGATGCAATTCTCCTGCTTTCAGTTGTAGGCACGCATGGCTCCCTGGTGTGGTGGTTGACCTTCTTCACCTCCATGTTAGCTGAGTGGGGTAAGTCCCATAAACCAGAGTGTAGGAGTTGCAAGTCTATTGAGGCTCGGGGCCTGGCTATCACATGGTCAGTCTAGAGATTCAGGTCCCCTGGGTATACATTAAACCCCAGCACCAACTACAGTTCCGGTAAAAGTAACAGGAGAGGCTTGTGGACAAAGATCACATCTGAGTCCAGCTCCATCACACAGAAATGCAAACTCCAAAGTAGGGCCAACTGACATGGCACTGAACTCCACCTGCCATGACCATAGAACCTGTGGGTCTCTGTGGCCCTCAGAAGAACCAATACCTGAGGTTGGATCTACTTTATCTGTCTCTGGGACTCTGCTCAGGTATGTATAAGGGCAATCCCTCCGATAACCTCCCGGCTCTTTTTGGAGACTCATAGCCTACTATTTAAATGACAAATATCAGAGATAAAGAGAGGATTCTGAAAGTAGCAAGAGAAAAGCAAAGCATCACATATAAGGGAACCTCAATAAGATTAAGTGCAGCCATCTCATCAGAAACCACGAAGGAGAGAAGAAAGTGGTATGATATATTTAAGGTACTAAAAGAGAAAAATTCCCAGCCAAGAATTCTGTACCCGGCAAAGCTGTCCTTCAAAAAATGAGGATGAGTTCAAAGTCTTCACAAACAAATTTGAAGTATATGTTACCAAATTTACAAGAGATTCACAAGAGATACTAAAGGGGGTGCTGCAGCCTGAAAAGAAAAAAAACAAGGGTGAGAGATTTAGAGAAGAGTTTCGAAATGAAGATTATTAGGAAGGGTAAACTAAATGATAGGAAGACAGACAAGAGAACAGCATGACAACAGAGAATGGAAGGACAAAATGGATGAAATAAGTACTGCCTTTATAGCAATAACACTTAATGTTAATGGATTGAACTCCTCAAGCAAAAGACATAGCTTGATAGAATGGATAAAAATATATGAGCCATCTATGATATGCTGTTTACAAGAGACCCACCTCAGACATAAGGACACAACCAGGTTGAAAGGTATTTCATTTGTTAATGTCATGTTAGAGGTACAAATCTAAAGCATGTTAAATGAGTGGAGAGAACCAATTTATAATCCATAAAAAAGGCACTTTTATACACTAACAAAAAGCTGACTGCTACACTTAAGTACTCTGTAATTAGGAAGTTGTTAAGAATAGGGAATATGGGCTGGACTCTGAGAAACTCCACACAGATATTTAATCTGGAAAGGAATCAAAGAACAGTTTATTGCAGTAATAATATGTTGTGATGTGGTTTGCCAACTGAGGAGATTATTTCACGAATCAACATAGAATACATATCAGCTCTGGGAGAAGCATATAGTCTAAGATAGTAAATAGTCTTATTTGTGAAATGCATCCATAAACTCGGAGAGTATTCACCAAAGTGCGTTCCATGGAACAATAATCCCTTATGATAATGAATCAAATAAGATTAACAATGCATACTGGCAAATTAAAGTCTCTGAGAACTCAAAAAAATAATTTACTTTATCTTTGTTAATCCAAGATTCCCCAAACTCTTTTGATTACACAATGTTCCTTTTAAGTAACACTTACTGTATCCACTCCACAGAATTACTTTGGGTAGTACTCAGCTAGGGTGCAACAAAATACAGTTCAGGTAAAGTGGTAGGAAAAAAAGAAATAATAGCATCTAAATTTCATGCTGATTGGATGTACAGAAAAGGGAGAGAAAAAATTATAGATAATGTAGCAGTTTGATATGAACTATGAATTCCAAAAATAGATATTGGATTATGTTTGTAATCTGGTCTGTACCTGGGCATGATTAAGTTATGATTAGGGCTTTGACTGGGCCATGTCATTAGGGTGTTGAGTCCTCACCCCTTGGTGGGTGGGGACTCGCAGATAAAAGGCATGGCAAAGAACAGAGTTGGGGGGTTTTGATGTCGGAGTTTTGATGTTGTGAGTTTGATGCTGAAGCCTTACGATGGAGCCCCAGGAAGTAAGCTCACAGAGGAAAGAGAAACAAGCCCCAGGAAGAGGGGAATCCTGAGCCCAGGAAGAAGCAAGCCCTGGGAAGAAAGGAACCCTGAACCCAGAGAGAAGCAAGACCCTGGAAGGGAAGAACCCAGGAAGCCTGAGCCCTCGCAGACATCAGCAGCCATCTTGCACCAACGAGGGAAGTAACCTATGCTTTATGGCCTGGTATCTGTAAGCTCCTACCACAAACAAATACCCTTTACAAAAACCAACCAATTTCTGTTATTTTGCATCAGTACCGCTTTGGCTGATAACTTCCAGGTTTCTGGTTTGGGTGACTAAGTAAATAGTGGTTTCATAATCCAGGAGAGACAGAAGGGAGGGTTTGGATAATAACTGAGTTTTGAATGCTCTGAGTGTGAGTCAGCCATTCAGGTGAGGATGTCTGGTAGATGGCTGAATACTTGGGTGTGGAACTTAGTCCACAGGCATAGTCAGGAGATAAAAGCTGGGCAATCATAAGAATGTATGTAGATGGCAATGGGAGCCATAGGAGTAGATGCAACTGTCCAGTAAGAACACATAGAGCAAGAGGAGAAAAGGGTTGAAGACAGAATGTTGGGGACCAGCCTGAGGACACTCTACAGGGTGACTGCTTGGAACTGAGTTGCTTTTTCTTATTTCAAAAAGTTTAACAAAAAACATATATTTACTTGAGAAAAGTCATGAATGATAGAAGAAAATGAGACTCCAATGAAAGGAATAAACTAACCCTTCTGTAAAATTAAGGAGATCAGAGTATTATTTTAAAGGCTAGGTTTCTATCAATTCAGTATGTTAATGCCAGTTATTTCACATTAATTTTTAAAAGCTTTTATTAGTGTTTTACATGTCTCTGGTTTTTTAAAAAAATGGGAAAAATCATTTAAAATATAATGGAAGTGAAGCCAGGTGGTCAGGAATCTTAAAGTAGGGCCTTGATAATAGTTTGGAAAACACTACACTAGAGCTATTACAGGAAGGAAAAGGAAAATGAGACAAGTACAAGAATTAGAACCAATGGTAATTGCTGATTTGGTTGTTCACCTTACATACAGGGTAAGAAGAACAACTAAAGTTAATATCCCCAGCATGAATAAGGTAAAATTATGGAAGAGACAAACCTCTGGATGATCTCCACTTTTAAAATGTATTCAGACATATTAAGTAGTAAGATGAAGGTTTGGAAAGAATAAGAAGTTTCCTCTAGAGCTACAGATAGTAGTAACACAGTTATACAGTTAACTCAGATATTAGTAACACAGACTGGAACTACTCTCCAAGGGAATAAGTATAAAGAACACAATCTTAAAAATGAATCTCAAAGGGCATGGGGATGGAAAGAATACAGCAGTAAATAAAAATCAAATGGTCAGAGAAAGACTGTCAAGAATAAAGTGCCCTAGGAGACAGTAAACAGTGTTAAAACTAGTAGATGGAAAAGAGGAAGAGAGGGCAAGCCAGAAGGGCACTGAAAGCATTGCACTAAAAGAAGTGGAATCAAGGGGAAAAAAATGCAGAGCAGGTAACTGACAAAATAAATTTATTATAGAATGTCTCCCTCCCCCATTCTATAATAGTGTGTGCTTGTTTCTCTTTTACTGTATATATGCTATTTACTTGTTGTATGGTTTGTTCATGGTCTAGTCTCCAGAACTAAAATATAAATTCTTTGAGAACACGGATATGTCTTTATCTTTCTATTGTCAGCACCTAGCATGGTTCCCCAGTACACAGCAAAAGCGCAAGTATTTACTGAAGGATTGAGGGTCTTCCTATTTCACCTAGGGTTAAAAGCACATGTAGTCTATGTTATCTGGCCATCTTCCCCCTTTGTCTTTCTGATCTCAGCCCCTACTACTCCCTATCACTCATTCTACTGGCCAGGTGTGCTCCTGTCTTAAGGCCTTTGCAATGGCTGCTTTTTCTGTCCCCAGGATAACCATAAAGTTAATTTCCTCTTTTCCTTCAAGTCCTTGCTCAAATCTCACTTTCCGAGCAAGGTCTACCCTGACAACCCCTATTTAAAATTGCAATCTGTACCCTATCTCCCAACTCCAGCATTACTTTACCTTTTTTTACACCACACATCTTCTTGTACCATATATAGTTTGCTTAGTGATTATGTTTATTATTTAGTGTCTGTCTTCCTCCACTAGAATGTAAGCAACACAAGGGCAGGGACCATGTCTGTTTTGTTCACTGATGCAAATTCCAAGTGCTTTGAACAGCGTCTGACCTAGAGCAGAAGCTTAATAAATATTTATTGGAATATTCCCCCAGAAGGGAATGGTGATGCTTTTTCATTACTGTGAGCATCTGAGAATATTTAAGTCAAATATTAGAAAAAACCTAAGAGAGGGAGAGAGAGATAAGGAAGAAGCCAGTGCAAAGCATAAGGACTTGCCATAGGGATGACTGAGGACTTTCAAACACAAGTGATGAAAAAAAGGACAGAGAGTAGAAGAATAAATAGATATCTTGATTTGGAAGAGTTGGAAAAGCTTAGATCTGATGCTCTTCATCTTTCCTATTAAGTAGAATGCAGTATCAAAACTCCTAAAAGAAGAACTGGAAATTTTAATAAAGAATTGTAAATATCAAGTAGCTTTATAATTTGGTTTATTAAAGAGGAAAAATGAAAAGTTGCTACTATTTATCTTTTTGATATAGACAAGAGCTTAAAGATACCAAATTCCACAAAAAATTAAAACTTCATTTTGTGTGGAAGAGATTCTAAAAATTACAAATCAGGAACACAGTTATGAAAAATTCACATGATTTTTATTTCTTACTGAAAATTTAAATTAAAGAGATTATACCTATACAATAAAGACAGAACTTCCATTGAGAAAAACTGGTTTGATTTTATAATAGAATGTTACAAAGCTATTTTCTAAGCTAAAACCTCATTTTTTAAGCAATTAGGTCAGCAAAAAATATATAAAAATATTTCGACAGGTAAATTTTCAATTCTTTCTGCTAAGTGTACACAATAAAATTCAACCACTAAGATACTACATAATATCACCTCAATCTAATTTTCCAACATTATTTTCTCACTTCTATATAAGAAAAAATACTATTTATTCTTTCCAAGCTGGTCACCAACTTACTCACGGAATGTACTAAAGTTTTTGTTCATCCATGGCTACAAGAATGGAGTCAGACTGCCTGGGTTTGAATTGTGCTTCCCCATTTATTGACACTATCACCTTGTGCATTTAACATCTTGGTGCTTCAGTTTTCTCATATGTAAAATGGATATAGATTTCTCATAGATAAAATGGATATAACAATACCTACCCTACGCAGTTACAAGATTCAAATGATATGTAAAAGCTCTTCAAACTGCGCTTAAGTACTCAAAAAATATTAGCTTCCATTAACGATATCATCATCAGTAGGCTCCCTCTGCTCCTTGCCAGGAATCTCCCCCATCCATTTATCTAAGCCTACTCAGCCTTCAGCTCAGAGTAATAGTTTCTAAGAAATTTCCCTTAATTGTATAAATTTATAAAACCCTGCCATCCTCTAAACTTATATAACGATTAGAGCCCATAGCAACGACAGTATTTGGCACTGATCATATATTAAGACCAGGAAGTGGACATGGCTCAACTGATAGAGTGTCCACCTACCACATGGGAGGTCCACAGTTCAAACCCAGGGCCTCCTGACCCATGTGGAGCTGGCCCATGCGCAGTGCTGATGCGTGCAAGGAGTGCCCTGCCCTGTAGGGGTGTCCCCACATGGGGTGCCCCACGTGCAAGGAGTGCGCACTGCAAGGAGAGCCACCCCGTGTGAAAAAAGCGCAGCCCAACCAGGAGTGGTGCCGCACACATGGAGAGCTGACGCAGCAAGATGACGCAACAAAAAAAGAGACGCAATTCACCGTCCCACCGAGGGTGCAAGCAGACACAGAAGAACACACAGTGAATGGACACAGAGAGCAGACAACGGAGGGGAAAGGTGAGAGAAATGAATAAAATAAATCTTTAAAAAAAAAAAAAGACTTAACCAGTTTACTAACTTATTATGGATTTATCATCTTGCCAAGTAAAGTGTTAATTCTCCGGATGTGAACCACATATTCTTTTTTTCAATATTGCCTAAAGAACTTAGTATAATGCATATCCAAAGCAGGCACACAGTAAACATCTGTAGAGGCAGTTATTACAACCCATACACAGTTGATGGCTTATTTATTATCTTAGAAAATGTTAAAGAGAAACATAAACTATAATCATAAGTCTTTAGACTGTCTTTAATAATGATTAACACATACAACTTAAAGGCAAAGGGAAAAAAATGTGTTTCCTGATTTAATTTTCAGAACTACTATAAGAACATCTTTTTTTCAAGAGACAAGTACATTCCTGCACATAATTGGAATCACTGGCAAAACCAAACCAGAACAGAATGATGAAGAAAATAAGAAAATTAAAGAATTCCCCTCCTCCTAAATTTGGAAATAATTAACAAGAAACACAAAGGAATTTAATAGTTAATTTTGGTAACATATGGAATAAGCTGATTCTTCATTGCAATCTTGAATTTGAAATCTGGTTCAACTTTACCTAAGAGTCTTCTGTCTTTATATAAATCCCACTATCTCCTGGAGCATTTTTATCTCTATCACTCATTTAAGCAGTTGGCTATACATCACTTCTCACTCTTTAGTTCACACACTCTTTCCTTTATATATACCTTACCTTCAGCACAGCTTTACAAGTTCTTATTAAGCATGGTCCTAGGGAAGCGGACTTGGCCCAATGGATAGGGCGTCTGCCTACCAGAAGGGAGGTCCGCGGTTCAAACCCCAGGCCTCCTTGACCCATGTGGAGCTGGCCCATGCGCAGTGCTGATCCGCGCAAGGAGTGCCGTGCCACGCAGGGGTGCCCTCTGCATAGGGGAGCCCCACGCACAAGGAGTGCGCCCTGTAATGAGAGCCGCCCAGCGCAAAAGTGCAGCCTGCCCAAGAAGGCGCCGCACACACAGAGAGCTGACACAACAAAAGGAGATACAGATTCCTGGTGCCGCTGATAAGGATAGAAGCAGTCACGGAGGAACACACAGCAAATGGACACAGGGGGGCAATAAATTTTTTAAAAAAGCATGGACCTGAATTTTTACTTTTTGGAATTCTCTTCAGAATCTCTAAAACATTTCGCACATAGTCAAATATCTGTTTTGACTGAACAGTAAGTACTCCTGAGTAAGTATTAATTTAAATGAGTCTGTGGCCACCATTTATTGAATACCTATGTACACCAGGCACTTTACACATATCAATTAATCCTCCACATAACCTTTAGAAGTATAACATGTCTTTACAAACTGGGAAATTTGAGGCTTTAAGGAGACTAAGAAAATGTGCTAAAACCCTAGAGCTAATAAGAAGTGGAGCTGTGATTTAAATCCATGTCTGATTTCTAACTACTTTTTTTTTCATTAAGCCATATCGCTTCTCTAAAATGATAAATGATCTTCAGAACCATGGCTGGCATAGTGCAATACCGACCTACCATCTCCATTTTTTTTAAAAGACTTATTTATTTATCCCCACCCCCGACCCTGTTGTCTGCTCTCATGTCCATTCACTGTGTGTTCTTCTGTGTCAGCTTGTCTTCTCTTTAGGCAGCCCCGGGAACCAATCCTGGGACCTTCCGGAGTGGGAGAGAGGTGCTTAATCTCTTGTGCCACCTCAGCTCCCTGGTCTGCTGCATCTCTTATTGTCTTTCCTCTGTTGTCTCTTTTTGTTGTGCATCTTGCTATGCCAGCTCTCTGCTTGGGCCAGCTTGCCACACAGGCCAGCATTCCACGTGAGCCAGCACTCCACTTGGGTCAGCTTGCCTTCACCAACAGGCCCTGAGAATCAAACCCTAGACCTCCCATATGGGAGATGGGAGCCCAATCGCTTAAGCCACATTCACTTGCCTCAATTTTTAATGAAAGAATAAGGTAGGCAAGTGAAATGGCAAGTTTTTGTCTCTTCTTTAAATACTTGATTTTTAAAAAATATTTACTTATAGCAAACAGCAAGGGTTATCAACCTATTACAAATGATATATCAAAGTCCATCTCTTCATTTACTTCTGGAGTCCTTAGGACAGGAAGTACAGGTCCTGCTGCCTATCTATTAGTCTCTGATTTGATCTCTGTCTTATAAGCAGATCTGTGAGGTTAAACTTTGACCTCCAGCTTGTAAACAGGGATAGGGGGAAGGTGGGGTGAGGACTCTGTCACAAAATACATTAGATGCCAATTCTCAGACCAGTAGGGAAAGGAATGTATTGACAGTAACCAATTCATGTGATGTCTTCGGCAAGTTTGACCTAGGCTGTCAGCTCCTTACTTAACCAAGCTCATTCCCAGAAATCCAGAGCGGTCTACAAAGCAGAATGTTCTATTCATCAGTCATTCAGAATAAACACACACCGACATTAAGTTGAATTTTTAAACAGATTCACTATAGCTATAAGAATCTCTTGCTCATTTCTAATAAGGTTCACTAACATGTCCTACGTGCCAAATAGAGATGCTAAAACTAGAAATAAGAAATAAAAATGATAAATTTTGTCATTTTTCTCAAAAGCAAACAGCTTCTCTGGCTTGCCAAAGTCAACAAGGAAATGTTCACTCAGCACCTGTTTTGACCAATTGTAGATGCTAAGATGATATAACAAATAAGTGCCTAGAATAATGTAAGTTCTCAAAGCCATAATAATTTTTTTTTTTAATGAACAAAATAGTCCTTGTCCTCAAATAACTTAAAAACTAATGGGGGGAGGTAGATGTGGCTCAACCAGTTGGGTGCCTGCCTACTACATGGGAGATCCTGAGTTTGGGTCCCGGTGCCTCCTGAAAAAGATGAGCTAGATGCCACACCCACTGCAAAGAGCAGACATCTAAATGAGCAGATGCCACAAGTCAGCAGATGCTGCAGCACTCAGGGAGTGAATGTGGCCCAGGCCACTGGGCACTCGCCTCCCATGCGGGAGGACCTGGGTTTGGTTCCTGGTGCCTCCTAGAGAAGGCAAGCAAACAATGAGCAAACAGATAAGGGAACCATCTGGGGGGGTTAAATAATAATAAATAAGTAAATCTTAAAAAAAAAAACTAATTGAGATGACAGTCAACATAACTTTATTAATAAATACACTAAATGAAAATGGCCCGAACATACCAATTAAAAGGCAAAAATTGTCAGATTAGAAAAAAAGCAAGACCCAACTATATGCTCCTTACAGGAAACATACTTTATACAGAAACATGAAGTGTTAAAAGAAAAAGGACAGAAAAAGATATACCATGCTAACACTAGTTACAAGAACGCTAAAGTGCCTATATTAACATCAGACTTAGGTTTTAGAACAAAGAATATTACCTGGGATAAAGAAAGTCATTTAATAATGATAAAGGGATATGTGGCAGTTTGATATTATTGATGAATTCCAAAAAGAAATATTATATTTGTAAACTGGTATGTCCCCCTGGGATTGATATTCTTTGATTGTGTTAAATTCAGAGGTTTCACTTTTACTTGATTACATTAAGATTAGGGTTTTGATTTGGCCACGTCAGTAGGACGTTGAGTCCCCACTCCCTTGGTGGGCAGAAACTCACACAGAAAAAGACACAGCAGAGAACTTGGTTTTGACAGCTGGAGCCCTGGGGAGAGTTGAACCATTTGCCTGATAGTTTCCAGTTGACCTTGTGAAAAGAACAGAGGAGCTAAGCCTTGAAAGAAACAAGCCCTGGGAAGAGAAATAAGCTTCATGCCAGCCTACAACTGAGATTGGAAGAAGCTGGAACCACAGAGCCTTAAGAGGGAAGAGGAAGGCTGAACCCTCGCAGACATCGCCAGCTACCTTGTATCAACACATGGCAAAAGACTTTGGGTGAGAAAATACCTCTTATGGTACCTTGAGTTGGACTCTTTAGGACCTTGTGACTGTACATCTCTACCCCAAATAAATATCCTTTATAAAAACCAACATGTGGGGAGGTGAACTTGGCCCAATGGATAGGGCGTCCACCTACCTCATGGGAGGTCTGTGGTTCAAACCCTGGACCTCCTTGACCCGTGTGGAGCTGGCCCATGCACAGTGCTGATGCACACAAAGAGTGCCATGTCATGGAGGAGTGTTCCCTGTGTAGGGGAGCCCCACGCCAAGGAGTGCACTCCGTAAGGAGAGCTACCCCGTGCAAAAGAAAAGTGCAGCATGCCCAGGAATGGCGCCGCACATGTAGAGAGCTGACACAACAAGATGATGCAACAAAAAAAGAAACACAGATTCCCAGTGCCGCTGATAAGGATAGAAGCAGTTACAAAAGAACACACAGCAAATGGACACAGAGAGCAGACGTGGGGGGAGGAAGAAATAAAAAAATAAATTAAAAAAAAAAACAACATGTGGCTCGAGTAATTGAACTCCGTCTACCATATGGGAGGTCCAGAGTTCAATTTCTGGGGCCTCCTGGTGAAGACAAGCTGGCCCTCAGAGAGTGTTAGCCCTCGAAGAGCGCTGGCCCACATGGCATGCTGGCCTGCGCAGGAGTGCTGGCCCATGTAGAGAGCTGGCACAGCACGATGACACATCGAAAAGAGACACAGAGGAAAGACAATAGGAGACACAACAGGTCAGGGAGCTGAGGTGGCACAGGAGATTGAGTGCCTCTCTCCCACTCTGGAGGGTCCCGGGATGGGTCTAGTGCTGCCTAAGGAGAGGACAAGCAGGCATAGAAGAACACACAGCAAATGGACACAGAAAGTAGACGGCAAGTGTAAAACAATGAGGGGTTGGGGAGAAATATATAAAATAAATCTTAAAAAAAAAAAAAAACCAACAGATTTCTGCTACTTTGCATCAGCACCCCCTTGGCTGACTAATACAGGATGGACTTACCAAAGGACATAACCCAAAAATTTATGCACCTAATAACAAGTTTCAATACATATAAAGCAAAAAACTGAATAAATTTAAAAGGATTTAAGTCATACAAAGTATGGTCTGACTACAATGGAATTAAATTAGAAATCAATAATAGAAAAATATCTGGAAAATGCCCCAATATTTGGAAATTAAATAAATTATATCTAACAAATGGGTCGAAAAACAAATCAAAAGGGAAACCTGAAAGTATTTCAAGCTGAGTAAAAATGAAAACAAAACATATCAGGATCTGGGAAACGGACTTTGGCCCAGTGGTTAGGGCGTCCGTCTACCATATGGGAGGTCCGCGGTTCAAACCCCGGGCCTCCTTGACCCGTGTGGAGCTGGCCATGCGCAGCGCTGATGCGCGCAAGGAGTGCCGTGCCACGCAAGGGTGTCCCCCGCGTGGGGGAGCCCCACGCGCAAGGAGTGCGCCCGTGAGGAAAGCCGCCCAGCGTGAAAAGAAAGAGCAGCCTGCCCAGGAATGGCGCCGCCCACACTTCCCGTGCCGCTGACGACAACAGAAGCGGACAAAGAAACAAGACGCAGCAAACAGACACCAAGAACAGACAACCCGGGGGGGGGGGGGGGGGAATTAAATAAATAAATAAATCTTTAAAAAAAAAAAAAAAAAAAACATATCAGGATCTATGGGGTGCCACTAAAAAAGTACCAAAGAGGAAACTTATAGCATTAAAGTCCTATATGAGTCAAGAAGGTATCAAATCAATTATGTCAGCTTTTACCTAAGAAAACTAGAAAAGAAAAATCTAAATCCAAAATAAGCAGAAAATAACAAAGACAAAAATTAATTAATTAAGGGCTTTCATTTGAGAATAAACAAAACAGAAAGAAAAAAAAACAATAGAGAAAAATCAATGAAATCAAAAGCTAGTTCTTTGAGGAAATAATAAAATTGATAAACCTTTAGCCAGACTGGGATAAGAAGACAGAAGACACAAATTACCAGTGTCAGGTATGAGGGAAGAGACCTTGTTACAGATTCTACAGACACTGAGAGGATAAGGAAATATGAAAAACTTCAATCCTATAAATTTGACAATGTCAACAGATGATGAAAAGATTACCAAAGTACCAAAGCTCACTCAGAAAAAGATAATCTACATAATCTTATAAATCTGAATAAAATGAATTTATAGTTGAAAAACTTTCCCACAAAGTAAACTCCAAGCTGAGATTGCTCCACTAGTGAATTCTATCAAACACTAAGAAAAAAACAATCACCGATGATGAGCAATCTGAGGAGGAAATCAAGAAAGAAATACCATTTACAATAGTAAATTTGAAAATCAAATACCTAGGAATAAATTTAACTGAAGATGTAATAGACTTATACACAGAAAACTACACAACACTGTTCAAGGATTAAAGAAGACCAAAATAAATAGAAGAATATTTCCTGTTCATGGATAGGAAGACTAAATATTATTAAGATGTCTATCCTACCAAAACTGATCTACAGATTCAATGAAACCCCAATAAAAATCAACACAGAATTTTCAATGAACTAGAAAAACTAACTATGAAATTTATTTGGAAAGGAAAGAGGCCTCAAATAGCCAAAGACCTAATGAAAAAGAAAAACAAAACTGGAGGAATTACAATACCTGACTTCAAAACATACTACAAAGCTACAGTAGTGAAAATGGCATGGTATTGGCACAAGGATAGACACAATGACCAATGGAACTGAATTGAGAGTTCTGATATAGATCCTCATATATACACTCATCTGATATTCGATAAGGCCACCAAGTCCACTCAACTGAAGAGAATGGCCTCTTCAAAAAATGCTGCCTAGAGAATTGGATATCCACCTGCAAAAGAAGGAAAGAGGATAACCACCTCACACCTTATACAAAAATCAACTCAAGATGGATCAAAGACCTAAATGTAAGAGCCAAGACCATAAAGACCTTGGAAAACAATGTAGGGAAGCATCTACAGGAACTTTTAATAGGAAATGGCTTCATGAACTTCAGACCCAAAGCATGAGCAGCAAAGAACAAATAGATAAATGGGACTTCCTCAAAATTAAAGACGTTTGCACTTCAAAGGAGTTTGTCAAGACAGTGAAAAGAGAGCCTACCCAATGGTAGAAAATATTTGGTAACCATATATCTGATAGGAGACTTATATCCTGCATATATAAAAAAACTCCTATATCACGAGAATAGAAAGACAACCCATTTAAAAAATGGGAAAAAGATTGAACAGACACTTCTCCAAAGAAGAAATACAAATGGCTAAAAAGCACAGGAAAAAATGCTCAAAATCACTAGCAGTTAGGGAAACGTAAATCAAAACTGCAATGAGATACCATCTTACTCCCGTAAGACTGGCAGCTATCGAAGAAGAAAAAAACAGAAGACTACAAGTGTTGGAGAGGATGTGGAGGAATGGGAACACTCATCCACTGCTGGTGGGAATGCAGAAGGATTCAGCCATTCTGGAGGACAGTTCGGTGGTTCCTCAAAAAGTTAGCTATAGAGTTTCCATATGACCCAGCAATTCCACTACTAGGCATATACCCAAAAGAACTGAAAATAAGGACACAAACTGATATATGCACACCAATGTTCAAAGCAGCATTATTTACTACTGCCAAAAGTTGGAATCAACCCAAATGCCCATCAACAGATGAACGGATAAATAAAATGTGGTATATATACATGCAATGGAATACTACTCAGCTATAAAAAGGAATATAGTACAAACACATGTGATAACATGGATGAATCTTGCAGACCTTATGTTGAGTGAAGCAAGCCAGGCATTGAAGGATAAATACTACATGACCTCTCTGATACGAAACAAGCAAACCAAGCTGTCTCAGAGAGCTAGAGACTAGAAGATAGGCTTAAAGGAATCTGGGGGGGAGAGGAAGGTTGTGAGCTGACACCTACATGGGTAAAGTCTACGGTAAGCTGGACGTTAAGTATTTGTACACGGAAGGGATAAGAAGGGGGCATAGGGATACTTTGGGTGAGGCTTTGCGGGCTTGAGGTGCGCTATAGTTGGGAGGATGGGTCAGACGGCCCAAGGAATTGGGGGGAGGGATGAGGGGAACAGATGAATATGGGAGAATGTCAGGTATATGGTTGAAACTATAATGTTGGGAAAACTCTTTAGAAAATATAATAAGGAAGGAGTATGTGTTTAAGGTGCTTAAGTGGGGAGCATGTGGTACGGGGGCAGGCTTCTAGGGAGTCTGTGAGTACTCATTTTCTCATAGTTTGTTATATCATTGGGTAGAGACCCACACAATGAGTGTGAAGGTGTACCCACATCCTGGGGAGACCTGATGGTCTCAGAGGGAACTGGGTCTCTTGAGAGAATCGGGGGCTCCCAATTGGTTAGGGCAGTCTAGTATGTCAAACCCTCAGCATTGTTGCAAGTATCTGTAAATCTGGTCCCTCAGGTAGTGAAGATTGTCACTGTGGACCCTGAGGGGAGGGGGAGAGAGGTATAGAATAGATGGAAGCAGGGCAACTGGGAGGCAATGGAAGTGCTCCACAAGATCATGTAATGATGGATATAAGACATGTTAATTTACACCAGAAGTGTATAAAAGTCTATAAGCTAAAATGTAAACTATAATATAAAACATAAGGAAACTAAAAATTTTTAAATGTGTACAGTCTAAAATATAAATCATAATGTAAACCCAAATGGAACCATGTTTGATAGCTATGTTTCAAAATCTGTACATCAGCTGCAGCAAATATAACATGAACATGTAAAAAGATTAATGCTGGGGAAATGGGAAAAGGGTTTGATGTTGGATATATGGGAGTCCCCTATATTGCATATGTGAATTACTGTGATCTAAAACTTTTTTAAAGACAAAACTAAAAATTAGAAGAAGAAAAAAAAACGAAGAAGAAAGGATGTAGACACTGAGGAAGAAATGAAAGAAAGTGCCTTGCCACTGCACATACAGGGCAACACCTATTACAGGAATGAAAGGCAAATCGTTAAAAACATAAAGCTTTATAATAGTTTTCATTTTTTTTAATACACCAATTTATTTTTACTTTATTTTAGTATTTCTAAATTAGTATGTATTCTATTTCTAAACTTAAAACCTATCACTGTATTTCAATTTCCTATTAATTGAATTTGGCAATATATTAGGCTTCATTGTTGAAGCTTTGGGCCACAGATAGGTTCAACTATGGCAGGGGAGGAACACTGGTGTGGGATGGTATTGAAGGGGGGCACATGGGTGGGAGTTCTTCAGGGCTTATATATAGGGGACATAAAAATGTTTTGATACATGTTGGGTATTTTCATAGTAGTTACAGTTACAAACGTCAGTTGAGGGAGTGCTGAGTTCCTTCTCAGGAGAGCTCTATCACATTCCCCAATGGAACAACAATAATCCCCCAAGTGCAACGGCAAAGACCAACAAGGAAGGACGGTCCAGTAATGAGCCCTTGATACTGATGACTATGCTTATGAGCCTGTGTGCCTGAAATATGAACTAGGCCTACAGCTGCAGGGTGCCTAAGAGTTACCTCCTGAGAACCTCCACGTTGGTCAAATGTGGCCACTTTCTAAGCCAAATTCAACATGTACCTTCCCCCCAGAGTGGGACATGACTTCTGGGGATAAGTCTCCCTGGCTACCAATCACTAGCTGATGATGCAACTAGAAAGAGACCTTGAATAAAAGGGTCAACTCAGACCAGCAGAGTATCTCAGCCTACATGTAGGATCATGTGTTAAAAAATTGCTTTTTGACCTTGAATCAAAGGGGAAAATGGCAAAAACAAATGAGTTTTTATGGCTAAAGAGTCTTCAAAAGAGTCGGAAGGTCATCAGAGGGGTCACGCTTACGCAAGCTTCAGCAGGACCCCAGAAAAAGCCAAAATAGATACAACCTTAGGTACTGGTTCTCCTGAAGGCTACGGAGACCCACAGAGTATACGGTCATGGCAGATGGATTTGGAATTCAATGCCAAGCCAGAGGGCCCTACTTTGGAATTTGTGTTCCTGAGTATGATGGAGTTGGACTCAGATATGACCTTCCTACACATGCCTCTTCTGTCACTTTTACGGAACCTGTGGTTGGCACTAGGGATGGTCCATACTCAGGGGACTTGAATCTCTGGACTGCCCATGTGCCAGTTGGGCCTTGAGTCTCAGAAGAATTGCAACTCCTACTCTCTGATTTGTTGGACTTACCCAGGTCAGCTAACATGGAGGTAAAGATAGTCAACCACCACACCAGGGAATCAAGAGTGCCTACAACTGCAAGCAGAAGAATTACATCAATCATCCATGTGGAATCTAAGCCCCCTCTTGATCTAGAAGTGGAGTGCACATCACCATCCCAGGGTCCACAGAATGGAGGAATAAAATATGGACTAGAGTGGACTTACTGATATTCTACTATAAAACTATTGTGACTAGTAATAGAAGAAATTGTAGCATTGAGGAGGGAAAAGTGGCCACAGTAGTTACTGAGGGCAGGGAGAGTAAAGAAGAGATGTGACGTGGGGGCATTTGAGTTGTCCTAAATGATACTTCAGGGTCAGATGCTGGGCTTTATATATCCTACCATAACCCACTGAATGCCCTGGGGGAGAGTGGGAACTACAGGGTATACTATTATCCATGTGGTGCAGCAGTGCTCCAAACCATGTTCACCGAGTGCAATGAGTATGCCACAATGATGGTGGAAGGTGTTGGTGTGGGAGGTGGGGGGTATACAGGAACCTCTTGTGTTTTTCAATGTAACATTTTTTGAGATGTATATATCTTCAAAAAAAAATACAATTTACAAAAATGATGGTGGTGGGGTGCTGGGGAGTGGGTTATATGGGAACCTCTTTTTTTTTTATTTTTATTTTTTTAATTTTTTTAAAGATTTATTTTATTTATTTAATACCCCCCCTCCCCCGGTTGGCTGTTCTCTGTGTCTATTTGCTGCGTCTTGTTTCTTTGTCCACTTCTGTTGTCGTCAGCGGCATGGAAAGTGTGGGCAGCACCATCCCTGGGCAGGCTGCACTTTCTTTCGCGCTGGGCGGCTCTCCTTACGGGGTGCACTCCTTGCGCGTGGGGCTCCCCTACGCGGGGGACACCCCTGCGTGGCGCGGCACTCCTTGTGCGCATCAGCACTGCGCATGGGCCAGCTCCACAGGGGTCAAGGAGGCCCGGGGTTTGAACCGTGGACCTCCCATGTGGTAGACAGACGCCCTAACCACTGGGCCAAGTCCATTTCCCTATGGGAACCTCTTATGTTTTTTAATGTAATGTTCTTTGTGATCTATTAACTTTAATTAAAAAATAAAAATAAAAAAGATTTATATAAAAAAAGAAATAACGACAGTACATAAAGTCTTCTAGAAAAGTGAAGAATTAGGAATACCTTCCAATTACTTTTATGAGGCTAGCATTAACCTGTTACCACAAAGACAATGAAATTACAAGAAAATAAAACTACAGACCAGTACTTCTCATGAACATAAAATTCTAGCAAATTGAATCCAACAATATGAAATGGATAATGAACAATAACCACATAAGGTTTATCCCAGGAAGGCAGGGTTGCTTTAATATTTGGAAATCAATGCAACACAGTTTCAGTATATTAAAAAAAAAAACCCAAAACATGATTATCTGAATAGTTGGATAAAAAATATTTGACAAAATCCAACATTCCTTCTTGATAAAAACTCAGAGCAGACTAGGAATAAAAGGGAACTTCCTTTATCTGCTCAAGAACATCTATGAAAAACCTACAGCTAATATTATACTTAATGGAGAAAGACAATAATTTCCCACTAATATCAGGAACAAGACAAGCACGTCTACTCTCACTACTTCTGTTGAACATTGTATTGGAGGTTTTAGTTAGTGCAAAAGAAAGAAAAGTAAAAGCTATCTATATTAGCCAAAGGGATGCTGATACAAAATACCAGAAATCTGTTGGCTTTTTAAAGGGTATTTATTAGGGGTAGAAGCGTAAAGTTACCAGGCCATAAAGTGTAAGTTACTTCCTTCACCAGAGACTGCTGCAACGTGCTGGAGCAAGATGGCTGCCAATGTCTGCAAGGGTTCAGGCTTCATCTCCCTCTTAAGGCTCCATGGTCCCAGTTTCTTCCAATATCTGCTGTAGGCTGGGATAAGTCTTGTCTCTCTCCCAGGGCGCATTTCTTTCCAGGCTCAGCTGCTCTACTCTCTCCAAAGGGCCAGCTGTAAACTGTCAGGCTAATGGCTCTTCCCAGAGCCTTTGCCATGTCTAATGGAGCTGTCTCGTGTATCTGCTTCTCTGTGTGTTTACTTTCCGGGCTCCAGGATCAAAACTCTAACTTTCTCCTCTGCCATGTCATTTTTTCTGGAGTCTCCACCTACCAATGTCCTACTGACATAGCCTAATCAAAGCTTTAATTATTATTTAATCAAGTAAAAGTGAAACCTCTGAATCCAATCCAATCTAATATGCCCATAGGAACAGAACAGTTCACAAACATAATCCATTATCTATTTTTGGAATTCAAAAACATAATCAACTATTATAGCATCCAAATTTGAAAGGAAGAAGAAAATTGTCTTTATTTACAGATAACATGTTTGTCTAATGTAGAAAATCTGTTGGAATCTCCTAAAAAGCTACTTGAACCAGTGAGTTTAGCATGGTTGCAGGATACACGATCAATATATAAAAATCAATTATATTTCAATTGCTAACAGGAATATTGGAAATTGTAATTTAAAAACAAAATTTATACCTGCATCAAAAAATATGGAATATTTAGAGTTTAATCTGACAAAGGATATGAAAAATCTGAAATATGACTACCTCAAAACATTGCTGGGAGAAATTCAAGAAGACTTAATGAAGCATACCATGTTCAGGGACCAGAAGAATCAATATTGTTGCAAGGTCAATTCTTCCTAAATTGATTTACAGATAAAATGTAATCCCAATCAAAATCCCATCAGGTTTTTTATTTACAGAAATGGACAAACTGATTCTAAAATTAGTTCGGAAATGCAAAGGACATAGAATAGCCCAAACAATCTCAGAAAAGAAAGTTGCTCTACCACTACCTGATTCCAAGACTCTTAGAGCTACAGTAATCAAGACAGTGTGGTATTAGCACAAAGACTGACAATTAGATGAATGGAAGAGAATAGGGAGTCCAGAAATAGAGTCACACATATATAGATAACTGAATATCAACATATGTACAAGAGCAATTCAGTAGAGAAAGATAGTCTTTTCAATAATGGTGCTGGGAACAACTGGATATCCACATACAAAAAAAACAGAAATTCAATCAATATCTCAGGACATATAAAAAATTAACACAAAAGGGATCATAGACCTAAATGTAAAACATAAAATATAAAACTTCTAGGAAAAAAACCAACACAGAAGAAAGCGATTGTAACCTTGGGTTAGGCAAAGATTTCTTAGCTTTAACACCAAAAAATGACCCATAAAGAAACAAATTGATAATTTGGAATTCATCAAAATCGAAAACTTATGTTCTACAAAAGACACTATTAAGAGAATGAAAGGACAAACCAGGGAAGCAGACTTGGCTCAACAGTTATAGCATCCGCCTACCACATGGGAGGTCCACGGTTCAAACTCAGGGCCTCCCTGACCTGTGTGGAGCTGGCCCACACTCAGTGCTGATGTGCACAAGGAGTGCCCTTCCATGAAGGGGTGCCCCCACGTAGAGGAGCCCCACACGCAAGGAATGTGTCCCATAAGGAGAGCCACCCAGGGCAAAAGAAAGTTCAGCCTGCCCAGGAGTGGCACTGTACACATGGAGAGCTGACGTAGCAAGATGATGCAACAAAAAGAGATACAGATTCCCAGTGCTGCTGACAAGAATAGAAGCAGGCACAGAAGAACACACAGCACATGGACACAGAGAACAGACAACTGGGGGGGGGAGGGGGAGAGGGGAGAGAAATAAATTTAAAAAAAAAAAAGAAAAGACAAACCACAGACTGGGAGAAAACATTTGCAAAGCACATATCTGGTAAAGGAGGTGTATCCGCAATATATAAAGAAATGTCTAAACTCAACAATAAAAACCAAACAACCCAATAAAATAATAGGTAAAAGACTTGAACAGATACTTCATCAATGAAGATACATAAAGGGCAAACACATGCAAAAATGCTCAACATTATTAGTCATTGAAAAAACGGAAGTTAAAGCTACAATGAGATACCACTATATACCTATCAGAATGGCTAAAATTTAAAAACTATGTTAGTGAGGACATGGAGAAACTAGAACTCTCATATACTGCTGGTGGTAATGTAAACAGTACAGATTCTCTCCCAGTTGAGCCTTCGAATGATGAATGAAGCCTTGGCCAACAGTTTGACTGCAACCTCCTGTGGGAACCTGAACCAGATGTATCAAGGTAAGTCAAACCTACATTCTTGAGCTACAGAAACCGTCGGGTATTAAAGTTTGATTATTCTTAAGACACTAATTTTTGGGGTATGCAGTTCTGTTATAAAGCAATAGATAACAAGACCTATTTATTTATATAAAACAAGACCTTTTATTTATATAAAAGAAATCTGTAAAGAGTGTTAAGAATATGGTGATATACAGGAAAATTAGAACAAATATAATTTATGGATGATAGTTAACAGTATATTGTAATATTTTGCAGCAATGGCAGAGAAGATATTATATCAATTCTAAGGGACAATAATAGGGGGGTATAAAAGGGTATGGGATTTTTCCTATTGAGTTAATGAAAATGTTCTAAAATTGACTTAAGTGATGACAGCACAACTCTGATGAAAATGAGACAAAGCATGGGACTGCATAACACAGTGTATCCTGTAGTAGAAGATGGACCATGGTTAAGAGAACTAATGAGAATGTTCTCTCATGAACTATAATATATACTAATACAGGGTTTCTATTAACCAGGTGGGTTGGGGAAAAATATACCAAATGTAAGATATTGGCTATAGTTGGTAGTAATATTTTGATGATGCTCTTTCATAGTTTGTAACAAATGTTTCACAACAATGCAAGGAGTTGGTGGTGGGGTGATGAATGAGAGCCCTGTATGATGATTTGCATGCTTGTTTTGTAAGTTCACAACTTTTACTATACACTTATTGCTTATATATGCTCATCTATGAATGATATACTTTAACAAAATTTTTAAATGGAAAAATAAGTAAAAATAAATCTGTAAAACAATTGTATCCATATAGAATGCATTCAGCTACAAAAAAAAAAAAAGAGGGGTTTAATTTTCTCAATATAATATGAAGCCCACAATTAAGTAAATCCAAGGCTAATGAAGTTCTTCAAAATGCTATCAGGGACTCAAGCTCTTTTTATCCAGACTCTGCCATCCTTAAGTAACAGGTCTTCTTCCTCATGCATTTCCTCAGGGTTTCCTCATGTCAACATCATAGAAAAAAAGAAAAGAAAAGAACACTGCCTTTTTCACTCAAAGCAGTGATTAAAAATGAGCATGCTAGTCAGAACACCTGGTATCAAATCCCAATTCCACTCTTATTATGTGACCTTGGACAAGTTATTTAATCTGTCTCTCAGTTTGTTTGCCAATAAGCCTAATAATAATGCTAACCTCATGATATTATTGCAGGGATTTCTGTTAGTTTCCTGGCTGCTAAAACAAATAACAAACAATGGGTTAGCATAAATGGAATTTATTGGCTCAGTTTTGAAGCTGGGAAAAGTCCAAAATCAAGTCTATGCTTTCTCCCTGAAGGTGTTCTGGGGTTGGCTGCAGGCAATCCTTTGTCCTTGGCTTTTTGGTCAATAGCAGGAGAAGGGGTGATGTCTTCAGCTTTCTCCTCTGGGTTCTGTTGACTCTCACTGTCTTCTGGCTTCTCCTCCATGTGGCTTTCTCTCTGTGGGCTTCCCTATAAGGCCTCCAGTAATAGGATTAAGATCCACCTGGATTCAGTACAGCCACACCTTAACTGGAGCAATCTTATCAAAAGGCCCTATTTACGAAAGGTTCACACGTCTAGGTATAGATTAAGATCAAGAGCATGTTTTTTTGGAGTACATAACTCTAAGCTACCCAGGATTAAATGGAACAACATAAAGAACATGGTTCACTGCCAGGTACAAGTCCTCAATAAATATTAGCTATTCTTATTATTACACTTAAATGTTTTTTCATTCCTGTTTCTAGGCTCTTAAAACACATTCACTGGTAATATTTTTGTCCTTGCAGCCAATAACAGTCTAAAGACAGACCTTCAGAAAAAATGTGGAACAAGTTGAGAATGGGAATACAGTAAGGGATCTCCCATCTGCAGTGAGATTAATGAAACAATTGGTTAAATTATTAAGATTTCTCTCTGAACTGCAGATTCATATATTCAACTGTTTACTTGATATTTCCACTTCATTGTCTAATAATCACTCAAACTCAACATGGCCAAATATGAATTTCTGATTAAGTCAAGACTCTTGAGATGATGAGACTATTTTGAATTTTTAGGGTAACCCTAAATACAATCATGTATGTCCTTAAAACAGGCAGAGAAAAAACACAGAAGAGAAGGCACAGTAACCCCGTAGGCAGAGACTGGAATGATGTGTCCAAAAAGTAAGGAATGCTGGGAGCCATCAGAAGTAGAAAGAGGCAAGGAACAGATTCTCCCCTAGAATCTCTGGAAAGTATGGCCTGCTGATACCTTAATTTCAGACCAGTGATATTGATTTCAGACTTCCAGGACTGTGAGAGAATAGATTTTCATAAAACAATAGGTTGTTTTAAGCCACCTAATATGTGGTAATTTGTTACAGCAGCCACAGAACACTAACACAACTCCTTTCTTTCCCTCACACTCTACCTCCTCTTCATAAGGAAACCCCATTGGTCCTACCTTCAAACTATATCTAGAATCTAACAACTTCTCACCAACCCACTGCTACCGTCTTGGTTCAAACCACCATTACCTTAAGTGGATTTTCCAGTAACTTAACCTACCTGGTCTCCCTGCTTCCACCTTTTGTTCAAAAATCAGTCTTACATGCCTACAACAATACCTGATAGAAGGTATTTAATGAAGTGTTGTTCTTATTCTGCCTCCAACTCCCATGCTCCTTTCCTGAGGTTTTTCTCCTGATTTATTTTGTGGACATTTAACTATTTGGCAGTAGCGTGGGGGGAGAGGGGAATGTTGCTCAGCATCTGAACTCCCTTCCTATTTTGGGGGAATTTCTAGTGCCAAGAGGCAGCTACTTTCCACCATAAGAACCGGAAGCCCTAAATATTCACTTTCCCAGCTCCCTTGGCAACTAGAATATGGGCATGTGAGCAAGGCTTGACCAATCACATGCACCTCCCAGAATCGTGCTGGGATGGGTTTCTTGATTTTGCTTTTGTTTTTTGGGTGACAGTAACATTTGTTTTTCAGCCAGTGCCAGTGGAAATATCCAATGCCAGCAATGCCAGTAGTGCTAAGTGAAGTCTTTTCTGTTTTGTTTTGAATTGTGAAATATTTGTTTATTCCTTTTTCTTTATTTTCTTTTAAATGTTACATTAAAAAAATATGAGGTCCCAACATACCCCCCACCCCACCCCTCCCACATTAACAACCTCTTCCATCATCACAGCACATCCACTGCACCTGGCAAATACATTCTGAAGAACTGCTGCACCACATGGACAGTGGTCCACGTTGTAGTCCACTCTCTCTCCCAGTCCACCCAGTGAGCCACGGCAGGACACACAACATCCAGCATCCGTCCCTGCAGCACCACCCAATCCTGAAAATGCCCCCACACCGTATCTCTTCTTCTGTCTCCCTCCCATCAGCAGCCACCGTGGCCACCCTCTCCACATCACTATTACAATTTCTTCCCTTAGTAATCACAATAGTTCCCCATCAGAACTCCAGTAAGTCCACTCTAATCCATACTCTATTCCTCCATCCTGTGGACCCTGGGATGGTTATGTCCAGTCCCCCTCTACATCAAGAGGGGGCTTGGATTCCCCATGGATGATGGATGCAATTCTCCTACTTGCAGCTGTAGGCACTGCTAAGTGCAGTCTTCAGGATTCTAGGGCAGCAGTGTCCTCACCAGACAGGCTTCACGGTGTGATTCTGGCTGTATACCTCCCCTTAGTTCCTGTCTACGGTTAGAACTGGGTTTGCAGCCTTCCTAGTGATTCTGTGAGCCCATCCTATATCTTTCAATAAGTTCCTTTTCTGCTAATGTCAGCAAGAGTAAATTTGTGTTACCTGTCATTAAGAACTGACTGATAGAAGGCTCCCTACCCCCTTGAAACTTCTTTAATTGAGGAGTAACATATTAAAGAGTGGCATTTCAGAATTTTCCTGTGATAAAATGCAATCCCAGATATTTCCCAAACAGAAGGAAATTAAATTACTTTACTATTCTGCATTAATTTTTCCTGTTATCTTCTACAAACTCAGGATACTTCATCCCCCTAACCCAAAAAAAGTCCAGAGTCCTGCCCCTGAAGTTGTTTCTTGACTATACTAGATTCAACATGACAATTCCCTCTATCAGTCATGTAAAAGGATAAAAAAAAAATACTTCATTAAAATGTGATGGATTGTTCCCTGTTTTGGGGTTTTTTTTTAATAAAGGTTTTATTTTTTATTTATTTCTCTTCCCTTCTTCCCCCCAACCTCCGCCCAGTTCTCTGCTGTCTGTGTCTACTCGCTGTGTGTTCTTCTGTGTCCACTTGTATTCTTGTCAGTGGCACCAGGAATCTGTGTCTCTTTTTGTGGTGTCATCTTGCTGCATCAGCTCTCCATGTGTGGTGCCATTCTGGGCAGGCTGTGCATTTTTTGGGTGGGGCAGCTCTCCTAATGGGGCACACTCTTTGCACATGGGGCTCCACTACGCAGGGGACACCCCTGTGTGGCATGGCACTCCTTGCATATATCAGCACGGAGAGTGGGCCAACTTACCACATGGGTCAGGAGGCCCTGGGTTTGAACCTTAGACCTCCCAAGTGGTAGATGGATGCTCTATCAGTTGAGCCAGATCCGTTTCCCTGTTTTAGGTTATTATTAACAGTAATTAAAAACATCTGGGGGAAACGTACTTGGCCCAGTGGTTAGGGCGTCCATCTACCACATGGGAGGTCCACGGTTCAAACCCCGGGCCTCCTTGACCCGTGTGGAGCTGGCCCATGTGCAGTGCTGATGCGCGCAAGGAGTGCCCTGCCACGCAGGGGTGTCCCCCACATAGGGGAGCCCCACGTGCAAGGAGTGCGCCCCGTAAGGAGAGCTGCCCAGTGCAAAAGAAAGTGCAGCCTGCCCAAGAATGGTGCCACCCACACGGAGAGCTGACACAGCAAGATGATGCAACAAAAAGAAACACAAGATTCCCGTGCCGCTGACAAGAGAAGCGGACAAAGACGACGCAGCAAAAAGACACAGAGAACAGACAACTGGGGCGGGGGCGGGGGCCAGGGAAGAGAAATAAATAAATAAAAATCTTAAAAACAAAAAAACAAAAAAACAAAAAAACAAAAAAACATCTGGGTAGCTGAGTTGGCCCAATGGATAGGGTGTCCTCCTATCACATGGGAGATTCATGGTTCAAACCCCAGGCCTCCTTGATCCGTGTGGAGCTGGCCCATGCGCACTGCTGATGCGCGCAAGGAGTGCCCTGCCACGCAGGGGTGTCCCCCGCGTAGGGGAGTCCCATGCACAAGGAGTGTGCCCCGTAAGGAGAGCCGCCCACTGCGAAAGAAGGTGCAGCCTGCCCAAAAACAGCACCACACACATGCAGACCTGACACAGCAACATGACACAACAAAAACAGATTCCTGATACCGCTGATGAGGATAGAAGCAGTCACAGAACAACACACAGCGAATGAACAAAGAGCAGACAACTTGGGGGGGGGAGCGGAGCAATAAATAAAAAATAAATCTTTAAAAAAAGAAAATTTATATATAGAGGGGCTTTTATGAACATAAGTTTTCATTTCTCTAGAATAAAAACTTGGGTGTGCAACTGCTGGGTCATAAAACAAGTGTATGTTTAACTTTATACACAACTGCCAATCTGTTTTCCAGAGTGACTGTACCATTATACATTCCTGCCAACAATGTATGAAGGATCCAGATGCTCCACATCTTTACCAGCACTTGTTAGTAGCAGTATTTTATTTTAGCCATTCTAATAGGTATATAGTGATATCTCATATTAGCTTAAGTTGCATTTTCCTAATGGCTAATAAGGTTAAATATCTTTTCATGTGCTTATTGCCAACCCTATATGGTAAAATGTCTATTCAAGTCTGTTGTCCATTTTCTAACTGGATTGTTAATTTCACACTGTTTAGAGAGTTCTTTATATATTCTGGATATATATTCTGGATATAAGTCCTTTGTTGATATGTGTGGTTTGTAAATATTTCTCTCCAGCTCATTTAATTTTAATAAAATGTTTTCTTTAGTTAATTTCTAGAAACTTTCATTATATATAATTATGCTGATTACTTGCTACTTAAGCTCAGACTGGCTCAATTATAAAGAATATGAAACCACAAGAACAAAATTAAGCATGGAATTAATTAATTTTTAAAATGTTGCTGGGCAAAAAAGTTCCAGTAATTCAACAATTACCTGTCAAAGAATGTGGCCTAACATTCATGTTCCCTTATTTTCTGAAATCCAATATTTATTCATTGAGATTTTGTGTGGCAGTATGGTAGTGCTGGATTTGAATCACTTATTAGGCCATGTGACCATTATCAAGTCATTTAAGTTCTCTAAGCTTTATTTCCCTCATCAGCAAAATATTTTTGAGAGCATAATGTAAGATAATGTTTGTAGAGTACTCAGCACACAATAAGTACCTAATGTTAATATTTTTAAATGGTGGTAGTAATTCTTATAAATTTAAAAATCAAATAGCATATGAAAAGAAATGCAAGGGTGCTGTTGCAAAGCACCAGAAATCTTTTGATTTTTATAAAGGGTATTTATCTGGGGTAAAAGCTTAGCGTTACAAGGCCTTAAAGAGTCCAACTCAGGTTACTTTTCTCATCAAAGTCTATTGCCACGTGTTGAAGCAAGATGGCAGGTGATATTTGCAAGGGTTCAGCCTTCCTCTCTCAAGGCTCCATGAGTCCAGCTTCTTCTGATCCCAGCTGATGCTGGAGGGCTCCTTTCTTTCAGGCTTCTGGTCTTTTCAGCTGCAAACTATCAAGTGAATGGCTCGTCTCTCTCTGGGCCCCCACGATCAAGTTCTCTTTTCTGTCATGTCTATGGAGCTCTCTCTGTTCATGTGCATCTTCTTCTGTGTGTCTCTATGATTGAGTGCCCATGTATATAGCCCACAAACTGAGTTACCCTCATGACGTGGTTGAATCAAAGCCCTAATCTTAACATAATTTCATCAAATGCATCTCAGTGGAATCGAATACAATCAAAGGGTATCATGCTCAGGGGAACTGCCAGTTTACAAATATAATCAATATCTTTTTGGAATTCATAAATAATATCAAACTGCTATACCTCCTTAAAAAACACCCAAAAAAAGGAAGTCTGTTGAATGAGTGAAAGTGAATACACAAGTTAGATAAAATCTAGAAAAGTATTTGTCAAAAATTCTAAATCTTAGCTGCCAGGTTAAGGCACTATAACTTTAAAAAAGTAAAATCATTAAGTAGTAGCACATAATAAAGGAACAAAAGAACAAGAAAAGTAGAAGAAAAGTGGTACCACAAGATGTGATTACTTCAATAATTTCAGAATCTAAACAAAACTTACCTATGTTATCTGGTATGGTCAGCTATTTATCTCTTGTATGTACATAAGGTTGGCAGTGTGAGAGGGAAAGAAAGGATTTTGAAGTAACTGGAACACACAAGAGTAGAAATGGAGGTGATAAAAGATGAAGACCATGTCAAAATATCATAGCTTCCAGTTTCTGTCTTGAGAAATAAGAAACTTTAGATTGTTACAACAGCATCTACCATCACACTAACACCAGCAGCATAACAAAATTCTAGTTTAACTGTTTCGCATTAGAAAACTTATGAATATATGATTTTTTTAAAAAAAGGTTTAATCCATGATAGTTTCATTAAAGAAATAAGGAATGTTTAAAAACAATGGTTCAGTATTTATTCAAGTCCTTATACATCAGCAGAAATAAAACTGGTTTCAATAGAAATGGACATAATTTACAGTTATACAATGTACTGTTAAAACATGCATGAGAATAGTGGACTAAGCTGTCAGGGAAACCTTTCCCAATCACAACTAACACATACAAATGTTGGGCTAACTATAAAAACAATAATAAACTGTGAAGATATATAGCCAAGCTCAAAAGAAGGTGACAAAAATGACAGAAAGCAAAGTCAGATCAGAAAGAGGAAGATGATGTTCTACTGCCCAGTGAGCTTAAACCTGATATAGGCATTGTGGCTATGGGCTAGGATTCTCATAAGCACATGAAGGAAGAACAGAAGAGCAATCAGTGTAACATGGGGAAGCTGGACTGAGCTCCTATATATAGCTCAAAGTATTAGTGTTAGGAAAACTCCATGAAAATAGTAGGGAGAAGCAGATGTGGCTCAAGCAGTTGGGCTCCTGCCTACCACAAAGGAGCTGCTGGGTTCGGTTTCAGATGCCTCCTAAAGAAAACGAGCAAGACAGTGAGCTGATGCGACAGGGCAGTGTGGCAAGCTGATGCAACAAGACGACACCCACAAGATGACACAATGAAGGAGACACAATGAAAGATACAACAAGCAGGGAGCAGATGTGGCTCAAGAAATTGGGTGCCTTACTCCCACACAGGAAGTCCAGGATTCAGTTCCCAGTGCCTCCTAAAAAGGAGACGAGCAGACACAGAGAGCACACAACGAACAGATAAAGAGAGCAGACAGTTAGTGCAAACAAAGGGGGGTGGGGAGAAATAAATAAAAATAAATTAAAAAAAAAAAAAAGAAAGGAAGGAAGATTACCTCTGTCTTAGGACAGGCTGGGGTTGGGGTGGGAACAGAAAACAAATCTCTAGACCCATGTCATGTCCAGATGTGCATCCTGAATTCTATACTACCCATGAAGTATTGGAACTGAAAGTCAAGAAATTAACATAAATAAATTGCTCCAGAACCACTAAAGGACCTGGAGTCTCTAAAAGAAGCAAGTCTGAAACCACTGTTTTCACAAACCAGAATATCTATGGCTCCTACAGAATAAACACCAGCAACTGAAAATAAGCTCATAAAGGAAAAACTAAAAAACATATATATATATGTATGTGTATGTATGTATATAGATATATACACACACACAGGGAAACAAAACACCCCAAGAGGTAGCCAGCAGATACACACACCGAATTAACAGGCTTACTGAATTTGAGATAATATAAAATAAATACATTTAAAACTATAAAAGAGATAAAAGAAAAGCCATAATAAGAGTGATTAGACAATATGAATGAGAGAATGTCTAATTTATGTTAAATAGGAGTTCCAGAAGGAAAGAACAGAGATAATAAGGAAGAGGAAATAGTTTGTGATTCCACATTTAGAATTTCCTAGAATAGAAGACAGTTTTCAACAGCAAAAAATAATATGCTCAAGGGTGCTTGTCAAAGCACTGTTTTCAATAACAAAAAATTAGAAATGATCAATCCAATAACTAAAGTTCAATCATCAGATTGAAGAAGCAGCCTTAAGAAGTACCTTAATCAGAAGAAATAAAAACAAATGTAAACTCAGACCCATCGTAACACATCATTAAAATATAACATCAAAGACTAAGGAAATCTTAAAAGCAAACAGAAAAGGGATTATTAGAAAAAAAAAAGACATTATACTGACAACAATAGATATTACAAGACAATAAAGTACTATTTTCAAAGTGCTAAGGAAAAGTAACTACCGACATAGAATTCTATATTCAAGAAGCAATGGTAAGTTAAATATTTTCAAAGAAAGACTGAAAGATTTATTACACTTAAACCCTGCCTGAACTATCTACTAAACGATGTCCTTTAGGATGCCAGTGTGAAATTAGATTTTTAAATCTATACAATAAAATACATAGGATTACAAAGGAAATAAATTCTACTGAAATACAGTTATTTAAAAAGCAAATTTGTGACTTAGTAATATAGGTAGTTCTTTATTCATGCAAAAATAACAAAATGTAGCTGCTAGAAACACATAATTCTAAAGTGGTGATGAGTATAAATAATTCCAGACTTGTGCAACAATTGATATGGCAGGAAAACAGCTTATTTCTATTGAGGACAAAGTCACTGGTTCTACTCATATAGCTATATTTCTTTTGCCTACATTCAAAATTGAAGGAAATTTTTAGTCAGAATTAAGTCAAATAAAGATGTAATCCATCCCCCTACCCCAGACTCTGCATTCCAGCCATGAATAACTTGGGTGTCCACCAACCCCAATTAAGAACCTATAAGTTAGAGGATAATTGAACCCAGAAGTAATATAAGCTAAAAAATAAATAAATTAAAATGCCAGTAAATCTAAACATGCATTTTTAAAAATAATAACAATTATAAACATGAGGGGTATTAAAAACAAGATAGAACTGTAATACAAGAAAACAATATCATAGCAGGTGGGAACATGAAAGTTAAAATAGGGAAGCAGACTTGGGCCAGCGGTTAGGGCGTCCGTCTACCACATGGGAGGTCTGCAGTTCAAACCCCGGGCCTCCTTGACCCGTGTGGAGCTGGCCCTTGCGCAGCACTGATGCGCGCAAGGAGTGCCCTGCCATGCAGGGGTGTCCCCCGTGTAGGGGAGCCCCAAGCGCAACGAGTGCGCCCGTAAGGAGAGCCGCCCAGCGCGAGAGAAAGTGCAGCCTGCCCAGGAATGGCGCCGCCCACACTTCCTGTGCTGCTGACGACAACAGAAGCGGACAAAGAAACAAGACACAGCAAATAGACACAGAGAGCAGACAACCGGGGGAGGGGGGGAAATTAAATAAATAAATAAATCTTAAAAAAAAAAAAGAAAGAAAGTTAAAATATTCTCAGGTCCTTTATTGTTTAAAAGGATAGAGATATGAGTATCTTTAGAATTTTGAGTCAAATAATGCACGTTGATAATTTAAAGGAAACTACTAAAACGAGAAGAGGGTTAAGTAAAACAAATCTCTGTCACAAAGCAAATCAATTATTTTTAACTCTGGTGGCTTACCTGAGATTCCAGAACCTCCAACTTACGTTTCCTTGCATGAAGAGCTTTACTTGGAAAAGCCCAATAATAATTAGACGTTCCAATCCTCTCACAGTCAACCATACCGTCATCAACCAAGCTTTGAAGAACTTCTTTTACTGACATAGCAGCTGAGAGAGATAATTTTTAAAGACTCTACGTTAAGAAACATCATAAATAGAATTAAAAGGAAAATAATTGATGAAACTCTTACAACAAACACTACAGAAGAGTTAAGTTAAAAAGTAAGAACCCCTTAAAAATGAAAAACAAAAAAACAAATACATTTGTATGGCCAATAACAAGAAAAATGTTCAACTCCACTAATAATCAAAGAAATATAAAATAAAGCAATGAGATGTGGTTTCTTGACTACAAATTTGAAGAACACCGAAAATAAGTTATTTTTAGTTTAGATGTGGCCTGAATTAATAAGGTTGGGACTTAATCCTATTTCTGGAGACTTTAGGAAGAGAAAGGCACTGGGAAGAGTCAGGGAAAGCATGAGGAAGAATGAGAAGCTGGAAGTCAACAGAACCCAGAAGAGGAAGGAGAGGACATGGCCACATGACAGGAAGGCCAAGGAACCCAAGGAGGGGTGGCCAGTCAGAATACTACCGACCACAGGAGGAAGCAAGCCTTCTAGGCTCTGAAACCATGAACCAATAAACTCCTGTTGTCAAGCCGTCCCACTGTGTGGCATTTATCATAGCAGCCAAGAAACTAAGACACATGTCCTTTCCTTGTCAGAGACAGAAGGGGAGAAGCACATAGACACAGAGGGGAAGGTCATGTGTACAGGAGGCAGAGATGTAATGATGCAGCTACAAGCCAAGGAACTCAGGTATTGCTCACAGCCACTGGAAGCTGCAAGAGAGGCATGAAACAGATTCTAAGAGCCTCCAGATTCCTTGATTTCAGACTTCTGGCTTCTAGAAGTGAGAGGATAAATTTGTGTTGTTTTCAGCCACCACACTTGTGGTAATTTGTTACTGCAATCCTAGAAAACTAATACACCAAGTAAAGACACAAATTCATATTTAACGAACCCTAGAACACTCATGAATAGTTTTTACTTCTTTTGAAGTAAACTATATAAACAAATAATGTGCATTTACTATATAAGTATATATATATGTATATATGTACAGTCCCTTTTCATGTTCCTAGAGCAGATACTCCAAACACGAGAACCTTGGCCGTGGCCCATGGACATCATGTGGGGACTTTAACTGAGCATTTTTCACCTCTAGAAATTTGTTTCCCATAAAGTAAAAGACTGTTGCAGAAATGATGATTGATATTTCACCAAATATTTCAGAACACTGTCCATACTTACTAATGCCTTTCTCTTTGGGAGCAATCTTCTCCATGTCTTTTAATTGAAATACATCTTTCTGTTTAAATGGGTTAAAAAAAAAAGATTAAAAAGATGTATTTATTCTCTACTATATATTTATATGCATCCTGCTCATAAAACATTGTATTAAAAATATTATGCACATTATATTAAAACATTATGTTAAATGTAACACATAATATAAAACATCATATTTTAAAAACATGGCCTGGAAATGAACAATGTGATAGGATCTAAGAATTTTAGAGCTAGAAGAAACTTTGCAATTGTCTAATACATTATCTTCAACAGAATTTGAAATGGAAAGACTTTTGCATGAACTTATAATTCTTTAAAGTACTTGAAGATCAGAATATCTTCCCATTGAAGTATAAAACTAGTTATGGTATATCATTTAACATGAGGTAATTAGCCTTCCTGACACTTTTATTCTAAGAAGACATATACAATACTTTGGTTATCCTATATCATACTTAACAAATTTATTATTTCTAACCAAAAGCAAAATAGATAATTGTCAAGATTTGTTACATTTAAGGTTTCATGGAAAATTCTATCAGTCATTCACCTATACAAGTTCTACATCCATCACATGCAAGACAAAACATTACAAGAAAAGATACATATTTAAGCCTATAGTCAGAAAAAAAAATCTACATAGAATAGTCCTTTCTTCTTCTAGTAAACCTTGCCTGAAGAGGTGAAAAGAATTTGATAACAAAAATGAAGTATTTGAAAACACAAGTAGTATTCAGTAATTAGAATAGAATTGTTATTATTGAAATCTTGGATCCATTTCTCCCAAATGAAACTTGAAAATGCTTCAATAAGATGAAAATTAGACATTACAAAAAATAAAAACATCTGCTCACCCAAAGAGCAGATAGATGAATATATATGTGACAAAGCAAGTAGAGTAAAATGCTAATAGCATAATCTAGGAGTGGGTAAATGGATAACCACTGTAAAATTCTTTCATCTTTGTGTATATTTGAAAATTTCCTTAAACAAAATGTTGGGGAAAAAGTAACTTCATCTCACAACACCTAAAACTTAGTAAATTAAGAAAAACACTAAGTCTTTGGACTTCGGGAAAGTGTGACATAAAGTTTTGAACACCTGGGAATAAACTAAACAATATGTTAGGTCTCAGAGAAATTACTGGATTTAAGCCTCTAACGCATTAGAAAAATCAATTAATCAGACATATTTGTAGATGCTTTATATTCCACAGAAAAGAAACATAAATCATTAAGATACCTGTCTACATGTCATCATTGAGAAAACCCTACTTTATAGGATTGATGTAATTAAATGAGATAATCTAAGCAAAGTTCTTGGAATAGGGTTTGGCATCTAGTAAGCACTCAGTAAATGTGAGTTATGTGACTTGTTTTTATTATTTTCATATAGAAAAGAGACACAATCAAATCTATACTGCAGAATGATAATTCTGATGCCAGTGTAGGATAGCCTAGACAGAAGAGATTTATATCTGCCTGCAGTGAGATGTGATTCTCTACACAGTAGCTGACAGGAACCACAAATATCGGTAGAATTTTGTCTATTCTTAAGGAAACTGGCCAGTATTAATCTCTAATGAAGAAGGTGCAGTTAACACTAGATGACATACTAAACATGAATATTATGCAAAATACTAAAAATCTTAGGGAAAATGACTTACCGTCTCAAAAAATATTTCCATCATGCGTGCTCTTTTTTCCTCTGCACTCAGTCCTTTTTTCTTTGACTAAACCACAAAAGGAAAAAAGTAGGCACAGAATTTTAACACAACATGGTCTGAAAAATTAATAAAATTTTATGCATGGTTATGTAAGATCCCAGCAGAAGTTTGATACTCTCAGAGCCAGGACTGAAGACCCATTTTGAAACTATACTGCCAAATGCGAACTTTTGTGGTAGGTATTGCCAGTAGAGTAAGAATTTTGATTGCTGATAAGCCTGGCATTTTGTAGAAATTCAATATTTATCAAATGAACCAATGATAAGCCAATTCACTTACCTTCAAAAGGGTTACAGCCTTTCAAAGAAAATACATAAGTGTAACTACTTGTAACTGATGAACAGCTACACGCACAATTTGCTATACAAATGTTAGGGACAGCATGAACTAATTCTATTCTGGGGAGGGAGGAGAATCACCTAGGAGGGCTTGAGATGAAGAGGATTTGGGCAAATTAAGAGATCAGGAGAAAGTTGTCCTAGGCAGATCACACAAAGCCACACTGAAGAATATGGTATACCCCAGAAAGACAAGCATTCTAGGATGGTTACTATACAGCAGGGGTTCTTAACAAGGGATCCATGAGCTTGAACTGAAATTCAAAAAAAACATTATTCTTGTAGGGATGTGGTGGTATGGGTGTGATATATCTATTAACTAATACACAGTATAGTGTAGAATTGGCAAGGGGTCTGTGGTTTTTACCTGACTGGCAAAAGGGTCCGTGGAACAAAAAAGGTTAAGAACCCCTGCTATACAGGATATAAAGGGGGAATGGCAGATGAGATGAGAAAGGTTGTCTAGGGCCAGATCATAGGAGGTTGACTGTCCAGTCAAGGAGAGTGGACTTTATTTTAACCATGGGCAGCTAAACTTCAAATGCAGGAGAGTATCAAGATTGAGTTACGTTTTAGTAAGATCATTACAATAGCAATGTGGAGGGCAAGCTGAAGGAAGGAAGAATTTATCCAAGTGGAAACGGAAGTCTACTTCAGACTCTTACTATGCTGTAACTACCCTTTAACCAATTTGAAATTAATATGTAACTGAAATGTGTAAGTTAATAAATTTGACTATATATTGAAGATCAAGGATAAATATATATTTAAATTTTAGGTTTAAATTAAAAAAGGGGGCCAAATCTCAATGCAAAGATAAGCAGGAAAAAAAAAGATAGCAAGAACTATCATCTCCAGTACTCTAGTAATTAGATTCTACATGATCTGTATCTTTCTCAAAAATTGCATAGAATATAGGGGAACATAAATTGTTTAGAAAGAACTTCAAAAACACATTATACCACTTAAAAAGCCGAGAAGGGAACGGGTATGGCTCAAGCAGTTGAGCACCTGCTTCCCACTCTGGTTGGGTCCCCAGTGCCTCCTAAAAACAAGAAAACAAACAACAAGCAAACAAATGAAAGAACCAACTCAGGGGAGCCGATGTGGCTCAGTGGTTGAGCGCTGGCCTCCCACATGAGGTCCTGAGTTCAATCTCTGGCCCTGGTACCTCAAAAAAAAACAGACAAATAAAACAATTAAAGACTAGTCCTATGCAATTGGAAAGCATGAGCCTACAAAAAATGGGGGAAAGGATTTGGAATTGTCCCAGAGTATCTGAGTCTTCTTTCTCCTTACAGAATCCAAAAAACCACTCTTTTTCCACAGCAATAAGAATTACCAGGCACTTTAAGTGAGTTATATGGGTAAATAAACAGCCTCAAGGTTTATATTTTTCTCTTCTTCCTCTACCTACTCTGAAACACTGCTGTTCACCAGGCTTGATCTCCTTATTTCCTCACACCTTTCCTTTGCTCTATATCTGTTTTCGTGGTTTTAACTAATGCTGATACCTTGAATCTTAACATCCCTCCAAGTGTGCTTCTGAATTTCAAATTCATGTATCTACCTGCCTGCTGGACAGACTTCAAACAGTAGCTTCAAAACTGAACTTTCCCTCTCCCACACCTCCACTCCAAAGCTGTTGTTCAGGATTGTGAGTCTCACTTAGATACACCTGGTTACTCAAGCCAGGGGCCCTGGCAGTCATCCTAAACTCCTTCAGCTGTTACCCCATTTCCACACTATCACCAAGTCTTGCCAATTTTAGCACTTAACCACTTCTCGAATCTATCCTCTCCACCACCTCACTTTAGATCTTCATGATCTCTCTCCTCTAACATACCTCCAGTCCTCTAGTCCCACTTTCTGTTGGACCCTCTTAAATCCACATTCCATACTGCCAACGGGCAAATCTGACTATGTCTCTACCTTGCTTAAAACCTTTCAGTAGCTCCCAAACTTCCAAAAGTATCCAAGTATCCCAGAAGGGTATATAAAGCCCTCTTCACCTGACTCCAACCTACGTTTCTCAGCCTCTTCTACCACTCCACACTACAGATTTTACCAAAGCAATATCAAGAACTAAGCAACCTAAACTGTGATACAAAAACTGCTTGTTAATGCTCCATTCACAGCAGGCTCTTTCCTGTTTCTGTACCTTTTTTAAAAAATGCTGTTCTCCCAATACCTAAAACACCTTATTCCTCTTGCCTACACAAAACTACAAAACATGTCCCAAGACTGAGTCTAGCCATTCTCTCTACAGGAGGAATCCTCTTAGGCTGTCATTCCCTAAGTTCCCAGGACACACCTTCATCATTAAATCCCTTCCTATGAATGAAAAGATGTGTTTACTTGTGTCTCAGCAGACTAAAAAACTGCTTCAGAAGCAGAACTGCCTTTGCCTTCCCAGGCCTTAGTGCTGGGCTGGACAGAACAGACAGAAAGACCCCCTCAATGTCAGGTTCATAATTGCACTTTGCTTTACTGTGCTTTGCAGATACTGGGTGTTTTTTGTTTGTTTGTTTTTTTTTTTTTACAAAATGAAGGTTTGTGGCAACCCTGAGTCAAGCAAGTCTATTGTTGCCATTTTCCAACAGCACGTGCTCACTTCGTGTCTGTCATGTTTTGGTAATTCTCACAATATTTCAAACTTTTTCATTCTTATTACATCTGCTATGGTGATCTGTGATCTTTGATGTTACTACTGTAATTGTTTTGGGATGTCGCACACTGCACCCATATAAGGTGGTGAACTTCAAAGATAAATGTGTGTGTTCTGACTGCTCCACTGATCAGCAGTTCCCTTGTCCCCCTCCTTCTTTTCGGGCCTCCGTATTAACTGAGATACAACAATATTGAAATTAGGTGAGTTAAGAACCCTACGATGGCCTTTAAGTGTTCAAGTGAAAGGAAGAGTCGTAGGTCTCACTTTAAATCAAAAACTAGAAATGATTAAGTTTAGTAAGGAAGGCACGTTAAAAGTCAAAACAGTCTGATAACTAGGTTTCTTACAGCAAACAGTTAGCCAAGGTGTAAATGCAAAGGAAAAGTTCTTGAATTTTTGCCGATATGGAGGAAGTTTTAGTTGGCTGGATAGAAGAGCAAACCAGCACAAGATTCCCTTAAACCTAATCCAAAGTGAGGCCCTAACTCTCTTCAGTTCTCTCCGAAGGCTGAGAAAGGTGAAGAAGCTGCAAAAGAAAAGTCTGAAGCTAGCGAAGGTTGTTTCGTGAGGTTTACAGAAAGAAGCCATCTCCATAACATCAAAGTGCAAGATGAAGCAGCAAGTGCTGCTGTAGAAGCTGCAGCCAAGTTATCCAGAAGATCTAGCTCAGATAATTGATGAAGGTAGATACACTATGCAACATTTTTTCAATGTAGACTAAACACCTTCTATTGAAAGAAGATGACTTCTAGGACTTTCATAGCTAGAGAGAAGTCAATGCCTGGTTTCAAGGCCTCATGTTAGGGGCCCTCTTGTTAGGGGCTAACGCAGCTGGTGACTTGAAGTCAAAGCCAGTGCTCTTTGACCATTCTGAAAATCCTAGGATCCTTAAGAATTATGTGAAATCTGCCTGTGCTCTATAAATGGAAGAGCAAAGACTGGATGACAGCACATCTGTTTATAACATGGTTTACTGAATGGTTTACTGATTAATTTAAGTCCACTCTTGAGAAAAAAGGATTCCTTTCAAAATATTATTTCTCATTGACAATGCACCTGGTCACCCAGGAGCTCTGATGGAGATGTACAACAAGAGTAATGTTGTTTGATGCCGGCTAACAAAATGTCCATTCTGTAGCCCAATGATCAAGGAATCATTTCCACTTTCAAGTCTTATTATTTAAGAGATACATTTTATAAGGCTATACCTGCCATAGATAGTGCCTCCCCGGATGGAGCTGGGCAACATAAAATGAAAACCTTCCAGAAAGGATTCACCATTCTAGGTGCATTAAGAACATTTGTGATCCATGGGAGGAGGTCAAAATATCAACATTAACAGGTTTTGGAAAAAAGTTGATTCTAACCGTGGATGACTTTGAGGGGCTCAAGACTTCAGTGGAGGAAGTAACTGCAGATATGGTGGAAATAGCAAAAGAACTACAATTAGAAGTAGAGCCTAAAGGTGTGACTAGATTGCTGCAATCTCATGATAAAACCTGAACAGGTAAGGAGTTACTTCTTATGGACGAGTAAAGAAAGAAAGTGGTTTCCTGAGATGGAACCTACTCCTGGTAAAGACGCTGTGAACGCTGTTGAAATGACAACAGAAGATCTGGAATATTATATAAACTTAGTCGCTAAAGCAGCAGCAGGGTTTGAGAGGAGTAAATCCTATTTTACTGTGAGTAAATACTATCAAACAGTATCACGTTACAGAGAAATCTTTCATGAAAGGAAGAGTCAAGTAATGTGGCAAACTTCATTGTTTTCTTATTTTAAGAAATTGTCACCACCACCCCAACTTCAGCCACCACCAGTCTAATGAGTCAGCAGCCATCGACATCAAAGTAAGACCCTCCACCAGCAAAAAGATTATGATTCACTGAGGGATTAGATGATGGTTAGCATTTTTTTAAAGCAGTAAAATAATTTTAAATTAAGGTTGTTCATTGTTTTTTAGACATAATGCTATTGCACACTTAAAAGATTACTATACAGTGAGTGTAAACATAACTTTTATATGCATTGGGGAACCAAAAAATTCATGACTCACTTTATTGTTATGGTCTGGAAGAAAGCCCGCAACATCTACAAGGTAAATCTATATCTAAAATCCCTAACCCTAAAATCTGAGGGTGCTCAGACTCCAAAGCCCAGCTGGCCCTCAAACACCCACCACACTCCCAAAAATACAATACAGAATGAATTAATAGTAAGAATTCTGTGATAGCCATGTATTGCCCTGCCTGGAGAGATCAATCAGGGAACCTTCTGGTAGGCGAATCTCATGACACCATTCTGACCTGTTAAGTAAATCTAGGTGGAGAGCTAGAGTCCAACAATGCTTTATTAGCCTCCATTCACATCTCTGCATATCTGACTAAACCAAGCAAGAAATTCACAACCATTTAAAAGGCTGCTTCATCTCATTTCTCTAGTTTAGTGATTGTCACACCCAGCTATACAAGAGAATCATCAGGGGAACTTTAAAAAATATGAATGCTCAGGCATATCCCATAACCAAACCACTGAAACAGACTCTCCAGAATGAGGCCTGGGCATGTAGCAGGTGCTTCAATTGTGTCCCAGATTTGAGAACACTGCTTTTCTCAGCCTAGAATGTGGAGGTCATGGCAGGAGTGCCATTAGGCAGAGGGAATACTTAGTCTGTGTCTGCTTCGGCACAGATCCTGAAGCTTTAGGAAATGCTTCTAACATCTTGGTATTAAAATCAGCTCCCTGGAGAATCCTGTAGACTCCACGAGAATCTGCCAACCAGAAGCAGGCAATGAAAATCTAGTGTCCTGGGGCACATACTTTTAGGAAAGTTCTTATTATTCAGGGCAGTAGCTCTGAGTAATAGCTAAGAAATGGCTAACTCATTCATCAATCTTTTTTATGACTAGAGATATTTTTTTTATTCTTAACCACAACAGGAGAGTACCATGGCCAGAAATAAAAGAACTAATGTAAAAGAATGCCATATTAATATCTTTATTTTAAAATTTCCCCAAAACAATGAAAAAGGGTTCATTTAGTACTCGAGACTAAGAAAAATCCTTAATAGTATAAGTTAGAAATGCAGGGAAGCAGATTTGGCTCAACCGATAGAGCGTCCGCCTACATGGGAGGTCCAGGATTCAAACCCAGGGCCTCCTGACCCATGTGGTGAGCTAGCCCATGCACACTGCTAATGTACACAAGGAGTGCTGCACCATGCAGGGGTGTCCCCTGCATAGGGGAGATCCACGTGCAAGGAATGCGTCCCACAAGGATAGCCACCCTGCACAAAAAAAGTGCAGCCTGCCCAGGAGTGGCACTGCACGCACGGAAAGTTGATGCAGCAAGATTACGCAACAAAGAGCCACAGATTCCTGATGCAGCTGACAAGAACACAGGCAGACAGAGAGGAACACACAGTGAATGGACACAGAGAGCAGACAATGGGGTGGGGGGGGGTGGGGGAAGGGGGGAGAAATAAATTTTTTTTTAAAATGCAGGGAGCAGATGTGGCTCAAGCAACTGGGCACCCACCTCCCACACAGGAGGTTCCATGTTCGGTTCTCAGTGCCTCCTAAAGAAGACAAGCAGATGCTGCAATGAGCAGATACTGCAGACTCCGCAACCAGGAGACCCTGCAACGAGCAGATGCCACAACTGCCACAACCACCGCAACCAAGCAGATGCTGCAAAGTGCAGGAGCTGCAACAAGCAGATGCAGCTGCCCCAATGAGCAGCAACCAGCAGGGAGCAGAAGTGACTCAAGTGGTTGGGCACTCACCTCCCAAATGGGAGATCCTGGGTTTAGTTCCTAGTCCCTCCTATAGAAGACAAGCAGACAGATTGGGGGGGGGGTAGGGGGAAGGTGCGGTCACCCCTCGCGCTGAAGTGTGGTTTGCTGGCCTGGCGGAGGAGCAGCCGCGGCAGGCCAGGCCGCTGCCCCCATAATAGGGTGGCTGGTCGGACTCACCGCCACCCCTGAAGGGAGCTCGGCATGGGCGCAGAGTGCCCTCGGGTCTCCCCTTCTCGGCAGCCATGCTTCCGCGGCCGCCCCTCCTCCCGGATGGCGCCACACGATGCCTGTAGGGCGGCACCCTTCTTCTTCTTTCTCCCTGCGCAGGCGCAGGCGGAAAATTCCAGTCTGCCCTTTTCCCCTCCCCCGACAGCAGCAACAGCCAGGCGTGGGCGGGAAACTCAAGTCTGCCCTCCACCCCAGCAACAGCAGCCACCAATCCCTAAACCCTGCCCCTTCCCCCAGCAACAGCGACAGCCAATCCCTAACCACCACCCCTCCCCCTTCCAGTACCGCCCACTGACCTTTCGCCGGCAACCAATCAGAACAGGGCGTGGCTTCGACCAATCAGCCTTCCCCAGACCCTATAAAACTGTTGCCTCTCCCTCAGTAAAGTGGACTTGCCTGTTTACCTTGTCTCCGCGGTAGTTCTTCTGCCGTGCGCCCTCCAGTCCTGAAAGCCCCCGACAAGGGCCTGGCCTCCCTTGTCCCCAGTTCGTCGTCTGCTTCTCTGGGCGACCCCCTCGTCGCCGGCTTCGCCGGGCGACCCCGTCAGCCAAACCGCGCAACCCCTTGTGAGACCGATCCCTCGTCTGCTGCCGGACCGACCCCTCGTCCGCAGCCAGACCCCACCTCTACCGACCGAGCAAACCGTCGCAGGAAGGGAGGAGGAATTTTTAAAAATGTAAAACCTGGACCTTCAGAAAATAAGCTTCTAAGATGATCAATACATTTTAAGGCCCTTTAAACAATCAGGTATCTAACAATCAGAAGCTACAGAATTACTAAAATCAACCCTGTTCATCAATTATGGTAAATTTTTGAAAAATTAAAAAATAGATGTCATCTGCGGCCTTTAAAGTTGACAGACTACATTGCACTTCTCCAATTCCAAAAATATGCCTGGACATATAATTATTTACCCAGCAAGCCCAACCAAATTAAAACAGCTATTAATACATAATCAGGAAAAAGAGCAAGAGAAATAATGTTTTATCAACACAACACTAAACCTATTTCTAGGTTGTACACAAAAAGTATTTCTCCTATAAAAATTGCTTCTAATTTATGTTCCTCCATTATCAGAGGTAAAGACAGAAATAGCAGATTAAAACATTTAGTATTAGAGGACAAATCATGTGTTAAGAGTGGACTAGGGTACCTTTGGAAGACAGTGATAACACTTTGATGATACTATCTCTTAATCTGTAACAAATGCTCCACCATGGTGTGGTATATTGGTGAAGGGGAGTTGCATGGGAATTGTAAACATGTGCATGACTGTTTTGTAGGATCCCAACTTCTGCAATAAAAATTTATTTTAAAAAAATAATGCAAAACGTTATTGCAAAGACCATTAGAGAAATGAAATGCAGGAAGGAAAAGAAAAAAAAGAGTGGAATAGGTAAAAGGACAAAGTTACTGCCTTTGTGTAACACAGTTCTCAGTAGTTAGCTATCTTAGGCTAAATTAGGCCAGTAACTCAATAGAGAAATATGATATACCAAAGAATAACAGATTTGTTTTAAGTGTGGTCTTGTTTGTCTCTTAGATCATTTTATGCCCAGGTGGTTGGGTTGTTGGTTTAACCACAAAGAAGCCGTTATCAGTTATAAACACATCTGGACAAGTATTTTCAAACAAATATCATACAATCTAAATCTCTGCCCACCAACAGTTCAGCAAAATAACAGCCACTTAACTAAATTAAAATCTTAAAATCATAGATTAATTTAATTAGGTATTGAGTCTCTGCCAATAGAAGCAGAAAAGAACAGTATGGAACTCTGGAGGTTTATGGAAATGATTTTATGAATAGAAAGACATTAAACTCACAAAGAGAAAAACCATTTGGAATCTTACCAAATTTAACCCATCACGGCATGCAAGAAAGACTAACTCGATGCAGTTTTCCTAATAAAGAGGCAAACTCCCTATACAACCAGCAAGCTGTTTCAAGCACAAAGGAGCAGCGATTCCTGCCCTTTAGTACACTCAACGGATTTTCACTAAAACCATCTAACCAGCATAATGTGAAGATCCGTTCGGCTACTTCTGAAACAGCAATTCGGAAAAGCTGCTCTCAACATTGCAATATATAAAACCACTCAATTGTCAAAACCAAGAGCCCGCTTTTTGGGAACTGGGGCCTGCCAGGGTTTGCATGATCAATCCCTGCTCTTTAGAAGGGGCTGCACCTTTGGTGACAGAATCACCAAAGTTTTTGTTTTGTTGTTTTATGTTCCTTTTTTTTAAACAAACGTTTTGAGTTTAATGGCCTGAGATACCTGAGTCACTTCGCGTGTTTTAACCTATCCCGCCGCTGTGGGCTTTGGGGACAGGCGCAGGATGCAAAGGGCAGGAAGGGCCGTTGACGGCCCGTGGTTCCCGCCCTGGGCCAAGGGGAGCGGGGGCCTAGAGGAGCAGGGCTCGGGTCTCCTGCGCCGCTTCCTCCAGGCCCCGGGGTCGAGAGCATCCGGGCCCGCGGCGGAGACGGGTCCTGGCGGGCGCACTCCCGGGACCGCCCGCCGCGCTGCCCCCGCCCCGCGCCGCAGGGCTCGGAGGGCCCGGACGCCCGTTCCCGCAGGCGGACTGGGCAGCCAAACGCCAAGACGAGCACTTGCCGCCCAGGGGCTCTGAAGCCCAGACACGACGCAAAAAGGGGACCGAGGAACCTGGCCTCAGTGCTTACCATGGCGCGCGCAGCACGGCTTCCGGTGGCGGGACCCGCGCGCGAAGCGAAGGGAGGGGCGGGCTAGGGCTGGTTTGATTTTGGCGCGGACTCAGCCCCGGGGGCGGAGCGGCGAAGCAAGAGGAGGTCGACCTTCGCCAGCACGGCGCGCAGCGGCCCCTAGCGGCTCCTAGCGGCTCCTAGCGGCTCCGGAGTGCCCCCGGCCGGGAGGGGCCTTGTGGGAGGGACCCGCGCATGCGGGGCGGGGCCTGGACCGATGGGGCGGGGCAGCTTCATCGCGAGTCTGCGCGCCCGGGAGCCTAGCTGTCTCCGCATCCGTTTTCTGGTGCAATGGAAACCTGGCCTTAGTTTATCTTGAAAAATAAAGGCAGTTTGGTTGCGGAAGGAGGATAGACTGCCTCCGTCCGTTCGGGTTTGTCACGTCTGGGGCGGACTCCTTCGTTCCCTTCTCTTCTCTTTTCTAATTTTCCCCCTTTCTCAACCATTATCCACTGCATATTCAACTTTTAAAAATCTGTTTCTTTGTATGCTTGTTTTTTCCCTTAGATTAAAAAAAAATTTTTTTAACACCAATGCATTTCAGATTAAAACTGTCGAAAATAAAGCAGCTCTTGAGTTGACGATAGGAATACCCAAGCTTTTGGGTCCCTTCGTCTGAAGGTACTTAAAAATTCACTCAGACTTTTCAATTATTTAGAAATCATTTTAAATGTATAAAAATCATACTGAGAACATAAGAGACATCTAAACTAGGAATTTTGTAGCCTTGTTGCTTCTTATGGAAGGGGAATGGGGCACTTTGAATTGCTTAGAGTTACATGAATTCTGTATTTCCCAGAGTAATATTTCTTAAAGTAATATTGCATTGTTACACAATGCAATAGATGGCACATGAGATGATTTTAAAATAGTAAATGATTTAAAAATACCTTAGATACAATTAGCATGTAATACCTTATATTTCTCATGGATTGTTCAAGATCTGGGTAAAACAGGTACATAGTAAAAAGAAGTAAGACTTAAGAAAAAAATAATTATATTGGTAATATATAGATTTGACAAAAAATTGTGAAGGTAACCCTTGTGGGAAACGCCACCTTAACCTGCTCCTAAACTGCCATAGCTATTTGGCTCCATCAGAGAAAGCCTTCTTCACCTGCTTGACTCTTACCCATCGTTTAGACAGCTGAGGCATTGCCTCTAAGAATCTTTTCCTCTCTGCCTCCCCACTCCAACCACACAAGCGGATTAGGTCCCTTCTGTGATACTACGGCCTCTTCTGTACGTTTTATCGTAGCACCTCTCATTCTTTTTGTGCTTGTTTATTTGGATGGCTTCCCTGCAATATTAAACCCCTTTCTTTGGCAGGGACTAAGCCAACCATTCTGGTATCACAGTGCCTGGCACTAAATAAATGTGTATTAAGTGAATGAAGCAGGTATTCAAGAACACCATCTGGTCATCAGCCTAGGAATAATTTACGGGCAGACAGTTGGAAAACTGACAGACATTTTACTTTATGAAAATCATAATTATTTTCATTGAGTAGTACTTTCCCATTTACTTTTCTCACCAATGGAACTCTTAAATTATGTCTTATATATCTTTAAAACGTATCAAAATGCTTCAAGTTCGGCAACTTTGTAATAGCAGGCAGATGTAGTGAATAAGTAATTAATATGAAAGAAAATAAATATTTGCCTCATCTGAGAAGTACTGATGAATTTGGATTATGTAACCATCATCTAGCATTTGTTATGATCCCTAAATAGCATTTGTTGTTAAGCAAATGTGCGTTTTTACAAAATCCTTTAACATGCATTATTGCCTTCTTTTAACTTTGAGTGTGAAGGTGAACCAATGTGGCAGTTTAATATTATTTATGAATTCCAAAAAGAGGTATAGATTATGCCTGTAAACTAGCCTGTTCCTCTAGGCATGATACCCTTTGATTTAAATCCAAAAGGGGGGGAAGCAGACTTGGCCCAGTGGATAGGGCATCCGTCTACCACATGGGAGGTCCGCGGTTCAAATCCCGGGCCTCCTTGACCAGTGTGGAACTGGCCCACATGCAGCGCTGATGCATGCAAGGAGTGCCCTGCCACACAGGGGTGTCCCCCGCATAGGGGAGCCCCACGAGCAAGGAATGCGCCCTGTAAGGAGAACTGCCCAGCACGAAAGAAAGTGCAGCCTGCCCAGGAATGGCGCAGCATGCACGCACGGAGAGCTGACGCAGCAAGATGAGCTAACAAAAAAGAGACACAGATTCCTGTGCCGCTGACAACAACAGAAACAACAACAGAAGCAGACAAAGAAGAACAAGCAGCAAATGGGGGGGGGGAATAAATAAATCCTTAAAAAAAAATTCGAAGGATGTATGTTTACTTGATTAATTCAGGATTAGGGCTTAGGGCTTTGATTTGACCATGTCATTAGGGCATGCAGGGTTGAGTCCCCACCCCCTTGGTGGGCTGTATAAATGGATGCTCAGTCAAAAACACAGTAGATACACAGAAGAAGAAATATACAGAAGAATAGAGAGAGGTCTACATACAGGGAAGAGGAATGAACTTTGATCCTGTGGCTCCTGGGAGAGGAGCCTTTCATCTGATAGTCTACGGATGACCTTGTGAAGAGAACAGAGCAGCTGAGCCTAGAAAGAAACGAGACCTCCAGCCTATAGCTGAGATTAGAAGAAGCTGGGCCAATGGAGCCTTAAAAGGAAGAGGAAGGCTGAACCCTCGCAGACTTCACCGGCCATCTTGCTTCAACATGTGGCAAATGACTCTTATGGTACCTTGAGTTGGACTCTTTAGGACCTCATGACTGTAAGCTTTTACCCCAAATAAATACCCATTATAAAAGCCAACAGATTTCTGATACTTTGCATCAGTACCCCTTTTGGCTGACTAATAGAACCAGTCAGAGACCACACTTTTAAGGAACTTACATTCTCATCAGTGCTGCCTTTAGTCTGGGCAACTGGGGTTTCTCAGAATGACCACCACCTGGGAGAAGAAGGCACATTATACTGCCTCTGGTTTGGGTTTTTTTTGCATCTTTGGGATAAACTCCCTAAACAGAAGGTAACCTTCTTGTAGCCCTGTGAAATTTTGGGACTACTAACTCCTATAAGTAGCTTAGAAAAGATCTTTTCTAAAGAAGTAGAAAAAGAAAATAAAGCCATTTGAGAGACAGAGGGAAGGTAGAAAAAAAGTAGGCGAATACAAAATCAAGTGAGGAGAAAATTTCAGGGAAGAAATAATCAACGCTTAGTACCAGCCAGAGCGTAGCTCCTGAGATAGAAATGATGATGCTATTATGTCATGTGTGTATAGAACACTCATTCTCAATATGGGCAACATCAAAACTGGCTCTTGGGAAATGGATGTGGCTCAAGCAATTGGGCTCCTGTCTATCATTTGGGAGGCTCTAGGTTCAATTCCTGGGGCCTCCCAGTGAAGGCAAGCTGGCCCGCACTGCAGTGAGCTGGTGGCCCATGCCGTGGAAAGCTGGTGCAGCAAGATAATGCAAAAAAGGGAGATGCAGAGGAAAGACAGAGACATAGATTGGGGAGATGAGGTGGCTCAAGCAATTGAGTGCCTCTCTCCCACACCAGAGGTTCCAGGATTGGTTCCCAGTGCCCCTAAAGAGAAAGACAAGAAGTGAAAAAGACAAGCAGACATGGAAGAATACACAGTGAATGGACACAGAGAACAGGGAGCACTGAACAGTGGGGGGGAGGGGAGGTGTAAAAAAAAACTGGCTCTTGTTGGGAAAGGAAGTGAAAAAATCTTAAATATTACAGTGGTTTGTGGTACAATGCTTTGTGGTCTTCCAAAGGGCTATAGTATATAAACAGATGTAAAGTGTGTCTGGTATTAAAATTTCATATGGAGAACCAGCAAGACGGCAGTAGAGTAAGGAGCTCCTAGAGTCAGGTCTTGCTATAGGGCAGTTCATAAACACCCAGAGCTATCTAAATCAGCTGCCTGGGGACTCCAGGACACCAGAAGAACATCCTGCAACATCCTTGAAGGAATGGAAGGAGGAGACTGCCCATCTGAAGAGAAGATTCATAAGTAGAGCTCTCCATGCTGTGGAGCCTGGTGCCCATCCTCCACTGGAGGCACAAGCCACCTCGGGAGCTGTTCTGCAGCTGGAATTGGAAGCTCCACTTCCCAAAAATGGGGGAGGAAGAGATGATTTGGCACCATCTTCAGCTCCTGATTATTAAATTTGGAAGGCTAAAGGATAATCCTAAGAACAGCTAAAGTTTGAACCTGTCCAAGTCAGAAAGAGGCTGGTAGCTGCCATTTTAACTCTACTGCTGGCACGAGGGAAAGCAGATGGACTGAAAATCACAGTGCTGGTAGGGACCAGCTTTTTCTCATCCAGATCAGGTTGCAGCTCTAGCTTAAGCCCCAGTCCCATCTTCAGCAGGGAGGAAGCTGGGGGCAACTGTGCCAGCATCTCCGGGAAAATACAGGTCATGCCGCAGAAGCTGGTGATCATCCCACTCTGAAGATGCAAGCCATCTCAGGAGCTATTCCGTGGCTGGAACTGGAAGCTCCATTTTCCAAAAATGGGAGGAAGAGACAGTTAGCCACCAATTTCAGCTACTGATTAGTAAATTTGACTGCTAAAGAACAGCTGAAGTTTGAACCTGTCCAAATCAGAAAGAGGCCAGTAGCTGCCATATTTGACTTCGCCCCCAGCATGAAGGGAACCTGGGCTGACTGAAAATCATAGTGCTAGTGGGACTTGCTTCTTTCACCTAGATTGGCCTGCAGCCCTAGCCTAGGCTTCATCCCCACCACTAGCAGGGAGGAAGCTGGCAGGCCCTGCACCAGCCTCTCTGGGTAACTGCAGGTACATTTGGCAGGCATAGACTGAATAATCTGAAGTCTATGTGGGCAACTGCAGTCCTTTGGGACCCCCATGGCATAGATGTCTGCCCACATCTTCAGCTCCATCCCCACCTTAGGCAGGGGAGAAAGGGGCTTGAAACTTCATCAGTATCTCTGAGCAATTACAGTGTAGACCTGCACAACTTGGATTATTACATACAGATGTGACTGTGTCTACCCCTGGCAAAAGAGAACATTGGGAGAAGCTTCATCAGTCCCTGGGGAAATGAGGACAGCTTGAGCCTCCACAGCTTATAGCACCAACTACATCCTCAGCTCCTACTACACAACCAGGAAGGGAGAAAAGGCAAGGAAGCCATGAACTAAAGAGAGAGACTGCACCCAGATAAAAATACATCTAGTAAGCCAGATGCCAAGACATCAAAAAAAAATTACAATCCACACCAAAGAACAGGATGCTATGGCCCAGGTAAAGGAACAAGATAAACCTCCAGATGACATTAGTTGAGACACCTGATCATAGATGTTCAAACAAATCTCCTTAATAAATTCAATGTGATGGCTAAAGAGATTAAAGATATTAAGAAGACATTGGATGAGCACAAGAAGAATTTGAAAGCATACATAGAAAAATAACAGATCTTAGGGGAATGAAAGGTGCAATAAATGAAATTTAAAATAACACTGGATTCATATAATAGCAGATTTGAGGAGGCAGAAGAAAGAAGTGTGAGCTTGAAGAAATGGCCTCTGAAAGCAAACATACAAAACAACAGATGGAAAAAAGAATGGAAAAAAAATTGAACAAGGTCTCAAGAAACTAAACAACGGCAAGAGATGTGCAAACATACATGTCATGGGTATCCCAGAAGGAGAAGAGAAGGGAAAAGTAGAAGGAATATTTGAAGAAATAATGGCAGAAAAATTCCCAACACTATTGAAATACATGGATATCCATGTCCAAGAAGCACAATATACTCCTATCCAAATAAATCCAAATAGGAAAATTCTAAGATACATACTAATCAGAATGTCAGATGCCAAAGACAAAGAATTCTGAGAGCAGCAAGAGAAAAGCAAAATGTAATGTATAAGGGATACCCAATAAGATTAAGTGCTGATTTCTCATCAGAAACCATGGAGGCAAGAAGACAGTGGTATGATATATTTAAGATACTGCAAGAGAAAAATGTTGGGGACAATTGGTGTGGGCATACGCTGAGATCAGCGATGCCAATGGCATGGCCGCCAGAGCGGAGCCCATTTCCTGGTTCTTCTCCCTCCCTGCTCCTTTGTTCTCTAAACCCTGCCACTCCACCCCAGCAACAGCAGTCACCAATCCCTAAACCCTGCCACTCCACCCCAGCAACAGCAATAGCCAATCCCTAAACCCTGCCACTTCCCCCAGCAACAGCAATAGCCAATCCCTAACCACCATCCCTCCCACTACCCCGCCCCTTCCCAAGAGTATAAATGCTTTGTTCTCGCAATAAAACTTTGCAGCTTGATCCTCACCCTGTCTCGCTGTCATTCCTCGCGTCTCCTGTCTCACCATTCTCCTCCGCGCGACCACGAGCCCCCATTCCCTGCCCCGCTGGCCGGGGCTTTAACAGAAAAACCTCCAGCCAAGAATCTTATATCAAGTATGATTGTCTTTCAAAAATGAGGGTGAATTTAGAAGATTCACAGATAAACAGAAATGGAGAGAGTTTATAAGCAAGACACTAGCTTTACAGGAAATACTAAAGGGTGTACTATAGCCTGGAAAGAAAAAAAACAGGACAGAGAGGCTTTGGAGGAGAATCTACAAATGAAGATTGAATCAGTAGAAGTAACTGAGTCAAAAGAGTGGGGAAAATAAAATATGAAAAATAAAACCCAAATATTTAGGAATAAACTTAACCAATGATATAAAGCTCTTGTATTCAGAAAACTACAATTCATTGTTAAAACAAATTTTAAAAGACCTAAAGAATTGGAAGAACATTCAATGTCATGAATTGGAAGACAAAATATCATTAAGATGTCAATTCTACTAAAATTGGTGTACAGATTCAAGTCAATCCTGGTAAAATTCCACTAGTATTTTTTAAATAAATGGAAATCATGATTATAAAATTAATTTTAAAAGGTAAGTGGTCCTGAATAGCCAGAAACATCTTAAAAAGGAAAAGCATTGTTGGAGGACTCTCACTTCCAGACTTCAAATCATGTTACCTAGCTATAGTGGTAAAAACAGCATGGTAATGGCATAAAGACAGACACATAGACCAATGGAACCAAACTGGTGGTTCAGAAACAGACCCTCACATCTAGGGTCAAGAGATTTTTTTTTTCTTTTCCGTTTCCCCCTCCCCCAGTTTTCAGCTCTCTGTGTCCATTCACTGTGTGTTCTTCTGTGACTGCTTGTATTCTCGTCAGCAGCACCCAGAATCTGTGTCTCATTTTGTTGCATCATCTTACTGTGTCAGTTCTCCATGAGTGTGGTGCCATTCCTGGGCAGGCTGCACTTTTTTCACACTGGGCAGCTCTCCTTACGGGTCATACTCCTTGCACTTGGGCTCCCCTATGAAGGGGACACCCCTGTGTGGCACAGCACTCCTTGCGTGCATCAGCACTGCATGTGGGCCAGCACATAACATGGGTCAGGAGGCCCTGGGTTTGAAACTTGGACCTCCCATGTGGTAGGTGGACACTCTATCTGTTGGGCCAAATCCACTTCCCAGGTCAGGAGATTTTTGACAAGCCTGTCAAACCCACCTAGCTTAGACAGAATGGTCCATTCAACAAGTGGTGCTGGGAAAACTGAATAGCCATAACCAAAAGAAGGAAAGAGGAACCCTATTACACATTTATACAAAAATTAACTTGAAATGGAACAAAAACCTAAATATAAAAGCAAGACCCATAAAGCCTCTAGAAAAAAATGTAGGAAAATATCTTCAAGACTTGGTGGTAGGTGGTGGATTCTTAAAAGAAATAAGAGGGGGACTGAGATGGGACTACTGATGTTTAATGTATGTAGAAGTTTAATTAACTTTATTGTAAAAAGTGTGGAAATGTATAGAGTTGATGGTAATACATTACAGTGAGCAGCAGCTGATTTATAAATGGGAATGTGACTGAAAAGGGTAGCCTAGGGATGTAAATTCCAATTGACAGAATTCTAGAGAATAATCTAGGGATCGAATGCCACAGTAAAACCAAAGGTGGATGAGAATTGTGGTTGATGGTAGAGATGCAAGAGTGTCCTTTGTGAGCTAGAGCAGATATACACCACTATTGCAGGGTCGTGGGAATGTGGAGAAGCATGAGAAAAGTACAACTGGAGTGACCTATGGACTGTAATAATGTAACATTGAGGCATCTATGCCGAAGGTGTACTGTGTCAATAATGGGGGAGTATGGAAAAAGTATGTGAAATGTACACTATGGACCTGGTAATAATTTGATGATATTATCTCATAATCTGTAACAAACGTGCCACCATGGTGTGGTGTGTTGATAGATGGGTGTTATATGGGAATTCTGGACAAATGCATACTTGTTTTGTAAGTATACAACTTGTGTCATAAAAATATATTTAAAAAATAATATGATAGGTTGGAGGAAAAATACAACAAATGTAAAATATGGACTATAGTTAGTATTAAGATTTTGATGATATTCTTTCCTAATTTATAACAAATGTCTCATAACAATGCAAGGTGTTGGTGGTGGGTTGATGTGTGGGACCCCTGTGTGATGTTATGCATATTTGCTTTGTATGTTCACAACTTTTACTATACACTTATTATGTATGTTCAGGTATAAATGATATTAAAAAAATAATAGGGTGGGTTGGGGGAAAATACATAAATGTAAGATACTTTGGTTAGTAGTAATATTTTGAGAATGCTTTTTAATCATTAATTTAAAATATTTCACAACAATGCAAGGTATTGGTGATAGGGTGAGGTATGAGAGCCCTGTATGATGTTATGTATGTCTGTTTTGTAAGTTCACAACTATTACTATACACTTATTGTTTAGTTGTGTTTATGTAGGAGTGATATACTTCAATAAATTTAAAAAATTCATAGGAAGGGAGGACAATTGGTGGGGAAAGTCTAAAATGACTCATTAAGAGGATGAAAATGGGAAAAAGAAAAAAAAAGTTGAGAAACATTGGTGTTGAGTGACTATGTAATTTATCACCCATGCAGGGACCATTCTGAGACTGAAGGCAGCAACTGTTTAAAATATGCTGAGACAACAGGTATAAAACAGAAATATCTCCATCAGTTATGTGTGGTTTTTTTTCAGGAGGTTCTGGGATCAAACCTGGAACCTCATACATAGGAAGCAAGCTCTCAACCACTTGAGCTACTTCTGCTCTCAATTATGTTAACTTGGAATTTCTCTTTTGGCTCTTACCATAAGGTACTTTAAGTTATTGTTACTGGTGCTTTTGTAACTTTTCCATCTGGAATATAAACCCATTGGGAGCAGACACAATAACTTACTCTTCTTCATTACCCTGCCTCATAGCTCAATATATCTTCTTTTTTTTTTTTTTTTTTTTTTTTATAATTATAATATTCTTTCATCACTTGTAACTATTTTTTTTTTTTTAAGATTTATTTATTTATTTAATTCCCCCCCTCCCCTGGTTGTCTGTTCTTGGTGTCTATTTGCTGCGTCTTGTTTCTTTGTCCACTTCTGTTGTCGTCAGCGGCACGGGAAGTGTGGGCGGCGCCATTCCTGGGCAGGCTGCTCTTTCTTTTCACGCTGGGCGGCTTTCCTCACGGGCGCACTCCTTGCGCGTGGGGCTCCCCCACGCGGGGGACACCCTTGCGTGGCACGGCACTCCTTGCGCGCATCAGCACTGCGCATGGCCAGCTCCACACGGGTCAAGGAGGCCCGGGGTTTGAACCGCGGACCTCCCATGTGGTAGACGGACGCCCTAACCACTGGGCCAAAGTCCGTTTCCCTCAATATATCTTCTTAAGCATGCTATGGTCTCACTATATTGAACTGCTTCTCCTTTCCTGGACAACTCATGCTCTCTTGCCTTTAAGCTTTAACACAGGCTACCTTCCCGCAACCATCTTTTGGGCCCCATTGTACCTTTGCTCTGGCTGTTCTTACTTGTCCTTTGGGGCTTGGTTCCAGCATCACCTGCCCTGTGAAGCCCTCTCTGACCCTCAAGGCTGGGGTACATCCCTGTGCATGCTGTAGAGCTGCACTGTCCGATTGAAATGTGACTAGTCCAAATTGAGATGTGCTGTCACTGTAAGATAACCACTGGATTTCAGAGACTTAGTATGAAAAATAGAATGTAAAATACCTCATTAATACATTTTAATGCTCATTACATGTTGATAAGACAATATTTTGGCTCTATTAGATTACATCAAATACATTGTTAAATTACTATCACCTGTGTCTTTTTACTTTTTTAATGAAGCTACTAGAAATTGTTAAATTAAGTAGAAGGTGGCTGATTACAGAGTCATAGGATTCACTTCTTTCCCAGAAAAATAGCTAAAGGACAGGCAGAAATGGGGGGGGGGGGGGAGGAATGTTCTAGAGTTCAAGACACCAGGGGAAGGCTGGACACCACCCAGAAGAGAGAGGGTGGAAGGAAAAGAAGCTCGATGGCAAAACTGTGAGTTTAAAAGATGCAGCTGCACCTGCAGCTGCTGGCACCCATCCCTATTCACAGAGTGGATAGCTTTGATTTCTCTGACTCTGGCTGGTGGCTTTGGAGAGGAAGCTGCAGGTTTCCACCTCCCCAGGAAAGGGGAGAGAGAGGTATGCAGTCTAAGGCTGATTGAGCTCTTAGTCAACAAATTTAGTCTGCTGTGTCCCAGGACCCCTTGAACCCTTGGAGGCTGGGTAGGGCCAAGCCATTTTTTGCCCTGGTAGCTAGCATGAGACTAAAGTGATCCAACTCTTACAAACACTCTCCCTTCTGACAAGGACTGGTTGTTGAGGACACAGAGGGGAGTGGAATTATTGCCTACCCAGGAAAAGGGAGGGGGCTTCCAGTAAAGATTGCAAAATAGCCTCAGAGATGGCCTTGAGACAGGATTCTCTATCACATTGTTACAATTGGTGTTGCAGTGAATACACTCCAACCAGGCTTTGAACAGAGAGGGCTGCCAAAGAGCACCATCTGCTGCTGGATCAAGGAAGTGCATGTGTGGAAATTAAAAGTAAGAGAGGCTTTTTTTGGCCTTTATCCTCTGTCTCCCAAAGGCCCTTAGAAGTGAGACTGAAATTCATTACGGGGGGGAGGCTGGGCAAGATGGCGACTGAGTGAGTGCACCTTATAATCTCTCCTGCAAAGAAGCAGCTGAGTAGGGTTGGAGTCCTGCTGGACTGGGCTATTTTGGGTTTTTGAGGGCAGGAGGTGTCTGTACGTCAATTTGGTGGGACAGTGACAGAGGAGATTCTTATAAGAGGTAGAATTTTGGGTCTCTTTCACGGAGGTCGGGGTCATGCGCGGAACCCTTCCCCCTGGGGCTGGCTGCCCGGCGGTGGCGATTCCTGGAGGCTCTGCTGTGCTGGAGTGTTCCCAAGCTCTGAGCGGGCTGTTTCAGGGTCCTGCAGGGTGGGAGGTGTCTGGAAGTCGATATGGTGAGACAGTGACGGAGGAGAATCTTGCGAGAGGTGGAATTTTGGGTTTCTGACTCCGAGGTCAGAGGTTCTGGCTGGAGCCCCTCCCCCTAGGGATGACTGCCAGGCCGCGGCATTCCCTGGGATCTTTGTCCTGTGGGGGGTCCCCAAACCCTGAGCGGGTTGTTTTGGGGGCTTGCAGGGCAGGAGGAGTCTGGATGTTGATTTGGTGAGACAGTGACAGAAGAGATTCTTGCAAGAGGTGGAACTTTCGGTTTCTGACATGGAGATCAGAAGTCCTAGGAGGAACCCTTCCACCTAGGGCTGGCACCCTGTCCGCGGTGGTCCCTGAACTATTTGTAGTGCAGCGGGGCCCCAACAGACTGTTTCAGGGGCTTACAGGGCAGGAGGTGTCTGGATGTCGAGTTGGTGAGACAGTGACAGAAGAGATTCTTGTGAGAGGTGGAATTTTGGGTTACTGACATGGAAGTCAGAGTCTGCAGGTGGGACCCACCCCATAGGGCTGGCGCCCAGCTGCAGGGATCCCTGAAGGCTGTGTTGCATTACGGTGCTCCCAGGCCCCTGTTAACCAGATGAGTGGTTCCCAGGTCTGTGTCCCCTAAACCCTGGTGGCCCACGCTCCAGAGACTCACACACCTTGAGTCTGCAATATCACAGGCTTCCCATCCCTGAATCCACCACGTCCTGAGGTCCATCTGAGGTCCTTGATTATCCTAGCCCTTGGCTTTTGTGGGTTTTTTTCCCCCTTTTACTTTTTCTTTTGTCTTGGTTGCTAATATTGCATTATCTCCTGGTCTTTTCTCCTATTTTATCCCCCAAGGTCCTTTTTCATTTATTTAGGTTTTTTCTCCTTTTCTTTCTCTTGCTTGTTTCCCTCCCTTTTCTTTGCCCACCCCCTTTTTTTCTTCTTTTTTTTCTTTTCTCTCTTTTTCTTCTTATTTTATTTTATTTTATTTATATAATAGGTGCTGCAGGGAGCGCTTCACATTTGCTGTGTTTCTTCATCCTCCATTTCCTCTTTTCTGTGTGAATTGATTTTGGCTACCTACACTATCCCCTTTCCCCCACATCTTACTATTCTCCATCATCCACTGTCTCTCTTACATTCCACCTCTCTTTCTTTGGCCCCCAAATTGTCTGACTTTTAATTTCTAATACCTTTGTTCTGTTTTCTGTTTTTTATCCACTCTTGATATTATTGTCTTTCTTTTCTCTTTCCCTCTCTCATGAAAAGACTGGCTTTTTAATTCATACTATATTCCTCCCCATATTCAGTTGACTGTATCATTATAGGTACTCTACTTACTGCTATAACTCTACACAACTTACATGAGTCTAATATCCATTCTCCCAGATCTCACATTGTGGCTCTGTTAACATTTATTACCAATACTACTTTACACATTTTCTTTTCTTACTCATTTTGCTTTCCCTGGCCCTAATATTTTCCATCAAAGTGAACTTAGCCAGCAACAAGAAAAAAGAGTAAGAAGAACAAAGTGGCAAAGAGAAGACATAACACTTATGCAAGAACAACAACTAATTAATCCCCAAGATTAGACAAAGAAGCTAAGGAACTGATTAAACCCGTCAAGATAAAATGATGACCAGAGAGCAACAAAAAACTACAAACCAAACCAATAATCAGGAAAACATGACTGAATCCAATGAACAAACTAAAAACCAGGAAGGGGAGCAGAACATTGGACAAGTAATTAAAGATCTCAAAACATATATTAGAGACCAACTTAATGAAGTAAAGGAAGAGATTAACAATATGAAGAAAACACTTGGAGAGAAAATTGCAGACATACGCAAAAAGATAACAGATATGATGGGGATGAACTCCACAGTTCAAGAAATCAAAAATACACTCTCAGCAAATAGCAGCAGATTAGAAGAGGCAGAGGAGAGAATTAGTGATGTGGAAGACAGTACATCTGAAATCAAACAGATAGTAGAAATGATTGATAAAAAGATAGAAAAATTGAAGAACTAGCTGCACATTTGGAGGAATTAGTAAAAAAAACAACAAAGTAACCCCACAGGAAGAAGAAAGAAAGAAATAACAAAGATAAGAGCAGAACTAAATGAAATAGAAAATAAGAAAGCACTTGAAAAGATAAACAAGACCAAGAGCTGGTTCTTTGAGAAGATCAATAAAATTGACAAACCCTTAGCTAGACTAACAAAGAAAAAAAGAGAGAAGATGCAAATACACAAAATAAGAAATGAGAAAGGAGATATCACCACTGACCCCACAGAAGTAAAGACTATCATAAGAGGATACTTTGAAAAACTATATTCCAACAACAATGACAATTCAGAGGAAATGGACAAATTCCTAGAAACACATAAGCAGCCTATATTAAGGAAATAAGAAATTGATGATCTCAACAAACCAATCACAAGTAAAGAGATAGAATCAGTCATTAAACACCTCTCAAATAAGAAGAGCCCAGAGCCAGATGGCTTCACAGGTGAATTCTACAAAACATTCCGGAAAGAACTAACACCAATCCTGCTGAAACTATTCCAAAAAATCAAAACAGAAGGAACATTACCTAACTCATTCTATGATGCCAACATTACCCTAGTACCAAAGCCAAACAAAAACACCACAAGAAAGAAAAATTACAGACCAATTTCTCTAATGAACCTAGATGCAAAAATCCTCAACAAAATACTTGCTAACCGTATTCAACAACACATTAAATGAATTATACACCATGACCAAGTGGGATTCATTCTGGGTATGCAAGGATGGTTCAACATAAGAAAATCAATCAATGTAATACACCATATAAACAGATTGAAGGAAAAAAATCACATGATTATATGTATAGATGCAGAAAAAGCATTTGACAAATACAGCACCCTTTCTTGATAAAAACACTGCAAAAGATTGGAATACAAGGAAATTTTTTGAACATGATAAAGAGTATATATGAAGAACCCACAGCCAACATCGTTTACAATGGTGAAATCCTAAAATCCTTCCCTCTAAGATCAGGAACAAGACAAGGATGCCCACTCTCACCTCTTCTATTTAACATGGTCTTAGAAGTACTTGCTTGAGCCCTGAGGCAAGAACCAGATATAAAAGGCATTCAGATTGGAAAAGAAGAAGTCAAAATTTCATTATTTGCAGATGACATGATCTTATACATAGAAAACCCTGAGAGGTCTACAGCAAAGCTTCTAGAACTCATAAATGAGTTTAGTAAAGTCGCAGGTTATAAGATCAATGTGCAAAAATCAGTACCATTTCTGTACACCAATAATGAGCAAGCTCAGGAGGAAATGAAGAAGCAAATACCATTTACAATAGTAAATAAAAAAATCAAATACCTAGGAATAAATTTAACTAAAGATGTAAAAAACTTATATACAGAGAACTACACAAGACTGTTGAAGGAAATCAAAGAAGACCTAAATAAATGGAAGAATATTCCCTGTCCATGGATAGGAAGACTAAATATTATTAAGATGTCTATCCTACCAAAACTGATCTACACATTCAATGCAATCCCAATAAAAATCAACACAGCATTCTTTAAGGAACTAGAAAAACTAGCTATGAAATTTATTTGGAAGGGAAAGAGGCCCTGAATAGCCAAAGACATATTGAAAAAGAAAAACAAAATTGGAGGAATCACACTACCTGACTTCAAAACATACTACAAAGCTACCGTGGTGAAAACAGCATGGTATTGGCACAAGGAGAGACACACAGGCCAATGGAACTGAATTGAGAGTTCTGATATAGATCCTCATATATATAGTCATATAGTATTTGATAAAGCCACCAAACCCTCTCAATTGGGAGAGAATGGCCTATTCAACAAATGGTGCCTGGAGAACTGGATATCGTATGTAAAAGAATGAAAGAGGATTACCATCTCACACCTTATATAAAAATTAACTCAAGATGGATCAAAGACCTATATATATGAGCCAAGACCATAAAGACTTTGGAAAGCAGTGTAGGGAAGCATATACAAAACCTTGTAATAGGAAATGGCTTCATGAACTTCACACCAAAAGCATGAGCAGCAAAAGAACAAATAGATAAATGGGACTTCCTCAAAATTAAAGCCTTCTGCATCTCAAAGGAGATTGTCAAGAAAGTGAAAAGAGCCTACACAATGGGAGAAAATATTTAGTAACCATACATAGGATAGGAGACTTATAACCTGCATATATAAATAACGCCTATATCTTGAAAATAAAGTGATAAACAACCCATTTAAAAAATTGGAAAAAGATTTAAACAGACACTTCTCCAAAGAAGCAACACAAATGGCTAAAAAGCACATGAAAAAATGCTCCAAATCTCTAGCTATCAGGGAAATGCAAATCAAAACTACAATGAGATACCATCTTACTCCCATAAGATTGGCAGCTATGAAAAAAACAGAAGGCTACAAATGCTGGAGAGGATGTAGAAGAATGGGAACCCTCATCCACTGCTGGTGGGAATGCAGAAGGATCCAAACATTCTGGAGGACAGTTTGGCAGTTTCTCAAAAAACTAGCCATAGATTTGCCATATGACCCAGCAATTCCACTGCTGGGTATATACCCAAAAGAACTGAAAACAAGGACATAAACCGATATATGTACACCAATGTTCATAGCAGCGTTGTTCACTATTGCCAAAAGTTGGAATCAACCCAAATGCTCATCAACAGATGAATGGATAAATAAAATGTGGTATATACATACAATGGAATACTACTCGGTGTTAAGAGCAAATACACTACAAACACACATGATAACATGGATGAATCTTGAGAACCTTATGTTGAGTGAAGCAACCCAGGCATTGAAGGACAAATACTACATGACCTCAATGATATGAAATAAGTAAACCAAGCTGCTTCAGAGATCTAGAGACTGGATGATAGGCTTATGGGAAATTGGGGGGTAGAGGAAGGATGTAAGCTGACACCAACATGGGTGAAATCTATGATAAGCTGAAGGTAAGTATTTGTATAAGGAAGGGATAAAATGGGGGCATAGAGTTACCTTTGGGTGGGGCTTTGCAGGCTTGAGGGGAGCTAGGGATGGGAGGACGGGTAATATTGCCCAAGAAATTGGGGGGAGGGTGGGGCAACATACGAACATAGGAGATTGTCAGGTATTTGGTTGAGAGTATAATGTTGAGCAAAACTTTTTAAAAATATAATAAGGAAGGTTACCTGTTTAAGATGCTTAAAGGGGATAATCTGACGAAGGACAGGCTTCTAGGGAATATGTGAATGCTCGTTTTGCCATAGTGGATTACACCATTGGATAGAGACCCATATAATGAGAGTGAAGGTATACCCACATCCTGAGGAGGACTGATGCCATCAAGTAGAGGGAACTTTATCTCTCAAGAGAAATGGTGGCTCCCAGTGCATTAGGGCAGTTGAGCATGTCAAGCCCTCAACACTGTTGCAAGTATCTCTGAACATGGTCCTTCAAGCAATGAAGATTGACTGTCACTGTGGGCCCTAAGGGGAGGGGGAAAGAGGTATTGAATAGATGGAACCAATGTAACTGTGTGGGCAATAGAAGTGTTTCACAAGAATACGCAAGGATGGATATAAGACATGTAAAATTACACCAAAAATATATAGGGGCTGATAGGCTAAAATGTAAATCATAATGTAAAACATAAGACAACTAAAAATTTAGAAAATTGTGTAGTCTAAAATACAAACCACAATGTAAACACAAATGTTACCTTGTTGAAAGCTATTGTCTCAATATCTGTACATCAGTGCCAGTAAATATAGTATGAATATGTAAAAAGATTATTGCTGTGGAAGGGAAAAGGTTTTATGTTGAATATGTGGGAGTACTGTATATTGTATATATGAATTACTGTGATCCAAAACTCTTGTGAAGATAAGCTTAATAATTAGAAAAAAAGAAAAGAAAAAGATAGGACGTAGACACTGAGGAAAAGGCGGAAGTAGTTGCCTTGCCAATTTGCATACAGGGCAACACTTATTGCAGTGATGGAAGGCAAAACATCAAAAACAAAGCTTTTGCATTTTTAAATTTTTTGATACCCCAATGTATTTTTACCACAGTTTTTCCAAATTAATATGTATTCTATATCTAACCTTTAAACTCATTGCTATATTCCATTTTACTATTAAGGGAACCTGGCAATATATTGGGCTTCACTTTTCAGGAAGTTTTGGATTACAGAGAGGTTCAACAATGGCAGCAAAGGAATACTGGTGTGGGATGTTATTGACAGGGGACACATGGTTGGCAGGGAGTTCTACAGGGCATATATCCAGGGTACATAAAAATGTTTGGATATTTTCATAGTAGATAAAATTAAAAACAACAACTGAGGGAGTGCTGAGTTCCTAGCCAGGGGAGCTCTATCACAGTCCCTAAAGGAACATCAACAATCCCCCAAGTGCGACGGCAATGACGAAAAAGAATGAAGGTCCAACAATGAGCCCTTGACACTAATGACTATGCTTGTGAGTCTGTACACCTGAAATAAGAACAAGGCCTAAAGTTGTAGGGTGCCTAAGAGTTATGTCCTGAGAGCCTCGGTGTTGCTCAAATATGGCCAGTCTCAAAGCCAAACTCAGCATGTAAATGTGTTGCCTCCCCCCCAGCGTGGGACATGACTCCCGGGGATGAGCTTCCTGGTGCCGAGGAATTACTACCAAGTACCAGCTGATGATGTAACTAGAAAATGACCTTGAATAAAAGGGTCAACTCGGACCAGCAGAATATCTCAGTCTACATATAATACCAGGAGTTAAAAATGCTTTTTGACCTGAATAAAAGGGGGAAATGGAAAGGACAAATGAGTTTATATGGCTATGAGTCTACAAAAAGAGCCGGGAGGTTATCAGAGGGGTTGCCCTTATGCACACCTCAGCAGAGTCCCAGAGACAGATAAAGTAGATACAACCCTGGGTATTGGTTCTTCTGAGGGCTACAGAGACCCACAGGTTCTATGGTCATGGCAAATGGAGTTCAGTGCCATGTCAGTTGGCCCTTCTTTGAGTTTGTGTTTCTGTGTGATGGAGCTGGACTCAGATGTGATCTTTTTTCACAAGTCTCTTCTGTTACTTTTACCAGAACTGTAGTTGGTGCTGGGGTTTAATATATACCCAGGGGATCTGAATCTCTGGACTGACCATATGATAGCCAGGTCCTGAGCCTCAACAGACTTCAGCTCCTACATTCTGGTTTGTTGGACTTACCCCACTCAGCTAACATGGAGTTGAAGGTCAACCACCACACCAGGGAGCCAAGAGTGCCTACAACTGAAAGCAGGAGGATTGTATCCAGCATCCATGTGGAATCTAATGCCCCTCTTGATATAGATGTGGAGTGGACACAATCACTCCAAGGTCTACAGGATGGAGGAATAGAACATGGATTAGAGTGGACTTACTGATAATCTATTCATGAACTATTGTGATTAGTAATCGAAGAAAATGTAGCATTGATGTGGACAATGTGGCCATGGTGGCTGGTGGGTGTGGGGAATGGGAGGAAGAGATGAGATGTGGAGGTGTTTTTGGGGCTTGGAGTTGTCCTGGGTGATGCTGCAGCGACAGTTACCGGACATTGTATGTCCTCCCATGGCCCACTGGATGGAATGTGGGAGAGTGTGGGCTATGATGTGGACCATTGACCATGAGGTGCAGCAGTGCTCAGAGATGTATTCACCAAATGCAATGAATGTCTCATGATGATGGAGGAGACTGTTGCTATGGGGGGAGGAGTGGGGTGCTATTGGCATAAAGATAAGACACACTGATCAGTAGAATAGAAATGAAGAGTCCAGAAATAAATTCTCACCTCTATGACCAACTGGTTTTTGACAAGCCTACCACATCCATGTTATTGAGACAAAATGGTTTCTTCAACAAAAGGTGTGAGAACGGAATATCCATAACCAAAAAAAATGAAAAAGGACCCCTATCTCACTCCCTATACAAGAACCAACTCAAAATGGATCAAAAGAACCTAAATGTAAAAGCCAGGACCATAAAACTACTAGAAGAAAATGTAGGAGACCATCTTCAAGATCTTGTGGTATGTGATAATTTCTTGGATCTTACATCCAAGGCACGAGCAACAGGAGAAAAAGGAGACAAATGAGACAGACATCCTCAAAATTAAACACTTCTCACCTCAAAGGACTTTGTCAAAAGGGTGAAAAGGCAGTCAACTCAATGGTAGAAAATGTTTGGATATCACATATCTGATAAGGGTTTACTATCAATGATATATAAAGAGATGCTACAACTCAACAATAAAAAGACAACAACCCAATTTTAAAAGGGCAAAAGACTTGAACAGACATTTGTCCGAAGAAGAAATACAAATGGAAAAAAAAAAAAAAAAAAAAAGTTCAACATCACTAGCCATTACGGAAATGCAAATCAAAACTACAATGCGATCTTACTTCTTACCTATTAGAATGGCCACCATTAAAAAGTAAGAAACCTACAAGTGTTGGAGAGGATGTAGAGAGTTAGGAACCCTTATTCACTATTGGTGGGAATGTAGAATGGTACAGCCACTGTGGAGGACCGTTTAGCAGTTCCTAAGGATGCTGAATAATGCCACTATGAACCCGGATGTGCAGATGTCTGTTCCCATCACTGCTCTCAGTTCTTCTGGGCATATGCCTAGTAGTGATATTGCCAGGTCACACGGCAAGTCTACATTCAAGCCTCCATCTCCCTCCCCACCCCCCACCCCCATATTACTGCAGCAGCCTCCCAGCTGGAATCCCTATGTCAGCCCTTCCCCCACGGAGTCTTTTCCCTTCATAGTGGACAGAATGATCCTTCCAAAACCTAAGTCAGATCATTTCACTCTTCTTCAAACATTTTAGGACTAGAAGGAAAGCTGAAAAAATGTAATGGGACTGTAGAGCATAGTGACACCTCATGTGAAATATGGTTATGGGTTATATTGTACATATAAGATTGTTTTTCTTTGGAATTGAGCAAATGTATGTTAATGTTACAAGAGGTTATATCGGGCAAAGATACAACCAAAGCAAACTATGAAAAAAAAAAAAACAAAAAGCAAAAAAACAGCTCAAGGTACTTTAGGAGTTTCCTTTCCCACTAAGAGTAATATCCTGATCATGATCAACAGGTTCTAAGTAACCTAGTCCCATTTCCTCTTTGATGCCATCCACCATGCGCCCCTAGCTCATTCTGTTGCCTTGCATTCCCATGGTCTGGAACGTCCTTTCCCAGATAACAGGATGATTTGATCTCTCATGACAGGTAACTTTTTCCTGAGAGTTTATTACGCAGGCTTCCTTTACTTGTCCCTAACTGCAGAGCACTTCCCACCCAGGTCTGTCTTTTACCCTGCCGATGTCCAGTTCCACTTATGCCACCACCTGGTATTATATATTCAGAGCTGGCTTCATGGGCATATGACCAGGGCTAGCTCACAGGGCCCAGTGCTGAGAAAGGACCCTGTGCTTGAAGTTTGATGCTTTGTGGTTGTCACCTTGACATTCTTAATTTTATCTTTTTTAAATAATAAAATTTATTTTTCAACAAGTTTTACATTACAGAAAAGTTACATCAAAAGTATAGGGAATTCCCATATAACCCCCACCCCCATTTCCCCCTATTAATAACATATTACATTAGTGTGGTACATTCGTTACTACTGATGAACCCATATTGAAGCATTGCTTCTAACCAAGGTCAATAGTTTACATTATGGTTTACGCTTTGCATTGTACAGTTTTATAGGTTTTGACAAAATGTACAATGGCCTATTTTCATCATTGCAGTGTGGATACAGGCATCCATCACCGGAACAATTCCAGTCCTCTAAAAATGCCCCGTGTTCTGCCTGTTCTTCCCTTCCTCTCCCCTCAGGACCTCTGGTACCACTATCTTTATAGCAATGTTACAAGTTCTTAGCTACCACAATAATAATCAATCTATTTTGGTCCGTGGTTGCATTCCCCCCTTATGTTTGTTCGTTCCTCAATCTTGAAGAATTGGGGATGAGAATGTCTGCTCTGCTTCAGACTGAGAGGGGGTTAGATCTTATGGGGCAGATGGAAGGAACTGTTCTGCTTGCAGTTGTAGATACTCTTTGTTTTTTGGGATGGGACTTCTTCAGCATCATCTTTTGTTAGTTGTCCTGGGCAAGTCTGAAGAACTGGAGAGTAGGTGTTGGCTGCAACTCTGCTGCGATTCAGGGCTCAACCGGCATATGAACAGATCAAAGATATAAGTGCCTGGGACATCTGTGTAACAGGTATAGTGCTAATTATAGGTTCAAATAAAAATAGGGTAGGGAAACGGACTTGGCCCAGTGGTTACAGCATCTGTCTACCACATGGGAGGCCTGTGGTTCAGACCCCGGGCCCCCTTGACCTGTGTGGAGCTGGCCCATGCGCAGTGCTGATGCGCACAGGGAGTGCCCTGCCACGCAGGGGTGTCCCCCGCGTAGGGGAGCCCCACACGCAAGGAGTGCGCCCCGTAAGGAGAGTCGCCCAGCGCGAAAGAAAGTGCAGCCTGCCCAGGAATGGCGCCGCCCACACTTCCCGTGCCGCTGACGACAACAGAAGCGGACAAAGAAACAAGACGCAGCAAATAGACACAGAAAACAGACAACCAGGGGAGGGGGGGAATTAAATAAATAAATAAATCTTAAAAAAAAAAAAGGGTAGAAGAATCAGGAGAAGGGAAATTATAAATGAATTTATACTCTTATATTGGGGAAATAGATGATCATATATTCCAAGATACCGGTGCTGATATCATGGGGTGTGTGCCTTGCCTATAGTATCCTGATGTCTCCAGAGTCCTGAGGGGCATCCCTGTTTGAGGCTTCGTCTATTGTGGCAGTAAGTGAGATCTACCTGAGAAATAATTTCATCTTTGTGTTTTGTAAGTGAAGTCTGATGAGACAAAGGAGAATATGCTGGCGGGCTTGGAACCTCAGCTCACAGGTGGTCCCACTTGCCCCCCCCCCCCCCACATCCCCAGGGTGAGGTCTCAGCTGCCTGTGCCCTCACCCAGTATCCCCTGGTGGGGCCCTGGGCACAACATGGGGGCCCCGGGCATCTACACCCATCTTCATTCACCCAGCAAGTATCCCCATGCCCAATGGAGTATGAGTTCAATGAGCAAATTAAAAACACCATGAGAGGAAGAGGCTTCCCCCTCCTCTTTGAATGGGGCAACTACATTTTCATTTTGCACCAGGCCTCACAAATTATGTGGTCAGCCCTGTGCGTATTCATTTATTTATCTCCTCTCAGTAGAATAAAGCTCCATGAGTGCGGGGGCTTTTTGTTCACTATTATTCTCTACTGCCTAGAACAGGACCTGAATATATTAGACTCAATAAATATTTGCCAATGAAAAAAACCAGTTCATTGTGTTTTAATTACTTGGTCGGTTTCTCCACCAGACTGTAAGCTCTCTGAGGATACTTCATTATTCATCCATATATCCCCTATGCCTGGCTGAAATGTACCGCAGATGCTTGGACATTTGTTAAATGATTATAAAGAAAAAGAGACAGTAGGTTCTCCTAATCTAAGTAATAATAAGCTGCTGCTTTAATTGAATTCCTTGTCTGCTCTGGAAAAAGGTACACCTGGCTTTATGCGAAACAAATTCCCAAAGGAAAATCAGAGCTATGCCAAATAAGAACACAGGGGATACTTACCTGGCAGGGGAGATCTCATGATCACGAAGGTGGTTTCCCAGGGGGAGGCTTAGCCATTGCACTCCGGATGTGCTGACCCCTGCGATTTCCCCAAATGGGGGAAACTCGACTGCATAATTTGTGGTAGCGCGGGACTGCGTTTGCGCTCTTTATTTAAAAATAAATACATAAATAAAACAAGAAGGAAAAAGAAAAAGGACACAGGGGAAGTGGCTTCTATCAGGAATGCCCCCCTCTCTTGTTGATTCTAAAAACCTCTTAAGTAATCTGCAATGACAATGATGCTTGCTTGGTTAAAAGAAAAAATAAGCAGAGAATGGAAGTAGCTATACTTCCATTCTCAACTGCTAGCCAGTAGTGTCCTGTTTGGCCTTTTTCCAATTCCAGTTTCATCTCTTCTTCTCCGCCTAACTTAAGTGACCTCTTCCAGAGATTTAATCTATTCTGGACTTTTAAAAATCTGCAGATAACCCAAAACAAATGAATTTTTATTGTTTCCTTCCATTGTTCACAAAAGATACTTAAATCCCCATATTTAATTAAGATAAATTTTAGTGCTCATCCCATCACAGCAAAATACAAATCAGAGACTTAATGAATAATTGAAAAGCCCTAACTATATCAGGAAACAAAGATTGTATGCAAGTATGTAAGCCAATGACATTTATGACCAACAGAGACAAAATTCCTTTCCAGGAGAATGAAAGAACAAGCACCAAGTCCATACACCACTTGTGATTGTGAACCTCACCTTCCAACCTCGTGGGGAAGTTACTGGCCTACAGGTAAGGGCCATTAAAACACTGGATGGAACATGGGAGAGTGTGGGCTATGATGTGGACCATTGACTAGGGGTGCAGTGATGCTCAGAGATGTACTTACCAGGTGCAATGGATGTGTCACAATGATGGGAGAGAGTGTTGCTGTGGGGGGAGTGGGGGGTGGGGGCGGGGGGGTTGAATGGGACCTCATATTTTTTGAATGTAACTTTAAAAAAATAAATAAATGATTAAAAAATTAAAAACAAACAAACAAACACAAGGTACATATTATGAATAGAGAGCAATGTTTAAGAAATGTTTTATTCAGTTTAAGAAAGAGTATGGAAACTTCTTTGACAAAAGAAGACATAGTAATACCCTATTATTTGCATGGTCATTGTTTTAGTTTACTAAAAGCTGCTGGGAGCAAATGCCAGAAAGGGGTTGGTTTTTACAGTGGAAATGTATTAGGTTAAAAGCTTACAGTTCTAAGGCTGAGAAAATGTCCAAATCAAGGCATGATCAGAGATGCTGTCTCCCCAAAGGTCAGTTGCTGGTAATCCTGGACTCCTGCCATGTGACAAGACACAATACCAGCTCTGCTGGTCTCTGCCTTCTCCTCCAGACTCACTTTCTCCCTGAGCTCAGCTATGGGGATCACATGACAGGGCCTGCTCATCTCTCCCCTCTCCTACAGGGCTCACCGTTTCAGCTTTGGGCTGTTCTGGCTGGGGCTTTTCTCTCTTTCCTGGGTTCATCAACATCTGAAGGCTTCTCTTTGTCACTGCGGCTTTTTTCTGTGTCTGTGGTGGCTTTTTAGTCCTATTTATAAAAGACTCCAGTAAGATGATTAAGACCCTCCCTTGTCCTGCAATCTAATCAAAAGCCCTTAACCAAAGTGATCTAATCAAAAGTGACCTAATCAAAAGGTTCCTTAGAATCTAATCAAAAGGTCCCATCTGCAGTAGGTTTACAAGGACAGGAATGGATTCGCTTTAAGAACAGGATTTTGTGGGGTCCACAAAAGATTCAAACCAGGACAGTCATCAGGCTCTATTACAACTGAACTTCCAGGGAACTGTCCACAATTGTTCTTCGGATGACGATTTGAGTACTGCTTGAAATGAGTGGCCATTTCATCTATTATTGACAGAATAATAGAAATTTTTGTTTCACTGAATTTCACTGGGCCCTGAAGACAATGTTTTAAGAGAGGTCCTTCTCTAGTCTATGCCTGCCTTGATCCTGGATGGGCTCCTCTTCTTGTGATTCTTTAAGAGCTGTAAGGACAGAGATTTTGATCTATGCTTATAACCTTCTAAATGTACATGCTATACATGGGTCCTGATTTTCTGAATCCCTGTTAAAAATACATCCTAAATGCTAACAGATAACCAATGGATATTTTATTAAGCTTTTCCTACTGGTATTACAGGTTCCATTGGTATTGCTCTTTCCCACATATTTTGAAACATCCTTCCATTTCCCTTCACTAAAAAAGAACAATATATATGTTAAAATAAATAAATACACGTGTATCCTGAACATGGAGAAAACAAGCTTTATTATAACGATTTGAGATTTTGTGCATGATGAAGATATACACATGAATCTTGCTTCTCCTGTGTTTCAAGACAGAATTAATTTAAAGTTTTATTATTGACTAAAGCATCCAAAATACTGTGATACATATGTAGCTACGAATGTACTAACACTTTGATGCACAGTGTTCATTCTTTTTGTTAAATAGTCAGTATTTTGATTCTTGGAACAAATGAAGAGAATATATCAGTATCAATGTCAGAGAGCGCAAGAATTAATGTTCTATGCACAAGGTATATGAAATTGATCTAGAAAGATGGAATGTATAAAATTTAAAAAGAAAAACAGGAAGCAAAAACCTTCATACTCATACATAGGATTGAAAGCCTATAGAATTGAGATGATATAAAGAATTCTATTTAATGAATACACTCTGTTGATGACAGAACATTCCCATGTCATAAAGCAAAAGCATTGCAATTAAGGCTGTGTTGCTTTCAAAAGTGAATGGAAATGCTGTACATTCATTGGAACAACATCCAATTAATTAATCTATTCTAGAATAGTAATTAATAACTTTCATACATTCTTCACAAACAGACCACACAATCACTGCCACACAATTCATCTTCAGAAAGTTTTTAAGATTAACATCATGATTTGTAGCTTACTGTCATTTAAAACAAAACAAAAAAATTACTTATTCTTAACAAACCAATCTTTAATGGGCACTTAGTTTCTTTTATGGCAATACTAGATTCTTAGTTATCAAAAATATTAAAATAATTGTAAAGTTTAAAACCCTGCAACATTTACAGAATGCAACAGTATTACGACTTTTGGATTTAAGCAAAATTAGGTAATGCTTGCATCAAATAGCTGCAACTTTATCCTACCTGGCAATGTCTTGTTTTTAAATTACTAAACTAAAAAATTCCTCCTTTTTAAGAAACTGGTGAATAGAGAGAATGCTACGGAGTCCAAACATACAAAAGGATTTTTTCCCATTTGGAGTAATCTGTGGATTACCTAATGGATATTTGCTATTTCTTCCAGTTGACTCATTGGTATTACCAAAAACATTTATGTTAACCCTTCAATGTTCAGAATCCATGAATACTTGCTAACGCACTGCTATTCCAGTTAACTCTGTGTTAGGACATACCCTGTATATTTAGTAGTAGAAGCAAGTGTGTTCTAGTTACATGGATCTGGGGTATTTATTTGCCTCAAATCTAGTGGTTAAGAAAAGAATGAATTAAAATAAGGAAACATGGGGACTAGTTTAGTTACTGGAGACTATAAAGTTTGGTCAAAGTACCATTAAAAAAAAAAAAGCAGACAGTACATTAAAGGCTTTTTATTTATGTGTTTCTAGATGGCCAAGTGACTCCCTGTCTCCCCATGTCCAGCAGGGGAAGTCTGTATTGGGAGGGAATGTATTGTCTGTGACTTTTAAATTCTAAGTGGCAATATTCTGCCGTAAGTGCCCGGGGGAGGTGGGGATTTGAATGAGTAAGTTTTCAGTGCTACTTACCATGAATGTATGACAGGTTCTGTACATTCGACAAAGAGAAATCAAACAAGAATGGTAGCCCAGAAAAAAAGCCACTTCTTTTAATGTCCTTCTCAGTTTACCAGAAACCATTTTGAATAGGATGTGACAAAATTTAAGTCTTGTCTATTTGTGTCTTAGCAGCAGCAGCACATTTTCCCCAAACATATGCTTATCAAGAAGTACAGTGAATGCACATATGTATCCGAGTGTGAAAAGTTATTTGTACCTTTAACATATATGATTAAATAATTTTGGGGAAAAAACAGTGTTTCCTGGAGTGCCCATTTCATGTGTCTTAGAAACAGATGGTGGAACAGGTCTGAATCCAAATATATATTCTTTCATTCCAGTCTGTGCCAACATTAACATGTAAAGAATTCAGATTTGCATTCAATCTACTATTGAGATATTTAGCCTGATATGGTATGATGGCTGGTTAGTCTATAAGTTGATTTCTAAGTTCACAAATATAATTTAAATGTTGTGCAAAAAAACTCTTTAAACTGGTCTTAAGATCAATAACCTGTGATAGAATCTAAATAGGGAGCCATTTTTATTTGTGAAAATAAACTAAAATTAATTTAACCAATTTTAAAGTTTTCTTTTAAAACAGTCTCAGAACTATAAAGAATCTAGCCCAACCTCTATGCAAAATGTTAGTAAAGGGCAAAATGAAACTTCTTCCCCAGAATGTAATTTCCAAGAGGATGGGGATTTTTGTCTGTTTTATCCATTGCTACATCCCCAGTGGCTAGAACAGTGCCTGGCACCCAATAGGCACTCAGTAAATATGAATGTTTCAATTTATAGACTTATTTCACATTAGGAAACAGTGTCTTAGTTTAACATTCTAAAAATGTTATTGAAAGACAGGCTTAAATATTTCTAAAACTCTACCTAAGAAAATACTAAACATAAAAGTAAATCTTCCTGAAAAAAACTTTTTTCAGAGGTTGATTCAGGCATAACAAATGTAAGAGATAATTGGAAGTAGCTAGATTTCCCTTCTAAAGTTTGAAAAAAATCCCATAAGAGAATGACTGAATTATATATTAATAAGCAATAAACATCACATTCATATAATTATACATATGGGAAATGTTTTTTTATAGTACAGTTCTAAGGTGCTTTCAGTGAAAAAAGACCCCGAGCCATTATCGAAAATGTCAAACATGACATCCTATTTGGTAGAACTGAGTAGAAAATTAAATAGTGGAAACAGACCACATCTTAATTTAAAGTATCAATGACAGATTAACAGTTGACTAAATTATTCTTAATATTTCTCAAGTTACATTTATTCTTGGTTTAAATTAGATGTAACTCAAGTTAAACTTTTCTTTTGACCCATCTGTGTTTTGAAAAGCACAGAAAGCCATTTTTCTGACTGAAAGTCAGCCATCACCAACATTCCCGGGAAATGCCAAGAACGAATCTGCTTTAGGGCTTGCTCCATCCGTACATCTTTAAACTGCACAGGAAAGGAATGTGCTGAAGAATGGCTGGACGATGCTTGTCTGTTTTTCAGAGTGCTGCCTATTTCAATACACCAAAGATTCAGCTATATATATATATATATATATATTTATATCATACAGTCTACCTTACCCTAAGCATGTATACATAGTCTCTTAATGCCTCTACTATTCGTTAGACAATGATAAATAACCATAACATGCCCTTACCTGTAATGCTCTCAAGATAACACAACTTTGGTAACACTTGCTTTCTAAGAGGAAGCCATTAATCATCACATGCCTTTGGCTGACACCATCAGTCCTCCCAAGGGCCACTTATGGTGCTGTCCCAGGACCCTAGTGTCCTACTACATGTGCTGACAATTTGAGGAGGTAAAGCTTTTGCTTTCATGAGGTGGAAGAAGAGAGACACGTGAGAACATGGCACATACAACGTGACGAACATTTTCTTAATTACAGTCCAGTGCATTAATCTGGCATTACAGGGCTGTTTTTACCAAAAGGTAGCATTACTATCGCAATATGCTTTTCAACATGTTTGGAATTTCAGGACTTCCTGAAAAATGTACTTTGTTTTCTGATACAAGGTGAGGAGGAAAGAGAAGGTGAAAAGGGTATACCAAAAAGATCTTTGATCTAACCCAGGAAGGTTGGGAAATTGGGATTGATTCTTAAGAGCTAAACTCAAAGCCTGCCAATCAGAGTTGGGAAGATTTTGCAAGACGGCCTTATTTATTCTAAAGTAAGTTATATCTATATATAAATGTCCCCCAAAAACGTCACAAGAGTAATACCTATTGTCAAAGTGAGGTTAGAAGATTCTCCAGGTCTCGTGACTGAGGTTACATAAAGGAAATAACTACAACAGATTTTGTTTTTGTTTTGTTTTGGGAAGCTCTGGGCCAAAGCTACCATTCACAGGATTAACAAACATCTTTAAATAGTCTAGTTTTTTAAAAATGTTTGTCTGATCTGCAAAATTAGTTTAACTACATAAATCCCTGTCCTATAAGCCATAGTTCACAGGTGTAAAACTTTGCAATTTTTATCATTCCGTAGAAGAGATATTTTGTAACCCTCAAGGTGAATCGTGGAAATCGGATACGTAGTCTTAAGGAAATTCTTACATTCAGAAATAACCTTGGAAAGTTCACCAGCGATTCCTTCTAGCAAGAAAAGTCTAGTCATAATCTGGTCCCGCGTAGAAAAATCCATTTCAGTTTATAGTGCAAGACCTTTGTGAGGGGGTGTCCAGCTGCCCACGTTACTGTAAGTATCGATAGACCTTGAAGCAGTGATTTCCAGAGTCTGCAACCACGACATGGCCATCTGAAGTCAGGGCCAGGCCTTGGGGGCCGTAGAGCGGGTCAGCAGATGTGTTAATGTAGGATAAAAACGATCCGCTTCCATCAAAAACCTGCAGAACATATAAAGCCAGAGCGTTAGAGGAAAAGTTACGGCAAATGCTGAGGTCTGAGTGGAAAATCACGATGCTAATGTTGAAACAGAAAGCACACGTGCAATCCCTAGGTTTCTTTACATCTCCAGCACACAGACAGTCTCTCCCTCCACTTGGCTTTCTTTTTCTCTTCTCCCTTTCTACACCCTGGATATAGAACACGCCATTGGCTTCCATTCCTTATATTCCCACAGTGGTCACAATAAGGATTTGGTGGGAATGGCCCTTGGTGTTGCTTGTAGATGAGTGACCCTTATTTCCCCCTCTGAGCTTTCACTTCTGCCCCTCCCATCCTCACGACCCCCTTTCATTCCTTTCCACCAGCAATCGTAAGGGAGAAAAATCAGCCATTAGACCACAGTAGAGTGATCCTGAATCCTACTATACAATGAAACAGTACAGATTTTCTTTTCCTTTTCAGAAGAGAGTCAGTTGTAACAAGTCAATGGTTTACATGTAAATGTGGATATGAAGGGGTCCTTAGGGCTGTAAGCTTCTTTCTGCTCTGAGGAAATGAAAGGAACAAATCCAGGCCCTTAGCCCTTATACTTCTCCTTCACAAGGCCCAGGTTGGTTTCTTTAGACCATTTTATTTGGCCTGCACAGTGTTTTAAAAGGCAGTGTAGGGAAGCAGATTTGGCTCAACAGATAGAGTGTCCGCCTACCACACGAGAGGTGCAGGGTTCAAACCCAGGGCCTCCTCACCCATGTGGTGAGCTGGTCCACGTGCAGCGCTGATGCACACAAGGAGTGCCGTGTCATGTAGGGGTATCCCCAGCATAAGGGAACCCCACGCACAAGGAGTGCGCCCCGCAAGGAGAGCCGCCCTGCGCAAAAAAAGCGCAGCCCGCTCAGGAGTGGCACCGCTCACATGGAGAGCTGATGCAGCAAGATGACGCAACAAAAGAGACACAGATTCCTGGTGCCGTCAAGAATGCAAGCGGGGGAAACGGACTTTGGCCCGGTGGTTAGGGCGTCCGTCTACCACATGGGAGGTCCGCGGTTCAAACCCCGGGCCTCCTTGACCCGTGTGGAGCTGGCCATGCGCGGTGCTGATGCGCGCAAGGAGTGCCGTGCCACGCAAGGGTGTCCCCCGCGTGGGGGAGCCCCACGCGCAAGGAGTGTGCCCGTGAGGAGAGCCGCCCAGCGTGAAAAAGTGCAGCCTGCCCAGGAATGGCGCCGCCCACACTTCCCGTGCCGCTGACGACAACAGAAGCGGACAAAGAAACAAGACGCAGCAAACAGACACCAAGAACAGACAACCAGGGGAGGGGGGGAAATTAAATAAATAAATCTTTAAAAAAAAAAAAAAAAAGAATGCAAGCGGACACAGAAGAACACACAGCAAATGGACACAAGAGAGCAGACAACAGGAGCGGGCGGGGGGGGGGAACAAATAAAATTAAGTTAAAAAAAAAAAAAGAGACACCTGAATGCTACTAGACGTAACCAGAGCACTTTGGATTCTCAGGGGCACTGCATAGGGCGACATCGGCAGGATGCAAAACCACGTCTGTAAATGCTTATTTAGATCTATGCAGGTAGGTACATAGGGAAACTGGAGGAGAGAACAGTCCTCCTTCACTCTGAAGATTTGAACTGGAATGGATTTCTTGAATGGAACCAGATTATGACTAGACTTTTTCTGCTAGAAGGAATCACTAGGGAACTTTCCAAGGTTATTTCTGACTGTGACAATTCCCTTAATTTAGTGTAAAAGTCAAACTTTCTTTGTGCCATGTACCTCTGTGGCAGTCTGGTAAAGACTATAGACCCCTTCTCAGAATAATGTTCTAATGTTTTATTATTTTTAAAGACTCAGTTAAATTGGCAAATGCTATTCGTGATACCATTATTTCTGAACCATGAAAACACTCAAATTCCTTATTATTACTCTTTTTTTAGTTTATTTGTTTTTGTTAACTTTTTCTTTGTAAATAACTATAGATTCATAGAAAGTTGCAAAGAGAGTACAGAGAGGTCCCTTGTACCTCTCACCCACTTCCCCCAGTGGTTACATCTTACATAATTAGAACACAGTATTAAAATCGTCACACTGAAATGGGTCCGTGGTCCTGTGTCATTTTAGCACGTGTGTGTGCATGGCACCACCACAGAAATCACCACACAGAGCTATTCCATCACAGCAAAGACCTCCCTGATGGTAACACCCCCCACCCTCACCTTTAACCCTTGCCAAACCACAAATCTGTTTTCCGTCTCTATAATTTTGCCATTTCAGAAATGCTATATACACATACATTTACGGTATGTGACCTTTTCAAATTGGCTTTTTTTTCGCTCAGCATAATGCCCTCGATATCCATCCAAGTTGCTGAGTGTATCAACAGTCTGTGCCTTTTTCCTGCTGAGTAGTCAGCCTTCCACGGTACGAATGTACACAGTTTGTTCAGCCATTTTCCTATGGAAGACATTTGGGTTCTTTCCAGTTTGGGGAGATTATGAATAGAGTTGCGATTAACAATAATGTACAGGCTTTTGTGTGGACAAAAGTTTTCATCTCTCTGTGATAAATGTGCAGGAGTAGAACTGCTGAGTTGTATGGTAGGCATATATAAGTAATTTATGAAACTGTCACACTATTTTCTAGTCTAGCAATACCATTTGACATTCTAACCAGTATTGTATGTGAGATGTAGTTTCTCTATATCTGTGTCATAAGAATAGTATCATCAGTCTTTTTTTATGTTAGCTATTCTAATAAGTATATAGTAATATCTCATTGTGGTCTTAATTTGCATTTCCCTAATGGCTGACGATGTTAAATATCATTTCATATGCTTATTTGCTGCTCATATCTGCCCCCTTCATTGAAATTTCTCTTCATGCTTTTTGCCATTTCCTAATTGGATTGTTTTTCTTTTCGGTTGGGTTTTGAGAGATCTATCTACATATATTATAGATTTGAGTCTTTTGTCAGATATGTGGTTTGAAAATATTTTCTCCTAGTCTGTAGCTTGTCTTTTCATCCTCTTAACAGAGTCCTTCACAGAGCAAAAGTTTTAAATTTATTCATTTTTCTTTTATGGATCATGTTTTGGTGTCATGTCATCTCACCAAGTCTTAGGTCCTAAAGTGTTTCTCTTTAAATCTTCTAAAAGTTTATCTTCTAAAAGTTTTATAGTTTTACATTTTTTCATTTAAATTTGATTCCTTTGAGTTAATTTTTTTCACAAAGTGAGGTTCATTTTTTTTTTTTTTTTTTTTTTTAAGATTTATTATTTTATTTAATTTCCCCCTCCCTCCCCTGGTTGTCTGTTCTTGGTGTCTATTTGCTGCGTCTTGTTTCTTTGTCCGCTTCTGTTGTCGTCAGCGGCACGGGAAGTGTGGGCGGCGCCATTCCTGGGCAGGCTGCTCTTTCTTTTCACGCTGGGCGGCTTTCCTCACGGGCGCACTCCTTGCGCGTGGGGCTCTCACGCGGGGCACACCCTTGCGTGGCAGGGCACTCCTTGCGCGCATCAGCACTGCGCATGGCCAGCTCCACACGGGTCAAGGAGGCCCGGGGTTTGAACCGCGGACCTCCCATATGGTAGACGGACACCCTAACCACTGGGCCAAAGTCCGTTTCCCCATTTTTTTTTTAACCTATGGATATATAACCACTCCAGCACCATTTGTTTTTGGAAAGACTATCCTTCCTGATTGAACTGCTTTTGTACCTTTGACAAAAAATCAGATGGCTGTACTCATGTGGGCGCTATTTCTAGAGTCTATTCTGTTCCAACGATCTAAGTGTTTATCCCTAAACCAGCATCCCACAGTCTTGCTCACTGTAGCATACAATAGCTAGATAATAAATCATGGTATCAGGAAGAGCAATTCCTTCCACTTTATTCTTCTTTTTCAAAATTGTTTTAACTCTTCTATTTCCTTTGCCTTACCGTATAGATTTTAGAATAATCTTGTCTATATCAACAAAAAAATCCTGCTGGGGGTTTATGTTAAACCTGTATATCAATTTGGAGAATTAACATTTTTACTATGTTGAGTCTTCCAAGCTAAAGAAGACCCAAATTTATGTCTCTTCATATATTTAGATCTTTGATTTCTTTAATCAGCTTCTTATAGTTTTCAGCATATAAACCCTATACGTTTTGTTAGATTTTTAACCTAAGTATTTCATTTTTTGAGCAATTATAAAAGGCATTGTAGATTCAATTTTGTTTTCCTTGTGTTCATTGCTAATATGTAGAAATATAACTGGTTTTCGTATGTTGAACTTGTATCCTGTGACCTTCCTGAATTCCCTTACTAGGTCTAGTAATGTTTTAGGTAGATTCCTTGGGATTTTCTATGTAAATGATCATGTCAGCTACAAATAGGGAAAGATTTAATTCTTCCTTTCCAATTTGTAAGCATATTTCCTTTTCTATTCTGTTGTATTGGCTAGAACTTCCAGCGTTTTGTTGAATAAGAATGGTGAGGACAGACATCCTTGCTTTGTTCCTAATCTTAGGAAGAAAGCGTTCAGTCTTTTATCATTTCGAATAGTGTTAGCTGTAGGTTTTTGATGTTCTTTACCAAGTTGTGAAGTTCCTCTCTATTCCCAGTTTTCTGAGTTTTTATCATGACTATTTAATCTGTCAAATGCTTTTTCTGCATCAGTTGATATTGAGGAGCCCACCTCCAGGCCAAAATGCAATGTGATAGTGCAAGCCTACCACAGACAATTACAAAGGCTTTGCCTGGCTGGCCTCGGGGGCAAGATGCCCTCCCCTCACCAGACCTGGTGCAACAGTGCGCCCAGTCTCCAGTGGGAGAGGCAGTCAACCTGACCCCTGCCCTTGGGGCCTGCCTGCCCATATGTATATTTGCATTCCTAGCCCAGGTGGCTCCATTCAGGTGTGTGTGGGGGCGTGACTAGGGCACTTTTCACCACACGGACTTAGTCTGTTCCATTCTCAGCCCTTCTCCCTCTCCCTCACCTGGGTCATAAAATGGCAGCAGTCCAGGGAGCAGGTATAGCTCAAGGTGGTTAAGCACCTGCTTCCCATTTATGAGGTCCTGAGTTCGATCTCTGGTACCTCCTCAAAACAAAACAAACAGAAAAAACAACTCTCACTGGGGAGCAGGTAAAGCTCAGTGGTTGAGCCCCCGCTTCCTATGTATGAGATCCTGGGTTCAATCCCTGGAACCTCCTGGAAAAAAAAAAAAGGCAGCAGTCTTTTGTTCACGGTTCCTGGCAGTGAAACCAGCCACTACCCTGCCACCCAATTCTGTCCGTGCTGATTTGTCTGATCCTTTTCTAATGCAGTTTCCTGGGAAAGAATGGAACCTTAGGCAGCAGGCACCCATTTTCCCCTCTTGCTTACACTATCACAGGAAGTGAATATAGTTTGCTTATCATTTTCAGTTTGACTTGTTGTCCTAATTAGATCACCCTGACACTTGGCACTTCAACAAATATGGTCTTATGATTTTTTTTTTACCTTTTTAATATGATGGATGACACTGATTTTTTTTTTTTAAGATTTATTTCTCCCCACCCCCTTGTTGTTTGCATTTGCTGTGTCTGTTTGTTGTATGCTGGTCTGCTTTTTATGAGGCACAGGGAACTAAACCCGGGACCTCTGACGTGGGAGGGAGGGGCCTAATTGCTTGAGTCACCCCTGATCCCTGTTTTGTCGTGTCTTTCATTATGTTTTCCTCATGTCTCCTGTTGCGTCATCTTGTTGCGTCAGCTAGCTGTGCCTGCACCTAGCATCAGCTCACTGTCTTGCTCATCTTCTTTAGAAGGCACCAGGAACTGAACCAGGGACCTCCTGTGTGGTAGGCAGGACCTCAATTGCTCGAGCCACATCTACTTCCCTGATGGATTTCATTTTTTATTACACTCCCCCTTGTGGCTTGCTTGCTGTCTGCTCTCTCTGTCCATTCACTATGCTTTCTTCTGTGTGTATTTATTTATTTATTTATCCCCCTCCCTTGCAGCTTGCTTGTTGTTTTTTGCTCTGTCAATTGGCTGCTTGCTCTTTTGCTCTTCTGTTTGTTTTTTTTTTTGCTTGTCTCCCTTTTGGTTGCATCACCTTGCTGAGACGGCTCTCCATGGGGCTTGTGGGCCGGTGGCTCTCCGTGGCATGCGGGCAAGCCTGCCTTCACAAGGAGGCCCCAGGACGCAAACCCAGGGCCTCCCGTATGGTAGACGGGAGCCCAACTCATTGAGCCACAGCCGCTTCCCTGATTTTTTTTTAATCCCCCTTCCCTGCCACTTGTGGTTTTTTGCATGCTGTCTACTCTCTGTGTCCATTCGCTGTATGTTCTTCTGTGTTTGTATTTATTTAATTTTCCCTCCCCCCTTGCAGCTTGCTTGTTGTCTGCTCTCTGTGTCCATTTGCTGTGCGCTCTTCTGTGTTTTTTTGCTTGTCTCCCTTTTTCTGTTGTTGTTGCGTCACCTTGCTGAGTCGGCTCTCTGTGGCGTCTCTGCAGCGCTTGCAGGTGAGCCTGCCTTCACAAGGAGGCCCCAGCATGCAAACCCAGGACCTCCCATATGGTAGACGGGAGCCCAACTGATTGAGCCACAGCCACTTCCCCTGACAGATTTTTAAATACTGAACCAGGCTTGTATCCCTGGAATATAACCCAGCTTGGTCATGGTGTATTTTAAATTATATTTTACATATTTTAATATACATTTTATATATTGCAGAATCTGCTAATGTTTTGTTAAGATTTTTTGTAGTTTTCTTTTTGCACTGTCTGTCTGATTTGGGTATTAGAGTAATACTGGCTTCATAAGCTAAGTTGGAAAATGTTTGCGCTCATCTTCTATTTTTTGGAAGAGACTGTGTAAAACTGATATAAATTCTTCTTTAAATATTTGGTAGGATTCTTTAGTGAAACTATCTGGGTCTGGAGATTTTTTTTTTGAAGAGCTTTAATATTATGAATTAAATTTCCTTAATAGCGATAGAGCTCTTCAAATGATCTACCTCATACCGGGTGAGTTGTGGAGTTTGTATTTTTTGAGGAATTCATCTGTTTCATCTAAATTGTCAGATTATGTGTATAGAGTTGTTCATGGAATTTCCTTATTATTATCTTGATGTCTTCAGTATTTACAGTGATATTTGCTGTTTTGTACCTGATATTGGCAATTTGTGTCTTCTCTTTTTTTCTTTGTCAGTTTTGCTAGGGATTTATTAATTTTTGAAGGTCCACCTTTTTGGCTCATTTATTTTTTCTTGCTTTTCTGTTTTGAATTTCATTGATTTCTGATCCAATTTTTATTATTCCCATCTGCTTTGGGTGTCTTATTTCTAATTTCCCTTTCAGTACTGCTTTAACTGCTTCCCACAAATTTTGATATGCTATATTTAATTTCCATTAGTCCATTGCATTTTTTAAAAAGATTTTATTTTTATTTATTTATTTCTCTCCCCTTTCCCCCACCCCCCACCCCTTCACCAGTTGTCTGTTCTCTGTGTCCATTTGCTGTGTGTTCTTTTTGTCTGCCTCTGTTGTTGTCAGGAGCATGGGAATCTGTGTTTCCTTTTTTTTGTCGCGTCATCTTGCTGCGTCAGCTCTCCATGTGTGCGGCACCATTCTTGGGCAGGCTGAACTTTGTTTCGCGCTGGGTGGCTCTCCTTATGGGGCACTCCTTGTGCGTGGGGCTCCCCTCGTGGGGGACACCCATGCATGGCAGGGCACTCCTTGCGCGTGTCAGCACTGAGTGTGGTCCAGCTCCACATGGGTCAAGGAGGCCCCGGGTTTGAACCGCGGGCCTCCCATGTGGTAGACGGATGCCCTAACCACTGGGCCAAGTCTGCTTCCCAGCATTTAAAAAAAAAAAAAAAAAAGATTTATTTATTTATTTCTCTCCCCTTCCCTCCCCACCCCCCCATGCCCCAGTTGTCTGTTCTCTGTGTCTATTTGTGGCGTGTTCTTCTTTGTCCACTTCTGTTGTTGTCAGCGGCATGGGAATCTGTGTTTCTTTTTGTTGCGTCATCTTGTTGTGTCAGTTCTCCGTGTGTGCGGTGCCATTCTTGGGCAGGCTGAACTTTCTTTCGCGCTGGGCAGTTCTTACGGGGCACACTCCTCATGTGTGGGGCTCCCCTATGTGGGGACACCCCTGCGTGGCAGGGCACTCCTTGAGCGCATCAGCACTGCGCATGGGCCAGCTCCACGCGGGTCAAGGAGGCCTGGAGTTTGAACCACAGACCTCCCATGTGGTAGGCAGATGCCCTAACCACTGGGCCAAGTCCGCTTCCCAGTCCGTTGCATTTTTAAATTTTTCTTGATACTTCCTCTTTGACCCATGGATTATTTAGCAGAATAATGCTTTAAAATGCATAAAACAAAATACATGGATTATAAAGGCAAACAATTATATTGAAATATAGTTATCAAATTATTATGAATAATGCTATAGTGATGTGTGCTTTTTTATTAACATATCAAACAAGAAACAGTGATGAGTATATTACTTACTTTTGAAATAGTGATCAATATAAATGATAGTTCCAGATGTCTGTAACAACTGCAATATCACATGAAAATATCTGTGATTTCTTTTGGTGACAAGCCATAGGTATCACTAAAACTACTCTGATTATTACCTATATTCATAATTATAGGAAATGATCATTTTCTGCTAAAGCCTAGTGAAAATAATTATATAATGTTTTTGTTCCTGGGCCTTTTGAATTCTAGCCACAAACCCCTTGGAGATCTGTGGGATCCAGGTTAAGAAATAATTTAGAGGGTTTCACTCTGATAATGTTACCCTTTTACTACTTCTCTGCTTTCCTTAGTTTGATTCTTTTGGTGAGATTATCAGGACCTTATGACCTGACCAATGAAGAATGGAGAGCATTTCAATTTAGGGGACAGTCAATCCTTCACCTTTAACAAATGCCAATCACTCTAAACAAATAAATTCACAATTTCATCTACCTGGATCCTGCTGTTTCCCCAGTCGGCTACGATGATGTTTCCATTTGAGTCCACTGCTACACCTGTTGGAGCATTAAACTGCCCATTTCCTTCTCCATTTGAGCCAAATTTCAACATGAACTCCCCTTCTTGATTAAATACCTGTATGAAATGTTTTAAAATTATTTTATGAACCATCATGGATATTTAAAAATCTTCTACCTGAGCAGTATATTCATAACAAGACCTATGCTTTAAGACATCCTAAAGAAGTATAAAACAAACAATCCAAAAATCTACAATCTGGACACCCCTATCATCTGTGGCCATGCACTTTATTGCATAAGTCTGATTTATCATTTGTTAAATCACCATTTCTTTTTTTTCCTGACTTATACCTGGTTAATAAATAACTTGTGTGAGAAATATTTCCTTTATAGACTATAAAATACTATGCACATATAAAGCGGTATGAGTAATTAAACCTATAATTTCCGACAATATTATTATTTCTGCTTTAAAAATAACAGCTAGATATTGAGAATGTTCTAACAGGGTAGAAGTTAATCCTAAGTGGGATTAAAGCGTAGATTTTTGTTAGGCCAGATGCTTAGAATTTATTAGCATTTTTCTAAATCAGTATAAAAAACGAGTAGGCTGGACTTCACATTTATAACAGGGACAATTCATTCAGTGTGTGTGTGTGAGCGGGGGAAAAGGAATAAGAAAAGGGCTTTAAAAATTTACCCTAGGAAGTTGAAATAAAAGGTTTACATGATCTTAAGGCTTGAGTAGAACCTGAGAGAAGGGAGGCTTAGATGTGGTGGGCTAAACAGAACCCCTAAGCAAACTCCATACAAGTGATAAGGTCGAGAAATTGGCTGCCATGGTTAATTAAACTTCTTACTGACAGTCTGCTATTGTATGTATACCATATACATCTTATTGATTTGGAGAGAATTGAAATTTTAATGCCATGTGTTTAACGGTAACAAAGTCGTGAGCATAATTTTATTAATATTTTGATGATTCCAATGAGACACTGGGGAAAGTGGGACATCCCTTTCTCTAAAGCCTAAAATTACTTTAAGAAAAAGAAGCAAAGGAGTCATGACTACTTCCTGAATTAATTCCATAATTGCCAAGTGAGCAGGCAGCCTCTTTGGTTCTTTAAGAAGGAAAAAGATAGGAACAACTAGCTTTTACTTATGTTTTTAAAATCTTCCGACTCTTTTTTTATCCACTTTTTCATAAAACGTTCTAGTTTTAAAGACCAATGGGAATGTGTTTGTTGACTATTCTCCGTTCTTTCCCTTATTAAGTCCTACAAATAATCCTCTTTTATTTGCTTTTTGTGCTTATCTCTCTAAGTTAGTACGCTTTCCTTGGCATATTCAAATGGCTCATGTGCTTCTGCTTCATTTTGGAAAATGGAGAAGGCCAAAATCTAGTTTTACTTGTTTTGTGATGAAAAGAAAATATATACTGAAGGTAGCTAAAGAACTAACTAGATTACATGTTAGCCCTAGTTTATGGGTATAGATTGCACATTCACCAACAGAGAAGTGGCTTGAACCCAGAACTACTGCTAACTGCACTGTGTCGCCTGGGAAACAAAAGCCCAAGGATTTCATAAATCTATTTTAACAGCTGTCGAAGGGAAGAGAAAAAACAAGAGACTGCAGTTTTCTGAAATAAGAGAAAAATGAGGAAAATTTAGCTGAAATAGGTAACTAAAAGAACCTACCTCTACTCTAGCTGAAGTTTTCAGAATCGTAAGAATTATAAATTTCTCATATTTTCTAATTCTCCATCTAAAATGTCATTTAATTGCTCATAGATTTTATTCAGATGAAAACATATTAAGAGGCAGAAGTATGAGCTTTAAAAGTTTTGTAGCTTTGTGTTTTATAACAAGTTTAACAAATTTTTCATAAACTTGATAATCTTTTTCTGACTTCAAAATTCTGTCTTTCTCAAATACTGCCTCCACCTGGAAGTCTTCCCTCATAGTCTTAGTTATGGAAATATTTTTTCTTCTGGTCACTTACAGAACCTTATATGTACCTATTTTTAAAAAATCATTTATTGCTATCTGCCTTGCATTTTCGTTATTTACATATGTTTTATTTCCTTTCTACAGTGTCAGCTGGGGCTGGAGTAGAGGCACCACCCCACATACCAAGGTCAGCTGAGTCATAGAGGCTGTTTGAGACACTGGGGTGGGAATGGCTCTGAGATCACAGTTGTGCTTAGTAGGAAAGAGCACGTCTATTTTTTTTTTTAAGATTTATTTATTCTATTTATTTCTCTCCCCTTCCTCTTCGCCCCACCCCGCCCTAGTTTTCTGTTCTCTGTGTCTATTTGCTGCATGTTCTTTTGTCTGCTTCTGTTGTTGTCAGAGGCACGGGAATTTGTGTTTCTTTTTTTGTTGCATCACCTTGTTGTGTCAACTCTCCGTGTGTGTGGAGACATCCTGAACAGGCTGCACTTTCTTTCACGCTGGGCGGCTCTCCTTAGGGGGCACACTCCCTGCGTGTGGGGCTCCCCTACACGGGGGACACCCCTGTGTGGCAGGGCACTCCTTGCGCGCATCAGCACTGCGCATGGGCCAGCTCCACATGGGTCGAAGAGGCCCGGGGTTTGAACCGGGGACCTCCCATGTGGTAGGCGGACGCCCTAACCACTGGGCCAAGTCCACTTCCCAGGAGCACATCTGTTTATTACTGTCTTCCTATAGGCGAGTTGGGCCTTTGCTGGTCTTTGCACTGTCAGGGTCTATCTGGGTTTTCTTGTTGTTGAAAGCCCTGTAGTTAAGTGAATGATGCCTCTATAAAGTGAGTGACGGTGGTGCAGGAGGTATGAGAAGGGCCTTCGTTCTCCTTCTACAGCTATACTCATCATACAGCACTGGTACAGCAACCTGGGAAGAATGGTCACAACCCCCAATCCCCACTGCCTCTTTGCTCTCTATTTCCCTCTGCTACTGCCCATCTGGATTGGCTTTTCCCAATATTTTCAATTTTTCACCAAGGTACCTCCTTAGAGAGTTGTGGTGGTAGAGAATGCTGCTTATCCATATGGGCAAGAGGCGGGGTTGGCCCTCTACCACTATGGGAGAGAAGCCGTGGCAGGAAGTGGCTTCAGAAGTGAGCCATGGTGGACACACTTTTCCCTCATCCTGCCCCCATCACCATAGCCCACTGTGCACTACTCTTGCCCCAGGGATTTGGTACCTGTAAAAAAGGAAACAGCCTTTCCATTTACGAAGTTAAAGATATCCTCCAGGACAAGTAGGGGAAATGAAGCCGCAAAAAGACTTTTAACACCTTTGAGTGCTGAAAATCATACCCCTTATCTGGCTATTCCAATTGTCAACACTGACAAATTTGTCTTATCTTTAGTTGCTCAAAAATTGTCTCTAAGTGCTTCCCCAACTTTGGTCAGTGGCATACCACCTATGCTATTTCCTTACTATTTTTCTTGTAAATTGACTCACTTAAAAATGTTTAAATGAACGTATTCACTAGGAGAACTTTACATCATTTCTCTAAGTGGAAACCAGTATCACTTGATGTAAACGGAAGGTAATCCTGAAAATAAATACATAACTTCTTGATGAGTGCACTGCCCATGAACACCTGGTATACCTTCCTTCAATGTAATATGCTTCACACTTTGAGAAACCATGGTCTAGAATATTCCTAAATACTTTTTTATTATGGTAAGTGGGAAATTTGTTCTGAAGCACCCATAATAAGGGTCAAATCTTTCTCTCCCTATACCTAGTAAGAGGAACTATATTATTGGGGTAGTGGTAATCTTTCTAAATAACACCAAGGATATGAAAGCATTCTGAGTATGAAATATTCATGAATATAAATTAGGGCTATACCCCCTCTAAACTTATAACAAAGTTCCAATATATAATTTTGTTTTAAAGACCTTATAATGCAGAAAACTCACAAAATGATATATTTTAACTTATTAAAAAGCCATGAAATATTGTTTCCCAAAGCATAATTGCTTTTAAAATTAATTTTCAAGCCAATTCCATTTACAACAGTTTCAAATTAAAAAACTTACTGCCACTATATTTTGTTCCATTATCTGAACATCCAAAATCTGTAGGTCTAAACATTAAAGATGCATCTTTAAGCAGAAGCAAAACCTATGCTTTTAGGTTGACTCCCTTAGGTTCTGTGTATGTGTGAATAGTACATTATAATCCCCCCCCCCCCATTTCTCAATAAAAGCAGTTAAAAGTTAACAACTGATGTTTTTATAGTACCTTGACAGAATGGTTATGGAAATCTGTAACAATAATTTCATTATTGCTATTTACAGCTGCAAAATGGGGACCTGCAATAAAGATGGAAAAAAACGTGAGGACCATAACAACAAAAATAATTACAACAATATAGCAGTTACTGTTTAAAAAAAAGAAAAAGAAAAAAGCAACACCACCACTTAGTTATTTAAGAAAGAAGGCTGACGAATCATAGACTCAGTCCTTGAAAAATCATCCAACTGATTTTTGGCTCCAGATAGCACAGATCCTATGCTATTCTACTCTTGTGACTCTCTACTTTGACTTCCTCCAGAATTTCTAGCAGCCCTAAGGGAGAGGGATAAGCGATAAGCATCAGAATTCATTCTCCACCACCATCTGAAAGTCACACCTGCTGGCTTCCCCGAGTCTGTCTTAGTCATTGCAGGGTCCTCGGCTCCCACTGAGGAAAGACAGTAAAGATGGTAACTCTGAGCATTGGGGAAAAGACTCCCATATATTAAAAAAAAAAAAAAAAGAGCAAAAATCCCATGCCTTATAATTTTGGGTGGCATTCAGAACTTAGCAGGACTGGAGACAAAGCATAAAGGGAGATTATGCAAAATAATGTTAAATGCAAAAAGCATCCTTTTAAAAGGAAAACTTAATAAATTGTTTTCAGCTTCTCCTTGCAGAAGTGATAACCTAAGAAAGCTTGTGATTGCAAAGTGGTACTTTAAGAAAGAGAGGCAAAAGAGACTGCCCTCCCCGTACTCATCAGTATTCTCAGTTCTTGCTCTTTTATAATCTCTTGGAAAGATGAAAAAAATTCTCATGCAGAGGCTCTTCAGATAAAACTACAGACATGGGAAACAGGAGTTACTTCATTGATCCTCAAATATTTTTATTTAAAAAATAGTATTTTACTTTTAAAACCATCTTTTATTTAAATTAATATTCTAGGATTAGACTTCTGAATTGTAAACTGCCACCAATAAAAAGCACGCCTCAATTGCAGTTCAACTTACTGCCAGTGGAGGAATTGAGAAGCATCTAACCATGCGTGTGCTTAAATTTTATCCCTAGCATCTTTGCCAAAGACAGCAAACACACCGGGGTTGTGGTGTCATCAACATGCTCCAATATCATGCAAATGTGAGCAGAAGAGGCATAAAAAAGGGGCATTACATATTACCATCGAGTGTACCTGCAAACTGCCTGTCCCCATTTCCTCGGCTACCAAACCTGGTGACTATTTTCCCATTTGGCTGGAAAATAAACACACAGCACGCCTTGTTGTCCACCACAATAATGTGCCCGTTGCGGTCCACGGAAACTCCTTTGGGCCCCATCAATTTTCCTGATCCAATTTTTGTCTGTTAGAAACAAGTATAGAAATCAAGCACAGACATCAAAGTTTAAAACACTACAGAACATGAAGATAGACATCTGTTTTAATAAACATTGACTTGTTAATGTTCAAACAGGAGTGCCCAGCTACGCACAGATCTCAACGACTTCTCTTTTGGAAAACTGTCTTTCTCACATCCATTATCTACTACTGCTATTGAAATAAGATTCTTAAGTGTTTTAGGGATTGCCACCAAAAATCTTCTAAAATCCCCTTAACCGGGGTCATAGTTTCCTTCTGAAGAAGCAGTAGGGTGAAATGAAAGACCATTGGAACAGGAGCCAGAAGACCTGTCCTGCTTCTGTTGCTTGCTGTGGACACACCTGGTATAACACAAAAGGATTTAGTTTCCTTGAACTTCAGATTATATATGTATCTCTATATATCTATATATATATAAATATGTTAAACAGGCAAGGATGACTTTACTGAAGGGCTGCCATAGCAAGGAAGAATATAGAACACAACTTCACTGAAACAGAGGACAAGCTTTTTTTATTTTTTTAATTGACGACCAAGCTTATCCATGAATAACTGACATAGGAATTCTTACACTAAGACATAGTCTACAAGTGCATTGAAAGAATGCCTTGTCCAAGAGCTTGTTTTAGAAATGGAAGCTATCATTATAATTTACATATTAATAGATCAAATTAGAAATCTTTGATTATCTCCATAAGTGCTGAAAAGGTACTGGATAAAATTCAGTATTGAGTCTTGACACACCTGGTACAGCATAAACGGATTTGGTTTCCTTGAATTATAGATCATATACTTCTTAAAAGCTGAAAAGTGGTTTCAGTACTTTTTAGTGGTATTTTTGGAACATGTACTAAGCAAAATAATGCAGGTAAAGCATTTAGTTAAGAGTATGGCAAATATTAAGCAGGTTACTAAAGGGAAGCTATCATTGTCTTCAGCCCCCCAACTTGACTAGAATTAAACTCCATGCAGGCAGGGGTTGTATGTTTTATCTGCCACTATGTCCTTGGGCACTTCTTGGTACACAGTGGGTACTCAACAACTATTTGTTGAATATACTAATGAAAAAAAAATTAGATTTATAATAAGGGTAATTATGATGATTAAGTGGCCCCAGTTTTCACAGCATTTTTAAATGGAAGAAAAGCATTTGATTTCTATAAACCATAAATCAGATGCTGTTTAAATTTTATTCATTTTTCTAAGAAGCCTATATAGTGTGTGCACAAAAGGCATTTTGCATGAGATGCACATCTTATACCGTTATCTTGTAATCTTCTAGCTCTATTTTCCAGAGTACTTACAAGCAAGTGTTCACTCCTTCCCCCATGTACTCAACTACAGACCTTGACTGAGCGCCCACATGGACTGATACTGTGTTCGAGATACTTGGTAATCAAAGACAAATAAGTTACAGCTCCTGCACTCACAAATGTTTCAGTCTCACTGCAGAGACAAACGTGCCTACTTTTAAAAATGCCTTGTGTTTCTGATTGTACTCTTTGGATGGATTTATGCTTTTTTAATATTTATCAATAAAATTGGAAAAAAAAAAAAGCCTGGTATTGAGTTTTCAATTTGGTAGATTTGGGAGAATTCAGACAGGCCACCTCAGAAGGCACGTGAACAAGGACTTGAGCCAGGGAGCACACAGGCAAGGGAACAGCCGGTAAGCGTGCCCAAGTGAGGAGGAGCAGAAGGACTGCGGTTCCTCCCAGGCTGAAAACTCAGAGGGAAGTTGATCTACCGTGTGTTCTTTTGAAAGAGCTCTCAGATATTTTATTGCAGAAAGCAAGGCCCAGTCTGAGCCTGCTTAAATGTGCTCTACATGCATACAGATTTCGGTTATATTGCATACATACATCTGGAAGGAAAAATAAACCAAATTGTGTTTACACCTAGAAAGTGGGAATGGTGGGCTTTACCCTTCAGTAGTTTCATTTTAAAAATCTATTTGCATGTATTACTTTTTAAATTAAAAAATAAAATCCAGAAAAGTACACTGTCATAAATTCTGTGTTAGTCTTATTTTCTCCCTGTATACCAGTGCTGCCTAATAGAAATATAATGGGAGACCCACATATGTAATTTTTAGTTTTCTAGTAGCCACATTAAAAAAAGTAAAAAGAAACAGGGGAAATTATATGAATTATACATTTCATTTAACCCTAATAGATGCAAAATGGTATCATTTCAACATGTAATCAATATAAAATTATTAATTATTATTTGGACCAAGTCTTTGAAATCCAGTGTATATGTTATACTTATAACACATCTCGATTCAAACCAGCCCCATTTCAAGCACTCAATACCCACATGTGGCCAGTGGCTACTGTATTGGACAGTGTAACTGTTTATTTCTGGGATCTCATCTGTGCTTACAGCATCAAATATCACCCTTACATGCAAGATTCCCACCCCCAAATCTCTAGGCATGGCCTGTTTTATAAATTGTTACCTTAGACTCAACCAATGTCAAAACAAATGCAATTTCTTCATTTCCATCATTTAAAAAATAAAGATAAAAGAAAAAAAAAAAAATAAAGAAAACCCAAACTAGCACCTCCTGATTTCCTCATTTCTTATATGATACCACAGTTCTTTCCAGTCACCCTGGATCAGAATTTCAGAACAATATTCATCCTTTCCTTCACCAGTTTAGACCTCAGGTTTCTCATCTGTAAAATGGCAGCTAGAGTGTTTACTTCTCAGGTTATTCAGACTTCCTGAAAGAAGAAAGGAAAACGCGCCCCCACCCATCCAGCTGATACATCTGAACTACAAGATTATTTTCTTTCCCAACAGAGACATGGAGATACACTGAAAAGAGTTTAAGGAGAGTGGGATGGGGAACATATCTATAGTGGAGGTTCAGACTTTAGATGATACTTACATGTAAATTTACGAATGACCAAGATTTAGATTTGACTCTTTACAGCAAAGGGACACAATTACTTAGGGAGGAAACAAAGGTATTCTTGGCAAGGAAATCTGTTGTGTAAATTTGATTCTGATTCTGCAATCTAGCCCAAAGATCAAAGTGACAATAACATAATGGCTTGTAAAGAAATAGCCAACTTTCATTCATGTCGGAATGGAGGGTGTGTCAACCGAGATCAAAAGGGAAAAATGACACTCTGGTTATGAAAGTAAGAATATTATTACTGCTGAACATTATGAACACTACTTATTACTTAGAATGACTCAGCCATACAATAACAAATAGATAATTATCTAGAATTAAAACAGAAAATAAAGGATTAACCTCTTACATTTCATTACTTAGTGAGAAGCGGTACAGGTCTAAAAGAAAAAATGTAAATGTGAATGAAAACCTCTTTCTCTTCCACTTCCCTGTTTAGTTGCACTGGATTCTGTCAAGTTAAACAAGTACTACTGCATTTGGCTTGACTGTGTTATCAGAGATGGTGTTTAGGTTCTTGGTTTCATGGTGAGAAAGAATGTAGGGACGAGTCACAAGTTAATTAGGCCAGCAGAGAATTTATTGGGGACTAAAGCAAGAGAACAGAAATACACCTTCAGGGGTGAAGGCGGGCAGTTTCAAGGGAGAAAATGTGAAGTACTGCCCTGTTTTATGGGGGGTACAGGACTCCAGGGTCTGTGCTGATTGTACAAAGTAGGGAAGCTCTATTGGGTGATTCGATTCTCTTAATGGGTTAGGAGTTATTGTCCGGTGGTGACTGGCTCATGGTATTGCTCCCATGATGGCCTTATGAAAATAGGTGGGTAGTGTGAGAATATCCTGTTTTTATCCTTTTCTTCTGCTGGGTGGATACTGCAAGCTACATTCCTATGACTTGTTTGTGCAGTCAGGGAGCACAGGATGCTAGGACTGCTTCTGCAGCTGATGGGTGAAAGGTATAAGTTACATTCCCACAACTTATTTGTGCATGTTAGCAGACACCAGCTCCTTGCTTATGTGAGTCCAGCAGGATGCTGCTACTGGGTGTTGTTTGTGTGGAAATTTATTAGGTCTTCTGCCTCTCCTCCTTAGGTCCCTATTCTATCCTGCCTCAAATGTGTGCTCCACATTAAAGAGAATAGTAAGCAAAAATATTTTAGACCCTGGTTTTGGAATGGTCAAATGAAAGTATTTAACTCGATAAATAGGTCCTTAAATTGGAGAGGGAAGAGATGAGATATTTTAGAATATAGTGGTTTTGGGCCTATGTATTTGGTTCTATCACAAAAAAGTTGGTTCCCAGATGGGCTGGAGGATAAATATCAGAAGGCAAGATGGAAAGAAAGAATCAGGGGAGGCAAAGAGCAATTAAATTAGGACTAAGAAGCTGGTGAGAAAAAGGAGGTAACACCTTATATCCTAGAACTTTGCCATAAGGAAGAGGAGGAGCAAGGAGGCAGATGAGAAGGGAGAGAAGGAGGAGAAGGAATAGGGAGAAGGAAGAAAAGGAAAGAGAAGGCGGAGGAGAAGGAGGAGATCTCATGGTCTACATTACAGACAAACAAATGTATGCTGTGCCTTTCCTGATGGGCACCTCGGAGAGGAAACTGAAGTGGGGGGCAAGATTCAGATTACATTCTCATCTTCTCATTGTTCTCATTTCCTTATCAGAATGACAACCCCATAGCTTTGGAGGAGAGAGGAGAGAGGATGTGAACACTGGACACATGTGTAAAAATACAATAGAATTTGAATTTCAGGAGTTCATGGCTTATGGAACTAGAACATTAGATTCTTTTAAAGAGGTTAAGCTGATTTCAGTAAGATGGGGAAATATTCTTGACAGGAGACTTATAATCACAGTCAAAAAGGGTTTAAGCTGAATTTTGATGAGAAAGACAAAAAAATGCCCAAAGTTGTAATCTTATTACAGAGTACCAGTGTGACTTAGAAAGAAGAAACACAGAGGAAAACAAGTGTTCAGTAAAGAAGAGGATTTATATTTTGTTATTTGTGGCTCATTCATCATTTGGTCATTCCTTCATTCAACAAACGTTAATTCAGTACCAGTTATGGATAAGAGTCTATTCTAGGGAAGTGGAAGTGGCTCAACTGATAGAGCGTCCGCCGACCATATAGGAGGTCCAGGGTTCAAACCCAGGGCCTCCTGACCCGTGTGGTGAGCTGGCCCACATGCAGAGCTGCCGCGTGCAAGGAGTACCGTGCCCCGCAGGGGTGTCTCCTGCATAGGGGAGCCCCACACGCAAGAGGTGCACCTCGTAAGGAGAGCCGTCATATGCAAAAAAAAAGTGCAGCCTGCTCAGGAGTGGCACTGCACACTCGGAGAGCTGACACAGCAAGATGATGCAACAAAAAGAGACACAGATTCCCAGTGCCGCTGACAAGAATACAAGCGGACACAGAAGAACACACAGTGAATGGACAGAAAGCAGGCAACTGGGGGAGGTGGAAAGAGAGAAAAAAAAATAAATCTTAAAAAAAAATGTCTATTCTAGGTTCTAGGGATATGGAGACATAGTTCTCTAGATTCAACTTGCCACACTACTGGACTTCAGAATTAAACATAGTTAAGAGTTGACCACATGGGAAGCGGACTTGGCCCAGTGGTTAGGGCATCCGTCTACCACATGGGAGGTCTGTGGTTCAAACCCTGGGCCTCCTTGACCCATATGGAGCTGGCCCATGCACAGTGCTGATGCGCGCAAGGAGTTCCGTGCCACGCAGGGGTGTCCCCACGTAGGGGAGCCCCATGCGCAAGGAGTGCGCCCCGTAAGGAGAGCCGCCCAGCTCAAAAGAAAGTGCAGCCTGCCCAGGAATGGTACGGCACACACGGAGAGCTGACACAGCAAGATGACACAACAAAAAGAGACACACATTCCTATGCCGCTGACGACAACAGAAGCCGACAAAAGACGAACATGCAGCAAAAATGGACACAGAGAACAGACAACTGGAGGGTTGGGGGGGGGAAGGGGAGAGAAATAAATAAGCAAATTAATTAATTAAATAAATATTTTTTTTAAAAAAAGAGTTGACCACAACTCCCCCATTTGTTCTCCACAAAGTAGTCAGTCATTTCAAAAATATTAATTCTGGGGAAGTGGCTATGGCTCAATTGACTGGGCTCCCTTTACCATATGGGAGGCCCTGGGTTCACGTCCCAGGGCCTTCTTGTGAAGACAGGCTGGCCTGCACCCGTGAGCTGATGGCCATGACCACGGAGAGCTGTTGCAGCAAGATGACGCAACAAAGGGAGAAAGCAGACACAGAAGAACGCACAGTGAATGGACAAAGAGAGCAGACAGCAAGCAAGATATGGGGGAGGGGGGATAAATAAAAAAAAAAAAAACTTAAAAAAAATGTAATTCTGATCTTCACACTCCTCCTGCTGAAAACCCTTTGATTTTCCATTTTACCATAAATTACAGCTGAACTCCTGGCCAAGGCTTGGACTGGTGGGCAGGGTAGGGACCTGCACGGTCCCACTGTCCTCCCTCTCCAGCCCAATCTCCCACCAGTCCAAACTCCCCAGGCTTCCATCCTACCTCCCAGCCTCTGCATTGCTGTTCCTGGGTATATGTCCCTCCCCCAGCCCCACCAGTCTCCTCAAATGGCCATATTTTCCTTTTGTGCGTCTTGATTCTAATGTCATCTCCTCAGAGAGGCCTCTGTTAACCACCCCTTCTAAAGAAGTCTCCTCCATTCCGCTGTTCTCTATCAAAGCTCCTTGTCGCAGCCCCTCTAGAAACTCTTTTAAAAAAATAAAGGTTTCCTCATAGGGCTGGGATGTCTTCTTTAAATTGTTTTTAAAAGCATAAATTTTATATTTGCATATAAAATATTCCTCTGATTTTAAAAATCAAGGTAGAAAGAAAGACAAAATAAAGCTATGTGGAAATCTCAGTCCAAGTCTGGGCTGAGTGCCTGGGGCTGTTTTGGAAACATAGTTAGCAGCTCCCCCTGACCCCACCATTCTTCTGGAATATTCCAACTATTGATTCTCATGAAGAAAAATAAAGCTATTAGGAAGGAAATGGGAATTCTGAAAGAGAGAAATGGAATTAAAGGCCTCTACTTCAAAAACTTTTCTGGAGGTTTTTATAGAAGAATGTGAATCGATTGACTACCTAAAGCTTGTATGTGCTGACTCGGTTATCTGAAGTATGAGGCAGTTTCCAGCCACCACTTTTTTCTGCCACACAGTTTCATAGATTACTTCCTATTTGGATATTCCAATGAAAAAACAGGTCTAGCTTGGATAACCTATTAATACAAAGAATTCACATTTGTGTTAAAGGTATGGCTTCCTGAACACCTGTTCATTTCCAATGCAGTAGAGGACAAGTGTCCCTTTGGCACAGTTGTAGGCATCACACTTGGAGGAAACCCCCTTACAGCACCAAAGTGCTTCCACTGTTATCTTTTAACCTTTGGGTTTGTTCAATATCTACTGTAAAAAAACAGGGTATTGTTGACATTATCTTCTATCCATTCCCCCTAGCCTCTAGGGGACTTGCTTGTTCTTTAGTGCTTATTTCAATTATTACTTAATAATTGTATTCCAGAGTTGGAATAGTATTCCAACTCTGAGAATATAGTTCTTCCCAGAAGAGAATCTATCAGATGTGGAATATTGAACCACTGGATGAAAAGTGTTTAATTCAAAAACATTTTATATCTGAAACCCCTCTTTCAGATATAAAACACTTGTCCCAACACATGACACCTATTTTAATATGAGTGCCTGAATTTAAAAAAAAACAACAACTATAGGCCATGGTTTTGCTAAAGTGTGAAAAAACAAATGGGTTGTCTCCAAACTAAATGAATCTTTTCAGGATGTCACTGAATAGTTTTCATTCTATTCATGTTAAAGTTATCATATTTGGGCATGTCTTACCACAAACACAATTAAGAAAACACAAAAGAAGAGAAGGAAGTAAAAAATACAGAAAGGCGAGAGCCCCTACATACATGGCCATCACACGCGGCCATCAAATTTCTAGTGGAACAGAAAATTCAAAGGCAACTGATAAATTGCATATATTATAGAATTTAAAATAACAGTTTTGATTCCCCGACATTAAAAAGATGTTGCCCCGTACAAAATAAAAAGAAGCTCCAATCTAAAGGTTATTAACAATTATGTAAGTAACTGATTTTTCAAAAAAATGATGTGGTGACTATAGTAATCCAGTGGCTTTAAAAAGGAAAATATAGGGAAACGGACTTTGGCCCAGTGGTTAGGGCGTCCGTCTACCATATGGGAGGTCCGCGGTTCAAACCCTGGGCCTCCTTGACCCGTGTGGAGCTGGCCATGCGCAGTACTGATGCGCGCAAGGAGTGCTGCGCCACGCAAGGGTGTCCCCCGCGTGGGGGAGCCCCACGCGCAAGGAGTGCCCCCGTGAGGAAAGCCGCCCAGCGTGAAAAGAAAGTGCAGCCTGCCCAGGAATGGCGCCGCCCACACTTCCCGTGCCGCTGAGGACAACAGAAGCGGACAAAGAAACAAGACGCAGCAAATAGACACCAAGAACAGACAACCAAAGGAGGGGGGGGGGGAATTAAATAAATAAATAAATCTTAAAAAAAAAAAAAAATAAAATAAAAAGGAAAATATAAGCTTTCTAACATGAAACTACTGAGTGAATTTTGTGACCTGGAGATTACAGAATGGACGATGAAAAGCATCATCTGTGAACATTCAGACAAAGAAGTGATGATCACCAGGGGCTTGCATGAGTCAGGAAGTGCAAATCACAGCCAACCAGACAAGTATTTTTTTGACATGGTTACTGGAGGCATGGAAAAGAGCATTTTTTTGGATGCCTATTTCATACGAAGTGCATATAAAATCCAGAAATAAAACCTTATTTGATCCTTATCCAAATCCTATAAGACAGATTGTTTTTAACCCAAATTATAAATATGTGGCTCAAGGAAGTTACATAACATGTCGATTAATAAGCTGCAGAGCTGGGATTCCAGCCTTGATCAGTCTGAGTTCACATTGCCAGCTGAAGCAGAGGCCTCTATCAGGCTGCATAGCAGGCATGAGATGGCAAAGAGTAGGTGGCCTTCAAAAAGACCTTTGAGAAGGGATCTCATATCTTCCTGTGAACAAATGTAGAAAATGGGCTGGATGATATCCTTTGATGCTACCTTAGAAGAGAGATGGTTATAATCACCAGAGGGCTCTATACTCTTCAGTGATTTGCTGGAGAAATAGAAGCCACTTTTACATTTGCACAATGATGCCACCAGGAGTGATCGTGTCAAACATGTCAAATGATGGAATCTTTCCAAGTGTAGCTCAACCAGCATTTTCTCCACAAAGCCTGCCTGCTTTCTTTTCCCTTCAACTCTTACATTACATACTTTAACACTACATTTTTAGATTGTGTCAATTTACGACTGATTATAGGAGATATGAATTATTTTCTGTCATTTCTCGTTCATTAGTCATTTCTCCTAAATTGGCTCATAAATTTTTAAAAGGTTGAGACCATATTGAACAATGCTTTTTTCCCCCACATCATCTATCACAGGCCTGAGGAAGTAGAAGGCACTTCATAAATGACAACCTATAGATTAATTTGAGATATATAAACTGCCTTTTTCATAAGCCTTTTCTAAAAGTCATTGTGTTTCACTGAATTGTAACAGGAACAATTTCTCTCTAAATCTCATGGCTTAAAAAAAAAAAGCAATTGAACAACCCAATTACTCTATAAAATGAAGCCAAATTTGGAATATACATGAGTATATTTATGACAATATCACTTCATAAAACAAATATAACAAAGTCAAGATGCCTTTGTGATGAAGAATTGTTGAATATTTTATTGGCTCTCAAAAATGAAAAAGGCAAATTCCTCTTGCGTTCCCAATTCCTTCTATCTACTGCTTAGTGGCAAACTGGTAGTTCATCTTACCTTAAACTTCCCATCTGAAGAGAAAATGCTAACCCATTTATTATCGTAATCTGCAATGATTATGTCCCCACTGGGATGCACAGCTACTCCTGTGGGCCGCTGCAGCTGCCCGGGAGAACGGCCTCGGATGCCAAAGCGACTTTTGAACTGGCCGTCGTTGGAAAATATCTGTGAAGCAAATTCCATTCATTATACGTGAACGAGCACAGAAACTGCTGAGAAAGAAACAGGCAAGAACATTTGTCCTGTGTACTACAGGTCAGAACATGCACTCTACTTGAAAAAAAAAAAATCCTGGCTACACATCCAAGCTTCTCTTTCTTTTCTTGTGCCATGTGCCTTAGGTCTTAAGAAAGAAAGTATACGAGCACATCGATTTTATCAATAAAAGTGGTTCAAGTGTACAGCATACACTTAGGGGCCATACCTGCACACATTGGTTGTTACTGTCTGCAATTAATATCTTTCCACTTGTAGATGCGGCTACCCCCTGAAGATTTGTAAACTCTCCTTTATTTCTTCCTTTGGTACCTAGAAATAAATGATAAGAACACAAATTTAAGCACTAGAGAATTTGATTTCTCAGTCTCAGCAAGTGGATTATTCAGGCTTCCATAGGTTCCCTGAGAGCAATATGATTTTAAAGCATACTTAAAAAATAAAAGGGAGCCATGCGACCCAAACTGTATGAAACTAAACTTCTTTCCCAGATCAAGCAAGTCTTTGAAATATTACTTTTATAGGCAAATGCCAATTTTTACTCATTATTTTATAGCTACATATGAACAAAATTGAAATATATTTAGAATCCACAAAGACATATGATAAAAACTAATATTCCAGTTCAAGATCTGTAATGTGAGAGGAACCTTATTTTGGAGTTTTGGCAAAATCCCACCCTTGCACTCAGCAGTTCTTTTTTTTTTAAAGATTTATTTATTTATTTCTCTCCTCTCCCTGCCCCCACCCCAGTTGTCTGTTTTCTGTGTCTATTTTGCTGCGTCTTCTTTGTCCGCTTCTGTTGTTGTAAGCGGCACAGGAATATGTTTATTTTTGTTGTGTCATCCTCTTGTGTCAGCTCTCCGTGTGTGTGGCACCATTCTTGAGCAGGCTGCACTTTCTTTCGCGCTGGGTGGCTCTCCTTACGGGGTGCACTCCTTGTGCGTTGGGGCTCCCCTACGCGGGGGACACCCCTGCATGGCAGGGCACTCCTTGCGCGCATCAGCACTGCGCATGGGCCAGCTGCACATGGGTCAGGGAGGCCGGGGTTTGAACCGCGGACCTCTCATGTGATAGACGGACGCCCTAACCACTGGGCCAAGTCCGCCGCCACTGAGCAGTTCTTGGAAGAAAACTGGAAGCTTGACTTTGAGTGCATTTAACAAACCATAAGGCTGCACATGCTATAAAAAGAGCAGGTAAAAAGAGCAGGCTGATTTTCATACACTGGACTTCTTTATGTATTATTTCCAGACTTAGTATCTCATAGTTTTGAATTTTCTTCCTGAAAATATAAAAGTTACCCTGATGGGGGCTCTCTAGATTAAGTAAGTAAGAAAGGCTAAAGGAAATAAATTAATCCAAGGAAGTAGTCTCACTCTTACTAGAATTTTTTACAGGGAGAGATGAGGCTGGGGAAAAAGGCCATCTGCAGGTTAACAGGCACCTGTTTTGGTTTCCAAAGAAGTGTTTACGACTTACTACAATAGGACTATGTAAATACTGATGGATGGAAATAGAATGAAATGATCCTGAAGGAAGTTTACGTTTTCACAGTTAGAGAAAACCATGCTCGGTTTTACAGTTTCATTGATATTCAAAATAACACTTGGATAGTTCACTTTTAGACATGAATGTGGTACCTTAGGAAACAGCAGACAAGAACACACTGATGGCGATAAATCTCAAACACATACTTAAACACCACTTGGCAGCAGTTCAACTCTTTGGAAACAGATTTTTGAGTTTAGGTAGTAAAATAGATGATGGAATTAAAATCATCAACAGAACTGCCGAGCAGAACCCTTTTCTCTCACCTGGTTCTCACCAGCCCCACATGGTGGCTGTCTAACTGACATCCTGGACCCTATCAACTCGACTCACTACCTGGACGGTAGTGCCCCAAAAGCTAGGTCCACTCAGAACCTGTGAATGTAACCTTATTTGGAAAACGGGTCTCTGCAGATATAATTAAGGATCTTGAGATGGGATCCTGCTGGGCCTTAAATCCAGTGACAGGTGAGCTCACTAGAGAAAGGCAGCGGGAGATCCATGATAGACACAAAGAAGGCCACGTCAAGACAGAGGCCGACATCAGAGTGATGCTGCCACAGCCACAGGCCAAGGGACACCTGAAGCCACCCGGAGCTGGAAGAGGCAAGGAAGGAAACTCCCCGAGCACCTTCAGAGGGAGCACGGCCCTCTGAAGATGACTTTGGACTTCTGTACTCCAGAACTGTGAGAGAAGAAATTCTTTTTGTTTTAGGCCACGACATTTGTGGATTTTTAAAAATGGCAGCCTTAGGAAACTAATACACTCCATCTCTAACTCATCTACTTGAACGGGAAGGAAAATTTGAGGACCAGATCCTCATTGTGGAAAGAACTATTCTATTAGGTCAAATACATGAAAGAGGGCCTTTTTTGCTTGATTCACATCAAGTCCTTAGTATACAAATGCATATAATATCAGTGGACACTTTTTAAAAACGGTGTGCTAATATTGCTGGTAGGGGCAGGGGTGGGGTACATAGCACTTAGCACTTGAAGGAGGCCTGTGTGAAGGCTGCCAATATGGTATCACTTTTTTTTTTTAGATTTATTTTTATTTATTTCTCTCCCCATCCCCCCCTCCTCCCCCGCCGTTGTCTGTTCTCTGTGTCCATTTGCTGTGTGTTCTTCTCTTTGTCCGCTTCTGTTGTTGTCAGCGGCATGGGAATCTGTGTTTCTTTTTGTTGCATCATCTTGTTGTGTCAGCTCTCCGTGTGTGCAGCGCCATTCCTGGGCAGGCTGCACTTTCTTTCGCGCTGGGCAGCTCTCTTTACGGGGCGCACTCCTTGCGCGTGGGGCTCCCCTACGCGGGGGACACCCCTGCGTGGCAGGGCACTCCTTGCGCGCACCAGCACTGCGCATGGGCCAACTCCACATGGGTCAAGGAGGCCCGGGGTTTGAACCATGGATCTTCCATGTGGTAGACGGACGCCCTATCCACTGGGCCAAGTCCGCTTTCCGGTATCACATTTTAGGTTATTCCCCCTGATGTCTGCATAAGAGATGAATAACAGGTGGAGTGAAACTGAAGGACCAGGAAAAAAAAAAGATTCTTCTAAAATGCTCAGTCTTTTTAAAAGGTTGCAGGAGCAGGTCCAGGGTCTCCTAAGAATAAAACTTTTGTAACAAAAATACCTTATGGTGCAGTGTAAACTATAGACCTTGGTTAGTAGCAATGCTTCAACATTTGTTGATCAACTAATGTAAGATGCTATCAATAGGGGAAGATGTGAGAGGGGGTGGGGGTGGATTATATGGTAATATCCTATATTTTCGATGTAACTTTTCTGTAATCTAAAACTTCGTTTAAAAGAAAGTTTAAAAGAAAAACAAGTTCTGGTAAAAGCCATGGAAGTTCGCAAGGTGAGGAAGGGAGAACAGAGTAAAAAACATACTAAGAAAGCCAGAGCCACTCACTGAGAAAAAACAGGCTGCTCCAGATCCTTGCTTATGGAAAACTGAAAGTGCACCAGAAGGCACACAGGTTGGGAAAGAAATACTGAAAACAAGGAGCGAGGGGAGAGAGAAGCACCTGAACACAGGAGAGGAGCATTGGCATGCCGTCCTTCTGGCCCAGGTGGGGACAAAAACTCTCTGCTGCCCTTCTATGCTGACCTTTCTCTTTTTAAAAAAAAAAATTTTATTGAAATATATCACTCCTACATAAACATACATAAACAAGAAGTGTATATAATAGTTGTGAACTTACAAAACATACCTAACATCATACAGGACTCTCATACCTCACCTTACCATCAATACCTTGCACTGCTGTGAAACTATTTTAACTAATGATTAAAGAGCATCCTCAAAATATTACTACCAACCCAAGTACCTTACATTTGGTGTATCTTCCCCCTAACTCACCCTATTATTATTATTTTTTACATCATTTATATATTAAGTTAAAGACAAAACTAACTCTACTCAGAGAAGGCTCTGCTGGTAGTAACAGTGGATGTTTCAAAGGGGGAAAATGGGGAAAAGTGTTTTAGTAGAAGTTAAATGGGTGCTTTGGTCCAAAAGATTTCTCTTTTTTCTGAAAATACAGAGGTGATAACTAGAGGATAGAAATATGGAAACAAAAACCTTTAATACTGCAAATATTAATATTTTGATGACCTCAAGGTCCTTTTTTTTTTTAAAAGATTTATTTTTTATTTATTTCTCTCCCCTTTCCCCCACTACCCCAGTTGTCTGCTCTCTGTGTCCATTTGCTGTGTGTTCTTCTGTGACCGCTTCTATCCTTATCAGTGGCACCAGGAATCTGTGTTTCTTTTCATTGTGTCATATTGTTGTGTCAGTGCCAGCTCTCTGTGTGGGCGGTGCCATTCCTGGGCAGGCTGAACTTTCTTTCCCACTGGGCGGCTCTCCTTACGGGGGGCACTCCTTGAGCGTGGGGCTCCCCTACACGGGGGACACCCTTGCGTGGCAGGGCACTCCTTGTGCGCATCAGCACTGCGCATGGGCCAGCTCCACACGGGTCAAGGAGGCCCGGGGTTTGAACCGCGGACCTCCTGTGTGGTAGGCGGATACCCTATCCATTGGGCCAAGTCTGCTTCCCTCGAGGTCCTTTCTTTGCAAAAGTAAGACACATTTTTGAGTGTCAGTAGAAATGGGTATAAATTTTAAAACTTGAGAAGATATTTAGTCAGATTCTATATCAATACCATTCAGAAAAAGTAGAAGGAAGACGCCTATACTACCCTGAACTAAATGTGAGATGCTCTGTACCTGCCAATATTTGGTCATGAGACCAATGTGCAATTAAGTATTGCTGGAAAGAGGTTCTGCAGCCTCTGTTGAATTTGAGAGTACTGTGCTGGCTCAGCTCTTAGCCTGGGTCTCAAGTTAACGACAGCCTGCTTCTCTAGCCCCACGTAGAAATGAAACCACAGGGAGGGAGGAACATCCGTCAGTCTAAGGCTGTTTATAGGTCTGTAAAAGAGCTAGATGGATAGGCGTTGCCATTTTAATTTCATATTTATTTAGAGAAGTCTTTTTCTTTTAAGCCATTTGGTTCAGTTTCTGGGGCTGCCATTACTGGTACAATCCCCTGATTCTCATGGGCATTATTTGGCTGGTCGGTGATTACTGATCATATTTTTACTTTTTAAAACTACATTTTAATGCAGAGCAGGATCACAGTGTTACTCCTGAAGACGAAGGGACACCACCAGCATATTCTTGAGGGACAAATAATCTGATGCTGACTATTTTTACTAGTGATTGAAGTAGAAAATTCTTGGTGGTAAAAAATGACCCAGAATAACAGTATATTGTCATTATGTTAAAATGCCTTTAGTTCACGTGTTTATAAAGCGGCCTGGGACCAAAATAATATAAATTAAAACATCAAAGGGTAGCAAAAATTGGGGTTCCTGCTTTGCCCTTCAAGATTTTTAGTAAATTCGACTTGGTCTGTAGAAGGGCACTTTCTCTCTCTCAAGAAGTCTAAATGTATAATGAAAACTTGTTCTTTCATGATGAATAGAAATGTAATATGAAACATATATAGTACTTATAAAATATTTTCCTGTTTATTTTTATTTAAAAGGTTTCATGTGAGGGTTGAATTTTGGCTAGCAGAATGAGTAACACAGGTTTTAAAAGCAATCATATAATTATATACAATTTGGCAACATTTCTCTAAGATCATTAAACTTGTTTTTCCCAGATGTTAAACTAGCTTTGGAAGCACAAAATGAAGTTTTAAGCCAGTAGCTTCTCAATCCATGTTCCCACTAATCACTTCCATCCATGCCTCCAGGAAGATTATAGAAGGTAAGCCCCTAGCAGGATACAAGGAATCAATAAATACAGATCTCCTACCACCCCACCCTGACTTAATATGAAAATTAATGCTAAATAAACCTAGATACTTTGAATTGGATAATGCAATAAGCTGAAACTCGGCCTAATGAAAGGTCTAACACATGATCTTCAATCAAGTGGGTGCTTCATAAATGTTCACTGACTGAATGAGCACATGAGTGAGTTATTAATGACTAGTTACAACCCACATTACAGCATGGGAAAAGGGCATGCTTATCATTTATAGCCTTTCATATACAATCTCTCATGTACTCCCCATAACCGCCCCCCCCATTAGCAGAGCAAATATCATTTCCATTTTATAGATGAGAAAACTGAAGCTAGATAGATCAAAGGTATTAAGAGACAATAGTGAAGAATGAAACCTGGTTCTCCTGACAGTATACATGTTTTTTCTAATACACACAGTGCTTCATTCTAACTGGGACTTTTGACATACCAGGTTTCTGAAGTGAGGGTACCCTTTGGGTTTACATGTATATATTTTCTCCTTAAAGCCCTTTAGAAAACTCCATCCTTTACCACATGGCATGTTAACTACTTACCTGCCTGTATCCCTCACCAGGCTGTAAATTCCCTGAGGGCAGGGACAGCATCTGCCCTGTTCACTATCACAGCCCATAACACAGCAAGAACCTGGCGTTCAGTAAATATCAGTTGCATCTTCCACTTGAAATGCAAGAAGCGTTCCAAGGATGGGAGTCTTGAGGGGTGGTGGCAGGTTTCCCATAACGACCTCAGATGTCAGATTAGCATGATCTCCTTCCTCAGATATTTTAGGGAGGGAAGGTGGTGGTCTCCTATGTGGGGCAGGGTTGAGGGGCATAAAACAATGTTTCTTCCTGTGAGATCTCCGCACTCAGGCCAGGTGATTTTACAGTGCGTTTACATCACAAGCAAGCGCGTTGTTCTAGAATACAACTGAAAGTATCATTCAGCACTTCTCACAGACTCATTAAAGTACGGTGTAGGAATTACATAATTTGAAACAATTCAGCTCTAATTCTTTCTCTCCCTCCCACGTTTTCTGGTCTCCCCTTTGTTGAGTGGCTTTCTTTAGTATCTAACAAAACCAGCTCACGGCTTCTAGTCAGCAAATCAGTGCAGGGAAAATCCCAGTGTTTCAAGGAATTGTTAACAGATGCTCTAAGCTACTCTGCTAAACTCATTCAGGGCTATTTTCCAATATGATATTAGAGTAGCACAGTAACTCATTCGCTGTGGGCATATAATTAAGTTTTCAGGCGTGGGAGGTAGCAAATATCTCTACTTGGAAAACCACAGTAGTCAAAAGACACTTAGAGATGAAGAGGAATCCTGAGCAATGGATAAAGCACGGGCCTCAGAGGCACAGGAGCTTAGGTTCCTACCCCAGCTCTTGCTTCTCTTAGTGCCCATTTCTTCACCTGCAGTAACAGTTCTGTGTTGTGCTAGAACGTCGGCTTGAGAGGGAGAGAGAGGATCCCTGATTTGTGGCAGTTGCCAATTTCCATTGCGTAAACGCTCCTATCTGGGCCAACTTGAAGACGCTGAACATAAAGTTGGGAAGAGATGTGCTCAGTCAGCTCTTGTGAGCCCAAATGACCCACTTATTATACTGGAGAGGCATGTTACACTGTAGGGCTATTGGGAACTGAAGGAACATTATACCTCCTCAGGATTTTAAGTACTGCGACATGTGGAAACAGTGCACAATACCTGGCTCAGAAATGCCTGTTACTTCCTCCAGCTTCCCTCTTCCATTCCCCACTAATTCCTCTTTGAACCATAACCTTGGACACTTCATTCAAGCCCATTATTCAAAGTAACTTCTCTATGCTTTTCACTTGCAAATTGGTGCTCTGCCTTCTTTGCTTAGCCACGTCCATGCTCCAAACTGCCTACTGTGCACTTCCAGCCGGATGATCAAAACTGACACATGCCTGCTCTTCCTCTTACTTTCCTTATCTTGGTTGATAATGAAAAGATGATGATAACGGCAATAGTCAATATTTATTGAGTGCTCACTGTGTGCCTGCACTGACCTAAGCCTTTACAAGTATTAATTTATTTAATCCTCACTACAAATATATGAATATGTATTAATATTATCCTCATTTTACAGATAAAAACTGAGGCATAGAGATGTTAAACAACTTTCCCAAAGTCACACAGCTAATGAGTAGCAGGCGGGGATTCAAATTAAGGTTTTTGAGCTCTTTATCTACTTTGTTCTTAACTATTTCTATTAACTAGTACTTCTACTCTCCAAATACAAATATGTTAACTAGTATTACCTATTTTGCCGCTCTAAAATTTAATGAACACTATTCAGTGTCAGGCACTATTCTAAGCCATTTCATGTATTAATTCCCTAAGTCCATACAGCAGCCCTATAAACTAGGTTCTTTTATTTCCATTTTATAGATAAAGAAACTGAGGCACTGAGGGGTTAAATAACTTGCCCAACTAGATGATACAGGTAGTAAATGGTAGTGTTGGGGCTAGAAGCCAGGGCAGTCTAGCTTGAGAGTCCACGGCCTTCACCATACACTGTATTGCCTCACATGCCTCCAGCATACTAAGTCAAAGAAATGGGAGTTCCAACTGCCCTCTACCCCAAAGCATCTCATAAATCTGCTCTCCACTTTCCTCTCTACTCCATCACATCATTCTTAATTTTGGCACTCGTCATAGTGATGTGGGCTATGGGTGGGAGGCTCTTGTCTCTTCAGAGAAAACCTAAGCTGTCTGACTTATGGGTGTGGGATGGTGAGAGGCTGCAGTCCTGCCCTTGGTAACCATGGCAATGACTCCAGTCCCACAAAACAGTTTAACAATGCAAGGTCTATAAACTTTAAGTATTCAGGGGAAATGCAAACCAAATATGCTAAAAGCTTATCTAGCATGTATGAAGTCCATGATAAAAGCTTACCTAAGATGTATAAGATATATATGCTAATTCAAGCCTATTGAGAACTGAAACAAAGGGACCATTTAACCTTTCCTCTCTGTATAAAAGAAACTCGAAAGTCTTGTTCTGGGTTTGGGATTGAAAGAGAAAGCTCCCGAGTCCGGCCGGCCGAAAATAAACCATTTTTCCTTCTCAAAATCATTCCTGAATCCTGGCCTTTCTATACGCAAATAATTGAACCTCTCTCGAATTCTACAACAATAGCTCTTGTGGATTATTGCAGTAGCTTTTTAAGAGCCTCCCTACACCCTGGGAGAGGTTTCCGATAGACTTCCCCATAATGCCCCCAAGCTCCCTGGAAAGTGAATTATAAGTCACTACACCACATCAGTGCCTGCCCATCACCACTGCTGGGATTCTCAAATCTCAATGTGCACAAGTCTCACCAGGATCTTCCAGAATGCAAATTCCTGGCCCCTCCCCAGACATCCTGATTCTGTAAATGTAGTTTGGAATCCAGGAATTTTTATTTTTACCGGGCACCCCAAGGAATTCTGATACAAGTGGGGTATGGATCACACTTTGATAAACATAGGCTTACAGAACAAAGTCCCAGCTCCCTGCCAAGTACACATAACCTCGTTTCTGCTTATTTCTCACTTTATTTCATGCTCTAGGATAATGGAATCATTTGCAGTTTCCTGAGCAACCCAGTTTCTCACCTTCTGGCTTTGCACCTGCTCTCCCTTCACCTGAAAGACCCTAACCAACTCTTTGTCCTGCGAAGGACAGCTTAGGCTTTGCTATCATCTACTCTAGGAAACTTCCTGGACTGGCTTGCAACTTCTACCTCCTCCATCTTCCCTCTCTTCCCCCACCCCCACACAGATATCTGTGCCTTGAGTCACACTGAAGGCACATTTGTTTCCATGTCTGCCCTCTTCTACACCACAGTCTCCTCTAGGGAAGAGACAGAATCTCATTCCTTTCTTCACACTAGGCCTAGCAAAGTCCTGGCACTTAGTAGGTACTCAAACATCAGAGTCTCATCTAACTAAGGGGCTGTATAATTGGTGAGGAAGGTGAAAAGCTAAGTCAAAAGTACCCTTGAAATTTCTATGTCACCCAGAAAGCATAGCATGTACATTTCCATGACTATGCAAAATTAACACACACATTTAGGGTTGTTCTATGAGTCCCACTATATGTTGTAAGAAAACGACGTATATTTAAGCATAAAACTCAGTGCAGCAAGAAGCTGACTGTGTGAGAGCTGCAGGAGTAGAGGCCAGCTGAGGGACAGCAGAATCATGGCTGCCACCCTATGTGTATAGTTGAACTTGAATCAGTTCTAGATTACATGTGGCAGGCTTCAACATGTGCACAAAGGCATTGTTCCAATCATGAATGTTCTATTGGCATGCACCTAATAGCCTGACTACACAAAGAGGCTTAAAGCTTTAAGACAAAGGCATAACTCTAAAAGCAAGTTGAGCTCTTCTAATTACTAATATCAACTCTACCTGTTTGTAGCCAATTTTACAGACGTTAAGAATGAATTCTTAGAAGGCCATAATAATAATAATAATAATAACAACAATAACAACAACAACCAGAGTGAGTTCTTTGGAAACTAAAAGGAAAAAGAAATCATTCACATCCTTTGGGAGAAGCAAATCAAGAAATGCTTAAAAGAGAAAGTGGTACTTGAGGGAAGGAAAAAACTGGGGGGAAGAATTTAGGAACAAAGGGGCCCAGGGTGCTCCAACACTGATTTGCCCCACTCCTCTCCAGCCAGGGCCCTCATCACTGCTCATCCTGCATCTTCTCTTGGGATGTGCCCGCCAATGTCAATCACGTTCACGCCTCTTCACCTTTCCTCACACCAGTCCCTCTGCCTGGGATGCCATCTGCATCCGTCAAGTTGGGTAAGTCCTCCTCATCGTTCACATCCTGGTTTAAGTTCCTCATCATTTCTGTAGTTCTCTGACTGTCTGTTTTGGAGGACACACACTGAGATTTTTTGGGGGAAGGGAGGTATTGACAAGGGCAATTAAAAGAAAGGACAGTCACATGGTACAGGGGGAGGTTTAGGGGAGTTCAAGGCAGACAAGGGAGTCACCCCAACTACGTAAATTCTGTGAGGGAAGAGGTCTCATTTCTTTCATCTCTATATTCCCACTGCTTAGCATGGTGCCTGGGGGCTAGGTGCCCTATATAATGTCTTCTGGCTAGACTGTAGATTAGAACAAAAGAACGGGCAGGGACATGTGTCTTTCTTTCTGCACCTGCACACTTGAGGTGTACAACCTCTTTATGTCATTAATAAACATACTTTATTTCATTAATAAACGCTATCTATCAGGCACTGTTCTAAAGTCTTTACTAATACTTAAACACTTGAACAACTTTCTCCCAGTGCACATACAGGCATTACCCCTCCTTTCACCTCCGCAGCAACCTTACGAGTTTGTTAATGTTTCATTCCTTTTATTTTACAGAGGAGGAAATTACAGGTTCAGGAAGGGGAAGCCAGTTGCACAGGAGAATTAGGATTCAGACCCAGATCGACCTGCTTGCAGATCTGAGCTTTGCTCCGCTCTGTACACTGCCTGGGGACAGAGGTTGGGGTCACTTGGCTGGGGCTTTGAATGCAAGACTGGGTGTGTTCTTAGAGCAGAAGACTACTGGAAAGCAGCAAGTTAAATTTTTTGAGAAGAAAAGGTAACGGAGAGAAGTGAAACAATCTTAATAATACATGCAAAACCAAAACCAGTAGGTCTCATTGTTTAACTCCTGCTACCTGACAGGCGGTAAGTTTGATACTCAGAACAGTTCTCAGAAGCAGACACTTTTCTATTTTCACTATACAGGCATGGAAACTCAAGGCCAGGGAGGCTACGAGACCTCCCCAAGGCTCAAGCAAGTGGTGGAAACAGAGAAGCTGACCTGAGAGGCTCCCATCCTGTGCCAGCCCCAGCTCCTCCGCTCGGCTTTGGGGGGTGTATCCACAACCTCTGCACCCACACAGTCACGACAGCCCGGAGTGCACAACTTACTTATCATATCATGGTCTTTACCAAGATTCAGCCTAAAGGAGTAGCACAGAGCAGAGCAGCTTTGCCTACGAATGTTCCAAGGAGCCTGACTTTCACAAGATGTTCCACGGAAAAAGAGTGGTATGGTCAGGAGAGTTTGAAAGAGCTGCCTGTTATCTCCCTCTGCCTTGGAGACTCACAGCACATCTCAGCAGTTTCTAGAGGGCCTGAGGAGTTCTGCAGCACAGAAATCTATTTCCTTCACTTAACCTTAGGTTCCCCCAATCTATTTGAACTGCAGAACCAGTTTTCTACAAGCCAGTTAATACACGGCGCAGCACCCTTTTGGAGGTACTGCAATCAGCGCACACCTACTAAGGGAGAACAGGCTAGAGCTCCTTTGGGAAGCAATAATAACCAAAAATGCAGCCTTTACTTTTCTTAAGAATTACCAAGTCTTTTGTTGCTAACATTCAGGGCCCTTTATTTTGAGAAAAGAAAGAGTTTAAAGAGGCATAGGCAAGGAATAAGACATGGGAATGGCTGAAGAAGTCCGCCCACTGTACCACAAGGCAGAGGCAGTAAGTGAGCGGGTGCTCTGCCCATAGCACTGCCCGGGCTGGCAGACTTCAGAGGAACACAAGACGTTATCCGATCCCTGATCTCTCTGCCTTTCATTTAGGCTGGAGTACCCTGAAAACACTCCCATGGGAGAAAACTAGATTGCCAGCGTTTCCTTTAAAATCTCCAAGTTATAGGTGCTGTGATTTTTCCGTTTCTCTTTTTGCCTGTTTTCTGTTTTGAATTTTCTGCAATGAATATGCAAGCACTTGAAAGTTAAAAAAATAAAAATAAAAAGCAGAAAAGAAGCAAAAGACAATCTCCGGAGAAGGAGATGCACAAGCTCCCCTGATAAAACCTGTCAGTGTCTCCCACCACCCTCAGGTGGACATTCTGACCCCCGTCGTTGCAAACCCCCTCTCCCAGTTACCCCTGAGCCAAAGCCATGCTCAGTCATCGGGCCCAGGGATGCTCCTTACCCACTCGGAAGATCAGATCGTCTTCAATGGGGTTCTCTTTTCGTTTCCCGGTGCTGTACATGCTCGCCGGCCTTTTCACAGCCTTTTGCTTTACGTGGCCGCTCCCTGGGGACTTGACGCGCCTCTTGACTCCCTCCGTGGTGGGCGACACGTCAGCGGACCGGATCACCTTGAGTTTGAACGGGCTGCCTCGGATGTGCTGGTCGTAGAGCCTCAGAGAGAGGGTAAAGTCCCCTTCCTTCTGGACAGTGTACAGAAACTCATACGTGCCGTTTTTGTTGTCCAGGATCTCGCCGTCGGCCACGCTGCCGTCGGGGGTGCTCAGTTCGGCGGTGATGTAGGCGTTGCCCGTCTTGCACAGCTCGCCGTCTTTGTCCTTGGTGGTTATGGTAACGGACATGGGCTGCCCGATGATGGTCTGCCTCAGCCCCTCGCCCGTGGCCACCGTCTCAGAGGCAACGGCGTTGGTGGTTAGGATGGTCCCGAGGTTGTGGATGGACTTCTTCAGCCCCTCGGTTTCCACTATGAAATCCAGCTGGTCATTTTCCCGGGGGTGCAGTGGGAAATCTTGGTCGGCAAGCTCGTTCAGCTTCTCGCTCATCTGCTTCTTCACGAGCAGCACCTCGGTTTCGGTGCCGTGGTTGAGGGCCTGCGCCGTGAAGTTGCTGCAGCTCTTAATACTCTCCTGCCCTTGGAGCAGAGTATCCAGCTGCGACTGGAGGACCTGCCGGAAAAACCGGATGCCTGGTGAGTGAGGCAGGCTGGCCAAGCTCTGTCTGGCACCAGACCAACCTATTAGGCACTTGGGTGGCCCAGGTGCTGGGCAGGGCCTTCTGGGGGCAAGAAGGGGGTTCTGGACCTCCCGTCTGGGGTGCTCTAAGCAAGCGGTGTTTACTGTAACCCAGTGAACTCAGTTCTGATGCAAAATACTAAATTGCCTTCACAGCGTCTTCTCTTTCCCTTCTGTCTCTCCCACACACTTATTTCTTGAGTCAGGTGGTTTTGATGGGGCTGGCAGAAAGTTCACTGCCGATATGCTAAACAAATTGAGAAGCCTGGCATCTGAAATAGTCACCATTCAGTATCTTTCCCTTATGTCCAAATCTCCTCCCTCATCCCCTAAAGGAACGCAAACCAGCGAGTAAAAACTCTCCACACCTCAATTTCAGAATCTTCTATCCCTGGTTTTATGATCAGACATGCATACTTCAAGAAAGCCTTCAGTCAGGGTTCACTCTGAAGTTGACTAACAGGTTGGTGTGGCTGAGAGAGCAATTAAGAAACTACTAGACATTATAATTAAGGAAGGAAAACAATCCAGTTTAACCCTAAATCCTGAGAGCATTACTCTACCATCAACCTCATCTTTCATCAAATTAGATAATCGCTCATTAGAAATTTGGTTCTAAGGTCACAGAACCATAGGGCCTTGCTGAGGACGGGGAGGAAAAAATAGCTAGATACCTCACTCAATTACCACTTCCTGTACACTTGTGCCATTTAAAGGACCTACTGGAGTCCCCTTTGCTGCTACTAGAACCCAGGAGCTAGGGCTGTGGAGTCTGCCAACGTAACTCATCTCTTAGAAGACACTTATCAGAAGAGCTGGAGCCTTACTTTGTGTTTGAGGCCATAATTGACTTCCAGTTCCATAAGCAGCACGCTCTTGCGCACGTTTAAAGTCTTCTGGAGCTCATCAAATGTGGAATGAATGTCATCCACGATGCTGGCCTTTTGGTTGGTTAACTGATGGATGATTTCCGAGATGAACTGAAGAGCAGAATCTATTTCTGGGAGCCTGGGGGACAGTTGTTAAAGATCATTATTTAATATCAACCCTGAAATATTCAAAGATCTGTTTAAACACTGTGCTTTGTCAAAAAACATTTTCGATGCCCTTCATCATCATTAAAAATTAACAACTGAAGAACAGAATGAATAAGATACACCACAATCACCGCCTTTGAGAGGAAAGGTTTTCAGGGGCCACATCTATTTCAATCAGCCTTCAGTCTGTCTTTAGTAATTGATGGTACAGAGCTTTCACCCTCTCTGCAAAGCCATGGCTGTTCATTACATTCTGATTCAGTGTGGCAGTTTGATATGGTTATGAATTCCAAAAATAGATATTGGAGCATGCCTGTAATCTGATCTGTACCTGGGCATGACTGAGTTATGATCAGGGCGCCGAGTCTCCACCCCTTGTGGGTGGGGACTCACAGGTAAAAGGCATGGCAAAGGACAGAGTTGGGGGTTTCTGATGTTAGAGTTTGATGTTGGAGTTTGACGCTGAAGACTTAAGCTGGAGCCTGGGGAAGTCAGCATGTAGAGGAAAGAGAAGCCAGCACCAGGAAGGAAGGAACCTTGAACCCAGAGAAAAGCCAGCCCCAAGAACGTAGGAACCCAGGAAGCCTGAACGCTCACAGACATCAGCAGCCATCTAATTCCAAATAGACTTTGGTGAGGGAAGTAACTTATGCTTTATGGCCTGGTATCTGTAAGCTCCTACCCCAAATAAACACTCTTTATAAAAACCAACTGATTTCTGGTATTTTGCATCACCACCCCTTTGGCTGACTAATATACTTGGTTTCTCAATCTTGGCACTAGTGACATTTTGGGCAGGATAATTATTTGTTGAGGAGGGAGTTTCTGTGCATTGGAGGATATTTACCAGCATCCCGGCCCCTACCAGATGCCAGTTACATGCCCTGCCACAATCGAGACAACGAAAAATGTCCACAGACATTGCCGAAAGTGCTCTGGGAGGCGAAAAAACCCACAGCTGAGAAAAGAGGTTCTAACTATATAGCTGTGTGTTTTTCCCCATCCATGTGAAAAACTTATCCGTACTGAGAATCTGGTGGGAATCTCTCCCAAGTTTCAAGTTCTTTTATTTTGAATACAATAACCACAGTTTTCTCACTAAAACAATCAGCGAAGAGATTTATTTTTTCTGCTTCTCCACCGGCTATTTATTCCCTTTCCTTGGCCTTTCTCATACATCACACAGCTACTCTGTTCCTTCATTTTCTTTCTTTCTTTCTTTTTTTTTTTGGTGCTACAATCTTTTTATTTATTTTGAAGAGGTTCCCATATACTCCCCAACCCCCCTCACCCCACTCCTTCCACATCAATATGTTCCTTCATTTTCATGCCTAAAGACAAGCCTGGAAGTAGGAGAACACGAGGAACATTGAGTGATCACTGCTCAGGCCATTTTGCTGGGCTCAGGCAAAGAAGGGAGCCAGTCACAGCTGATGCAACGGGCTTGTCAGCGTGTGAGAACAGCAGCTAAGGAAGGCTCCTCAGAGGGCCTGGTTTCAGGCATGAATTTCAGAGATCTCGAGAGCATATTCCTCGAGTGTACTTTCTTCCTTTAATCATCCTAAGTACTATCAAACAGCCATTACCTAAAACATAGGGAGGTTAGAATTTTAACAAGGGTTAGGCGATGTCCTTCATCACTCACTCGTTCATGACTACAGACCCAAGATCAAAGCAGAACCTGTTTAGGACATGGAGACTGAGTTCTTCATGGGCAACTCCCTGGGTCAGGAGACCCTTAGGTGAGGCTCGCACACAGGCAGCCAATCAGAAGCCAGGGAAGGCGTGCTGCACCTTTTGTTGACGGCATCCAGCTGGACCTGGAGCGAGGCCTTGTGCTGCTCCACCACATCCTTGAGCGGGACTGTGGGGTGTTCGGCGTGCTCCCCCTCGGTGCACTCCCGACACATGGCGGTCTCACAAGACTGGCAGTAAAATTCCATCACCTGAAAGAAATACACACACAAAAAATCCAAAAAGACAAGCAACACAATTAAAAAATGGACACAGGGCTTCCGTAGACATTTCTCCAAAGAAAATATCCAATTGGCCAATAAGCAAATGAAAAGGTGTTTAACAATGTTAGTCTGTAGGGAAAAGCAAATCAAACTCATGAGATACCATTTCACACCCACTAGAATGGCGACTGTTTTAAAAAGTAGAAAATAAAATGTGTTGGAGGGATGTGAGGAAATAGGAACAGTCGTTCATTGTTGGTGGGACTGTAAAATTGTGCAGCCTCTGTGGAAGACAGTTTGGCGGTTCCTTAGGAAGTTTAGCCATAGGGAATATAGCTATAGTGGTGTGGAGCTATATACCCCAGAAAAACATGTTCTTAACCCATCCTTGTAGGTGTGAACCCATTGTGAGTAGGGTCTTTTAATGAGGATACTTCAGTGAAGGTTTGGCCCAACGCAATCAGGATGGGTCTTAATCCTATTCCTGGAGTCCTTTATAAGCAGAATGAAATTCAGACAGATAAAGCGAAAGCCATGGTGTGGTAGTCTGAGTCTGTATGTACCCCAGGAAATCATGTTCTTGAAACTGGCCCAGTCCTGTGGTATGAACCTGTCGTAGGTGGAACTGTCTGATTAGATTACACAAGTAAAGGCGTGACCCAGGATGGGTCTTAAATCTTTTACTGGAGTCCTTCATAAATGGATGAATACAAAAAGAGGGTGCTGCGGACAGAGAGGAAGCCCCAGAAGCAGAGAGAAAGAGTCCTGGAATCCAAAAGCTTAAATCAACAGAACATAGAAGCAAAAAGAAAGCCAGGGAGTAGGAAACTGTGGGTGATGGGAGAGCCCCAGCAGATGCCCCCATGTGCCTTGCCATGTGAGAGAGGAGTGTAGTATCACCAACAGCTGGTCTTCAGGAAGGAAAAAATCCAGGTTTGGTGCCACTGATTGAGTGCTTACTATGCACTAGATGTTTATTTGCATTATCCCATTTAATTCTCAAGGGCACCCCAGGATGTCACCATTATTATGTCCAGTTTCACAGGAACAAATGAAAGATAAATTGTGAAGAGTGCACAATTTTTCTGTGATGGGTCTCACATAGAGGTGGATCTTGTATGAGTTGAAATTTCCCAGCAGTCTGAGGAGTGCGATGAAAAAGAAGGCTAATCATGGGAAGAGAGGAAAGGATGCAAAACAATATGGAGTCACTTTAAAATGTAAAAAGTCCTCAAGATCAGAGCCTATCATCTAAAACAGGGATTCAGCATTTATAACTAATACTAACCCTCTCTTTATTAGTTTATCTTTTAAAACAATTGAGTACAGGGGGTGACACCAATGAAAATGGTGGAATAGAGAACTCCACAATCCGTCCCTGCACATAAGCAATGAATAAGCTGAAAAAACGATCAGAATCAGCTTCTTCAGAAATCTGGAATCTAATTAAAAGCTTACAACAGAAGGAGGAATGCTTAATTAAGAAAAAACAGCTGAGTCTTTATAAGAGAGTTTGTGGCATTTAACTTACCCTGGACCACCCCCAATTCTCTAGCTTGGCAGTGGCCATGAGGACGACAAACTGCATTCCTAGTATAGGTTCTTAGTACCAAGGGGTGCAATATGAAGCTTATTCTCAAAGAATTGTGGTTGTTTGGTTTGGCCTGACTGGCATTTCTCTAAAAAACCTGGCTCAAAGGGCTTGTCTTTATTTGGTCTAACTTGGAATTCTCCCAGGACTGGGGTGGCTACTAGGAGGGGGAATGGATGTAATATGTCAAGAACCTTTAAGGCAGTTGAATTAGCCACTGCCATCTGTGTCAAGGGATAACTGTTGAGGCAAACAATAGACAAACCAAAATGCTTGGAAGAAAAGGCTAGGGGATAAGATGCTTTGAGGAATAAGGGCTTTTAAAAGCTCCTACATATTTCTGGCAGGCTAGAAGGCCAGGCACATGCCCCAGGCTGAGCACATGCTCAGAAAAAGCCTGAGAAGGCCAAAGTTCTCATTTCTGGCTGATTTTTATGCTCTACATATGCAGGAAGTAAAAGCTAATGAAGAGTTGTAAACTGCTTGGCTGAGTGTTGAAGGCACACCCAAAAAAAAAAACCCCACAAAGAACCTATCTGCAAAGACCAGGAAATTTTGTTTGTATGTTTATTTCCAAGTGTTTAAAGAAATCTGTTAAATCACTGGTTGAACAGCAAGCTAACAGAAAAGAGAACCAAGTGGCTTTAGGCAGCAATGAATACAGACTTTACAAAATTGTTCCAGAAGTCACTAAACAAAGAACTACTACAATAAGCAGCAATGACAAATACTAGGGAAGGGACAGAATCTGACTTCAAGAGTTGCCACACCGTAATATTCAAAATGCCCAGTTTTCAACAAAAACTTGTGAGGCATTCAAATGAACCAAGAAATTATGTTCTAAATGCAGGAAAAAAACTAGAAGAAACTGTTCCTAAGGAAGCCCAGACATTGGACTTACTAGACAAATACTTTAAAGCAACTCTTTTCTATATGCTTACAAAGCTAGAGGAATCCATGAGCATGACATCTCATATAATAGAAAATATTAATAAGAGATAGAAAAAGAAAAAGAACCAAATAGAAATTCTGGAGTAGAAAAGTACAATAAATGAAATTAAAATATCACTAGCAGGGGGCCATAGCAGATTTGAGCTGGCAGAAGAAAGAAGTAGTAAACCTGAAGATAGCTCAATTGAAATTATCCAGTCTGAGCAGCATAATGAAAAAAGAATAAAGAAATATTAACAACCTCAGATACTTGTGGGAAACCATCAAGCATACTGACATGCATAATGAGAGTCAAAGAAGGAGAAGAAACAGAGAAGGGGCAGAGATAAGCTGAAGGAAAAATGGCTGGAAATTTCCCAAATTTGATTAAATACATGACTCTACATATCCAAGAAGCTCAATGAACACCAAGTAGGATAAACTCAATGTGATCCATATCAAGACACATAAAAAAGCTAATAGAAGTCAAAGACGAAGAAAGAATCTTTAAAGCATCAAAGAGAAGCCAATCATCACATAAAAGGGATACTAAATAAGATTAGTAGCTGATTTTTCATAAGAAAAATCAGTAGGTAGTACAATTAGATGACATATTCAAAGTGCTCAAAGGAAAAAAAAAAACTGTCAACCAAGAATTCTATATCCAGCAAAAATGTCCTTTAAAACTGAAGGAGAAATCAAGATATTCCCAGGTAAACAAAAAAGGAAAGAATGCATTGTTAGCAGACCTGCCCTATAAGAAATTCTAAAGGGAGCCCTTCAGCTGAAAGGAAAGGACATTAGACAATAACTCAAATCCACAAAAAAAAATAAAGAATACCAGTAAAGGTAATATATGGTAAATATATAGTCAGTATTAATGTAATTATGGTTTGCAACTTTTTTTTCTTACATGATTTAAAATTAAACTGTATAAAATAATACTTGTAAATTTGTGTTGACAGGCATGTAATTTATATTGACATCATTTGTGAAAATAATAGCATAATGGGGGATAGCGCTATATAGGAACAAAGACTTTATATACTATTCAAAATAAATTAGTGTTAATTTTGAACTAAATTACAACAAATGAGGATGTTAGTGGTAATTCACAGGGAAACCACTAAGAAAATAACTTTTTATATCTTTATATATAAAGAAATGAGAAGGGAATCAAAATGGTATTCTACAAAATATCTTTTAAGTACAAAAAGGCAGAAACGGAGGAATTAGGAACAAAAAAATACATAAACATAGAAAATGCATAGCAAAATGACAGAAGGAAGTCCTTCCTTATTAATAATTACATTAATGTAAAAGTATTAAACTCTCCAACACAATGCCAAGATTGGCAGAAAGCATTAAAAAAAATACATGACCCAAATATATGCTGTTTATAAGAGACTCACTTTAGAGCCAAAGACACAAATAGGTTGAAAGTAAGAGGATGGTAAAAGATATTCCATGCAAACAGCAACCTTGGATTGGCTGTACTAACATCAGACAAAATGTGATTTAAGACACAAGTTGTTACAAGACACAAAGACGCATATTGGATAATGATATATGGGTCAATCCATTAAGACAATCTAACAATTATAAACAAATTCGTACCCAACAACAGAGGCCTAATGAAACAAAACCTGACAGAATTGAAGGGCAAAATAGACAATTCCACCATAATAGTTGGAGACTTCAATACCCCATTTTCAATATTGTATAGAACTAGAAAAAAGATTGACAAGAAAATAAAGGACTTGAACAAAACTATAAATCACCTAGACATAAAGAATACATATAGAAACTTCACCCAACAACAGCAGAACACACATTCTTCTCAAGTGCATATGGAACATTGTCCAGGATAGACTTTAAGCCACAAAGCAAGTCTCAGAACATTTTAAAATACTGAAATCATTCAAGTTATCTTGTATGACCACAATGGAATGAAATTAAAAATAAGTAGCAGAAGAAATTGGGAAAATTCAACAAATACATGTAAATTACACAACATACTCTTAAACAACCAATGATCAAAGAAGAAATTACAAATGAAATTAGAAAATAATTTGAAGTGAAAAAAAATGAAAACACATTTACCAAAACATGTAAGATGCAGTGAAAGCAATGCTCAAAGGGAAATTTATAGCTAGAAATGCCTACATTAAAAACAGGCAATATATCAAATCAATAATCTAATCAATACCCTACCCTTAAGGACTAGAAAATGAAGAACAAACTAAACCCAAAGCAAGCAGGAGGAAGGCCATAATAACTATTACAGCAGTGATGAATGAAATAAATAATAGAAAAACAATAGAATCAACCAGACAAAAAGTTGGTTCTTTGTAAAGATCATTAAAATTGACAAACCTTTAGCTGGACTGACCAAGAGAAGAAGAAAGAAGATAAAATCAGGATGAGTGCAGAGTCATTACTAACAATCTCCCATAAACAAAAAGAATTATAACAAAATACTATGAAAACTTACAATAAATTAGATAACATAGATGTACTGTACAAATTCCTAGAAGCAAATAAACTATGAAAACTGACTCAAAGAAGAAAGAAAAACTGAATAGACCTATAATAAATAAAGACACTGAATCAGTAATCTAAAAACTTCCCACAGGACTTCCAGGAAAATGGCAGACTAGAAAGAAATGGGACTCTCTTCTCTTCCAGAAAAATAGCTAGAGGACAGGCTGAAATGGTTGGGTAAAAGATCTTCTAGGTTTTAGGATACCAGAAGACAGCTGAACACCACCCCGAAGAGAGAGGGACAAAGGAGGGGAAATGCAACTGGCAAGACTGAGTTGAAACCAGTGGCTGATACTGCCCGCACCATCCCCCACACTAAAGACACTTCAGAATTCTCAGGCTTCTGAGCTGGCTACAGACAAGGGGGCTGCAGAGAACCACCGCCCCAGGACAGGAGAGGGAGAGAGACACAGCCTAAGGCTGACTCAGTTTTTGACCCACAAATTTGGTCTCTTTTGTTCCACCAGCCCTTCCAGGACAGGTAGGGCAATGCCATTGTGTGTCTTGGGAGCCAGCAAGGCACTAAAGAGATCTGGAACTAAAGAGATTTGACTCTTCGAATCTCTCTCTCTACTAACCAGGACTGATTCTTCAGGATGCAGAGGGGAGTGGAATTATTTCCTACCTGGGAAAAAGGAGAGGGCTACTAGGAAAAGCTGGACAACTGTCTCTGAGAAAGTTTGAATTACAAGGCTCTTAGCCTCCAGGCAGAAACCTTTATCACACTGATCCAGCCTGTGTTGCAGCAAACACACTCCCAACAGGCACTGAACTGAAAGGGCTGCCAGAGAGCACCATGTGCTGGCAGACAAAGGAAGTGCATGTGAGAAAATTAAAAATAAGTAAGTTAGAGAGGCTTTTTCCAGCCTTTATATCTTCCCTCCCCAAGGCCCTAGAAAGTGGGTCTGCAACTCATTACTGGGCCCAGAGCCCAGGAATAGGTACAATCCTGAAGACCCAGCATAGGCTGAACCAAGAATCAAAAGAACAGGAGTACCACATGGTCTCCCACCACTAAATCCCTAAAAAAAACACAAATTGAGCATCTGACTAAACTTTCATCCTAATCAGAAGCCTAGACAGCAGCAAAAAGTACTAGCCATACTAAGAAAACAGATGACATGGCCCAAGAAAAGGAATATATCAAAGCCCCAGAAGAGACACAGTATTTGAGACAACTAATTAATAAGATGCACACAAATTTCCAAAATCAAATTAATAAGTTGAAAGACAATATGGCTAAAGAGAAAAAACGACATCAAGTAGATATTGAGGGGAAGCGGACTTGGCCCAGTGGTTTGGGCGTCTGTCTACCACATGGGAGGTCCACAGTTCAAACCCTGGGCCTCCTTGACCCGTGTGGAGCTGGCCCATGCGCAGTGCTGATGCGTGCAAGGAGTGCCCTGCCACATGGGGGTGTCCCCTGTGTAGGGGAGCCCTATGCACAAGGAGTGCGCAGGTGCCCAGCACGAAAGAAAGTGCAGCCTGCCCAGAAATGGCACTGCCCACACGGAGAGCTGACACAGCAAGATGATGCAACAAAAAGAAATACAGATTCCTGTGCCGCTGACAACAGAAGCGGACAAAGAAGAACACGCAGACGATAGACACAGAGAACAGACCACTGGGGGGGGGAGGGGAGAGAAATAAAAATAAATAAATAAATCTTTGAAAAAAAAAAAGGCGTTGAGTAAGCACAAAGAAGAATTTGAAATCCTGAATAGAAAAGTAACAAATCTCATGGGAATGAAAGACTACAGTAGATGAGATAAAACACACATTAGAGACATATAAGAGCAGACTCAAAATGACAGAAGTAAGAATAAGTGATACCAAAGACAAAACAGCTGAAATTGAAGAGGAAAAAGAAGAGGGAAAGAAAAGAATGGGAAAAACTGGCACAGGGAGTTGAATGACAACACGAATGCAACAACATACATGTCATGGGAATCCCAGAAGGTGAAGAGAAGGGAAAAGAGGCAGAAAGAGTATTAAGGAAATAATAGCTGGAAATTTTCCAACTCTCATGGAAGAAATGAACATACATGTCCACGAAGCACACCACACTCCAATTAGAATAAATCTGAATACACCTACTCCAAGACACATACTACTCAGAATGTCAAATGTCAAAGATAAAGAGAAAATTCTGGGAGCAGCAAGAGAGAAGTAAACCATCAAATATAAGGGATGCCTAGTAAAATTTACTGTGAATTTCTCATCAGAAACCATGGAGTCAAGAAGACAGTGGTATGACATAATTAGGAGACTGAAAGAGAAAAACTACCAGCCAAGAATTCTTTAACCAGCAAAATTTTCCTTCAGATATGAAGGTGAGTATAAAATATTCACAAACAAACAGAAACTAAGAGAGTTCGTAAAAAAGAATCCACCTTAGCAGGAAATATTAAAGAAGTCTTAGAGCCTGAAAGAATAAGACAGGAGAGAGAGGCTTGGAGGAGAGTATAGAAGAAAGAATAGCAGAAAGGATAACCAAAAGAGTAAAAGGACAGACAAAAATACGATATGACATATGAAAATAACAACAAAAAAAAGATAGAAGTAAATAACGCATTTACAGTAATATCATTGAGTGTGAATGAATTAAAATCCCTGTAGTTGTTTGATATGGTTATGAATTCCAAAAATAGGTATTGGAGGGAAACGGACTTTGGCCCAGTGGTTAGGGCGTCCGTCTACCACATGGGAGGTCCGCGGTTCAAGCCCCGGGCCTCCTTGACCCGTGTGGAGCTGGCCCATGCGCAGTGCTGATGTGCGCAAGGAGTGCCGCGCCCCGCAGGGGTGTCCCCCGCGTAGGGGAGCCCCACACGCAAGGAGTGCACCCATAAGGAGAGCCGCCCAGCGCAAAGGAGGGAGCAGCCTGCTGAGGAATGGCGCCGCCCACACTTCCTGTGCCGCTGACAACAACAGAAGCGGACAAAGAAACAAGACGCAGCAAAAAGACACAGAAAACAGACAACCGGGGGAGGGGAGGGGAATTAAATGAATAAAAAAATAAATCTTAAAAAAAAAAATAGGTATTGGATTATGTTTGTAATCTGGTCTGTTACTGGGCATGATTGAGTTATGACTAGGGCTTTGATTGGGCCACGTCATTAGGGCATCAAGTCCCCATCCCTCGGTGGGTGGGGACTCACAGATAAAAGGCATGGTAAGGGACAGAGTTGGAGCTTTTGATGCAAGGGTTTCTGAGGTTGGAGTTTGATGCTGAAGTCTTAAGCTGGAGCCCCAGGAAGTCAGCATATAGAGGAAAACAGAAGCAAGCCCTAGGAAGAGAGGACCTGAGCAGGAGAAGAACACAGAGGAATAGAGACAGCTCCTTAGACATGGCAGAAACCCCAGGGAAAGAGACAGAGCCATTCATCTGATAATCTACAGCTGACCTTGTGGAGAGAGGCAAAGTCTAGAGAGCCTCATAGTCTACAGTTGACCTTGTGGAGAAAACAGAGGGGCTGACCCAGAGGAACCCAGGAAGCCTGAACCCTCGTAGATGTTGGCAGCCATCTTGCTCCAACACGTGAAAATAGACTTTGGTGAGGGAAGTAACTTATGCTTATGGCCTGGTATCTGTAAGCTCCTATTCCAAATAAATACCCTTTATGAAAACCAACCAATTTCTGGTATTTTGCATCAGCACCCCTTTAGCTGACTAATATACTCCCCAATCAAAAGGTATAGGTTGACAGAATGAATAAAAAAACATTAGCCATCCATATGCTGCCCACAAAAGACTCACCTTAGACCCAGGGATACAAATTGGCAGAAAGTGAAAGGTTGGAAAAAGATACTCCATGCAATAGTAACCAGAAAAGAGGAGGGTAGCTATACTAATATTAGACAAAACAGACTTTAAATGCAAAAATGTTATAAGAGATACAGAAGACAATTATGTATTAATAAAATCCACTAGGGAGATATAACAGTCATAAATATCTATGCACCTAACCAGGGTGCCCCAAAATACATGAGGCAAACAGTGGCAAAACTGAAGGGAGAAACAGACATCTCTACACTAATCACTGGAGACTTCAACACACCACTCACATCATTAGGTAGAACAACTAGGCAGAAGATCAACAAGGAAACAGAGAACTTGAACAATATGATAAATGAGTTAGACCTAACAAACATACACAAAATGCTGCATCCAAACTCAGTGGGCTATACATTCTTCTCAAGTGCCCATGGATCTTCTCCAGGATAGTCCCTATGTTAGGGCATAATGCAGCTCTCAATAAATACAAAAAGATTGAAATTATACAAAGCACCTTCTCAGATCATAATGGCATGAAACTGGAAATCAATAATAGACAGGAAAAAGGTAAATTCACTAACATGTAGATGCTAAACAACATGCTTCTAAATAATCAGTGGGTCAAAGAAGAAATTGGAAGTGAAATTAGTAAATATATTGAGACAAATGAAAATGAGAACACAACTTATCAAAACTTAGAGGATACAGTGAAGGCATTCTTGGGAGGAAAATTTGTAACCCTAAATGCCTATATTAAAAAAAGAAGAGCTAAACTCAAAGATTGAAATGAACTAGAGAAACTAGAAAAAGAATTGCAATCAATCCCAAGCAAGTAGAAAAGAAGGACATAATAAAGAAGAGAGCAGAAATGAATGAAATTGAGAACAACAACAACAAAGAAAATAGAGAAAATCAACAAAACCAAAAGCTGGTTCTTTAAGAAGATCAATAAAATTGACAATCCCCTAGCTAGACTAGCAAAGAAAAAAAGAGAGAAGATACAAATAAATACAATCAGAAATGAAACGGGGAGGTTACGACTGACCCCACAGAAATAAAAAGGATCGTAAGAGGATATTTGGAGGGGAAGCGGACTTGGCCCAGCGGTTAGGGCATCTGTCTACCGCATGGGAGGTCAGCGGTTCAAACCCGGGGCCTCCTTGACCCGTGTGGAGGTGGCCCACGCACAGCACTGATACGCACAAGGAGTGCCCTGCCACACAGGGGTGTCCCTGCGCAGGGGAGCCCCACATGCAAGGAGTGCGCCCTGTAAGGAGAGCCGCCCAGCGTGAAAGAAAAGTGCAGCCTGCCCAGGAATGGCACCGCACATACAGAGAGCTGACACAAGATGACGCAACAAAAAGAGACACAGATTCCTGTGCTGCTGACAACAACAGAAGCGGACAAAGAACACGCAGCAAATAGACACAGAGAACAGACAATCAATCAATCTTAAAAAAAAAAAAAAAGAGGATATTAGGAGAAACTACATGCCAACAAACTGGACAACCTAGATGAAATGGACCAATTTCTAGAAATGCACTACCTGCATGGATGCTACAAGAAATACTAGAACTTAACAAACCAATCATATTTAAAGCTGTTGAATCTGTTATCAAAAATCTCCCAGCAAAGAAAAGTCCAGGACCAGATGACTTCATAGGTGAATTCTCCCAAGCATTTTGAAAAGAATTAGCACCAATCCTGCTGACAGGCTTCCAAAAAAATTGAAGAGGAAGGAAAATTACCAAGCACATATTATGAAACCAATATCACCCTAACAAAAAAGTCAGATAAAGACATCACAAAAAAAGAAATTACAGACCAGTCTCTCTAATGAACATAGATGCAAAAATTCTCAACAAAGTACTTGCAAATCAAATCCAACAACCTGTCAAAAAACTTTCATATCATGACCAAGTGGGAGTTATTCCCGGTATGCAAGTCTGGGTGAATGTAAGAAAATCAATCAACGTAATACACCACATTAACAAATAGAAGGAAAAAAAACAAATGATTATCTCAATTGATGTGGAAAAGGCATTTGACAAAATCCAGCATTCTTTCTTGATAAAAACACTCAAAAGATAGGAATAGAAGGAAAATCCCTCAATATGGTTTAAAAGGCATATATGAAAAACCCACAGCCAACATCATACTCAATGGGGAAAGGTTGAAAGCTTTCCTTCTAAGATCAGGAACAAGTTATTCAACATTGTACTAGAAATTCTACCTAGAGCAATTAGTCGAGAAAAAAAAAATTAAAGGCATCCAAATAGGAAAAGAGGAGGTAAAACTCTCACTATTTATGGATGACAGGACCCTACATTTAGAAAATTCTGAAATGTCTATGACAAAGATAATTGAGCTAATAAATCAGCAAAGTGGCAGGATACAAGATCAACATATCAGTATTACCCTGATGCCAAAGCAAGACAAAGAACATCACAAGAAAAGAAAACTGAAGACTAATATCCTTTATGAATATAGATGAAAAATCTTTAACAAAATACTAGCAAACAGGATCCCGCAGCATATTAAGAGGAACATGCACTATGAAATGTGGGATTTATTCATATGATTTTCAACATATGAAAATCAATAAATTTTTCTTTATTTCTTTATAGAAAGAAGGAAAAAAAAACTACATCTCAATTGCTGTAAGACAATATTGAAAGATGGTATACTTTCCAAATTGATCTATAGATTCAGTGCAATACATATCAAAAGTCCAACTACCTTTTCTCACAGAAATGGACAAGCTGATCCTAAAATTCACAGAGAGTTGCATAGGACCCTAAGTAACCAAAACAATCTTGAAAAAGAAGAACAAAGTCAGAGCACTCACAATTTCCAATTCCAAAACTTACTACAAAGCTACAGTAATCAAAATAGGATGGTACTGATATAAAGATAGGCATATAGATTAGTGGAATAGAATTGAGAGTACAGAAATAAATCCACACAATCTATGCTTAATTGATATTCAGTAAGGATGCCAACACCATTCAATGGGGGGATATTAAAGTCTTTTCAACAATTAGTGCTGAGACAATTGGATATCCACATGTGAAAGAATTAAGTTGGACCCCTACCTCCCACCAAATGCAAAAATTAACACAAAATGGATCGGTGACCTAAATGTAAGAGCAAAACCAATTAAAACTCTTAGAAGAAAATACAAGTGTAAATCTTCATGACCTCAGATTTGGTAGTGGAGTCTTAGATATACCAAAAGCATGGGCAACAAAAGCAAAAACATATAAGCTGGACTTCATCAAAAGAAAAAACTTTTGTGCATCAAAGGATATTATCAAAGCAGTGAAAAGGCAACCTGCATAATGGGAGAAAATATTTCCAAATTACATACTTAATAAGGAGCTAGTATGGAGAATATATAAAGAACTCTAAAGGGAAACGGACTTTGGCCCAGTGGTTAGGGCGTCCGTCTACCATATGGGAGGTCCGCGGTTCAAACCCCGGGCCTCCTTGACCCGTGTGGAGCTGGCCATGCGCAGTGCTGATGCGCGCAAGGAGTGCCGTGCCACGCAAGGGTGTCCCCCGCGTGGGGGAGCCCCACGCGCAAGGAGTGCACCCGTGAGGAAAGCCGCCCAGCGTGAAAAGAAAGAGCAGCCTGCCCAGGAATGGCGCCGCCCACACTTCCTGTGCCGCTGATGACAACAGAAGCGGACAAAGAAACAAAAGCAGACAAAGAAACAAGACGCAACAAATAGACACCAAGAACAGACAACCAGGGGAGGGGGGGAAATTAAATAAATAAATAAATCTTTAAAAAAAAAAAAAAAGAACTCTAAAAAAATCAACAACAAAAAGACAAATCCAATTAAAAAATGAGCAAAGGACTTGAGCTGACATTTCTCCAAAGAAGATATACAAATGGCTGACAAGCACATCAAAAGATGCCCAATATCTTTAGTCTAGGAAAATGATGCTGTACCACTTCACATAACAGCTATGACGTCTATAATTACACTATACATACAGAGAAAAAATACAAGTGCTGGCATGGATGGTGCGACACTTTGAGATTATTTTATGAATCTCCCCCCAAAAAAGATTATGTCTGTAAACTAATCTATTCCTCTGGGTGTGATACTCTCTGATTGTATTAAATTCAAAGGATTTAAGTTTACTTGATAAAATCAATTTAGGGCTTTTGATTCAACCACATCAGTAGGGCATGGCTCAGGTTGAGTTCTCACCCCTTGGTGGGCAGATAAAAATGGACACTCACTCAAGAAGACACATGGGAAGAGAGAGAGAGCTCTGCCATTTTTTATTCTAGCAGCCCTGGGGAGAGATGAACCATTTGCCTGATAGCTTACAGCTGACCTTGGCAAAAACAGCTGAGACTGATAAAGGAAGCCCTGATGCCGAACCTTAACCAGAAGAGAGAGAGGACTGGAAGCCTGAAAGAAAAGGAGAGACCAGGCAGACATCAGCGACCATCTTGCTTCACCATACGGCGACTGACTTTGGTGAGAAAGCAACCTTGAGTTAGACTCTTTATGGTCTTAACTGGGAGCTTTTACCCCAAATAACTACCCTTTATAAAAGCCAACAGATTTCTGGTACTTTGCATCAGCTCCCCTGTGGCAGATTAATACAGATGGGGAGAAATTTAAACCCTTGTACTTTGCTGGTAGGAAAGCAAAATGGTACAACCACTGTGGAAAATTTGGTAGCTCCTCAAAAAGTTAAATATAGGATTGCCAATGACCCATTCTTCAACTCTTAGGTATACACCAAAAAGAGCTCAAAACAGGTACTCAAACAAATACATGTATACACACGCTCACTACTCACATGCACTATTCACAATAGCCCAAAGATGGAAACAACCCAAATGGCCATCAAAGATGAATGGGTAAACAAATTGTGGTATATACAAACAAGGGAATATTATTTGGACACGAAAAGAAATGACATTAATAGATATAACAACATGGATGGACTTCAAAAACATTATGCTAAGTGAAAGAAGCCAGACACAAAAGGGTCACATATTATGTGAAATATCCAGAAAAGCAAATCCATAGAGTCAGAAAGCAGATTAATTGTTGGCAGGGGCTGTGAGGAGAAAGAGAATATGTGTGACTGCTTAATGGGTATGGTGTTTCTTTTGAGGGTGATGAAAATGTACTGGAATTAGATAGTGATGGTGGTTGCACAACATTATGAATGTACAAAAAGCCACTGAATTATACACTTAAATGGTGAATTTTTAAGTTACGTGAATTTTACAATTGAAAAAAATCAGTTGTAGCTTTGAAGAGACAGCAGCAGACCTAGGTGATTATGCCTGAGTCAATGTACTAAACGTGTCTAGGGAAGCAAAGGCCCTGAAATCATTCGGACGTGTCAAAAACTAGTCATTCTCAAGTGCTTATATTTGATTGCTGACAGCCCTGGCTCAAGCTGAGAGCTAATTACGTGAGGTTTGGGCTCAGCTGAGCTCATCCAGATGCTGATGCTGGTGCTCCCAGGGGTGGATGGGCCAGAGGCCAAGAGGAGCTTATTGTTTTCGATGGGCAGTCACCATTTCTGTTCATCAGAAGAGGTAGGGGGCAGGCACAGGTGCATTACTAAGGTGCTGAAAAGGACGGCCAGAGACTTGCAGCCCACCCTGAGGTTTCTGCAAAGGCAAGGACAGTTGATCCTGGGGGTGAGGGGGAGGAGTTGTTACGGCAAGGCATTCTTAATGAGGACCTCTCCTTTGCGCCACTTAACATCCCTTAGTCGGGTGTCCACACAAGAAATAACGGTTTAAAGCAACATTTGTGTTCCTAGAACCACGAGCCATAAGTTCAAATGTCTGCTTTAGGGGCAAAGAACTTCTTAGATCACTGAACATTATTCCCATTTTTCTATTTGGACAATGCAGCGATGGCAGTTTAATTAGAAGACAGAGAGTGTCATAGCACTTAAAGTAGATGACAGGCTTTCATCCACACATGCTAATCAGCACCAGGCAGTAATGACCGTAACATCCTGCTTTATTGTTAATTACCCGATTTTATTAACCTTCAGATGCTTAAATTGTTTTAAAAGAGTTACCCATGGCAATTAACTGCAGCAATTTATCTATGATATTGCATGCATTTGGCTTGAATATGCAATGAGGATCCCAATCTCAAAGCAGCAGCAGTGAACGACAACCTATGATGAAACAACAGTGATTCAAGATACATGCTGCAAATTTTCTAAGGCCTTTTGCTGATTTATAAATTTTAGGATTACAAAGAATCAAGATGACTCAGCATAGAGAAAGGGTTCAAAACATAGTTTGAATAATATTCCATTTACCTCAAAGTTTCAAACTCTAACTAGATTTAAAATTGAGTGTGATTTGATGAGATGCGTTTGGTAGGAAGATGGGAAGAGCTTTGCTGTCGTGTTTTTGTTTGCTCATTTGTTTTAGGAGGTACCAGGGATTGAGCCTGGGACCTCTAACACAGGAAGCAATGCTCAACCTCTGAGCTACCTCCACACCCTGGGAGAGTTTTAACCTAAAGGATTCTTTGATTTTGTTGGAATAAGCAACTTTAACAATGTTTCTGTTTAGCAGCCTGTGGCGTCCGAAAGTCTGTATTGCTGAGGTAAAATACACCTTCAGGAATTCTTTTTAATTGTCCCTTACGAGTTAGCAACAGGTTTATCTTTCTAAAGTCTCTCTAAGACCAATAGTGGTATTTTAAAAATTCATTGTAACTTTAAAGAGTCAGCCTTTAACTCAGTTCGTAGCTCCCCTGCCTCCTCAAGCAACCGAGTTAGTCACCTGGCGATCATCCCACACGCCTCTCCCCACTAATCCATCTCGCCAACCACTGCTTAAAAGGATGCTTAGAAGACAAAAATAAATAAATAAAAGGAAAAGGATGCTTAAATCCCTCCCAGTGCCCAGTCACACTCCTGCCGTTCTGGACCAGGGCCCCTCTGTGGATTATTCCAGCAGACTCCCAACTGGCTTCCCTGCCCCAGATTCAGCCCGCCTTTGAAACTCCTCTACCCTGTACCCCCTCCCCCCAAGAGCTCTAGCTATTTTTAAATGATTTAAATGCAATTCTTACCTGGGCACTTCCAAAGCTTAAAATCCTTTAAAAGCTCCCCGAGACTTACAACAGACTCAAGTTCCTTAAAATGGCATCCAGTCCCCTCGGTGACCTGAGGCTTTTACCTCTCTAGCCCCGTCACTCACCACTTCCTGGCTCCTGGCACTCTGGACTGACGTAGGGAAAGACAGGAACTTCACGTTTTCTACTCTCTCTGCCTTTGTTCACGTTGTCCCTTGTGCACAGAATACCTTTCTCCTTTCTATACTATACACGCATACTGTCATCCCACTATTTAAAAACAAACAGAACCCTATATAAATATAAAAACACATTCACAGCTAGTCACATAAATGTCATTTATTTTTAAAAGCATGACTTTTTATGGCCACCCAACAATCAGTTATATGGGTTTATCTTAATTTAACCATTTCCCTAATATTGCACATTTAGATTTTTTCTGACATTTTATTATAATAAAAAGTACAATTAACATTTTTGTACCAAATCTTTGTACTTGTCTCCAGCTATTTCCTCAGATATATTCCTATTAGTGGGATTACTGGATTAAAGGATAAGAATTTGTGTACAACTCTCATTGCATTTTGCTGGTTGACAATTTACATTCCCACCAACAACATATGAAAACATATCACGATAGTCTCAGCAGCACTGATTATTATTACCTTTTTTAAAAAACCTAATTTGATATCTCACTATTTGTGAGGTTTAATTTTTTTTCTCAAGCTTATTAGCCAGTTTTTGTTATATTCACATTTTTCTTAATTCTCAAGTGCTCTTACATATTAATAATCTGCTAGAGTATTTTAATTAAGAATTTTATAGCTACTTCATCAATTGAATGACTACTAGTTTTCCTTTTGTGCTATCCATTAGGTTTTGGTATCAAGGTTATGGGTATATAATAAATGAATTGGGAAGCTTTCTATCTTTTCCTGTGATCCAGAAGTATGCATACTAGGAATCATATCTGTTTTATATGGGTTTAAATTAACTTTTAGCACTTTCTTTCAAGATTATTGGTCTATTCAAGTTTATTTGGTTTTCTTGATCATTTATAGTTTCCTAGATCATCCATTTCATTCAGACTTTATATATAGTCCACATATATTGATAAATATATTACTATAATGGCCCATAGAATTGATTTACTCATTTTTAAGTCTCCATTATATCTGTACCGATATCTCTTTATCAATTCTAATTTGGTTCATTTACATTTTTTCCTGTTTTGCTTTGTCAGATGTCAAATTTTTTTTTTTAAATTCAGCTCTTGGATTTATGCATCAGTTCAATTGTTTTATTATTTTCAAATTCTGAGTTTATCTTTATTTTCTTTCTATTGTATTCCATATGTTATTTCATTGCTGTTTTCCTAACTTCATGAGTGGAATTTTTAAAAAGTAAATGCAAATGCTCACATTTTCCTTGGAGTACAGATTTGATTTTACCCTGTACATTTGACAGACAAGGTTTCCACTCTCAATATTTTGTATGTGGTCTTTTTTTTTTCTTCTTTGACTAAATACTTAAGTCTTTAAAAAACGTTTTGTGTTTCTTATGTAAATTTGTATTATTAATGTAATTTTATTGCACAGTGGTGTGAGAACTTGGCCTACACAATGGGAAAATATAGTCAGGTTTCCTTTGTGACCTAGTATATTATTAGTTTTAATTGCTCAATTCTCACAGCCTTGGTAGCTTAGCTTAAGAGGTTTTAGCACCAATATTTTTATTTGTGGGAGGCAGCTCTCAAGTAAAAGAGTATTCTTCTCACTGAAATTCATCACCTAGTCTCCAGGCCCATTGATGCTATTTTAGCTCCATTCCTATTACCTCTCATTTGAACAACTCAGAAAAACCTCAGAACTGGTGTCCTGATGTCCAGTCTCTACTATTCCACTCCTACCTAATGCCACTAAAATACTCATCGCCTGTTTAAAAGGTTTTAAGGTTTCCCATTCTTCATGGAATTAAAGCCAAGCATTTTGTTATGATACCTATCGCTTGCCTCAAGCCCTCTCTATCTGGCTCTGCAGGCTCAGCTCCTGTATTCTCCAGCCCACCCGTACTCTTAACACTCACCTCCTGTTTCCATGCACTAGCCACAGTGAGCTACAAGCTATTTTCTGAATTCCATGACTCTCCTACATTTACTTACTGGTGTCATCTTTCCAATTATCATTATTTCTCATTCTATATGAGCCCGTCCTCACATACCAAATTTAGACGAGTGTCTAGAGTAGATCTAATACTTTCAAAATTTTACTCCCATCATCAAGTGAGATTTCCAGAGGTACATTTTTAAGGGGCCTCTTGTAACTCCTAGAACTGCCTTCCCAGCATTTACCAGCATTTACTATTACAGTCTGCATTCATTAAGAGCCAGTGTGAGAAATGGCTATCAAAAGAATGCTCAGACTGCTTTCAAAGGTGCCTTTAAAGTTCTTTTCACAAAACTTACATGGTAACTCCCTTGGAGTACAGTGCGTGGAAAACCTTATTCTTACTGATAGTCTGGTTTGTTTTCAATGAAATAATTAAAGACATGTAATCCATGGTGTCTCTCTCTTGATTTGGCTACCAGGAAGCTCAGGATGCTCTCTCTTCCTGGTCTAGCTTTTATGATGTATTAACTAGCTTTGTGACTTAGAACAGTTTCTTCATCTGTAAATGAAGGTAACTAACCCTACTTTGCAGAGCAGTGTTTAAAGAGCCAAGCCTAGGGTCTGGCATATTTGTTCAACAAAAATGTATCAACTGACTTCCATATATATGATACCCTGCTTGGTGCTAGGGATATAATAGTCAACAAAGGTCTCTGTCCTCCTGGACAGAATGCCTCGTATTCTAGAGACAAAGTCAGAAAATCAACAAATGAACAAATGCACAGATGATGGCAGGCAGGCCCAGGTGAGGAAATAAAGGAGGTAATGTGAAGAAGGTAAATTGGGTATAAGAGGTGGCTTCTTGAGGGAGTACAGCTAGAGAAGTATCGGGCTCACAAATTTGCAGACAAATTTATAAACTTTCTCTATAGAGGAGAAATCTGAGCTGAGACATGAAGGATGATGTTGAGCTGGCCAAAAAAAGAGGGAACAAACAGCATCCCGGGCAGAAAAACAAAGAAGAGACAGGTCCTGAGGCGGGAAACAACTCGGCAGATTCTAGGAGGCCAGTGGTACTGCCACGTAGTGGGCAGAGAGAATGGTATGAGATGAGGGAAATGAACACTATGTGGTCCGACTGATAAGTACTTCACCTCTAACCACCTCTTGCTGGCCCAGTGGTTTTGTTATACTTTTATTATAAGCAGTTTCAAATACATTTGGAGTGGTCAGTATATAAAGAAAAATGTGAATAAAGTCATTAATTAGAAATCATATTAATAGCAAACACTTACTGAGAACTTATTGTATGCTTTATCTGGCTTAAATATTTAATCTTCCCAGTAATCTTATATGGTAAGTACTATGATTACCTTCTTTTTACACATGAGGAAATGAGACACAGAGAATTTAATAAACTTGCCAAAGCTAACACAGTAAGTCTAAGAGCAGAAATCTGAATCAGGCATTCTGTTTCCAGAGCACTCTTACTCTCTCCACAATGCTGCCCCTTCAGGTTGCATAGTTATTACTGAATGAGTTCTTTGATGGTACACATAGATCCTCCCTAGTTCTAACAGTTACTGTGCTTGCAAGTAGCAGAAAATAGGTTTGGAATTCATAATCTTTATTATCAGGGTGTCACATATTTTCAAGTTCTATGTATTATTAAGGAATAGGGCCTAAAAGTAGCACAAGAAAAAATTCCCTCACAGGAAAGATAAAGAACATTTTAATAATCATTCTCAATTTGCAGGACTTATCCATTATTAAATCTGTATCCATAATTCATTGCACAGATGTTTATGTGGGTCAGAGAGTGTACCGCTTGCAAATGGTGACTGATTTGCTCTCCGGGGGATACCAAGGATATGTGCTAAGTAAACACAATGAAGACTGATTTGATTATTTAAATGAAACATCGGGTAATGAAAGTAAGCAGGCAAAATAGTCTGAACGCTGGTAAAGAAATTTTTTCTAATTACTCGTTTTTCAGGTGGAGTTCTGCTTTACTGTATAATCTCCGATGTGCCCACAGCCTACCCAAAGCAAAACAAGCACGCCCCCGGGCCGTCCCCGCACGCGCTCCACTCACATTCCCATCGTGGTTCGGGCAAGAGAGGGGCTTTCCCGCAGCCACGGCGGTGACCGTCTCCAGGATGGAAGACTCCTCGACGTTGCTGCCTGGAGTTCGCTGCAGCACGTCCATGAGGTTCGTGATGAAGAAGTTGTTCTGGAGCGCGGCCACCCCTTTCTCGGGCAGGATGGAGGTCTGGCGGCACACGGGGCAGGAGAGGGTTAAACTGTGGGCGGGAATGTAGTTCTGCAGGCACCTGCGGCACAGCGGAGGGGGCGGGAGGACAGTCAGCACGGCGGGGCTCCCGGAAGGAACGGCGCTTCTCGCAGGCACTGTCTGGACCCCTTTGCAGGAACTCCCTTTCAAGGGTCAAGAGACAACCTGGGCTCACCTTGGCCCTGTAATCTGATCAGGCAAATGATTATGCTCAAGATAAAGAATAATGCACTGACTTCTGTAGTGTCCTCGGCAGCCTTGCCACACAAAGCATGGTCCATGGACCAGCAGCTGCTGCCTGGCCCGTGGGAAATGCAGAATGTACAGAATCTGCAGAATCACATGCCCAGAAGATTCACAGGCACGTTCAAGTTTGAGATCTATTAGTCTCAATTTCCTAGCATTGGGCTCGCACATTTGCAGACCTTTACAACTGGAAGAAATAGGCAACACATTTTTGGTAGCAATGAAATTCTTTTATGTACAAAATCATAAGCAGATATTAGCTATTAAAAACACATCAAAGTGGAGCTGTTCAGGTAGAAACGGGGATAGGATACCCAGCATCACACCGACATGATCTCTGCTCCTTGCCACTCGTCAATAGGCATCAATTCATTAATAATTCATTTAATTAGAGAAATGTTTCACTAGTAATGACTAACATATATAATGCTCTCTAAATTCAAACTACTTCCAATAACCCTATGAAGTAGGCATTATTATTATCCCCTTTAGATATAATTGAGGAAATTTCTTCGGATTTCTTATCCAAAGTAATAACTCTGCTGGTCAGGGGCAGAGCAGGAATTCAAAGGCAGGCAGTACGGCATCAGAATGCAAGCTCTAGGGAACTTCACTATGCAATGTTTCCCAATCTCCCTGCCAAACAGAATTTGAAAACCAGTTATTTAGCTCATTCTCTTTATTCTGCAGATGAGGGAAACTGACCTCAAGGAGGTTCATTGATTCTCCTATGTCGCAAAGATAGCTGGTGCTGAATCAATATCAGAAATGAAATAGCTTTTGCTAACTTCACTGATGATGTCTAAATCCAATAGACATTTTTCAATCGTATTTTTTCCTTTGGAAACTTTTATCTTCCCTTGGTGCCATGACACCACACTTGCCTGATTCTCCTTCTATCTGTTCTATATTTTCTACAGTCAAGGCTCCATCTTAGGCCCTCTTCTCTCCGTTGCACCTCTTGATGCATATTGCAACCAGAGCGACCTTCTCAAATCTCAAAATTAACCTTTTAAACCTCCTTCCCCTCCCATCTAAGAAGAAAACCCTTGCATGGCTTCCAGTGCTCTTATTAGACAAGAATCCATGTATGGTAGCATGGATTATGCACCTCCACAGTCTGGCATCTGCATGTTTTCTGTCTTTCCTTCATTCACTACATGCCAGCCAAACTGGGTTTATTTGAATTCTTTCAGTATGCCATGGTCCCTCTCACCACAGTCTCTTTGCACATACCTGAAATTTGTTCTTCCTGCCCAACTCCCCTTTGCTTGGTTAATTTTTCCTCATCCTTGGGGTTTCTGCCTACTCGTCCCTTCTACAGGTGGTGTTCCCCGTTAGAGCACATTCCCTGATGATATCGTTTCCTGTGGACTTCTGGTGTGCAGTACTTGTCACTGTTAAAGTTCACATCGATCTGAGCAATCATGTGGCTGCTAACTGGCTTGTCCATGATGCTGTAAGCAACATGAGGCCAGGGTGTCTGTCTAGTTTTGCTCTCCTTCCAGGCCCCCATTGACAGTGTTTTGGAACATTTTGGGGTAAGAGAGTAACTGTGAGAAGAGGCTCACCCAGCAGCTGGTATGTGTATCCAGCAGGAGTTGGAGGCAAGGGATCGTAGGGTTCACTCTCCTAACAGTGAAGCAAAATGTGACGTTTTCCCTACATAAAGAAAATGTCCTTCTGCCATTTTAAGGAAAGTTGTCGGTACCTTCGAAAGGAAATAACTTCCATGCACATGCTGCTAAAACAATGTTTAACACATAGCAGTCTTTAGAGACTTGCTGTGGCAGGATCTTGCAAATCTCTCCAAATATTAGATAGGGAGCAGAGGTGGGTGGTTTAGATCTAACAGAGTGGGCAGGGGGCTGACCCAGGGCAGCCCAGAAGCATTGCTTCCCATCTGTCAGAGAAAGGGGGGCCAAAAACTGACCGAGCACTGAGAACTGGAAATAGGGTAGCTCTGCTGAGCTCAGACTGAGTGCATCTCATTGTTGTATATAAAGAATGAAAGGCTAGGCCAACGGCTGCAAACCAACTACTGTTCTTTCCACTTGTGCCCTGGGACACATGGATAATTAGCTGGTACCATGTTTTAGCTATACCCATTGAGGGAGAGAGGAGCAAAACCACCCTCCATTGGAATATGAATTACAAATGAACCAACAAAAATCCACAACTACCGGTATTAAATCTCCATCACCATCACCGAGGATGTGGTTATTTTACAATTGCGATCTTCCAAAGTAAATCAACTCAAAGAATGTTCAATCAGATAAGTGTAGGTAAATGCAATTAGCATTGATTTGAAGCCACTGGAAATACCAATCTCCTGTTCTATAATAGGAAGTAAAGCATTTCAATTATGCATATTAAATAACCATAGAAAATGGATTTAGCAAAATGCTGTAAGTCATAATTACCATATTTGTTTTTAAGAAAAATATATACCCTTACTAGGGAATTACCTAAATTAGGTCACAGATCAATTAATATTTCTAACAAATTTTTGTGCTTAATTACTTATATGGTAATTAAACAATGACGTAAAGGTATATTTTGTTAACTGATTAACCAATTGTAACAAACAATTCAAAAAGGATAAATGAGGACGTGCATTTTCATATATAGCAAATTACAGTCCATTCATTTATAATTCTTTATCTAAAATATCATGTTCAAATGTGCCAGGTATAGGTGGATGATGAATCAAAGCCTGTCCTCTGAAATTGGATGGAAGTTTGGTCCTTTTAACTAATACCATACACATGCAGATGTTATTTATCTGACTTGTTATATGGGAGGAAATAATAGATTTTTAATTGGATCTCACCAAAGACCCTCTGTGAGGGAAATGCAGTTAGCAAAAATAGTTTCACAAAGAAGAAAGGGAAAATTTATTTTTTTTAAATCTTAAAATACGTATTTCACGCCCCATTCCCTGTGGAAATGAATCAGTAGTTAAAATTGCTTTCTCCCACTTGAAATTGTTTGAAATAAAGTAAATAATTGGCAACTGCTGATGATGATTCTAGACGTCTATCAAAAGCACAAACGATTCATTGTCCCTCAGAGGTAACTGTAGAATTCTGGGAAAGAACCCTGTGGTCGCTGTAGGGAGGTAGATCTGTGAAACTCCTTTCTCCAAGCACAATGGAGGCTTACCTCTCGCAGAAAGTGTGCAGACAGGGGAGAACCTTGGGATTCTTGTACCGTTCCAGGCATATACTGCAAATCAGAAACTGCTTGTCAATCTGGCGTACCACAGGACTTGGGATGTTGGTGCCTTCACTGGCCATCCTAGACCACTGACATGGAGGACTGGTTGCCTTCGACCCTGCACGCTGCTGCTGTCAGACAGAAAAACCCAAACGGAAAAATATATAATAATCTGTACGTGCAAATCTGGCACTGGCTCATTCACTCATTCATTGTGTTGTGAATACAGGTAAAACCCACATTAGTGATATCTAAATGATCACAGCCAAACCGTAGACTGCAGAGAGAGGCCTATTGCCTGATTTTGTTAATCAATAAAATCAATCACTTGTTCACTATTCAAACAATAACAAATTAGAAGAGGGTGTGGTAGGTTTGCTGGGTTTCAAAGCTGTGGCAGCTGAGGGAGATAAATACTTAAATAGCTATGTCTGCTCACGCCTTTAGTCATGGCTGATTGGAATACATATTTACCTTTTATATTCTTATTAACTCAAATACATTTGCCCAAATATCGTACTGTCAGTGTGCAGGGTGGCGATAATTAGAATCTTTAATGCAAAACATTTTATGTGGTCCAGACTGTTTTCTTTAGAATGTAAGTTTGTAGATTTGATACTGAAATGGATTTGCCATGAGGCAAGGATAAAGATAGTTCCTACAATTGTAAAAGAAATGTCAGTTGGTAAGCATGTATGGGGATTTGAGGGACTTGATGAAGTGAGTTAATTCAAGGATGGTTTCAAAACATGAGAGAGAAATCACAATATAGATCATAGCTCCATGGACCACCTTAAAAGAATTTCTAGCTTCTATGACAAAGGGATGACAATTCTGAGATAAAATTCATTCACTAACAGAGACCCAACTGCCAATGGAAATATACTCTACTTTAAAAAAAAAGCTCATCTTCAATATAATCCTAGGCAGGAGGTAAAATTATTCTCATTCTATAGATAAACTGAGGCTCAGTTAAGAAATTTGTCAGAATGCAAACTCAGCTGTGTATGTTCTTAAAATCCATGGTCTTTTCATTCCCTAAACTGTCACACTGCCCTTGACCTTGTCTTTTTTTTTTTCCTTCTTTATTTTCTTTTAAATGTTATTCAAAAAATATGAGGTCCCCATATATCCCCCACCCCCATACCCCACTCCTCCCACATCAACAACCTCTTCCATCATCGTGGCACATTTACTGTACCTGGTGAATACATTTTGGAGCACTGCTGCACCACTGGACAGTGGTCTACATTGTAGTCTACATTCTCCCCCAGTCCACCCAGTGGGCCATGGCAGGACACATAATGTCCAGCATCTGTCCCTGTAGCACCACCCAGGACAACTCCAAATCCTGTAAATGCCCCCACATCATATCTCTTCTTCCCTCTCCCTACCCTCAGCAGCTACCGTGGCCACTTTCTCCACATCAATACTACAATTTCTTCCATTACTAGTCCCAATAGTTCCCAGCAGACCTTGTCTTTTAAGAAGGCTGCACCATGGAAGACTTGGGTTTACATGATACCTTAAATTGGTCCTAGACCTTGTTTGAAGCTGGTAAATACTCTGCATTTTTAGAACCAAAAGTTCCTCAGTTTTTAAAGGAAACGCTCTTTTCCAAGTATAAATTCATATCCTTCTTACTCCCCACCAAATCATGAAATTTCTGAAAATTATATCAATTTTTATTAAGGAAATTCTGCTATTTACTCATATTTGAGTACAGTTACATACGCTATACCCCCATTTTCTAACTAGATAAATTTCCAACTAGATTAATTAAAGAGTGTGATTAATAAGCAGAACTTGGGGGCGGACTTGGCCCAATGGATAGGGCGTTCGCCCTATCATGGCGAACAAAGACCACGTGGGAGGTCTGTGGTTCAAACCCCGGGCCTCCGTGACCCGTACGGAGCTGGCCCATGCGCAGTGCTGATGCGCGCAAGGAGTGCCGTGCCACACAGGGGTGTCCCCCATGTAGGGGAGCCCCACGTGCAAGGAGTGCGCCCCGTAAGGAGAGCCGCCCTGCGTGAAAGAAAGTGCAGCCTGCCCAGGAATGGTGCTGCACACACGGAGAGCTGACACAACAAGATGATGCAACAAAAAGAAACGCAGATTCCTGGTGCCGCTGATAAGGATAGAAGCGGTCACAGGAAAACACACAGCGACACAGAGAACAGACAAGTGGGGGTGGGGGGGGGGAGAGGAGAGAAATAAATCTTAAAAAAAAAAAAAAGCAGAACTTGTGAAAGTGTCTGCTATTCAGAGCATGATGTTCCCTTGGTTCTCATTGCATGAGCAAAACAGTTTCTGTGTGACATAACTAACTAGCAAGCAGGATGTGCCTGTCTTTTCATAGTGTGTCCAAGAACTAGAGTAGAGAATGATATGCATCGATGGATTAAATGCAGCTCAGTTCTCAGGAGGCTCAAAATGTCGACACATCCACTGCTTTTCTGCAGCCGCTCCCCAAGGCCTCATGGTAGGGGAGGATTGGATTTTGACTGTCTTGAAGATAAAGAAACCAAAGCCTAAGGTCATCCAGTAAAATCAGTGAATCAAAAAAGCTCAGATTGCAGGTTTTCTGCCCTATCTCATAAATCAATGCTAGGTAGTCTTAAGCAGGTTAAACAGTCCACTGAGTGTATGTGTGTGACTTGCAAAAATGATACTCAACTTTTCAATTAAAATCAGTTAAAAATAATGTTGTTTTGAACAGCTTTAAAAAAATTTTATACTACCCTTTGAAATCATCAGAATCAAGTTGGGAATGGAGAAAAGCAGAGATAAAACATCATATTGAATGTTTTATTCTCGTAACCTGAGATCTTTGGATTTAAAATGAGGAAAAGACATTTGTTTTAATCAGACCAAATGAAAATTTCCTGAGCTGACATTTTTATGCTCCAAAGTTCAAACTAGACATTTCACTTTAATTTTATGATAATTATCATACTGAGCAAGTGTTTGTTAATATTCTACTACATGGTTAATTTTGTTCATTAATGTTAATTTTAAAACATGACAGTACCACACATCTGTCACAAGTGGCCTCTTGAAGACATCTGGATTTTTAGGACTCCCATAATCAACACAAAAGACTTCCAACCTCCAAAGTCGCCAAAATCTCCAAAGTCTCCAAAGCAAGACTTTGCCAGGATAATGATCATCCCCTAAATATACCTACATACATACCCATGATAAGAAGACAAGGGGACAATCCCTAAAGGAATAACGTGCTTAGAAAGAACTGGGGTTGGGAAGCAGACATGGCTCAAGCAATTGGGCTCCCGTCTACCATATAGGAGATCCAGGGCTTGATGCCCAGGGCCTCCTGGTGAAGGCAAACTGGCCTTTGTGAGGAGCTGGCCCACAAAGAGTGCTGGCCTGTGCAGAGTACTGCGCCACACAGGAGTGCTGGCCCATGTGGAGAGCTGGCACAGCAAGACGATGCAACAAAAAGAGACACAGAGGAGAGACAATAAGAGACATGGCAGGTCAGGGAGCTGAGGTGGCGCAAGAGAATAATTGCCTCTCTCCCACTCTGGAAGGTCCCACGATCTGTTCCAGGAGCTGCCTAATGAGAATACAAGCAGACACAGAAGAACACCCAGCCAGTGGACACAGAGAGCAGACAACGGCATGGGGGGAGGGGGCGAATAAAATAAATAAATCTTAAAAAAAAAGGAAACAACTGAGGTACAGAATGTTCTAATGGACACAACGGGAAGCCTCTCATCAATCTGAATATGCCATGAGGAATATACATAATATAACAGCCTTTAATCAAAACTCCATCACAGTTTTTGGCCTCTTTGACTAGAGAAGCAATAAACGCTTATCTAAGCTCTGGACTGGCCTTCTTTCCCCATCTTGGTTAAGATGTGTCAGAGACTCTTCTTATTCATATAAGTGGCAGAAATAAGTGTGTACTAATAAAAAGATCAGAATACAGAACTGCTACTCTTCTGCTGGAGATGGAGACACAGCAAAACTAATTTCTTAAGAGATGCATGTAGAAACATGCCTGGGGCACACTTTGTTCTGATAATTCCAGAAACATTGACAAAAGGTCAACAGAAAAGAAATGCTAGAGAAGGGAAGGCAGGAAAGGTCATTTAAAAATGACGTACAGGGAAGCAGCTGTGGCTCAATCAGTTGGGCTCCCATCTACCATGTGGGAGGCCCCGGGTTTGTGTCCCAGGACCTCCTTGTGAAGGCAAGCTCGCCCGCACGCTGAGGAGTGCCTCCGGCCCACAAGCGCCGCAGAGAGTCAACTCAGCAAGGTGACGCAACAGAAAAAAAAGACAAGTAAAAATACAGAACAGCGCACAGCAAATGTACACAGAGAGCAAACAGCAAGCAAGCCACAAGGAGCGGGGAATAAAAAAAAATCAGATGGGACTCCAAACCATATGAATCTCAGGTCAACCCAATAAAAGAGTTGTATATATTTTTTAAAGTTATAAAAAAATAAAAATGACGTACATAGTCAACATTAGTTTGATACTGACATTAACCAGTGGTAAGAGCTTTTATGTGTGGAGACTGGTGGAGGACTCTAGTCAGAGGAAAACAAACAGCAATTCTGTTTCCAAAGGAGCTGACTCCCCTCCCACTGTTGCTCAATGTCACCTTCTCCATCAAGCCTTCCTCTGACCATTCTGTTTAAAACTGCAACTTGCTTCCAACTGCCTCGCACTTCCTATATCTCCTGTCCTGGCTCTATTTTTCTCCATAGGACTGGTCACCTCCTTATGTAGTAAATCATTCGTTTATTTTGCCTTTTTTCTCTCTGTCTCCCACAACTAGAATGTAAGGCTCATGAGGGCGGGATTTTTGCCTGATTGTTTACTGTAGATGTCCAAGCACCTAGAACCAACAGGGCCTGGAAATAGTAGACGCTCATTATTATTATTATTTTTTTAAAGATTTATTTACTTTTTAAAAAATTTTATTTCTCTCCCTTCCCTCTCCCCCCATGTTGTCTGCTTTCTGTGTCCATTCGCTGTGTGTTCTTCTGTGACTGCTTCTATCCTTTTCAGTGGCACCGGGAATCTGTGCTTCTTTTTCTTGCGTCATCTTGTTGTTTTTGTGTCAGCTCTCTGTGTGTGCAGCACCATTCCTGGACAGGCTGCACTTTCTTTCGTGCTGGGCGGCTCTCCTTAGGGGGAGCACTCCCTGCACATGTGGCTCCCCGACACAGGGGTAACCCCTGCGTGGCAGGGCACTCCCTGCGCGCATCAGCACTGCGCGTGGGCCAGCTCCACACAGGTCAAGGAGGCCCGGGTTTTTTTTTAAAAAGATTTATTTATTTATTTCTCTCCCCTCCCCGGTCCCCTGGCCCCAGTTGTCTGTTCTCTGTGTCTATTTGCTGCGTGTTCTTCTTTGTCCGCTTCTGTTGTCAGCAGCACGGGAATCTGTGTTTCTTTTTGTTGTGTCATCTTGTGTCAGCTCTCCATGTGTGTGGCACCATTCCTGGGCAGGCTGCACTTTCTTTCGCAGTGGGCGGCTCTCCTTATAGGGCGCACTCCCTGCGCGTGTGGCTCCCCTATGTGGGGGACAACCCTGTGTGGCAGGGCACTCCTTGTGCACATCAGCACTGCGCATGGGCCAGCTCCACACAGGTCAAGGAGGCCTGGGGTTTGAACCGCGGACCTCCCATGTGGTAGGCAGATGCCCTATCCATTGGGCCAAGTCCGCATCCCAACACTCATAACTTTTTGAATGAATGGAAGAAATGAAGTATTACATGGGAAAGGGCTCAATCACAGTAGCAGAAAAGAGGGCAATTTGCTGAATTACATGGTAAAGAGCATGGATGTTATTAGCACTTGGCATCAAGACATTTCGTGGGAAGCGGATGTAGCTCAGAGGTTGAGCTCCTGCTTCTCATGTACAAGGTCTCAGGTTCAATCCCTGGTACCCCCTAAAAAAAAAGGTATTTCCTATCCCCTGTGATATTCTAATGCTTACTGATATAAGCCATCATTGAGAGGCTGAGTATTCGTGACATATTTTAATATGTTCACAAATCCAGGAAAAGAAATTGAGAACTACTGATGACTGAAGTTCATCAAAATAAGAAGTCCAAGAAGGGCCAGTATGTCAAGCCCTCAACGTTATTGCAAGTAACTATGAATCTTGTTCTTCAAGGAGTGAAGCTTGGTGGTTGCCATGGGTCCTGAGGGGAGGAGGAGGGAGGAAGAGACTAGATGGAACATGGAGCATTTGGGGGCATTGGAATTGTTCTACATATCTTGCAATGATGGATACAGGCCATGTTAAATTTCATCAAAATTTATAAAAGTGTATAGTCCAAAATGTAAACCATAATGTAAATCATTTACAGTGGTTAGTAGCAATGCTTCAATATTTGTACATTGTTATAACAAATGAATCATATCACCCATATGTGAAATGTTATTAATAGGGGAAAGGGGAAAAGGGGGAGGATGTTGGGTACATGGGAGTCTCCTATATTCTGTATGTGACTTTTCTGTAACCTAAATCTTCTTTGAACATAAAAGGAAAAAAAAAAAAAAAAAAGACACTGGAGAACTAAAAAATGGAAGAAAATGTACTGTACATAGAAGACAAAAGATCTTACGGTGATGAAAGACATAATGCCAAAATTATTTTATTTTATATTTTTTATTATTTCAAATTCTTTTTAATTTTTTGTATTTATTTGCCATTTTAAAAACTAGTATTATTTTATTTGGTTATTTTGTTGGCTTCATTTTTGAAGAAGTTTTGGATCACAGAAGTGTTACAACTGTAGCAGAGGAGGATCATTGGTGCAGGGTGTCAGTGATGGGGGATGCATGGGCGGTGGTTCACCTGGGGCGTACCTGTAAGGCATACGAAAAAGTTCAAGTGTTCATGGAGCGTTGTCACAGTGGGTGAAGACCCACACAATAACCAAAAGAATATCCAATTCCCATCCTGGGGAGCTCTGCCAAATTCTCTGATGGGACAGCAAGAATCCTCCAAGTACAGGGGCAGTGACTAATGAAGGAGGATGGACCAATTGACAGGCCCTTGATATTGATGACTGTACTTATGAACCTTTTCTTTTGAAATTGAAACTTACCCTGATACTATAGGTTGTAAGAGTTACCTCCTGAGAGCCTCCTTTTTGCTCAAATGTGACCTCTCTCTAAGCCAAATTCAGCATGTAAATACACTACCCGCCCCCCCCCCCCCGCCGCCCCCACCACCAGCATGGGATATGACTCCTGGGGATGACCTTCCCTGGCACTAAGGGATTTCTACCAAGCACCAACTAGCAAAGCAACAGGAAAAAGACCATGACCAAAAGGGGGAAAGGTAAAGACAAATGAGTTTATATGGCTAAGAGACCTCAGAGAGTTGGTAGGTCATTCCAGAGGTTATGTTTATGCACATCTCAGCGGGATCTCATTGACTGACACAGTAAATATCACCTCAAATAGCAGGGCTCCTGAGGGCTCTGGAGACATCCAGACACTATAGGCAGTGCTGACAGCTCAGGAGTTTGGCACGCTGCCAGAGGGCCCTACTTTGGAATTTATCCTCCCCAGTGTGACAGAGTTGGACTCAGTTGTGATTGCCATACACATGGTTCTTCTACCCCTTCTATTTGAACCCAGAGTTAGTTCTAGAGTTGATAGGTTTATGTCCAAGCGAATTAAATCTTTGGACTGTCCATGTGCCAGCTGGGCCCTGAATCTTAACAGAGTTACAACACCTACTCTCCAGTTAACTGGACTCACCCAGGACAACAAACAAGGAAATGATTTTGGACAATGACCATCCCAAGGAACAAGAGAGAATCTACAACTGCAAGCAAGATAGTCTCATCCATCTGCCCCGTGGATCTAAGCCCCCTCTCAACCAGAGGTGGAGTGGGCATCACTATCCCAGAATCCTCAGGATTGGGGAATGAACAATGGACTAGAGTAGACTTACTGTTATTCTACTATAGATTTACTGGATTCTAGCAATGGAAGAACTTTTATCATTGATATGGAGGCAGGGGCCACTGGAGGATCTCAGGGGATGGAGAGGGGAAAAAAAGATGTAATATGGGGGCATTTCTGAGACATTGGAATTGTCCTGAATGTCACTGCAATGACAGAAACAAGCCATTTTATATCTTGTCATAACTTACAAAAATGTGTGGGAGAAAGTTTAAACTATAATCCACACTTAGCGGCAAAGCTCCAATGTGTTCATCATTGTAACAAATGTACCACACTAATGAATGATGTTGTTAATGTGGGAAAGGGTGGGAGGGGTAGGGAGCGGGGCATATGGGAATCCCCTACATTTTTTATGTAATATAAATATTTTTAAAAAAATAATTTAAAAATCCCTTTGAAAAAAAAAAAAGAAGACCAAGAAGGTTGACACATAAATTCCTTGTTAATGGGAGCTTGTCAACTAAACACAGCTCCTTGTGGGGAAAACTGTGCAACAATCACAGTAAAATCCTGGGCATAGCAAATATACTGCCCCAGCATTTCTTTCCTCACATCATCTCTGGTATTTTTCCTGGTCTACTTCTCAAACCTCCTACAACTTAGTGGCAATTACCACCAAGTGTAAAAGGAAAATTTGAGAGGAAGAGATGAGAGAAAAATGCCTGAGTCCACAATTCTAAGGTTTAGGCTGTATTTCCCACCCCAAATGATACCGTTTGGACCAGAAAACCATCCAAACTCTTTACTCCTGACACCAGTGTGAGGAAGAGCAGGAAGACAGATAGAAGAGAAAAAGTCAAACTGAAACCACTATTCCTACGAGGGATGGGGATTGGCAAAAGCTTGTCCAGTTGATCTAGGGAACAGTAATTGAGACGCAGAGGTTTAGATTCCTCTGGAAAATAAAACCACATAAGATTTGTGGGTAAGAGGCAGCATATTTGATTATACATCATTCTAAAGTTCTAGTCTTACAGTATTCCTGGGTTATTGCTTCTCTTGCTGTCACCTTCGTTGAATTTATTTATTACTATGGTTACATTTTTTATTGTTCTTGGGTCAAGGACAATGATTATAGACAGGCTAAAATCAGCTTCCCAAGAAGTTAAAAATCTACTGGTACATTTATAGAAAGGAAATCTCTCTCTTTTTAAAAAAATTTTTATTGTGGTAAAATTTCCCATTTCAACCACTTTCAAGTATACAATTGGTGGTATTAATTACATTCATAATGTTGCACTACCATCACCACGATCTATTATCAAAATTTTTAGAGAGGAAATCTTGAACCATTAGGATCATCTATAACTTATAATATGCTATCTTTTACCTGCCAGGACAGGTGGTATCAAGAACTCAAGGCACAAGTTAAACATAGCTTATTGTAACAAGGTATTTTAGTTTTATAAAACTATGAGCATATTATCATTCACCAGCAACTGAATTTGCATTGTTCCTGAGGACTAAATTAGAAGAAAAGAGGACAATCTTCAGTGAAATTAAATCAGGGTGACCTATTTTCAGTTAAATCAAGCCTCTATCCCAAATGGGCCATTTTGTAAATTAAAAGGTCAGGTGACATCTCTTTCCCCGACAGTGTTGGGGGGGAGGGGAGCCCTTAGGAGGAAATTCAGTTTGCGTTCTACCTGCAGACAAGGATGTGCCCAAGTAACTCCAAGTTTCCCTATCTTATTTCCACGGCCAGATATATGACAACCTCCCTAGATATGGTGGGTTTTTGTTTTGTTTTGTTTTGATGTTTATCATATGGAAGTTGATTTTTAGACCAAGCCCCCAACTTGCGTTTATGATATGTACAAATCTATTTCCTCTACCTCTTCCTCAGTATACAGATCTTTATAAAAAGACCTCACCTTTCACAGTCAGTTCTAAAGTTTTTTTCTGGGTTTCTAAGCTCCAGAGGGCTGGGTCTGTGTGCTGGACAGTGTTAAGTGGTCAAGCTAATCAACACTCATCTTACAGCACCCTGGAGCAGTCAAAATGAGTCAGTGTTGCTCTCCCCACATCCATCAACTCCCAAGTCCCTGCCTGCTCTCCTTAGGGACTATACTAAGAGGATGAATATTCTGAAAACATAAAAAAGGCAGAGGGCAGTCAGGGCCCTAAGTGTTAGGTACCAACTCTGCAGATGCTGGCAAGGAGGAGGAAGAGAAATTTAGACTAGAAGAGAACTTCACAAGACACAGGCCTTTTGGTAACAGCAAACCCCTTTTAGCCCTTGGTATATAGGAAGCACATTATTTAAATCTGTTGTTGATTAGAATAAGTACTTATTTTAATAAGTTTTCAAGAAAAATAATGACCAAAAAAAGCACTTAATGGAGGAATGGAGGCTGCTGAGGATATGAAGGTGGAAGAGGGTAAAGTAGAAGGGCCTAGGAAGATGAGCATACAGAAAGCAATAAACCATGATTCCATCCATGATGGTATCTGAATAATTACCCTGGGCTTATCTCTTCCCCAGTTTCTGGTCTAATCTAAACCCTCCAAATTCTAGGAGAATTCAGGCAACTGCACACTAATAATGTTCAGAGAACCCGAACAGGAACCCCATTATAGAGCGAATTCTACTGTGATACTAAAACCCTTATATTAGTAATGGAACAGCTGGCATCAGAGATTAAAAAGAAAAAAGAGAAAAAGCAATTACACTTATGTGTAAATGATCAGTTTGTCAAAATGAGAAGTGATTCAGTCACATTTTAAAGAAAAAACTATGAGAGAAAAAATTTTTTAAAATTTGAAAGCATTTCTCTTCTATACATTTCAATAATGCAAATAAATATCTGGTTAAAGTCTTAGTATTATCACAGATATAATGAAATGAATTACAAGAGAGTCTTAATTAAGTTTAAATTTTTAAAAATTGCTACATATTTAGGATTTTTTTCTACTTAACACAGGAAGAAAAAGGAAAGTCATAAGTTTGAGGAAATCAATGCTTAAAGGCTTCCAAATAAAGGACACTTTCATTTCCTAATAAGACAAAGAAAGGAATTTTCACTCTTTCTCATAAACAAAATCCACTAAGCCTTTGTTATCAGATAATTTCTAAAAACTCAAGTCATCTCAGGATTCTAACATTAATGGTGGTGAGAAATGGGTATAGATTTCATTTCCATTTTTAAAATGTATAGCTTATGTATGCTGCATTCATATTTCTGCATACAGCACATTCTATCAGAGAATATTTTTAGAGTTCAGCGGTGTTTTAGCCTTTTCCATGCAAATCGCTTGTGTCTTTCTAGGAGAAAATGAAAGGAATACTTTGAGGCTGAGGAAAAGCCACTATTCACATCTCTGCAACAGAAAGCTGCTTTCTCATACCACAGCATACATGAAACTTCTCATTGTGTGCTCGGGAGGGGCGTGCATTATTTAACATTATAGTGGGTTACGAACAGTGCTCCAAAGCATCTGTCTGCTCCAGAATAATGAAGGGCACAAGAAAATAAGTGCACAGGAGGCAAAAACTGGATCCTAATACTTAATAAATCATTTCGAGAATCTGGGAGGACATATGACTCTCCTTACATAGATATTTTTTTTTTCCTTGCATAGATATTTTTTTAAATTTGCAGCAATTTATTCATGAAGAATAGAACTGTTAATATCATCTAAGCCAAAGAAACAAATTGATCATTTTTAAATGCCTCATTCTGAATCTAGAGCTATTCTTTAAAGCTATGACACTGAAACCATCTTTTCTTATGGTAGAAATCTCATTTTCTCTTTTGTTTCAGAAACCCATTTATCTACATTTAATACTTAGTTTAGCCTTTCTCCTTGTTCTCCAACCTCCCCATCACACCCCATCCTAGCCCTCCAAACACAAGGGATAATGAATGACAGGGTGGGGCATACTTGTGGAAAAAACTCAAAAGCTCTGGGATACAAAAATATACCCACTGCTTCAGGAAGCAAGCCTAAGGTCCAACCCAACGATTTTTTTTCCCCTTTCCGTGTAATGCTACCACTGGGCTCCACCCAGATCTGTTTCTACTTCAAGGCAGTAAAAAATGTCAGGAAAAAATACCACAACAAAAACAAGTCATCTGCTGCATACTTGTTTGCCAGTCATCCGTGGCATTCAGAATTCAGAGGGTCGGGTCAGGCATTTTGAATGAATGGGTTTCCAATGGTAACTGGAGCTGAGAACTCAACCCCAGGTTCTTTAATAGAAGACAGGGTGGGGGAAGGGTCATATGACATGCTTGCCTAGGCACTCCGCCACCCTAGGAGGGAGCAAATTAAATATATCACCCCTATCTTCATGTCCAAAGGAGAGCTATAGGAAGAAAGGAGGGGGAAAAAACATGGAAAGGAAGAAAATTCTTCTATTTAAAACAAGCAAAGACACTCATTACAATAAACTCTAGTAAAAATAAAAATCTAGTCCGATCACATGAGAAGCTTAAGAATATCTTGCATGACTTTCTCCCCATATTAGTCTGGTGCCTTTGTTTAAGCAAAGAGTGGGTCTCCCTCTATCCCATAGTTTCAGAGCATGCAGCATCGCCAGCAGAGAGAAGATAGGGGTGGGGGTGGGGGAAACCAGAACAGAACAGAGAGCAGGAAAAATCGGTTATTCACCTGGCATAATGCTAAGCAGTCTGAACATTTAGGACCGACCCATCTCTGCAGACAAACAGAAGAATCAACTGAAGCAAAGAATTAAATCCTCCTAAGCCCTGTCGCTGCAGCTCCGCGGGAATCCAAGAGAACAATGCACATTCGGCTAACTACCCCAAGTTTGGAAGCACCATGCAAAGATACTGGTTAAAATTCCCTACCATGCAGTGCAGCCATCATCAGAAGCCCAGCATATCTTCTGCTCTATGTAGTGATGATGTGTCAGTTCATGAACAGAAGAGAGGAAGAGAAAAAATGGAGGAAAGGAGAGAAGGCTCAGCAAAGTCGGCAGGAATGTTTCTGGGTCATTTACAAGTGGGAGACCCCCTTCAGTATTCAAACCAATCAATCTTTATCTCACAGGACATCTTTTTTCTCACTCAGCGTCTGCTGAAAAGACTGCAGCAAACCAAGCAAGGGATTATGGGATCGGGATGCAGCAGAGAGCTGCGAGGAGATTCGTGGGTGGCTTGCTTTCCCCTCTGAGTCAGCAGTCAGCTGTTTCCAGGCTGCTGAGGGCGATCGTCAGAATGTGGCTGCAGGACTGACCCAGGGAGAGGCATGGGCATGAGTCTCTCATCACCACGCAGTCCGCGCAGGTACCGTGAGTATTACAAATCCGAAACAGGGAGTGCAGATAGGAAAACAGGAACCACAAGATTCTAGAAAGAAAGCTCTGCACCGGGTCTCTCTTTATGAAAAGTTCACACGTTTCGTGCGAATGTAACAGCATACACATACTTCTTTTAGTTCGGAAAAGAAGGTGATCTTTTTCTTTAGCGGTTTCAAGCCGCTTGGAACACAAACGTAAAATTTTTAAAATATAAAAACAGCCCCGTTCCACAAGCCTCTACTACCTTTCCCACTCTTAAACTTACACAGGAAAAAACTTACAAAGTCAAATAATGCAATTGGCATTTCTCTGCTTTCCATGTTCGAACCAGAGAAAAAATCAACGTCACATTTATTAGACTCAGAGGATGACCAGACCCTATTCCTTTTTTTATAATTCCTTTTTTCAGTTAAAAGTCGAGAAACTTGGCAAACTTTACATACGTACCAACCCTGATTTCCTGTCAAACTGTTAAACTTATTGAAAATGGTATTGATAACGTGAAAATGACCAGCAAGTAGCCATATAAAAATGATTATATTTTCACATTACAAATAATAGTTTAGAATTTTAAAAAACCCTTCCTTATCAGAATGGAACTCACAATCATTCATTTAGAAACAGCAGTGGAGGCAGGGAAGGATATTGCACCCTATGCCTGCACTAGTTTAAAAGTGTACACTTGTAATTTTTATTTAAATAATGAGACCGAGCATCTACATATTTGATTACATTAATATTTATCACAGTCTTCCCATGCAGTCAGGCACTGCACTGGGCCCTGTCAAGGGGCATTCACCTCTACAGAGCAGTGAGTATCACGTTGGAGGCAGTTCACAGAGAATCCGCTGAAATTGGTAGACCCTGGAAACATGCACTGACATGCCAATTTTGGAATGTTATTTCAGGTGGTCCATGGTCTTGCAAGCCCAGGTTAACAACTCTACTTTAGAGGTTTACAATTTAATTAGGACCAACCCCAGAAACTAGGGGGAGCAGGTATGGCTCAAGCTGTTGAGCGCCTGCTTCCCACATGGGAGATCCTGGGTTCTGTCCCGGGTGCCTCCTAAAAACAAAACAAACAACAAGCAAACACGAAAAAACTACATCAGGGGAGCCAATGTGGCTCAGTGGTTGAGCGCTGGCTTCCACAAAACCGAGGTCCGCATACAAGGTCCCAGGCTCATTCTCCCGCCCAGTACCATTAAAAAAAAGGAAAAAAGAAAAAGAAACAAGGGGCAGGCCCAGCATTACCCCATTGTTTTTTAAACGTCCCCTCTTCTCTTTTCAGGCTAATGAACCCATCCTGCAGTCAATTTCAATAAATGCTCACTGCGCCACCACATCCTTTCTCCTGCCTGCTCTCCCTCTCTTCCCCCACTCAACCCAAAGCCTTGGCTTACAACCGGAGCTGCTCTCTGGTCTCAGGAGATGGCAGGGAAGTAATGGAGATCCTTGGTCTTGTTGCTGGGCTAGTAGTCAGAGAAGATTCACTAATTCATTCGTGCATTCTAAGAAATATATAATGTGTACCAGGCACGAGCAGTCACTGAGGACATAGAAAAGAATGTAACAGTTTCTCAGGCCTCAAGAAGGTCAAAATCTCATGCAGGAGATGGATTGGTAAACTGGCCATTGCACCGTGGAGTGGTAAGTGCTTAGAGAGCAAGAGGAAGTGATGTTCTGGGCGGCACAGGGGGCATATGACGCAGCAGAAGGAGTGGGAACGTTTCAGGCATGGAACAGAGCACAGGCAAAGGCGTGGAGGCAAGAGGCGGCTTACAGGAATTGAGAGTCGTAATTCCGTGTGGCTGGGGCTGGGCTGAAGGTGCAACAAGAAGGGCTCACCTGTGTTTCTAATTGCTTATCTGGAACTAGGAAAACCTCTTCCCCATGGAAATGGTATTAAACAGGAACGGTTGGGTTCCAAATACCCTTATTCCAACAGTTTAAATAGATTTGGAGGGCTCAGCCAGGAACGTAATACACACATAGCGCTGTTTACTGTGGGAAAACACAGCCTCATTTGAGTCTACGTATTAGCAAAGGAACATAGGCGTTTAAGTTGGGGCTTGGGTTACCAAAGCCTGCATTAGCAGGCTGCAGCATCTTCCCCTCCGTGCTCCTGGGCAACAGGTAGGTGGTGATGGGAGTGGCTGGTGTGTATGGGCTCAGCCAGACTCTGGGGCCATAGAATCAGAGAAGAGCAAAAGGTCCTTAAGATTAAGGCCGCTGCACACCTTACTGACTTCTTGGACCTGTCTTGCCTCTCCCAATGTTTTCCTCCAGTTGAACAGACATCAGGGCGTAAGTGTTCATCCAGCAGCTCTGACTACAATGTACACTCAGGAAGTGTACAGACAACACATGCTTAAGAACAGGGACATAAGCTAACTAAACCGGGTCCCTCAGGATCCTGGGAGACAGTGATCCAACTTGATTGTGTGCTGGGCTCTCAACAAAGCCCTTTATATACACTCTACCTACCCTGATGAGGGAAATTTCTACTAGAAAGTAAACTCCGTAGGGTGGCCTACAGAGGCCATTTGGGATCTGGCCTCTGCCTTCCTCATTTTTCTCCACCTTCAGTCCTTCCCAGCCACACTACAGTTCCTAAGTCAAACCACCATATATTTAGCAGTGGTTCTCCACCAGGTCCCCACCCTTCCTGAGGTGAGGGGACGGTGCGTTTGGGGGTGTGAAGGGGCATTTTGGTCCATCATATTGACTTGGGGGTGTGGTTACTCCTGGTGTTTATTCCCCAGGGCAGGAATGCTGAACATCCTCCAATGAGAAGGAGAGTCCCACAAAAGTACATTTATCCCCTCAAAAGGCCAACAGCACCCTCTCCAGGAAACACTGATCTCTAGGCCCAGGTGCCGCTGGGCTGACACGCCAGGAACGCTCGGCCTCTCTACTTCCTTCCCCTTCCTGGTAGGTTGAATTATGTACCCGCGAGGGTGGGGCATGTTCTTAAGCTCAGTCATTCCTGTGGGTGTGAACCCACTGAGCTTGGGCCCTCTGAATTTAATTACTTTTAATTAAGGTGTGGCCAGCTGAACCAGGATAGGTTTTAGTTCTATTACTCAACCCACAGGGAAAAAGCTACCAGGGAGGAGTAGAAACTGAAAGTCAACGGAACCTGGAAGAGAAAGGAAAAGATGCCGCCATGTGCATTGTCATGCGACAGAGAAGCCAAGGAGCAAGGATCGCTGGCAGCCAGTCCCGGAACAACCATCTTCAGGGAGAAAGCATCACCTTGCTGGTGCTTGATTTGAGACTTTTCCTAGCCTCAAAACTGTTAGCCCCAAAATTCCAGTCGTGTAAGCCAATCCACTGGATGGTATTTGTTTTAGCAGCCAGTAAACTAAGATGCCCTGGTTAACTCCGATGAACCCTTCAGAACTCAGTTAAGGCACAGCAACTCCTCCCATCCCCAGACTCTCCCACCTGGGTCCCACTTACTGGGTGCTCTTTGGTGAAATCATTGACCAGGCCCTTTTTACCTTTGAGTCCCCAACCCTTAGTGCAGTGCCTGTCACATAGGATGTGCTCCATGAATAGGTGCAGAATGACAAAAGTCCTTCTACAAATGAATAAGTGTCATACCATGACATACATGTAAGTGTTCATTTCAGAATTTAGAGAACACTTGGATCAGAAACCATTAGAGAGAAGCAATTCTTTGCATCTGATTGGTGGTTTAAGATTTACAAGGGGAAGCAGACTTGGCCCAGTGGTTAGGGCATCCGCCTACCACATGGGAGGTCCGCGGTTCAAACCCCGGGCCTCCTTGACCCGTGTGGGGCTGGCCCACATGCAGTGCTGATGTGCGCAAGGAGTGCCCTGCCACGCAGGGGTGTCCCCGCGTAGGGGAGCCCCACACGCAGGGAGTGCGCCCCATAAGGAGAGCCGCCCAGCGCGAAAGAAAGTGCAGCCTGCCTAAGAATGGTGCCACCCACACAGAGAGCTAACACAACAAAAAGAAATACAGATTCCTATGCCGCTGATAAGGATAGAAGCAGTCACAGAAGAACACACAGCAAATGGACAAAGAGAGCAGATAACGGGGGTGGGGGGGGGAGAGAAAAAAAATCTTAAAAAAAAAAAAAAGATTTACAAGGTGTTCATGTGCATTTTCTCTTTGATCCTCACAGCAAAGCCATAGCAGGTGGAGCACATGTTACTTTAGTGGAAGGGGAAGGGACCAGCCCAAGGCAGAACAGCCATTTTGTGGTAGAGGAGGAGTTCAGGTCTGGCGACAAGCACAGGTCCTCTTCGGTGGGCCCCACTACCCCACAAGGACAGGCAAGGGCAGGAGCCTTAATCAGGCAATCCCAGAGTGGAACAAAGCCAGCTGATTACAGAGGTGACAGGTTTCTGGGAGAGATAAATATAATCAGCCAGAGGGAGGCAACTTGAAGCCAGGAGCCTAAAACCCTGCCTAATGCAATCATTATTTCATTTTTCTTATCTCTGCTTTCAAAAAGCTTCATGAAAACTATTGTCCAAAGCTCTTGTGAGCCAGAATAATAAGGAGCGATTGTTTCCAGCTTTCAGTTCAGACAGGAGCAAGTAGAGAAAAGACATTGTTCTCTTGGATTTCACATCCAGTGCTGCGGGTGTGGCCGCTCAAAACCAGGCTCCTCCCAGCCAGTTCAGTTCCGAATCTCTGCAGCCCATTTGGTCAGGGGTTAGGCTCGGGGCCCCAGGAGCTCCTGCCTATGGGCAGTGGCCCTGGGGATCCCCTGGCCCTTTGGACTCATTCTTGAATGTCTGTGTGTGTGTATGTGTGTGTGTGGCGGGGGGGGGGGGGGGGGGGTGTCCTAGACCTAACAGGACTGGCTGGAAAATAATAGTGGAGGAAGCAGAAAGCATCCTCCCTTGAGCGTCCTCAAGAAGAAGGAAGGCCCCAGGCAGCCTTAACCTATTGGGGTTATGTGGGTAGAAGTGGATCAGCCAGGAAACCCACTGACCTAGTTCCAACCCAAGAATTCATACCAGAGCTGGCCTGGCCTTGGGATTACACTTAATATTCTAAATGTCATAAATACATGGCAGGTAGTGTCCTAGGCACTGGTGATACAAAAATAAGACATGAATAGAACCTCTCAAAATCGCTCCTGGTGCCCGAGTTTCCTGTCCCCAAGTCACGGCCGTGTCTGACTGGGACTTAGGCATCAGAAGGACAGCTTTTTCCAGCCAGGCAGTGTCTGCAGGACCCAGATCCAAGCACCCCTGAGTCCCTGCCCAGTGTCTCAGCTGTTCCTCCAGACTGCCTGTGTGTTTTCCAAAGGAGCTGCCCAGAACAGAAGACATACCCCAGGTGGGGTTGCCCAGCATAGCTGCACTTTCCTTGCTCCAGGACCTATCCTTTTATTAACGACCTCTGAACTCATTTGACTTTTCTTGGCGGCTTTGTCATGTTGACTCTTATTGAACAGGCAACTAAAATTCAAGTGCAGTAACCTTATCAAAAAAGGAATTTCAGTTGTCCCCGGTATGATTTATTCTTATGGAAAACAGGATGCTTTCCTTTCTAGATGCTTACCGGCCACCCCCCTTGATAATCCACTATGGAAATATGCTTGGGAATGATAATGAATTCCTCCGTCTATACTTCCTGGGGTTCATGTTTACATTTTTGCAAATGAAAAGTATAGTTCCTGTCTCCCATCTTTAGGAAACGACTCCTTTTCTTAAGATCCCACAAAAATCAGAGCCCGTGATTTGGCAATCTTAGCTACGTGTTCTCTCAGCAACCTGGAACGAAGTTTGTTGGAGCGAGGAGACTTAAATATATTTAGAGCAACTGGATTCTCTCATTTTCTTTTTCACCTCTTGTGGGTAACAGGTTCACAGGAGCCTGGGATGCTGCAGGGCTGCCTGAGAACTTCGCACAGCGCTGCTCCCTGGAAACACTGGCATTAAGATAAATGGGGCTGTTGTGCCTGCCTCGTCTGTCGTGTGGATCGGCGGTGCTGTGAGTTGGCTACATAAGTAGGATGGCATAAAAAACTGGTGGGGAGAAGGGGCTGTGGCTTCAGTGGGTGAAGGCCACCCCCATGCACCTCGGCTCTCATCCCTAGTACACTCCTCAGAGAGGGTGAAGGGGCAAAGGAAGCGGCTGGGCCTCCCAGGAGATGGAGACGCCGCCGCCCTGCCCTGTAGCCTTCTCTGGTGCTTAGCAAGCATACTGTATTAGGTCAGCACCTATCTGGTTTCAGGAGCCCGATAGTCAGCGCCAGCCCACGGCCAGAGCTGTGCCGCTGCACCTACCTGGCCTCCAGTGCTCCTCGTTAACCTTCAGAAGCCCCTTCTCGGCCTGAAGATGGTTTTTACAGGGAAAACTGAGGGACTCACATAGCTCTGCCATCTGCTGATGTTACATCAAATGCTCAAAAGCATGCCTAATCCTTCCTGATGCTTTCCCTTGTGCTGACTATAACAAAAAGAACGCCAAAAAAAGCTAGCAAACCGAATGCCCTTTTGTTTTGCCATCATCTGGTCTGGATAATTCAAAATCGACTGTCTGTCCTGAGGATAACCGGAGGACAACCTCCCCGTCCTGATGCTGGATTCCTAATGACGTACTGATGTGCACATTCCTGGTATTTTCTTTTATGCAGAGCTTCATGACCACACATTTTCATTTTGACTGCTAATTCAAGACAGAGCCAAATACCTGCTTGCCTCAGCAATTTGCCTTTAGTTAAATGAATGCAGTGACTTTGGCTGCAAGGTTGGGCTTTAGCGTCAAGAAGTCTATATACAAATCGGGGTTTTCCTTGGTGACTGACCTGGCTAAGGCACACCGTGGAGCTTGGCTGGGCAGACCAGAACCCTGCCTGCCCAGTGCCGGGAGCAAGGAAAGGGCCTGATGTGGGGTGTACAGCTAATGCTTTAGTAGACTCTACCTCCTTGTTCCACACATGCTTTCCCCTCTGTCTCATAATAAAGTAGATGATTTTTTTTAAAGCTTTTTTTTATTTTTTATTTTTTTAGATTTATTTTATTTATTTTTCTCCCCTTCCCACCCCTGCCCCAGTTGTCTGTTCTCTGTGTCCATTAGCTGCATGTTCTTACTTGTCCTCTTCTGTTGTTGTCAGCGGCACGGGAATCTGTGTTTCTTTTTGTTGCGTCATCTTGTTGTGTCAGCTCTCCGTGTGGGCAGTGCCGTTCCTGGGCAGGCTGCACTTCCTTTCATGCTGGGCGGCTCTCCTTACGGGGCGCACTCCTTGCACATGGGGCTCCCCTATGCTGGGACACCCCTGCATGGCAGGGCACTCCTTGCGCGCATCAGCACTGCGCATGGGCCAGCTGCACACGGGTCAAGGAGGCCCGGGGTTTGAACCGTGGACCTCCCATGTGGTAGACGGACGCCCTAAACACTGGGCCAAGTCCGCTTCCCAAAAGTGGATGATTTTTAAACCACTAGTTCAGAGGGAACCTTCCAAATGTCCATGTCTGTTGACCAAACAATCCCACTGCTAGGATTCTATTATAAAGTGCCAATTGTACAAATTAGGTGAATCACAAACAGACCTGGTTTCCCAGGCCAGGCCAAGCCCCAGTGCCCTCACCCTTCCCCACTCAGCCAGCCGTTTCTTTGGCAACAGGCACCTCCCCCGAAGTGAATTGCGCTCTTTCTCCTGCTAAAGAAAAGCAAGCGCGGCATCCTCCAAAGTGACATCGATTGCTCGGCTTATATTATGAATCTCTTTTTCTCCTCTCTGTAGGTTTCCTTTTCTAATCTTATTTCTCACCAAGAAACAGGGCCATGCTGTAAAATAACCCATTCAAGTCGTGGTGATGGGGACAGGGTGGAGAACGGCGAGCCAAGCCTCTGGGGACAACAAAAAAAGCCGGGAGCTATGGGGATCACCCTGGGCTGGCCCCTCCAGAAATGGGGGTGCCCCCAGCCGGGGCTCTTTCCCGTCTCTTGGGACCACAGCTCTCCTGTTTTCAAGCCTTACAGGGTTCAGCATCTGAGCTGACGCGCCCGCGGGTGTGTGGACTAAGGTGTTGCCTCTTCATTTTACCCCGTTAACATGCCTGAGCTTCATGGAGCTCAGCACTTTAACCTGGAGCGGATGCTCAAGTAGGAGTCGGGGGCATCTTGGCAGAGGGGATAATCCAAGGACAGAAGAACTTCACGTCATCCAGAAGTGCCTGCCTCCTCGATACAGGCAGACACAAGAGTGTTTTCCTCACCGTGCCACGCTGATCACTTTCTTCCTAATACTAGAATCATGCGATGAATGCAGCACCAAGTTGTAATTAAGGCACAGGCTCTGGAGACAGATCTGGATGTGATCAAACTTCAGACTGCTCATGGCCTCTGTTAGGGCATTTGGAAAGTACTTAACCTCCTAAGGCTGTTGTGATGACTCAGTGGTGTGTAAGAGCCCGAGTATGTGCCTGACACACAGCCAGGCTCAGAAGCAGTGTGATGCTGGGCTGAGAGTTTGTGCCCTAGGGTTTGAATTCCAGCCCTGCCACTTACCAGTTGTATGATGTTAGGCAAGTAACTCAAGCTCTCTGTGCCCCTATCATACAATGGGGGTGAGCAAGTTACCTACTTACTAGGGTTGTTGGACAATCAAATGGTTTAGTCTATGTGGAGAACCTAGCACAGTGCCTGATGCATGCAAGCAGTCAGGACATGTGTTTTTGTTGTTGTTGTTATTGCCATAAGATTTATGAGTTCCTTCAGGAAAAATTAACGTTTCACTCTTGTATTCCGAGGGCCTGGTTCCCTTAGGGACTCAATAAACATTTGTTATTTTAGATGGATGAATAAACTAATATGCACTACTCCCCATGAAGTCTTTTGTTCTACCCAATAAAATAAATAAATGTCAGTTGCAGAATCAGGCAACATCAGGAGAGAAATGGATACACTTGATCACACCAGGTGGGACACAGCCTCCCCTTGGCCTCCACAGCCACTCAGCCTGGTCTCTCCCAGCTGGCTTTGACTCCCTTGAGAGACTGGAGCATTACTTTGTTGCCCTTGTTCAGTCTTCACACTAATTCCTAATCCCAGCCCTGGACTTGGAAGAGGACCTCTGCTCCTCGCCAACCCCCTTTTTTTTAATACATAGTAATATATTTATCTTATTGAAAAAGCTACAACGATGTATTTGAACAAATCATCTCTTTTGGGAAATAGCTGTAACTTTAGACATTCGAACAAATAGTAAAATCCAGCCACGGGGCCTCAGTTCTGAGTCTCTCTGGGCGCCCGGCTGAGCTGCTTGATAAGAGTCTTTCGCAGGTTTAAGGTCAAAGGCCCCGCGCGGCAGGTGCTAGGCTCACCCCAGAACCTGACTCCAGGGCTTTGTAAACTAAACAGGCTGGACTTTTTGCCTGAAAGAAACAGGATGAGGGAGTGCGGGGTGGGGGGAGACCGTGAAGGCCCTGGCTCCAGACCTGGCTTCGTGGTGGCAGAGGCTCCTGGCTGAGCCTGGAAGCAGCTTCTTCCTGATGGAGCGTCCAGGCGAGAGTGCGGCTGGCCGACACCTCGCCGGAGGCGCGGCAAGACGGCGCAGAGAACGCCGCGGTGACTCCTGGCCCTGGGACGCTTCCATCCAGCTGCATGCTAGTTTTTAGTGGGTCATACGGGGGTTGGGAGGCTTTCTGATGTCCAACGTGAATCACTTTTGCTCAAGGGGAAGCTCACTCACTCATTCTCTTTTTCTAAAGTTCCAAAGCTCAGGAGCATTAATGAGAACCTACCGGAGGCCTCTAACGCCAGGGAGCCCTGCTCACCAGGCTCCACTGCCTGGCTCATCTCATTCTCGAGAAGGCCTGGTGCTCTGTGCTGGTCAGCAGCCCGTGCAGATGACTCCTCAGCAGCTAGCATCGCCCCCTGGGAGCCGCATGTGGCCTTCTTGGAAAGATAAGAAGGGAATGGATTCCCTTTGGCCCCTTTTCACTTTTCTCCTTTGACAAGCATGCCTGGCCACGAGGATGGGAGTTGCTTTCCTGTCCTCTTCCAAGTGGGCACACTCTAAAGCAAACACTGACTCACCTGGGCTCTGCCCCTCAAGGGTTTGGACGGGGTGGGTGGGGTCTCCGGCACGCGACTGGGAGCCTCAGCGTCCAGCGGAGACCTGCACGGCCTGTGGCCCTGGGGGCCGATGCCAGGCCATCCCGCTGCACTGCTCTCCCCCCACCAAATTACTCTCCTTCGACATCCTTCCTCCTCCACTCTTTTCTTCCCCTTTGCTCCTACCTGTTCCCGCCCTCTTCCCTCCCCCCCCACGCTTGCTTCCCTCATTAACAAGCTTTCCTTTAACTTCTGCTATGTGCTAGGCTCTGAGCTGGGGGCCACCCATGGTTAAGAAACATGTGTACCCTAGGAGGGAGACAAACATAAAGTCTCAATTTAAGGAAAACTTTTGACCTGCGCGGCTGCTCCCTCAGCCTGTCAAGCATTCACGAGGGCCCTGCTTCAGCTGAGGTGTTCCTCGGGGGAAGGGCCCAGGCTCTGCCACCAGACTAACAACCCCAGCCCGCCCCAGCGCAGACACTTACCAGCTGTGTGATTTAGGCAAATTGTACAACTCCACTGACCCTCCCGTTCCTCACCTGTAAATCCAACAGTTGGAAACACTACAGAGGTTCACAAGCCCCCTAGAGTTTACACCCAAAGGATGGGGGGAAAGAAAATGTGTAATTAGTGAAGAAGGCTGAGGGAGGGCAGGAGGAACCTGCCAGAACACAGGCCGTCTCAGCGACATGGAAATCAGACCGCGAAAGATTTAGTCGTAAAATAGATACCTCAAAGACTGCCACCGGATTCATAATTCCCGTCTTTCCTTTCCTTCTCCCTTCCCCTCCTAAGTGTCTATGGATGGAAATAGGACATTGTGCTTTACTTGGCACCACAATCTAGGCTTTTACACTCTAGTTTGTATCAAATTCCTTGCAGACCCGAAATTCTTTCTCTAACGAAATAAAGATACCTACATATTCCAGACACACTGCAATTCATAATTAATCATGTTGCCTTCGACCCAGAGGAAATGCAAAGGCTTTTTATAAAACTATTCCAAGAATCAAATATGATCTTGTCCATCTTTAGAAACCAACGTGTTGTCCATGCTCAGCTGCTATTACTAAATGCAGAATCTGCTCTTCCTGCCAGATGGAAGTGTTGAGCAGTCCTCAAGGTCAGATGTCATAATATTTTTTTTGTCTTTATTTATTTTTTTGATGTTACATTCAAAAAATATGAGGACCATATACCCCCCACGCCCCTCACCCCACTCCTCCTCCCATAACAACAACCTCCTCAATCATCCTGAGACATTCACTGCATTTGGTGACTACATCTCTGAGCAGATGTCATAATAAATCCCTCTAAGGAGGGACTCTCCTCCGGGGAAGACTGATGCAGGCACCGACATCTCCATGTGAATAGTCTGAGTCATTGATAACCCACTGGCTCCCTCTAGGATTGCCTTCTTGTTTTAATGCTATCTGATGAAGCAAGAAAGGCACCACCTCAAGCTCCCCTAGAAAGGACAAAGTGAGGAGCATGGCATCTGGCAAGGAAACCAGGCCAGGATGTACATAACTACCCAGAGCAAAGCCCTCCCTCATCAAGAAGCACAAGCCTTAGGTCAAAGAGCCTGGCGCTTTCTTTTGCCTCTACCCTACTACAGGGCGCAGCCATTGGCTCTCTCCAAAGGGATAAGAGCCACCCCTCTGTCACGGCTCTTCAACCTCAGACCAAATGACCTGGATCAAGGACATCTATTAGAAAACCCGTCACTTTCCAACCCCACAGCGGGCTTCTGCTCACTGCGGTGATGCGGATAGGAAGCTCAGGGGCTTTCTCCCAGCCCCAGGCCTGGCTCCTAATCCACTTCTCTCCTTGTCCTGACAAAGTCGCTCCATCAGTGACAAGAAGCAAAAGCACAGTTACCCAAGGACAGAAAACCTAGTCAAAGGAAAACAATGACTACTATTTACTTGTGCACAAGATAAGTAATAAACAATACCTCCAAGACTTTCACCCTTTCATATAGTCAGAGGTAGTTAAAGTTGGAATGGCCCTTGGAGATGTATGATACAGTGCCGTGGGTTTAAAGCCAGGAAATGCTTGCTCAAAAGAACTCGTCCCGGTCCTGGGGCCCTGCCAGCTTGCTCACCACTCACTCCTGCTGGGCCCCTCATGCAGCAATTCAGAACACAGGGAGCTCTGGACATATCTGGTCTGATCACCGTTGTGTAGACCAAGACGCAGAAGTCTGGGGACGTGCCGTAACTTTGCCCTCTTCTCCCTCCCTCACCACCCACCCCACCCCCACCATCCAACCAGTCGGGACTGACTCAGAGTGTGCCTTCTCCACACCGTCCCAAGGCCCTCTCTTTACAGACAAGGGTTGGAGATCTTGGCAGACGGGCCTGGGTTTGTTAAGATTACGTCCTGTGGAAGCTGTTCCACCACACACACACACACACACACACACACACACACACACACACCACAGACTGGAAATAAAACAACCTGCGAAATGAACATAGAAAGATATGCTGCGGAATAACAAACAGCTCTCATAGTCCAGCTGGTCTGCTAGAAAAGGCAGGGTTTAGAGTCTATGAATATGCAAATACCACAGTCAAACAGCAGGAGTTTTCCAAGATAACAGAAAAACAGGAACCAACCACATAGAATTATAGTTTTAAAAGGTTAAAAATCTGGCCATCCACACGGCAAAGGGCAGGGTAAAAATAAACCGCAGCATCCTGTTAGAGGGGGAGTCACAGGGAAGGCTGACTCTTGGGAACAGGGGGGAAAAGATACAAGACAAAATAGAGAACGAATATACCCACTTTACATAGTTAAGAAGCTGCATGTCCTTGGAGTGGACTTGGCAATAAAAATCTGACACTAAAACAAACACAGATGAGTGGAGGGTAAATCGTGACAATTGCAGTGACTGCATGTGAAGAATTTTTTTTTTTTTTTAGAATACTAGAAAGTTTATTTTAGTTCATAGCTTGTTTCCCAATCCTGAGGACTCTTAGGAAGCCTTTTAATCTAGTCAAATTTGTGAGCAGGGTACAAAGACATTTGCTCTCCACTCTCTCCAGCCCTCCCTGCCTGGCATTTCCAGCGCCAGGCAACCCATTATCTCCAGTGCAAATCCCAAGATCTGAAATCCAGAAAGGGAGGCTGCCTTTCCTTGGTTAATGGCACTGTTCGAGGGTCTTCACGAGGGAGGGGTGGGCGCCTTTAGGGACACCACCTGTCCGTGGGCCCCTCTCCCGTTCCTCCCAGCCTTCTGGCTGCAGCCCGACTCCTGCTGTTCCTTTCTCCGCTCTGAGAAGCCTCCTCACTGAGGCCTCACCTGACCCCCTTCCTTAAGCGGCCTTCCCTCTTAGTCCTTCAGCGCTCCCGCCTGCTGACATCCTACAGGACAACTGTCACAGTTAGGAATGGCCAGCGCCGCGGGGGCAGGAGGGCCTGCAGGGTGGTGTGATTGCCCAGCTCACGTGAGGACTTGGCCCATGGCCTTGAGTGGTGTGCGAGGAGGACTGACAGCGCCAGAGCCTGCCCGATACCACTCAGGCCTGGCTGGCCCAAGCTCCGCCGAAGGAAGGGCTCGCCCCCCAGGCCAAACACCTTCAGGAAGATGTGTCCTGATGGGCCTCAGCTAAGGAGAGCCTTTGAGCCGTATTTGTAGAAGGGATCTCACAGGGAAATGGGGTGAACGAGATATTTGGTACGGTGTAGCCTAAAACCTTTACTCTCTAGAAAGAGGTTTTCTACTAAATTAAAATGCTCTCCTCCAGCCCTTAAGGTATTCCTAGTAATATACCTATGAGGTTTTCGGATAAGCATAAACACACCGAGAATAAGAAAACTGTACATCTTTGCGGATAGTAGGTAATTCGCTCTTGTTTTTCCATGTATTCCGACTTTGCAGGTTCTTAAATTGTACAGTCTTAGAAGCATAACAGAAACCTACTAATGATAGAAGCAACCTAGGTGAGAACACTATTTTACTCCTAGAGGAAGTCCTTTCACAGTGGGGGAAGGAGATTTCATCATTAAACGTTATTTGATGTTCTTTTGTTAAGTAAGAGAAAAATACTGCTTGTGCAAATATCTAGTTTTAAAAAGTCATTCAAACTTTGATTTACATCCTCTTTCTTCAAGTCAGGAGTCTAAAAATGTATATTGGAAAGAAAACAAACACTACCAAGTAAGATGTGGTGTCTCATTATTTTTACTTCTTGGCCTAGAGTATTTGCAATATTATTAAAGGAAAACTTTAAAAAAAAAATAACCTAACAATCCTTATGCACCATATTGTCAGAAATAATTTTTTGTATTTAAGCCAAATAGAGAATTATGGGCAAGATGTTCAGATTTTATGAAGGGACTGCTGTAGACTGAATTGCGTATCCCAGTTTGGACATGTGCTTGTTCTTGGTCTGCATTCTGATGGGTGTGGACCCATTGTAAATATGGTCTCTTCAAGATGTTACTTCAGTTAAGGTGTGGCCCCACTGAATCAGGTTAGGCTTTCACCCAAATTACTGGAGTCCTTTATAAGCAGAGTGAAAGTTCGTGACAGAAATCAGCAGAGGGGGCAGCCAGAAGCTGGAAGTCAACAGAACATGGAAGAGAAAGAAGACGCCACTGTGTGCAGTGGCATGGGACAGAAAAGCCAAGGACCAAGGATCTCCAGCAGCCTGCCCCACAACGCCATCGACTTAGGGGAGAAGGCATCACCTTGCTGACACCTTGATTTTCAATTTCTTCTAGCCTCAAAACTATAAGTCAATAAATTCCAATTGTTAAGCCAACCTATCATATGGCATTTGTCTTAACAGGGAAACTAAAACAGGGACGCTATTAGCCATGGCAGAAAGTTAGGGTGCTGTCAGGTATGGATATTTTATGCTGCTTTGAAATTTTGCTTCTAATTAAGGCAAATATGAACAAAGGAGATATTTCTTAATAAAATTGACGTGTTATTTGTTGAAGAGAGAAAAGGAAGGTAAAGAGAAGAGGGAAGAAGTGGGTGCAGGTCATTTTTTATGACACTCATTAATTCATCCCACTTTCAGGCACCAATGATGTTAATGCTTACTAGATGCAAGGTACTTTGCACTGAAGGGGATTCAAAACAGTATTATAATGCATGCCGGGACGTTTACAAATAAGCAGACAACTTCTTCTCTAGATCAGCAGGAAAGAAAAAAAAAAATAAGAAAACAGAAAAACAAAAGACAAAGCTATCTTTATGATAAAATCCCCCAAACCTACCAAAGCCAGGGTTATTTTCTAACTAGGAAGACTGAGGACTGAACTGGGAAGAGGCCAATAGGCATAAAATTGCTCCCTGTGGATTACATAATGCAACTGAGAATGAAGGTAGGGTAGAGACAATCAAGGGGATACTCAGGGAAGGATATTCCCCATGTGGCCCCATCTCCTTGGCCTCCCTGTCATGACGAGGATACTTGAAGCACTTCAAATCACTGTCTACACCAAGATCCCAAGACCCACCCCGGCCACAGTCACACAGCACAGTAGATCCAATACATGCTATTGGGGCTGAAATTACTGCACTTGCTGGCTCCAGACTTGCCTTCCAACAGGCCTTTAAAATGGATTTATTCTCAGCCTCCAAAGAATCCTAAGTTATTCCACGACATCTCTTTCCATGCTTGCTTACCTACTACCTGGAATCCAATCCTTCTTTCCCCCTTGCCAGGGATTCAATTGGTGTATTACATCCATTCTGAAAACTGCTGATATATATTCTTTCCACCCAGAAAATGTGCTTATACCTCCTTTGAACTACCATTGATTCTGGTACATGCTTTTGTATTTAACATATTCTGCAGTAATTGTTTGCTTACATGCCTACCTCTCCAATGAGAGAGTGAGCTCCCGGTCCGTGCCTTAGCCATCTTTTTATCCCTGGAGTATGGTAGGATCTAGATAATAAGTAAGTGCTCAGCAAATATCGGCCATTTATTCTATGAATATTCTTTTTCCCCTAAATATATTTTGGTTCATGGCATATGGAGAGTAAGGAAACTCATATTTATTGAACACCTACTAAGCACAAGGTTCTGTGCTAAATGTCTTAAAACTATTACCTTGTTTTAGTCTCTAGACAACTTTGCAAGATATGAATAATAAAACATATTGAAGAAACATCTTATTAGAAATAAGAGGAGAACTGCTTAATCCAAAATGCCTCACACCTACCTAATCAACTTTGGATTAGTAGTATTTCTGGAGCTTAATTATCTTACCTCCAAAAGAGCAGTGATTGAAAATGGTGCTTTAGCAGGTACAGGCATACTCTGGAGATTTTGTGGGTTCAGTTCCAGACCACCACAATAAAGCAATTACACAATAAAGTGAGTCACAAAAATTTTTTTGGTTTTCCAGTGCCTATATATAAGTTATGTTTACACTCACTATATAGTAGCATTATGTCTAAAAATCAATGAGCAGACCTTAATTTAAAAATATTTTATTGCTAAAAAATGTTAACCATCATCTGAGCCTTTACTGAGTCATAATCTTTTTGCTGCTAGAAGGTCTTGCCTTGATTTTGATGGCTGCTGACTGGTCAGAGTGCTGGTTGCTGAAGTTGGGGTGGCTGTGGTAATTTCTTAAAATAAGACCACAGTGAAGTTTGCCACATTGACTGGCTCTTCCTTTCATGAAAGATTTCTCTGTAGCATCTGATGCTGTTTGATAGCATTTCACCCACAGTAGAATTTCATTTAATCCTCTCAAACCCTGCCACTCCTATATCAACTAAGTTTATCTAATGTTCTAAATCCTTTGTTGTCATCTCAACAGGGTTCACAGCACCTTTTTCCCCTGCCCCTGAGATGGCTTCCTCTTCTGTTTGTTCCTCGTTTGGGCTCATTGTCTGCTCATTATTTTTGCTCATTGTCTGTTTGTTGCTGTTGTTTTGCTCATTGGCTGCTTGTTGTTTGTTTGTTTTTTCTTTAGGAGGCATGGGGAACTGAAGCCCCACCTCTCATGTGTCAGAAGGTGCTCAACTGTTTGAGGCACATTCTACTGGGAGTAGATTCCATCTCAATAAACCACTTTCTTTGCTCATCCATAAGAAGCAACTCCTCATCCATTCAAGTTTTATCATGAGGTTGCAGCAATTCAGGCACAATTTCAGGCTCCACTTCTAATTCCAGTTCTCTTGCTATTTCCACATCTGTGGCTATTTCCTCTACTGAAGTTTTGAACCCCTCAAAGTTACCCATGAGGGTTGGAATCTACTTCTTCCAAACTTCTGTTAATGTTGATATTTTGACCTCCTCCCATGGTCACGAATGTTCCTAATGGTATCTAGAAAGGTGAATTCTTTCTGGAAGGTTTTCCATTTACTTTGATCAGAACCATCAGAAGAATCACTATCTATGGCAGCCACAGCGTTAGTAAATGTATCTCTTTTAAATAATACAATTTGAAAGTTGAAATGAGTCCTTGATCCACACGTTGCAGAATGGATGTTGTGTGAGCAGGCATGAAACCATCATTTCTCTTGTTGTATGTCCCCATCAGAGCTCTTGCATGAGCAAATGCATTGTCAATGAACAGTAATATTTTGAAAGGAGTCTTTTTTTTCGGCAGTAGGTCTCACCAGTGGACTTAAATATTCAATAAACCATGTTGTAAACAGGTGTGCTATCAGTCAGGTTTTGTTGTTCCATTTAGAGCGCACAGGCAGAGTAAATTCAACTTAATTTTTAAGGGTCCTAGGATTTTCAGAATGGCCAATGAGCATTGTCTTCAACTTCAAGTCACTAGCTGCCTTAATCCCTAACAAAGAGTCAGCCTGTCCTTTGACGGTTTGAAGCCAGGCATTGACTTCTCCTCTTTCCATGGAAGTCCTATATGGCATCTTCTTCCAATAGAAGGCTTTTTTGTCTACACTGAAAATCTGCTGTCTAATACCACCTTCATCAATTTTCTTAGCTAGATCTTCTGGGTAACTTCCTGCAGCTTCTACATCAACACCTGCTGTTTCACCTTGCATTTTTATATTATGGAGTCAGCTTCTTTTCTTAAACCTCATGAGCCAACCTTTGCGAGCTTCAAAGTTTTCTTCTTCAGTTTAATCACCTTTATCTGTCTTCAGAGAATTAAAGATTTAGGAACTTACTGTGGATTAAGCTTTGTCTTAAGGGAATGTTGTGGCTGGTTTGATCTTCTATCCAGACCATTAACATTCTTCATATTAGCAAGGAGGCTGTTTTTCTTTCTTATCATTTGTGTATTCACTCAGCAGCACTTTTAGTTTCCTTCAAGAACTTTTCCTTTGCATTTACAATTGGGTAACTAGCACAGGAGGCCAAGCTTTTGGCTTATCTTGGCTTTTAGTACCTTCCTCACTAAGCTTAATAATTTCCAGCTTTTGATTTAAAGTGGGAGACACGAGACTCTTCCTTTCGCTTGAACAGTGCTGCCATGCGCAAGGAGTGCCGTGCCATGCAGGGGCGCCCCCCAGTAGGGGTACCCCATCTGCAAGGAGCGCACCCCTCAAGGAGAGCCGCCCTGTGTGAAAAAAAGCGCAAGCCTGCTCAGGAGTGGCGCCGCACACACGGAGAGCTGACACAGTAAGATGACGCAACAAAAAGAAACACAGATTCCTGTGCCGCTGACAACAAAGAAGATGCAGCAAATAGACACAGAGAACAGACAACCAGGGTCGGGGTGGGGGGGGATAAATAAATAAATAAATAAATAAATAAATAAATAAATAAATAAATAAATCTTAAAAAAAAAGAGAGAGACACAGATTCCCAGTGCTGCAGACAAGAATGCAAGCAGACAAAGAACACACAGTGAATGGACACAGAGAGCAGACAATGGGGGGGGGGGAACAAATAAAAATAAATCTTAAAATAAATAAATACATTGGTCAAGGTTGATCTTTTCCAGGAGAGAAGTCCATAGCAAGTTGCTATAGGATGCAGAGGACAGAGGACAAGTACTTTTGTTTGTTATAAAATGGACCAGAAAAGGATTCTGGAATTGTCATGTGGTACCATTTCAGACATGCTTCAAAGGGTTTGTGGGACTGTAGCAAGTGAAGACGAGTGGGTGGAAAATAGGCAGGAGGGTTTTCCAAGTAGAAAGTGCTCCTACAGACAGGCACACAAGAGGCCACCAGGGAATGAATAGCCTTGCTTTCTGTGATACCAGCTACAAGGTGGGGACGTAGAAGAAAAGGCTGGAACCCTAAGTTAGAAACCACACTCTGGGTGGCCCTCAATGCTGGTGTTAGCAGAGTACACTGACTAAAGTGACAGAACTCTGCTTTAGAAAGACTAATCAGGTTGCAATTAATAGAATGAATTTCCAGAAAGAGAGAAAGCAGGGGTACCAATAAGGAAGTTATACAACAGTTTGCTCATTCCTCCATTCCTCCATCAGGTCCTATGTCAGTCACCATGCATCAAGGGAGCTTGATATGATGATGAAGAAGGCACGGAGTCCTCAGGACCCAGGGCCAAAGAAGGCATCACCATCCGGGTGGCTGAGGGTGCTGCTGGAGGTGGGCACAGGGCACGTTGGGAGGCCAGGTGAGGAACAACAACCTCAGCCCTAGGGGGGTGGGGAGGGGCCCAGAAGAGGTGACATTTGGGCTGAAACTAAAGGGAAGAAGAGTGGGAAGGGCAAGTGGGTCAGATAGAACAGCAGGTGCAAAGACACCCTTTAACAACCTGAGGTGCTCAGGTCTGCAAGAAGCTCCAGTACTGAAGGGGATGATCTCTGCACTAAGCCTTTTTAAAATTAAAAATAATCGTTTCTATAACCAAAATGACAAATCACAGTCATTTTTAAATTAAGCACTTTATGTTCCAGGCACTGTCCTTTACACATGATAATTCATTTAATTCTCACATCCCAATGAGGCAGGCTTTGCTACTCCCGTTTTACAGATGCACAAACTGACTTCAAAGGCTTAACAAATGGCTTCTTAGAGTCACACAGCTCTTAAGTATAGACAAAAGCATTCAGGTAAGATTGGCTTACCTGAAAGCCAATCTGTATTGAGCCTTGAAGAACAGATAAGGGTAAGCCATACAACAGAAGGTGGAGCAAGCACTCTGGCAGAGGAAACCTGAAGGTCAGTGTGGGGTGGCAGGAGGAGGAGTGAAGTGAGGGAAACTAACTACAAGCAGTTTGGAATGACCAGAGTATAAAGTACAAGGCTGGGGGCAAGGAGAGATGAGGACAGAGAGGCAGAGAGGGGCCGGGTAAGCTCGAACCTTGTTCGGTGGGCTGAAGGGTGTGAACTTTAACCTGGAAGTTATAAGAGCCACTGAAGACTTAAAAACATGGAAGACTGGAAGGGATGGACACACTCCACCTGAGGTGTGGTGAATGGGTAAGACTCCAGTAAATGATGATGGTGAACCAAGGTAGCAGCAATGGGGATCAAGAGTAAATAAAGTCAGAGGTACTTAGAATTCTGTCACTGGGAGATTAGTAAGATGAGGATCAGAAGTGCTCAGGTGATTAGGTGAGGGGCGAACGGTGGCACACTCATTGAAAAGTGAAATCTGGAGGAGCAGCAGACGGGTCTGTTGATCAGGGATGGAACAGGGCAGTGGGAAGGGTGCAGAATACAGAGAGAAGTGATGAGAGTTGGGCTGAATTTTGGACCTGTCAAGCTGAAGATGTCTGTGGAACTACCATATGGAGAAGTCAAGAAGTCAGGCTTTCGGGAAGACTGATGTGGCGCTCAGAAGAAAGTTCTAGGCAGGAAACAAAGATTGGACGTATAGACCTAAGCAGGGAAAGAAATCATAAGAATAAGCACTATTTACCGGGCACTGTAAATAATGTTTTGTAAAATAAAATTTTATTTACGTTTATCATTCATACATGCACTAAACAGTGTTTAGTAAAAGTTGTGAGCTTAAAAAACACACATAGTGCTTTTTCATGCATTTTCCCTTTAATTCTTTCAACAGCCATATGAAGTAGATACTATTATTACCAGCGCTGTACAGAAAATGGATCTAAGACACAAGACAATCAGTAACCTTCCTAGGGTCACACCACTAATAAAGATCCAGGGAAGCGGATATGGCTCAAGCGATTGGGCTCCCATCTACCATGAGAGGCCCCTGGTGAAGGTGAGCTGGCCAGTGGGGCAAGCTGATGCAACAAGATGATGTAATAAAAAACAAGACACAGGAAAGACAACGAGACACAACAAGCCAGGAAACTGAGATGGCTCAAGTAACTGAGTGTCTCTCTCCCATGTCAGAAGGTCCCAGGATTGGTTCCCAGTGCCTCCTAAAGAGAGGACGGGAAGAGAAGACAAGCAGACAGAAGAATGGACACAGAGAGCAGACAGTGAGCGCAAGCAGCAGGGAATGGGGTGGGGGGAATAAATAAATACAAATAAATCTTAAAAAAAAAAAATCCATACACATCTACACAAGAGTTCCCCAAACTTTTTGACTGTGATCTACCAAAGAAACCTATTTCACTCTGCAGTCCATTACAGACATATATCCCATTGAAATGCTGCCACAGATCATGCACAAGAGCACACTTACCCTTATGATATTTTCTCTTCTATTTCTCTTCTATTTAATTTTTAAACGGGCCGACTGCAAGCCACTAACTTGATGTCACCACCCACTCATGAAACCCACCGCCTGAGAACTGCTGCAACATCCTCCTGCTTCCCACGCCTGAATCTGGGTGACCAAGGGGAGGTAGGAGAGGGTGGGACGGCAAAGATGAGGTGAGAAGTATGCGACCAAGCTGAGGAGAAAATCTGCCCTTCAAGTCACGATTATCCGCTGAGAATCAAATCTCTTCCGCCCAATCACGCCCTGAGGACATGTCGTGGAAGTTGTCTCTTTTGCAGTGAGTCACTTATGGCTGTCATATGTATTTATGGGGATTGAAGCCATTTTCGCTGCCAAGTTTTCCCACAGTGTGGTACAGGAAAAGATAGAGACGCACTTAACTTCTGAATAATTTAACGTTGTTAGTTCTGAAATTGCTACAATAGTACATGGCTGCAGGAGTTGGGCACGTAGCCCAAAGAAATGCAGGCCTGTGCTGGCACTCGACTTTGATGTAATTCCTGCAGACAGTAATTGCAACAGGAAATAGTACCTCTGAGGTGGAAGTTATGGAATACGACATTTAACATCTTGCTCCGCAGGAAATGGCTTTCCTGGCAGGACTTGAGGAGTTCACCCCCGAGAGATACAGAGCCCCTGACTGTATACAGCCATCCTTCCTTTCCAATTAATAGGAAGGGGAAAACTGCTCCTTCCCACCAAAGTCAACCCTTGCAGAGCTGTAGCCCACCTGGTCCTCTCCCCCACAATCAACCCTCCCCTTTTTTAATGCCATCGTTTTCTGCTTTAGTGGGTTATTTCCCCCACTAAAGTGGGGATGGGGGCGGAGGGGGGGATGTAACTGTTCTACATCTTGGTGGTGCTGGTTACAGGACGCTACGCGCTTGACAAAATTCATAGAACTGTATGCTGAACAGGATGGATTTTACTGTCTATAAACTGTATCTCAATAAGCCTGGCTTTAAAATAAAAGGCCCCCCTGACCCATTTCTTAGTCCTGCCTCCCTGTGATGAACACCCAACTTCCTTCCTTCCACTCCCTTGTACTTTCCCTCCCCAGTGTCCTCATTTTTGCTAAAACCAACGTCTTCCTCCGGTTGGTCCTAGGTCAATTCTTTTCCTTTTCTCCAACCACCTTCCCATGGCTCCTGCTGAAACTTCTATTTGAAACTCTTTTTCTTCAGCTTTGGACACTATTTCTCCTCTCCCTCATTAAATGTTTTGACTTATTCTTTTATTTTTATTTTTTTAATTTATTCCACATTTCCCCCACCCCCCAGTTGTTTGTGCTCGCTGTCTGCTCTCTGTGTCCATTCACTGTGTGCTCTTGTGTCCGCTTGTCTTCTCTTTAGGAGGCTGGGAACCAAACCTGGGACCTCCCATGTGGGAGAGGCGCTCAGTCACTGAAGTCACCTCTGCTCCCTGCTTTTTTGTGTCTCTCATTGTGTTTCCTCTTTGTGTCTCCTCAGTGCACCATTTTGTTGCATCAGCTCACCATACCTGCCCATTGTGCCAGCTAGGTCAAGAGTCTAATTTTTGTTATTTTGGTAAATGCTTTTTACTGGTTTTAAGCTGGAAAGCTAACCATAAATTGCTAAATATGCCTGTTACCCAAAAAGCAAGTCCACATCTGGCAATATAGCATCTTGATATTGTTCATCCCATGAACAGATTGAATCAAGGATGAGCTAAAGCCTCACTGCTAATGTGAGATAAAGATGAGTTTCAGCAGGGAACAGAGTTGATATATGAGGTAAGTAGTCACATGCTGAAACCAATGAACTTTACCAACAAAACCAGCCATATGGTTTTGTTTTGTTTTTAACTTGATTTTTTTGGAAGTTAAATGTTTCTATTTTTAGGGAGTTAAATTTATTTTTTTCCTTTGACTTTACCTTTGGCATTTGTCCACAAACTTTATAACCAATGATTTTGAGTAAATTAAGTTGTAGAAGCCAAACACGGCAAGTGTAATAAGATGGCAAGTGTGCTGGCAGTCATTGTGGGTAAAATTTGGAAAGCTGGGCCCTGGATCTTGATGGACAGGAAAATAGATCTGGAAAGACAAGTGTCTTCTCCACATGGAATGACTCCTTTGCTTCCTGCTTTGCCTATGAGCTCCTGTCCTTTAACCCAGACAGATACTAAATGGAGAGCTGGATACTGAAGACTGAAGACAAAACTATCCATAGAGATAATACAGGGCAGTAATGTCGTGAATGCACTTATCTAAGAGGCTGGATGACAGGAAATGGTTTAGGAAAAAGTATCTAGGAAAATAACTCTATCTAGTTCTATCTAAATTTAGCTTTGACATGGAGCATCCTGTGTGGAATAAGCCCTAAACATGCCAAGAATATTTTGTACCGCATTACAAATGTAAACCAGCTCTCCTGCAGATGGAATCCAGAATTTCATAATCTAACAAATCTGTCTTCCTTCTATTATAGAAACTGCTTTAACTACTCAAAGAGAATTCTTAATAATTATTGCCTATTCTTGATATTTAAAGGCTTTTTTAAAAAGTAGTATGAACTTGATCTTTCATAGATGCTCTTTAAAATTCAGAAAATTTGTTTAAGCAAAAAAAAGTTTATAAAATCCTTACAGAGGAAATCCCTGAGAAATCCAAACTTTTTTTTTCTTTAAACGAATTTATGTTACAAATGAATAAAACATACCTTCTTCTGTGGGACCTACAACTAAAGCAGGGATGTTTAGGTAAATGCCCCAAGAGAAGGCAGCACTTTGAACAGGGACCCACACACTCTTCACTCCCACCTCCTCCACTTCCCAGGCTCCTAGAACTTTTCATGTTGTTTTGGTGGCTGGTTTGGCAGCTTGAGTGGCTTTTAGCCTTCAGGCATGAATTTGTTCTGAGATTGAGATGTTTATGGGGGAAAGGGATGAAGGACACTAGAAGGATAATTATTATTTGATGGCAGATTATGGGAGGGGTGGGGTAACGAAAAGATTCTGGTTGGCCTCTACTCATCCTTCCTCTAAGCAAATGGCAGCTAGTCTCATCATTTCATTGTACAGCGTGCCTGTGTGACTGCCACATGAGCTGGCGTAAAAGAAAGCATTTATCATTTAAGGTTTATTTATTGTACAGAGAACGCAGTATAACAGATCGACATGGCATTGTTTTTCTAAAATGGAAAGAGCTTTGAAACCACGACTGTTTGTAATAGTAGCAGGAATCTGAAGACCACATTCTGTATTGATTTGATAAGTACCTTCATTATTGGCTAAGATTTAGAAGAGAAAGATACCCAGTGTTTGCCATTTGTTTTCTGCAGCAATCTGGACACTAACATTCAGAATACCCTATATGAAAGTTACCCACCCACATTTGATTCTTCTCCCTGGGGTTCATTTTGTCCTAAAACTCAAAGTCACACCAGAAAACTACTCAGGACTGCTCATCAGAGCCTTTACGTCTACTTGTGATGTAAAATGGCTAAGACTTGTGTTTGATTTCTGTTCTAGAGATCTAAGGAAGTGCTAAGTTTAAGACTTGAGAGGTGAAGAAAAGGGGGTGATGAGGAAGATTCAAATCTGGAAGAAGAAGGAGGTGGGTGTCAGATGGAGTGCCAGTGTTGAAGAGGACTTGAAGTTTATAGATAGAAAGTAGCTGATTCTGTGGCCACTGCCCATTTGAGTACTCTGGGTGACTTCTGATTGGTCATGGTAAATAAAGGAGTATTGAAAATATCTGTTAGCATTTCAGAGGGGGTTCATTTTTTAATAGTATGTAATTATTTTGCCTTCCATAAGCAGAATCCAGGGCATTTGGTAAGTGGAGAAAGCCCTGGACACAGGCTAAACAATAAGGAAAGCCAACTGACCAAAATCTGAAAGGAGATAATTCACACCGATACTGACAAGATTACTATACCCTGAAATAGCTCTTGGTGTTGCTAAGGCAAACTGTACTGTCAATCATCAGTTACCAAAAAAAAGGGGGGGAAGGGGTAGGGTCATACTTGACCCCAAGATTCCTTTCTTTGAGTAACTTGCTATAGTTCCTGCCCTTTCCTTTCCCATTCTATGCTTCTAGTTCACTATTTTAACTCCCAACAGAATTATAATTGAGGCAGACCACCCCAGCTAAATACACAGATGTGCACCCTCCTGTTGGTCCAATAGTCGAGGACATACAGGCAAATTAACAAGATGCAAATCCTGTTCCAAGTAGCTACTGTCCTATTTATTCCTAAGCAAAGACCCGGAAACCTCACACTATTGGGCAGTTTTATAATATAGCTTCGACATTGTTGTTGAACCTGCAATACTAATTTAAATAAACTGCATGTGGTCAGCAAAAAAGACAGTTCCATCTTTGTTTAGTCTGAGAGGCTATTTCCATGACTAAAGACAACCTGATCTCATCCTCTAACTGCAAAACTCATGTATATCTGTCATTTACTCCCCAGCAAAGTTCCCATTATGCATCACTGTGGTGCTACTCACAGACTGTAGAACTGCCTGGTAGCAGGAGACGGATCATTACAGGAGTAGAAAACATCCACCGAAATCGGTGGAGTCTTGCTGGTAAGTAGCCAATGTCCCTTTGCCCAGGTGACACTGAAAGAGCCAAGAGCACACCTTTCACTGCCAAGGAGGCAAATCTCAAGTCAAGGGGTCATCTTGATTCCCTCCAAAGGTGTGTGCAGTTGCCCCACCCAGTTGAGGAAAACTTTTGAGGCAAGTGGTGAGCAAAGGATGCTCCCTAATGGCTAAAGCCACTGCCAAGACTGAAAAATTCCTCATGGTTTATGCTCTGCCTTTACACTATTGTGATTTCTAGATCATAAAGCAGAAGTCGGGAGGCGAATGTGGCTCAACTGATAGAGTGTCCGCCTACCATATAGGAGGTCTAGGGTTCAATACCCAGGGCCTCTTGGCCCATGTGGTGAGCTGGCCCACACACAGTGCAGCCATGCACAAGGAGTGTCATGCCATGCAGGGGTGTCCCCCGCGTAGAGGAGCCCCACACACAAGGAGTACGCCCCATGATGAGAGCCACCCTGTGCAAAAAAAGTGCAGCCTGCCCAGGAGTAGTGCTGCACACATGGAGAGCTGATGTAGCAAGATGACACAACAAAAAAGAGACAGATTCCCAGTGCCCCTGACAAGAATGCAAATGGACACAGAAGAACACTGAGTGAATGGACTGAGAGTAGACAACGGGGAGGGGGAAGCAGAGAGAAATAAATAAAATAAATCTTTTTTTTAAAAAAGCAGATGTTGCTTGCTTAGTATCTGTTGACTGGGGCATGGGCTTGGAAAGTATCTTTCCTTCCTTCTACCTGATTGGATAGAAGACTCTAAATCAAAACTGGGTTTAATTTTTCACATTATCAGTCTTTTATCAGATATCTCCTTTCAGACATTCTAATTCTGCAAGTCTTTCCTTTTTTAAAATTATTTTTATTTCTGGTCCTCAAAGTCATCAGCGTCATCATCCCCAAAGGACAGCAATGAGAGTGCTCAAATGCTAGACCTGATCTTAATGGGAGACAGCAGGGTCAGCATGATATGTCTCTCTCAAATTTTGGTTTAAATCAATGATGGTGTTTGTATTCATAAAGACATCCCACAAAGGGCTGTGCTCAGTTCTGAAGCCTGGAAAACATTTACAATGAGGACATGGTAATTTAAAAGGATAATCGCCTTCTAGAGCTCCGATTGCCTCTAGCATATTTTTATAAACTGCTCTGGTTTCAGAAGCCAGCATGATTTATAGGCTGATTCATTTTTATGCAGTCTAGGCAGAAGCAAAACCTGTACCCACAGCTTCTACTTGAGCATTTCTAAACTGTCATAAGCAAATGAAGAAGCTGAGAGTGAGAGTGTTTTTGTTCGACTCAAGGATATATCCTAATCTTCCCTGCCAGTCCTTTTGCATAAATAAGTTTCATACAGGCCTGTAGTACGCTATGAAAAAGGAGAACTGAAAATTCTAGGGAAACCATGTTTCTGTTCAAGGATTAAGATGACATTCAAAGGCAAGATGTGAAAAAATTAACGATTTTACATAGGAAGGGAACAGTGACAGTTGACAGAAACTGAAATATTTGTCAACAAATCTCAGTTTTTGCAGTTGAATTTCCACTAAGCTCTCAAAAAATTTATAAAAGCTGAATGGCTAGTAATCAGCCATCTTACAATGACAATATTTACTACCCTAAATTTCCCCTTTACCTGCTTATCTCAAATATTGCACTTGCCAGCTCCTTTAACTCTAAAACTAAACACTACCCTTAAAAAAAGACCTACCATTCACTTACAAAGAAAATAATATATTAAACTCACAGATGACTTGCAGGGACTTTTTCAGAGATGCCAATTAGCAGCTCTATCAGTCTTAAGGCCTAATACATGAGAGTATAATTAAACACTGTTGGTGGCAGAGTATGAGAGTACTGGTCTTTGGCCTCAAAGCTTTTAAGATAACATTCTGAGAGAGGCCTCTCCAACTTCCATCCTGGAACATATTTTCTCAGGAAACCCTAAAGGAAAACCATCAATGTTCACGAAGCCTGAAAGGAAAAGCACATAATTACCTTCATCATTAGCAGCAATATCGCCAGGACCTACCAGCATAAACTTTCAGTGCCTATATAAATTCAGAAAAAATTCTCGTCTTCTGGGAATTTATAATCCAAGATAGATTTGACATAAACCAAACAGCTGTTATTTTTAGTGAGGCAGTGGGGTAAGAAGGAAGTTCTGATAATGTTATCTCCCCAGGATTTCAGATGGCATCTTCAGAGGTTCCTTAGGTATAGCTATATTGCTATATTGGGCTGTCTTCACTAAATTCTAACCAGCAGTGCTTGGAGAGGTGGTGAGTTACTGCTTCTCGGAAAAGGGTCAAGTAGAGAAGTCCCTCTAAATCTCTTTCTAGAGTAGTCAATGGGCAGAAATTCAAAGGGCAGAATTCAACACAAGGGCAGACCAAAGGAAAGGTCAGAGTGGAAGAGGTTATTTCTCGAAGAGACTCCTTAACCCATTTATATTTAGTGTCTTATGAAGTTCCTCCACTTGCACTACAATATGAAGTAGAAATGAGCTGACCAGACGTTCAGGAAGCCATGCAAGTCAGCATTAAAACTATAATGAAGAAAGAAAAACACAAGATGTACGTACACATTTACTTTTGACAAATACAATGGAATTTCCAGTGGGGGACTTAATAGAAGTAGAATTTTCCAGTAAAATACAGGTAGGAGTTGGGAAAATATCAGAGAATACAGATAAGGGACACTTAAAGCTCTAGCTTTAATACTTTTGAATACTCCTAAATGAGTCTTGACAATTAAAGATAATGATATCCTAAATTCCATGATCCAAAATAGAGTCACGATATATTCCTTAGTAGGAAAGTATAGAAAAGGGCAGAAAAAAAGAGAAACTACCGGGGTAAGAGTGTGCAAATAGGAGGGTGAGTGGGGAGATCAGGTAACACTCCTCTATCCAGTTCAGAGGCAATGGAATTACCTCACCCCGAAGACATTTCATGAGCGGGAGCGGGCCCCATCTAATGCTAGCAAATTCACAGGTGCCCTAAGGGAGGAAGGAGGTGGGGCTTTTTAAAAATTGATCCTTATTTGTTATATGTATCCAAGTTTGAAGGGGAAGAAGGAAATGTCATAAGGAATTTAATCAAATCCCTTAGGTCTACAATTAAGACCCTTGGTAGCCAAAGAGTTCTGAATCATTCTGGTTCTTCAGTTTCTTTTGTTTCTCTAAGCTGAAGGGCAGGTAAGTGCAGCCAAGAAGGAAATCAAGTGCAAATCAGACTGGAGGGCAAACAGAGCCCCAAGGTAAATGAACCCAGCACAATGCCTCCTGCCTTAAAGGAACCCAGAAGGACAAGCTGTCAGGTAACAAACCCTAAACTGTATTCTAAAAATATTGATGTAAAATTTGATCTCCTTTTTAAAAAAAGAAAATAGGCTAAAAATTGCTTGGTGAAAAAATGAATAGATAGGGATACTGTCACAAGAACTACCACCCCTCCTATCCTGGGGCCTAACCCACTCTGAATGTCTGGGACTCCAAGTGCTTTAAAATTAACGATTTAAAAAGGACTGGAATCCAAAGCTGCCTTCTGTTCTGTAAATTAAAGCTGGTGATTTACAGGGTGGGGGTGGGGCAAAGCAGAAGGAACCAGTTCTATGGGGTTGGACTTTGGGGTTCAGAGTGCTTTGGATCTGACAGGTAATTAATTTGACAAACTTCCCTCCCCATTCCCAGCTTTTAACTAGTTTATAAGCAGCATGCATTTTCCAACAGGGTCACATTATTTTAGTAATAAATCCATTAAAAAGAGCTCCATAGCCCCTAAAAAAACCAACCTCTTCCTCCTCTTATGAGCCAGGGCAGTAGTATGAGCTTGGGCAAAGGAAAAGAATGGAGGCTAATAGGAAGGAAATCTAACGGAGTAGTTTCAGAAAATTATCAAAAAAAAAAGGAGGGGGGAACCATCTCTTCAAAAGTAGTAAAGCTAGAGCTTTAAGACCTGTAGAGTATCTTCGTTTTTCTCAGTGAAAAATGACTTTCAAAGCCATATGGCAGAGGGTCGGTGGTCCCCTGGGAGACCTCCGTGGGCCTGGCCCCAGCAAAACCGCGCCAAGGATCAGCACTCCCCGCAGCCCCTGCCGGCCGCGCGCCGCAGCCTCAGGCTCCCGTGCGCCTAGGCTCGGGGCTGGCTTCTAACCCCCGCAGCGACGATCCGGAAATGGATTTTTTTTTTGCAGGCTTCCTACACGACTAGGTCGGCCCGGACCCGGACAAAACGAGAAAGGCCCAGGTGCACAGAGCCGAGCCCACAGTCCGCAGCCCGGCCCGCAGAGCCGGGCGCCGCAGCCCGAGCCGCCACTTACTGCGAAACGGGGGAAGCCACGCGCATCCGAGGGGGCGCCTCGGCCGACTCCGCCTCCGGCTTCGCCGCGCCGCGGCAGCCACCCCGGCCGGGTTTTGCTTTCTCACCACCTCAGGCGGAGGGCAGCCGACCCAGGCTTTGGCACCTCTCCTCTCCGCTTCCTTTTCTCCTTCCCCGCAGCGATCCGGTGCAGGCGGATGTTATCTGAAGGTGGAACTGCTTTACCGCCAAACGTTTTCTGAGAGATAGGCGGATAATCCTGGGGCAGCAGTTACCTTTAAGTAGTAAAACTAGACGGGAGGAAAATCCGCCTACTGGCTGGATTCTGAAGGACCTTATCAGGGAGACTTCTGTTCCCAATGGCTCTCCGGTTGGTCATTTCCATTCTGCGCTCAGCCCCAGAACTGCGAGACATCTGTTTTCCATAAGCCTCGAGGCGGAGGCAAATCATGGATTATGTATTGCCCAGCTCGCAGCCTTCCCTAACCCGCACGCCAGCTAATCCCCGCACAGAGAGCAAGAAAACAAACAGGCGAGTTTGTGTCCAATTCCAGAAACATTTCCCCAGTGCGATGACTAAAGGTTCTCCTGGCCAGGCTCCCGGAATGGGCCAATCGCAGCCTCCGGGTCAGAAAAAGAGGGTTGGCTCGATTTTCAAGTTTACTCCTGCAAACACATCCCCTCCCCAGTCCTGTAAACACAAATGCACATTGTCCCTCCAGGGGAAGTCAGCCTCCATTATGGGACAGTTCAAGTAAGAAGCACTACCCCCGAATGTGAGAGGGGAAAACAATCTCTGGTTTCCTTAAAGTGTATGCTGACATATGAGTCAAGTATGACACAATCAGCACTTAAAAAGATGAGAAATTACCCTCTCCGGCTCTTATTTTTCACTGTAAAAAAGGATGGGGTAGGAAGCTTCCCTCCCTCCCTTGCATAAACATTTACTGGTGCCAGGCACTAGGCTGAGATTATAAATTTGGAAAAAGCATGAACACCCCTATCCACCCAAGTACCTTACACTCTAGTGAGGGGATCAAACAAGGAAACCAACAACTTGAGGACATTGTGAAACTGCTGTGATAGAAGTTTATGCCCAGAGGATGATAGGAATATAGCAGGCTTTAGATCTGACAGGGAATCAAAGGTTCTCCAGAGAAGGCTGACTTTGAGTTTGGAAGACTGAGCAGACCTCAGGTAGAATAGAGAGAGAGGCAGGGGGAAGAAGTGAACTGTATAGCTGCAGAAAGCAGAGTGAGATAGCAAAGGTGAGAGATTTGAAGCTGTGAAGTGACCTGATTAGATATGCATTTAAGAAAGATTACAGTGAAAGCCGAGTGAAAGGAAGTCAACCTAGGAAAGGAATGGGGTGGGCTGAGACAAAAGAAGACTTCAAAGATAGGAGACAGGTAGAACCCTTAGGACTTGATCCCTGGAAACAGAGAAGGGAGGGAGGTTGTAGGTTATCACCCAGGTTTCTGACATGGACAACAGGGTGGATGGAGGGTGCCCCTCACCAAGAGAGAAAAATAAAGGAGAAAGGGCAAGTATGAGCCAGAGAAGTGATGCGCTGAGTTTTAAACAACTTAAATATGTGGTATCTGAGTTATCCAAATGCAGATGTGCCTACAGGCAAAACAGCCACATGCAGCTATAACTCGGCACAGATTTATGGGGTAGCAATACAGATTAGACGTTGTCCACTTATAAGTACAAGGTACATCCAGGGGTGTAGGACGATTCACAGTGTGAACTGAATTATGAGAGGAGAACTGAGGATGGAGATGCAAAGAAACCCAAACTTATATGGGCAAAGAGAGCAGCTCGGGATGAAAGTTGAGGGGCAAACTATTAGGAAGGTAGAAGAGGGGTCAGCATTGTCAAATGCTTAAGAAAGTCAAGCAAGGTTAAGTAGAAATAGCCCATTACCTTTTGCAATGACAGTCATAGGACCAAATGGTCAGACTAGATAAAGTTCAAAGACCCTTTAGTTCCAATAGTATATGACTTTAAAACCATCTACCTAGTAAACTCATTGAGGAAAATGGGACTGAGTGGACATTTGCTATATTTGAGTACTGCTTCCCACGCCAGAACCTGCTTTCTCATCTCCCTTAGCAGTTAGTGTTCGAAAAAGTGACTTGGGCTCTGGCAATTGGATGGATAGACTCAGTTTGTGTGTAGGCAATGTGAGACTGCAGGGAAGCCATTTTCTGTGAGATGATAGAGCCTGGTGGAGAGATAGAGCTTTAGGACTGGCAGGGGCAAAGATAGTAGTAGATGTTCAACCGATACCCTTACGCCTATGTCTGTGGTGCCTGTACCTGGAGGAGCAGTACTAGGGCTCCTTCTAGAACCATCCAGTGGTATAATTTAGGCATTGTTCTCAGTTGTGTAGCCTCCAAGCCAGTGTAGGCTCTTGGAGATCCTCTTGGAGTTACCTAATATTTTTTTTCTTTTTAAGTGAGAACTATTTTGATATATAATTCACATACCATAAAACTCACCCATTTTAAAGTGTACGATTCAATGGTTTAAAGTAGAGTCACAGGGTGACTATTTTCATTTACTTATCATAATGGTTTCTAGGTTCATTCGTGTGGTATCCTGTATCGGTACCTCATTCTTTTTGTGGCTGAATAATATTCCATTATGTGGATATACCACATTTTGTTTATCCATCCATCATTTGATGGACATTTAGGTATTTCCACTTTTTGACTATTTTATACTGTTTTGAATATAACAATTTTCATATATTTTTACTTTTATTGGATATATACCTGGAAGTCATATATTTTTACTTTTATTGGATATATACCTGGAAGTGGAATTGCTAGGTCATACGGTAGCTCTATGTTCAGCATTTTGAGGAGCTGCCAAACTGTTTTCTATAGTGCCTGTACCATTTTACATTTCCACCCAACAATGCATGAGAGTTCCAGTTTTTCTTCATTCTTAACATTTTTTATTGTCTCTTTATTTAATTTTAGCCATTCTAGTGGATATGAAGTGGTGTTTTGTGGTTTTGATTTGCATTTCTCTAATGAATAATGATGTAGAGCATCTTTGTATGTGCTTCTGGGTCATTTGTGTATCTTCTTTCTAGATTTGCCCTGAATCCAACCGCAGGCCCTAATCCTCCAAATGTGACCAATGAGAGAAAAGTTTAGAAAATCAAGGACTGCATAAATATAGTTTTAGAGTGAAAAATAAAATTAAGGAAATGGAGCAGGAGAGTCACTTTAAATTAATGTGCATTCATCGCTCCAAGTTTTTGCAAACACTTGTCCTAGGCTCTGAGGAGGATCCAAAGATTCAACAAGACACTGACCTACGTCCCACACAGTTAAGGCCATATAATAGAGGAAAGGTGGCAGTGGAATGGGAGGGCAAATCTATGGTGTTCAATTTATGACTGGAAGAGTGGGATTCTTTTGGGAATTAATTTTTAGTTGTTTGTGAAATGGTAAAAGAAGGTAAGGCTTCAGAGATAAAGTTTTCAGCACCCAGAGGGAAGTTAAAGAGTATTATTGGGGCATTCTGAGTCTAAAGTGAATGATTTTCTGGTTGATTTTTCTGATGGATTAGGCTTCCTGCCTGCCACTGCCCAATGATTTTGGGTCCGCATATTCTCCATAGGCTGCTTCTTATCCCACCTGTTTGCTCCTATACTCGTGCATCTATTGGTAATTCTTCAGATTAGGGGCTGTCAGGCACTTGTTAGAAATAGCTGAAAAGAACCTGTGTTCACACAGTCATAAATTCAACCAGTGTTTACTGAGCACACACCTTCTGCAAGTCCCCACCTTGGGAACAAAGAGGAACAGATTCATTTCCTACCATAAGATGTTGAATGACTAATGGGGTGTGGGGTCAGCATACTTTCTTATGTTTTCTTGAAATGACGCTATATTGATCTTTTCAGGCTGATCCATTAGCCATGAAAAGATGTCCCTGAGTCTCAAAAGACACTCAGTAGAGGCATCAGGTCATGTCACAGAACCATACACTCATTCAGAACCAAATATGAAGGAAGAACATGTCAGAAAGCCAAGACAAAAGGAGAACAGCTCTCTCTGGGGTCTTGAGCATTCCTCTCAAGTCCTTGCCAAGAATCTCACTCATTATAAATCTGTTTATTTTTAATTCATCATGCTTTTGAAGTTTCAAATCAAAACCTTACTCAGACCTAAACAATAAAACCAATAAAAACAGAGGACTTTTTTAGAACTATGTTTCTTAGGACAATTATTGTCTGTTCAATTCTATCATTAAAGATGAAAAAGAAAACTATGGAACTGTTTCTTTTGAAATACCCTTTTATCCAACATGTGGAGAAAATATGATGCAATTGAGTCATGTTCTTCTTCTTTATGCTAGATTTCAATGTGGCCTGTCCCTAACTTCCAAAAGACTATATTCAAAATGTCATTAAAAAATAATAAAGTTTTAATATGTATCGCTTACAAACAGAAAAGTGCACAAATCCAAATAATTCTCACAAAGGATCCACAACAGGGTGCCTACCATCTAGACCAAGAAATAGAACACTTCCACTACTCGGGCACCCCCTCCCAAATGCAGCTTTGAGCAAGATGTATATTTTCGTGGAAATGTTATTAAGCGTAGTAAGTACCCAGATCATATCACAACACCAAAAATGTACTTGGACTCTGGCAAAATGACACTATATCAACTTCAGTTTTTCTATGGGGAAAATATTCGGTTCCAAATAGCGATGCAGGGGGTGGTCCCCAGACATGTCATCCCTAAACTTCTTGGGCTCCTGTGACTCTACGGACTGTGGGTGAGTGGGGTTGGCCTTACGGGGAGGAGGAGCCATGCCAGGGCCCCAGTAATCAGTTCCCAGTCTCCAGTGCATTAGGATCTGAGCAACGGAACATGATGCTTTAGCCAAACACACACCAAGTGTTCTGATTTAGGAAAAAGGTGCTGGGCAGAGAGGAGGTCCAAGTTTGTGTTAGGGTGGTTTGCAAGTTGCAGGTACCTGCATAATAAAAGTTCAAGAGAACTCAAGAGATGCACATTTAATATCTAGTGCGGGTGAAGAATGCTAAGGCTAGTATTCAATTTTTACTTTTGTTGCTTTAATGATCTTTGTGTAAGTTTCTCTTCAGCATCTGAGTCCAATTAAAGGCACACATTCTCATTTTAATAACTATATATGGAAAAGAACATTTATAAACATTCAGTGGTGTTTTCTAGTGTGTACCGAATTCCCAGAAAATAAAAATCACCTGGGATGCTTGTTAAAACACAGATTGAAGGACTCCAACCCAGACCTACTGAACCAGAATTTCCCTAGGTATAATATATATATAAAGAGGCCACTTTTCTAGGAAATCATCGATTGCTAATATTTTCTTAAAATGTCTTTTACATATATATATATAAAAACACCGCATATGTTTCCTATCTCCAGGAAAGTATGGGTAACAATGACTTGGTCTAAGGAAGATGGAAGAACAATGTTTTCAGTTAAAAGTTCTATGGAAGACTCAATTGTTGTTGATGCTATTAATGAAAAGAAAAATGCTGTGGAGCATTGAGAGGCTACTTTGGACAAAAGTTTCTTTAAGGTGAACAGTTCTGGTTCCACAGTTATCTTTATTATTTCTTGAATTTTCCAAGATCAGGAATTATAAATAGTCAGCAATTTTACAGATACCCGAAACTATCTTGAGCACCCTAGACTAGACCGTCCTCTTGAGTGAAACTTTTTTTAAATGGGCAGAACAAAGTTTGACCATCTTAATCTCTTAACTCCAAATCCTCTCACCAGGATGCAGGTTCTCTTAGGCTAGCTGGCCAGGTTTTATGGACACATTGCCCAGGGGTCGGAGGGACACCTATATTTGCCATGGGCTTGTCTAACTTAGATTCCTTAATCAATTGCACTATGCTCATGGGAATGCAAATTAGCAAAAATAGCTAGTGTTACTGGAAAGCAATTAGGTGACATGTATCAAGACCACTTTAGGCGGCGGACTTGGCCCAGTGGTTAGGGCATCCGTCTACCACATGGGAGGTCCGCGGTTCAAGCCCCGGGCCTCCTTGACCCGTGTGGAGCTGGCCCATGCGCAGTGCTGATACACGCAAGGAGTGCCCTGCCACGCAGGGGTGTCCCCCGCGTAGGGGAGCCCCACGGGCAAGGAGTGCACCCTGTAAGGAGAGCCGTCCAGCGGGAAAGAAGGTGCAGCCTGCCCAGGAATGGTGCTACACACACAGAGAGCTGACACAGCAAGATGACACAACAAAACAAAACACAGGTTCCCATGCTGCTGACAACAACGAAGCGGACAAAGACGATGCAGCAAATAGACACAGAGAACAGACAATCAGGGTGGGTGGGGGGGAAAGGGAAAGAAATAAATCTTAAAAAAAAAAAAGACCACTTCAAAAATCTTTCCAGGGAAACGGACTTTGGCCCAGTGGTTAGGGCGTCCGTCTACCATATGGGAGGTCCGCGGTTCAAACCCCAGCCTCCTTGACCCGTGTGGATCTGGCCATGCGCAGTGCTGATGCGCGCAAGGAGTGCCGTGCCACGCAAGGGTGTCCCCCGCGTGGGGGAGCCCCACGCGCAAGGAGTGCGCCCGTGAGGAAAGCCGCCCAGCGTGAAAAGAAAGAGCAGCCTGCCCAGGAATGGCGCCGCCCACACTTCCCGTGCCGCTGACGACAACAGAAGCGGACAAAGAAACAAGACGCAGCAAATAGACACCAAGAACAGACAACCAGGGGAGGGGGGGAAATTAAATAAATAAATAAATCTTTAAAAAAAAAAAAAAAAAATCTTTCCAGGGGAGCAGATGTAGCTCAAGTGGTTGAGTGCCTGCTTCCCATGTACCAGGTCCTGGTACCTCCTAAAAAAAACAAGTCTTTCCAGTGGCAATATTGAAGGTGTGGTCAAGGACAAATATCCAGCAGCATCATAAGAGTAATAGCTCCAGGTCTAATTTTTTTTTTAAATTTGCTTTTTCATTTTTTTCGTTTCTTTATTCTCTCTCTTTTTTTAAAGATACATAGATCACACAAAATGTTACATTAAAAAATATAAGGGAAGCGACTGTGGCTCAATCAATTGGGCTCCCTTCTACCATATGGGAGGCCCTGGGTTTGCGTCCTGGGGCCTCCTTGTGAAGGCAGGCTGACAGCCTGCAAGCTGTGGAGAGCTGGCGCAGCAAGATGACACAATAAAGGGAGACAAGCAGACATAGAAAAATGTGCAGCATTTGGACACAGAGAGCAGACAGCAAAACAAGCTGCAAGGTGGGGGGGGCAGGGAATAAGTAAATAAATAAATCTTTTAAATATATATATATATTCATATATATATATATAAGAGGTTCCCATATATCCCACTCCCCACACCCACTATTTCTCCCACATCGACAACTTCTTTCATTAGTGTGTTACATTCATTGCATTTGATGAGTACATTTTGGAGCACTGCTACATAGCATGGTTTATAGTTTATGTTGTAGTTTATACTTACTGGTATTCTACTACAGAATTCTTGTGACTCCAGGTCTAATTTAACTAACTGCTGTGTGCCTCAGTTTCCTCATCTGTGAAATTTTCATGATAGTAGGGTTGTTACAAAGATTAAAGTCATGAAGATGCAAAAAGGGCTAGAAACTGCCTGTCACATAGTTAGCAATTCAACAAATGTTAACTATTATTAACTCTTATTACAAACACATTCATCACTGGATTATTTATAATAGGAAAAATATTGAAACAACTTAAATGGCCAGGAAAAGAGAAATGAATGCCTAAACTCTTGTGTGTCCACACAAAAGATTATACTGCAGCCCTGGGGGCCAGCACAGTGGTTAAAAACATCACCCTAACAAGCTCTATGACCTTGGACAATTTTCTTAACTCTCTGAGCTCCAGTTTCCTCAAGTAAAAATGGAGAATAACTATAGTTACCTGGGAAAGTTAACTGGCTCACATGTGTAAAGCATTTAGAACAGTGCCTGGCATGCAGTTGGTGCTTAATCAGTGTTAGCCTCTCCATTTTAAGTTTAAGTTTGGGATACTGACTGCCTGCACACAAAGCTTTGGGAAATTGAAAAGTCAATGACTGAGAAACTATGTGCCCTGGTAGCAGAAGGTAAATGGAAACAAAAACGAGATCCCCCCTTTTAATCTAATAGAAGAAACTATGGGTGCAAGCCTGGGCCAAGGAGCCGTGTGCACAACTACCATTCAAAGGAACTGCAAAGGGTTGTTCCGCTAGTAGCACCAGAATGAACGGCTTTGATTAAAAGAAAAGGGACAAGAATAGAAAGGCCCCTTCCCAAAAAAGTCCCCACCACGGCAATGGACAGGTCTTGGCTAGAGAAAGGCGCGTGGATGGTTTCCTCCTTTCCAGTCCCCCCTGCCACCCCCCACTTCTTTTCTTCTCCCTGCTCTTGTCCCTCCATTCACTCTGGGCTTTTCTAGGACTAAGGGAGAGGGAATGGGAAAAGAGATTTCCATCCATTGGGGAGGAGCCACCCAAGGCCAGCTTCTGAGAAAGCTGGAGCTGCTCCGGTACCCCCACCCCGCTCTTAGTGCCTGCAGGTGGGGTGCAGGCACGTGCTGGTGCTGGCCGTGGTTGCGTCCTGATGGGACAAGGGAACACACGGCCTTGAAAACCTGGAGGAAATGGAGACATTTCTTTGACCCAGCAACCCCTATTCCTGGAAAGGATAAGGAGGTCACCACGCCCTTCTTCCAGCCAGCCCTATCCCCCCCAAACTCAGGTCCCTTCACTATCAACTCCCCCTCCACCAGTGATCTTGCCTCTCACAAGCCACCACCAGAAGCTTGGGACACTGCTAGGTTTGTGCGCAGATGGGAGCCGTGCACCCCTGGTCGGCGTGGCCTGGAGGGAAAAAGAAGCCTCCCTTTGGGGCCCCTGTTCCTTGAACAGCCCTGGACAGAGATGGAGAAGCTGGGTGGCCTGCCACTGCCCCCGGACCCCAGACCTGTCCCAGCTCTCCCACGACAGCTCAGACAATGGTGCCCCTTGGTTTAGCGCCTGTCCTGAGTGTGGGAAGGGAGCTGCCTGTTTCAGGCCTTGTCACTGTCTTTCCTTGTCACAGTCCCAGCAAGGCTTCTGGGGCTTGTAGGTGACTGCTACCCCTTATAGGGATCTTTCCATTTTTTTCTCTTAATGGAGCATTATTAATATTTATGCCATGTCCCAGAGTGCCCAGAACACAGAAGGTATTGAGATGACACAATAGTTATCCTTATCATAGAGGATGTATTTAAAGGGGTCACTTTTTTAAAAATCACTGATTGCTGTTGTTTACTTAAAATGCTCTTAAGAGGGAAGTGGACTTGGTCCAGTGGTTAGGGCGTCCGTCTACCAAATGGGAGGTCCGCGGTTCAAACCCCGGGCCTCCTTGACCCTTGTGGACCTGGCCCATGCGCAGTGCTGATGCGCGCAAGAAGTGCCCTGCCATGCAGGGGTGTCCCCCACGTAGGGGAGCCCCACGCGCAAGGAGTGCGCCCCATAAGGAGAGCTGCCCAGCATGAAAGAAAGTGCAGCCTGCCCAGGAATGGCGCCGCATACACGGAGAGCTGACACAGCAAGATGACGCAACAAAAAGAAATACAGATTCCGGTGCCGCTGATAAGGATAGAAGCGGTCACAGAAGAACACGCAGTGAATGGACACAGAGAGCAGACAACTGGGGCAGGGCGGGGGGGGGGGGGGGGGAGCAGAGAGAAACAAATTAAAAATAAATAAATCTTAAAAAAAAAATGCTCTGAAGAAAGTAGAATCACCCAGGGAGGAGCACAGGTCAAAGATCATACACCCTGAAAGCTCCAGTTCTCGTCCCTTGGTCCCTAGGGGAGGAACATGCCTGTCAGTGATATATAAAAGGGATTGGGCTCCACTAGACATTCCTGTAAGTGCAATTACTGCCCACTGTTGAAGCAACTGGGGTCCCACAGAAGGAGATGATCTTGCAGATTTCACAGGACTTTTGCAGTAGTCAGGGGCACCTCAGCAAAAATTTGCTTGAAGCCCCTGACTTTAAAATTAAATCATCCAATGTGACAACAGAGACTATCTTAGAAAATGACATGGAATTGAAACCATCTTGGAAGCTCAGCTCTTTATGGCATGTGGCTCTTAGGTCCAGTTACGGCTTCAATGTCCAGGTTAAAATCCACATTTTCACTTTCTGGGAAAAGCAGGAGAAGTGGGAGGGAGGAAATGCGCCCACGTGCCAGCTCCATCCTTGGAGGGTCTCTGGGTGGGATCTCAGTCAGGGGCACGCATTGGAAACTGCCTTGTCTGACCAGGTTTATACCGAGGTTTTGAGGGTGCTACATATTCAAATTTCTTCCTCCCCCACACCTTGTAAGAGATAACATTTTCCAAGTTGGTTCCAGAGGCTGTTGCTTCAAGCAGCAGAGCTGATGTTTGTGAAGTGAAAGATTGGCCCTTTGGTTCCTTGTGGTTTCCAGAGTCAACAGTTTGGGGAATTTCTGTGAAGTTCTATTTGCATAACAGCCACAAAATATGCGGAGTCCTGTTGCCTCAGCTTCAGCGTGTTAGGTATGGCACTAGAAAGTGCAGGTCTAGAGTGGAGCAAATACACCTGGTAGTTAAAGACCTACATAGCAGGAAATGCCCTCCTTGAAAAGCGGGGGTGGGGGGGGGTGGGGGGGTGATAAGGAGATGTTGTTCCCAGCAGGGGAGGCTGGAGGTCAGAAGATGCATATCTAAATGGCTCCCAGGGGTTCCTGGGAAATGCAGTCCCATTCTAGGTGTCTGATTCACCTTCTATCTTTTTTTAGTAGGTCCCTTTAACATCCCTAGCTCAATGTGTAGCATGTTTATTAAGTGGGGTGATGATATGAGTATGCATCTTTTGAAAATTTAAATAGAAAATACTTGAAATACAAGAAATTATTAACAAAAACCAAACTGGACTTCTACTGTTTCACTTAGAGAGGTCCCAGGAGGGGCAAGGTCACCAGACTCTCTGTTCACTCCTTCAGCAACCACAGAGGCTTTTTACTATTTTCCTTGTAGATCACATGCAGGAAAAATATCACAAAGTGATAGATTACAAGCATCATCCCCATCCCATGAACTCATTGTTTTACATCCTTGCCTGCAGGACCTCAGTTTTCCTAGGGTTTTCCACAAAACGGACCTCGTGAAAAAATGACTGTGCTCTTGGCAAAATTGCAGCAAAAACATACTGGGGAGCAGATGTAGCTCAAGTGACTGAGCTCCTGCTTCGCATGTACAAGGTCCCGGATTTGCTCTCCAGTACCTCCTCAAAGCAAGCAAGCAAACAAAAAGAAGGTATTGATGCTGGGCCTTCTAAACTCAGACATTTCAGTCTTTGATGTGGATATGTTCTTCATTTCCCACCTACTGTACCCGGTTTGTTCCCAGTTAAAGCCCTTGTCTCCCAGGTCCATATTTCTTTGACTTAGAGAACATTTACATGTTTTCTGCTTGAACCACTCTAGAGCATCATCTAGAAACTTCAATAAGAATGGATAAGGGGGGAAGCAGACTTGGCCCAGTGGTTAGGGCGTCCGCTACCACATGGGAGGTCCGCGGTTCAAACCCCGGGCCTCCTTGACCCGTGTGGAGCTGGCCATGCGCAGTGCTGATGCGCGCAAGGAGTGCCCTGCCACGCAGGGGCGTCCCCCGCATAGGGGAGCCCCACGCTCAAGGAATGCGCCCTGTAAGGAGAGCCGCCCAGCGCAAAAGAAAGTGCAGCCTGCCCAGGAATGCGCTGTACACACGGAGAGCTGACGCAGCAAGATGATGCAGCAGAAAGAGACACAGATTCCCCATGACACTGATAAGGTTAGAAGTGGTCACAGAAAAACACACAGCAAATGGACACAGAGAGCAGACAATGGGGGAGAGGGGGAAGAGAAATAAATAAAAAATAAATCTTTTTTTAAAAAAAGAATGCATAAGGAAAGCAGATATAGTGCAAGTGCTTGAGAACCTGCTTCCCACACACAAGATCCTGGGCTCAATCACTGGAACTACCTTAAAAAAATGGATCGGATGGTCCCTCTGGGTGGGATTTGGTTGAGGAAGGGCTCCATGTCAAGCACCATGGAAGACCATCTACATGTCTGTCTTTTCCATTCCTCATAACAACCCAATAAGGGAGATACTATTAATCCCACTTTCAGGTGAAGAAAATGAGGACTGGAGAGGTCAAGTTACTTGTCAAGATCACTTAGCTAAAACTAGTGGACTCTGGATGCAAATTCAGCTCTGTTCTCATCTTGGCACAGTCTATGGGATTTCCTACTTTGCATAACATTTATAATGAAAATTTTAAACACAAAAGTACAAAAAATACAATGTATCCCCAAATATTCATCGCCCACATTAAACAATTATGAAGATTTTGCCACATTTGCTTCATCTTTATGGGACAATTTTCTCTGGGTTCATTTTCTGCCAGTTTCATCTCATCTAGATCACGAATTCACTCACACGCTAGGATTCAACCATACTGAACTACTAGTTGTTCCTGAATATCGTTTCCCACCTCTGAGCCTTTACACATGCTGATTCCTTTGGCCTGGTGGTTTCCATCTCTGGTGCACCAATGGCCAAGACCCAACCTGACCTACTGAATCAGACACTGCTAGCACTAATCAAGTTTCCCTCCTTCTCCATTTGACCCACTCCTCCTCAATCTTCAAGACTCCCTTCTAGTGACATGCCTTTGCGAAGGTCCCAGGTCTGACAAGGGCCTTGACAATTCCCATGCTTCCATAACACCTTGTACATACATCTATCATAACACAGCCCTGCTGGAATTCTCCAACAGACTCTAACTTCCTTTAGGGCTGAAGCCATGGTTCTGATCTTTACACATCCAGCCTTCCAGAATAGGTGTTCAGAAAGTGTTGAGAAAGGAATGGAGGAAAAGCAGGAGAGAAAGGAACAGCCATCTGAATTACACTAACTCTGCAGGTTTCTGGGTGTGAGGAACCCCTCAGCACCTTTTCTCTGTTTGCCATAATAACTGCCACCATTGCGTGGGCACAGTGTGGTTCTTAAAATAACTAGAAGGTAGGTAAAGAAAATAACCATGTTACTGAGAGCTGCCCTCCAAAGGGAGCAGTAGCTTAGCTCCCCACCCCCCACAAGTCCCTTTTGGAATTGTGCCTCCAGGAAACAATGTCTGCTTATTTCATTTTCCAATTATCTTTCAAAGATCCAAAGAAGCATCTAAGAAATGGATACCTTCCTAGCTTATCAAGTAACAGACTTGACTGTGTTACCTCCAAAGAAAATAAGAAGCATATACTTCAAACCACACACGCAAACTGGGAGGTTCCAAAAGGGCATTTCAGGTCCTCTGTTATTCTTAGACTTGGATAAGCACAGTCAACAATGAGCCCCAGGGCAATCTCAAACCAGGTTTACTTTATGCTCACCAAGTCCCTGTGAGGGAGATATTGGTTAGATTTAGAGCCATAGTATAGGAGCTGGAACAAACTTTGAAGATACCGCCCATTAAGGACAGATCAGAAAACCATGGCCCAGAGGGGCAGGACTTATCCATAGCCCCACGCCAGCCAGTGGTGTAGTGGAGACTAGAACACAACTTGCTGATGTCCAGCTACTGTTCTTGTGGCTTCACTGCATTCTCTTACCATCCCCTTTAACCCAATGCCACAAATAAACCAAAGAGACGTGCAGCAAACTTGGTCGGTATCAAGGACTGCATATGAGCCATAATGAACAAATTAATATTCACCAAGTATTTGCTGTGTGTTGGGCACTGTGCAGAGAACTTTTACTCATTACCACATTTAATCCTCACAATGGTCTAGTGAAATAGATATTGTTATTGCCATTATTTAGCTGGGAAAATTGAGGCTTAGTGAGATTAAATAACTTGTCCAAGATGGCAGGAGCGTGTCTTGAATTCAGGCTTGTCTAAATCAAAAGCTCTTGCTCTTCATTTCCGTGTTCTCCAGCTTCTGCCTCTGAGTGTGTGTCCCTCACGGGCCACCACACCAGATAGCAAAGGCCCACCGGTGTGGCAGGGCCCAGGCTGTAAATGCCTCCCCTTGGCCGGCTTCTGCTCAGGGGGACGGGGCTGGCAAATAGCCACAAGCGAGGCTGTCATATGCTGGCCCTCTCACCCACTTAAACACTTCGTAAAAAGAAGTTGTTTCTTGGCTTTCCTTCCCAGCTTCCAGTGAGCCCCCGGCAGGGACCCACCTTTTGGTGACAGTGGCTAAATGAATCCTGAAAAAGCTACAAATCTGATTGCCAACTTACTCCATGGAAAATTCCCTTTTCATAACATAAGGTAACCTTCCTCATGAGTCACATTTTCAGTTCACTTACCAACTGTGTGGCTTTGTGCGAGTTATCTACCTTCTCTGTGCCCCAGCTCCCTTGCCTGTCAAGTGAGGATGATAACTGTACCTGCTTCAAAGGGGTCAGTGAAGACTGAGTGAGCTAACAGAGGCCAAGGTGTTTGGACAGCGTTTGGCATGGAGCAAGCGCACAACAAATAACAGTGATTATTATAATTGATAGTTATCATCGCCATAGTGCTTCACCTATCCGTGCTTGTTGCTTTGGTTTCATAAGCCCATGGGAACAGCCCTCTGTATTTGAAAACGCTAGAGGAATATTACTTTTTAGCATGAGTTTCCCATTGTAGCACTAGTTTGTGTAAATTCTGTATCTGAAAATTAGGCTGTAAGCATCTGAAATGCCAGGAGCCTGGCAGGCCCACTATTCTTGTGAGAAAATGAAACCAGGCAAGAGCTGTCACGGAACTCACCCCCATCCTCTCTCTCACTCGCCCTCCCCTCTGTGCACTGCTCTTCTGCCATCAGCTACAGTGACTTCTCCGGTGGGCCCATGAGCGCGCACTGGCCGGAAGGAGGGATGAGTGGGGTCTGCGATGGGTCCCCAGACGGCAGGATGATGTGCCCCCTTCCCACGTGGGGCAGCACTGGCAGAGTCGGGACTCTTTTCTTAAGAAGACCACCCTCCCCCCCCACCCCCCAATTCATTCAGGGAAACCTTGGCCTCATTTGGAAATCACCTAGCACTTCCAAATGCGGGGCTGAAACATTCGTGGTGCCTCGTCAAACGCACTTTTAAAATAACTTTCGTGTTGACTTCATTTCTCCAGGAGCCACAAACACTTTGTGGCTTTGTAGGTATAAGTTCTGGGCATTTGGGGAGGCAGAGGAATTTATAAAACACTGGATGTACCAAATACCCATGATTGGCCTCAAGCTTTGTCCAAAAATTAAACTGCATATTTTCAGTGTTTCAGCCTCTTGTCCGTATTAAACCCAGACTCTGAGCTCGTTGACTTCACCACCAGGCTCATCATCAGAAAGGAAAGGACTGCATTCCCTCATCAAAGCTGCCATAGGTGATTTTCCTATTCAGCAGGAGGCAGGAATTTCCAAAGCAATTCCCAGGGCTCCATCCCCCCACTGGATCTGGATGACAGCAAACCTCCTCAGCCGCCGTGCTTGCGCCTGTGCTAGGATAGCTGATTTGTTTGGTGCTAAACTGGACATCCGAGATGACAAAAATCAGGCAACAGGGACTAGTGCTTCCAAAGTTTTTTCCACCCTCACTTGTTCATAAGGCAGAAACCAGAAAGAACCCAAAGTGTGGCTGGCAAAGCCCATTTCAAGGTTTGCCCCCTCTCACGCAGTGTCCTCTTGGCGCCACTGACTTCTCACTCCAGTAGTCAAGGACAAATGCTCTAATTGCCTGGAGCGCCTTCCTTCATTCCAAAGCCCCGTTACAGACGGACTTAGTACCCTTTGAGCAATTTTACAGAGCAGTAAAACTTTATGGCTTGCCTGCTCTAAACTGTTCCCACGTTGCTGAATACACCAATTTACGACGTACAAAACTGCTATGGTTTGCCCTTTGAAAATACCAACAGATATTCGACCCTTTCAAACCAGTGACTCAGGTACATCCGCCAACAGCTGGCTTATGGGAACTCCACAGTGGCCGAACTACAGAACTACAGTCCTTTACTACTAAAGAGCTAAATTAGAAAATAAAACAGCATTTGAGTCTCATACATCTCTGGAAATAGACTTAGGCTTTGCCACATCCGTGTTGCTTTTGTGTCAAATCTGGCTTGCATCTCTCCACCAATTTTTTGCTTTCCTGCTCTTTTCTGGTCTGGCTTGAAAGAGATCCCCATGAACTTTGTTAGCAGATCTCAGCAAACTGGACTTTTCTTTCTGTCTTTAGCAGGTAAAAAATTAAAACGAGGAAAATGCTCATTCCCCCCAAACGGTCCCTGCTAGCCCAGTAAAAGAATCATCACACTTTTAGAAGCCTCCTTACCCGTGTTCCATAACGGCCGCTCCTGTATCAGAGATGGGCCCCAGCCTCCTCGGATCTGGGGACTGGGTTCCCGGCAGCCGGTCGACAATTGGGCTCATTATAGTCAACAGGCTGCTGAGTTAAAGGGTGGCCCTTACAAAAATATAAACAGCTTGTCAGCACTAGCCAAATGGGCGGAGCTGCAGTATCAGGGGACAATGGGAGCCAATGATCAGCCTCTTTGGCTCTGCTTGCTTAAGATATTGTGTTTCATTGTGAAGTCGGGGAGATGGGGAGTGAGGAACACTGAATAAGAAGGGCCAGGGTGCTCAGTTATACAGCGCAGCGGCGTGAAAGAATTCCAAGTTGAAAATTTTAATCACTGCCCGGAGAAGGCCAATCTCAGGGAAGGGTTGCATGCCTCATGTAATGATAGATATTGTAAAAGCCACAGACATCTGGGCTGCATTAGCCATCTTTTGTCTTCCAGGTTAATAAATGTTCACAAGGCAGATAGGAGTTTTTCAGTCAAAAGCAAAGTCCAAGGAAGATGCTTTTATGACACACCTGTTGAAAAGCTGATGAGAAGAGCTTATCACATTGAGAAAATGCTTGATTTGATTGGTATGGCTTCAGAACCCAGGGAAATGGGCTTATTTTATTCCCTAGGTTTACAAATGGCTCAAATCTGATGTGTCCAACTCCACTTTTTAAATGCTCATTTAACTTGATCACACATAGACAAACAAAGCAGAAGTTACTTTAATACTTAGAAGAAGGCTGGACAGCCACAGGAACATAACTATATTCTGTTTTTAAAGCTACTATGTCAACTTAAACTTTCAATATCATGCTGTTGTAACAAAGAACCAAAACACAAACTCTGGCCTTTTTTCTTTCTTTATGTGATTTCTAAATAACATACTGAGGTTAAAAAAAAAAGTTATGAACTATTCGGTTGATTGTGTGGCATTGCATAAATTACAGGCATGACAATTTTAAGAAAAGTAATCATTACAATTTAGAATAGTATTATTTACACTATAAAGAGAAGCACAGTGGTTATCAAAATCAACTAGCAGAGAAACAAAATGTTGAAAAATACTCATTTCCCACAAACTCTGTATCAAGACCTTCTAACTTTAATTAATAAAAATAGGGGAGGGAAACGGACTTTGGCCCAGTGGTTAGGGCGTCCGTCTACCACATGGGAGGTCCGCGGTTCAAGCCCCGGGCCTCCTTGACCCGTGTGGAGCTGGCCCATGCGCAGTGCTGATGCGCGCAAGGAGTGCCCTGCCACGCAGGGGTGTCCCCCGCGTAGGGGAGCCCCACACACAAGGAGTGCACCCATAAGGAGAGCCGCCCAGCGCGGAGGAGGGAGCAGCCTGCCCAGGAATGGCGCCGCCCACACTTCCCGTGCGCTGACGACAACAGAAGCGGACAAAGAAACAAGACGCAGCAAAAAAAAGACACAGAAAACAGACAACCGGGGGAGGGGAGGGGAATTAAATAAATAAATCTTAAAAAAAAAAAATAGGGGAGCAGGTGTAGCTTGGTGGTTTGAGCACCTGCTTGATGAGCATATTTAGGTCCATTTTTAAAAAGTCTTTGTATGTTATGTCCCAGATGTCCCCTCCTTATTGATGGCTTGTAATGCTTTAATTTTCTCCTTTGCCTGTTTGCGTATGTGTATGTGCATTTTGTAATATTTTGTTGAAAACTGAACATGTTCAAGTGCTCTTCCTCACCACAAAGAAGGTGACTTGCATTGATCAGTCTAGTCATTCAAAGAATATTTATTGAGAGTTTTTCTGTGTCAGGCACTTTTCTAAGAACTGGGGAATAAAACAGTGAATATAATGTACACATGTCACAGTCTATGCTACTTGTATTCCACTAGGGAGACAGACAAATCATGAACAAAAAACTACAATTATATACCAGGTCTGGTAATGATAAGTACCATGGGGAAAAATAAAATAGCCTAAAAGGAAGATTGGAAATGGCCAAGGGTAAGCTTGAGTGGGCTGGGCTGAACCGGAGTGCTGTCGTTTTAAATAGGATGGTCAGGAAATGTCTCACGAAAGGGTGTCACCTGAGAGAATACCTGAATGAGGTCAGAGAGTTTTCCATGGGGCTGTCTGGGGAAAGAACATCATTGGCAGCAGGGACAGCAAGTGCAAAGGCCCAGTGGCTGCCAGCACCTAGTGCCCAGAGACTATTGCAGCTTGGCTGACTGCGCATGGGCACAATCTGCTGCTCTTTCCTTAATGCCTTTTGTTCTTCTTGCGATTAGAATGCCTTGACCTTGATGTACAGCTTCCCCCCAAAATGTTTAGCGATTGTACTTTGCTTGTGAATTCGGAGCTCCATTTCTTTAGAACTCAGATACAATGTTGGTTATAGTGGAATCCAAATGAAGAGGAGTCTGTCACATGGCACCGTGTTTGAAGAATAATCATGATGTTATGATGCTCAGGGAGGAGTGTGGCATTAGGAATTCCCTTTGTTGCTCACAGGGCTTTACTACAAGAATGACCAATTAGATCTGTGCTTGACAAATAAAAGGGAATGTGGATGTGGAAATGGCTGAGGGGCTTCGCAGAGAGTAATCATGATAATAAAAACACTGGAAAATAAATCCAGAGAGGACATTTTAGAAACTGAGCATGCAATCATTTAGTTTGAAGAAGAGATGTTTAAGTATGTGTTCTTATCCATTTCCTCTGAGTAAAAGCTGAAGGAAAACAGGCTTAACTTGTAACATGGTAACTTTAAAAAAAGAGAGAGAGAGAAAACAGACTTAACTTGTAACATGGTGACTTTAAAAAAAGGGAGAGAGAGAAAACAGACTTAACTTGTAACACGGTGTTAAAAAAAAAAAAAGAACGCGCTTCCCCATAAGAAGGCTTGTTAAACACTGCGATTGTTTGAATCCTAACCTCTGAAATTACTAAAATGAAGAGGAATATGATAACCTTGTTATCAGGTTTACTTGCTTCTTGATCTATGCCATGATAAAGCAAATAAATTGCTTAATTAATGCTTCTCCAGAATTCCCCCTAAGAGCAGAAATTCTGAGTACATTTTCTCAAAGCATAGCTTTTATTTTATTTCCACTGAATCCCCATACATCTCAGTTGTACAACTATGCATTTCTCATGGACAATGTGTAAGCTTCTGATTATCTATGTTCATGATTATTGCGCTTTTGGGAGGCGGCTGCCCACGTTTACAGTGTTTCTTCCCCTCTGGGATGGCCTGGAGCATGGCTACGGCCCCAAGGGCCCTGTGGGACCCTGCTCATGGCTACTCCAAGCCAAGCCACTCAGTTCCCCTGCCCTGTTAGCTAGAGATGGTTGGTCTGGGGAGGGGGGGCAAGGGGATGCCCCAACTCAAACTAAGCCAATCAGAATTCTTTCCTGGATTTTTTTCAACTAAAATAAGGGGAAAGAAGCAATCCCTCTCTGATGCTTGACTGCAGAGGATATGAGGCTCCCCAGTATAAGACATCCTTGTTCCTGTCGAGTGAAGGAAGCTAATCTTCAGGAGGAAAGAATAGAGCTAATATTCAGGGAGAAGCAGAAATGAAAAACAGAGAGAGAGAACACTGGCAGCATTTCAAGCCCTGGTTCCAGACATCCCTAATTTCCAGCTGCATGTCTGAGGTTTGTAAGCTGCCCTACTATTCCCTCCAGTAGCATGCCTATTTTTCTCCAAGTTAGGGGTTTGTTTCTGCCTTTTGTAATCAAAAGAGGGGTTAATATCAGAGATTCTGGAGTCAGACCCCATAACTTAAAAGCAGTATGGCTTCGAGCCAGCCACTTTTAAAAATTCTTTAAGCCTCAATTTCTTCATATGTAAATTGGTGATCATATTAGTTTTTTCTCATAAGCTTCTTGTGAAGAATATGGAGATCATCATATAGGCCAATTAACATAGTTCTAGGCACAATGTAGGTGCTCAATAAATACAAACTGTTGTTATAATGTATAGAAGTAAATATCATGTCATATCCGCCACTCTCTGAGGTCCCATTTGTTTCCTTCAGGCTACTGTCCAAGGCAGTCTTTTATCTGTCCTGCTCTCATCCCCACACCTTCTTTCCCATGTCTCTGTTCAGCATCCACCATCCCGACAGTTCACTTCCTTTTCAGCAAAAGAAACGCACCCTTCCTTCTTTAAATCACTGACTAAAAATCTCTCCTGGAGAAACTAACAATAACTCACCAATGACAACTGTTTTCTTGAACCCCACCAGTGTCTAGAAAGGAATTTGCTGTGAGCCTTTGTTGGAAGTACCAGACGCGTGCTCAGTGGCCATCTCCTGGCCCTTGCCCACCCCCTGCCTCCTTTTCTACTGTGACGATGTTTCTCTCTGTTTCCTTTTCACAACCTGGGGGAGATGTTAGGTCAATGAAAAGGCTGAACCAGACCTTAAACACAGAAACAAGGAACAAGCAGCCCCAGCTGCTTTTCAGGGCAGGAATTCTCAGTGGCAGTGGCCCCTCGCCCTGGAGTGAATAAATATATCACACTCAGACAGTACAGGGTCTCCCCCCTCTGACCACGAAGTGGGGCACACAGAGCCGCTACCCACCAATCCTGACCGGAGCAATTTGGATGGGACCCCTTCCCCTACTCTTTTGGACCCTTTGTGCTGTGTAAGTAATAAAGCAGTCATTTGCTGAGAATTTGTTGTGCCTGAGCTTGTGTTCCCATAACACACCATACAGCAACTTGCCCCAAAGCCTTGGACTTTATTTATTATAGTTTTATATATATGCCTCTCTGTTCTATACTTTCTTATTTAAGGTGGTTCTGATTTAAATAAAATCTATATAAATATTTATTCAATTTACTATCAGGATAAGTTGATTCCCTCCCTCCCCCAGGATACCCATATTGCCATATCAAATGATACTAATAAGAAAATACAAAGGCAAGTTAGGGACTGGAAGAAAATATTAACAACATTATCTATTTATATATCTATCTGTCTAGATATTTTTAGGAGGTACCAGGGATTGAACCCAGGACCTAGTATATGGGAAGAAGGTACAAAACCACTGAGCTACATCCACTCCCCAACGAGAGTTGGTTTTTCATATGTTTGTTTTTAGGACGTACCGGGGATCTGACCCAGGAACTCGTATATGGGGAGCAGGCACTCAACCACTTGAGCTACATCTATTCCCCCAGCAACATATATTTGACAACGAACTTATATTCAGACCATATAAAGAACTCATACAACTCAATTATAAGAAAACAAGTGACTCAAGAAAATTGGGGAAAATATTTGAACAGGCACTTCATGAAAGTAAATATATAAATAGCCAATAAGCATATGATAAAATATCAACCTCATTAGTCATCAGAAAAATGCAAATTAAAATGACAATGAGATACTACCATATTCCCACTAAAATGGCCAAAATTTTAAAAGTCTGAAATTACCAAAGCTGTCAAGAATGTGGAGCAACTGGTGTTGTCATTCGTATTTGGTGGGAATGTAAAATGGTACACCCAATTAGGAAAAAGTCTGGCAATTTATTTTAGAGGTAAACATGCATCTATCCTACAACCCAGTAATTCCACTTCTAAGTAAATAAGCAAGGATAAATGAAAATAGGAAGATTTGTACAAGAATGTTCAAAGTGTTACTGATAACAGCCAAAATCTTGAAACAACTCAAATATCCACAAGCAGGTGAATGGAAAGTCTACAGTATATCCATTCAGTAAAGCACTACTCAGGAATCAAAAGGAACAGAGTACTGATAGACACAACACGGATAAATTTCAAAAACGTTATATTGAAAGAAGCCAGACACCAAAGAGTACATCCTCTATGATTCCATTTATATGAAATTCTAGAAAATGTAAACTCATCTGCAGTGGCATTAGATACAACAGTGGTTGTCTAGGGCTGGGGGTAGAGTGGGAATGGCTGTGAAGAGTGCAAGGAAGCTTTTGGAAGTGATGAAAATATTGTGTGTCTTGGTTGTGTATGGTATATATTTGTCAAAACACATTGAATTGTGTAATTAAAATGAGTGCAGTTTATTATATACCTTTTTATTTTTTAAGATTTATTTTTTAATTATTTCTCTCCCCCTTCCCTACCTTCCCCTGCCCCCGCCCAGTTGTCTGCTCTCTGTGTGCATTTTCTGTGTGTTCCTCTGTGTCCGCTTATATTCTTGTCAGCAGCACCGGAAATCTGTGTCTCTTTTTGTCGCATCATCTTGCTGCATCAGCTCTCCGTGTGTGCGGTGCCACTGTTGGGCAGGCTGCACTTTTTTTGTGCTGGGCAGCTCTCCTTATAGGGCACACTCCTTGCATGTGGGGCTTCCCTATGTGGGGGACACCCCTGCATGGCACAGCACTCCTTGCGCGCATCAGCACTGCATGTGGGCCAGCTCCACATGGGTCAGCAGGTCCTGGGTTTGAACCCTGGAGCTCCCATGCGCTAGGCGGACGCTCTATCTCTTGAGCCAAATCCACTTCCCTGTAAGTTATACCTTAATGAAGGTGATTTTTTAAATGCCCCTTCCAGTGTAATAACAGCTCCATCCTCATGGTATTTAGAGCTTCTTCTTCCTCCAGCTTTTTCATGTTATCACCTTGGAAGCCTGAAGTGGGGGTATGGGGAAAAATCAGTCTTTTCTTTCTCTTTTAGATTTCACTTCCTCCTCCTATAGATGGTGAGGTTTCTGACTTTCCAGAGTTGGCCCATGGAGGGGGAATTAGGGCAGAGTGCTCATGGTGTTACAAGGAGGGTACAGACATGACAGGATGTTGGTATGCTCTGGACTTGGTGGATGTTTGAAGCTGACACTTGGACTCATGGGAAGCTTTTGTGGAAGCCTTGCAGTGTGTTCTGCTGTGAACCGCCAACTGAAATTCCCATGCAGTGGGCTGCCGTTGCCCTGACTGACATGAGCCCTCAGTGCCCGGTCGTTCAGGGGTCACCCCACACAGACTGAGCACTTCTCAATGCAGCCTTCCAGGGCAAGGGTCTCTTGAAATGGCTCCAGGCTGGCTCTCTCCCAAAGTCACTTGGCCCACTGGAAAACCCTGAATTCTTGCCCCCCACTGCTGGGGAAAAGCAAGGGCTCTTCTTGCCCTCTCTGCTCTCATACCAGTTCTTCTGCTCTCCAAACCTGAGGGATGAGCGTCAAGCTCCCTGAATGATCCTCTTGAATCCCCCTGTGTCACCCCCTCCCTCTGCCGTGGACCAGGTGGGAAGGAGAAGCTTATATGCTGACGTTTCCAAAGAAACTCTCAAGTTACCAGCCATCCTCTAAGAAAGTCCTTCACAAATACTCTAACATCTTGTTTTGAATATGAGGGTACATGGCATCTAGTAATTTTTTCTTGACCTTAGGGGCCTCAGTTGCTATTGATGCAGAAAGTGTTCTATCATTCCAATTGCATATATACTGGAACTATACATATGATTTGTAACTGTAAATACCTGTAAACAAATTTTGTGAAAATATTGCTCAAACAGCATGAAATTTAAAATTATAATAATTATGATATGGTGACAGATCTTTAATTACAGTTATCTTCATATAGAATTTTCTCTTCATAAACAGCATTTCTTACAAGCATGACTTGAATTTTTAACACTGGATTTTCTTCCAGCATGAAAGCATTTACTTTACTCTGTTTCGTGACAGGGGGATTATATTAGAACTTATTGCTTTTTCTGGAAAGTGCTAATGAATATAATATCATCATTCCATCTCAGCAACTCTGATATATTTGTGCCCTCTTGGAAAGCCAGGTTCCCCAAGTAATTGGATGCAAAGCTTGTTTTTTTAAATTCTCATTTATTCCTGTTGGTCATTTTGAGGTTTAGAAGAGCAGGCTCCTTTTGCTATGAAGAAAGACACGTGGCAAACAGGGAGCAGTTCTAATTCAGTCAAGGATATGGAATAATGGTCCCCGGGCTTGGAAAAGCTGTGCTTCCCCTTTCATGGACTTGGCAAGCCTGGGACAATCCTTGAAAAGCGCTCTTCAGGTGCAGCTGGTTGGCAGCCTACATTCTGTAACTCTAGGAGAAGATTCTGCACGGGGCTGTCCCTCGAGCCCCACAAGAATTCCTTCCTCAGCAAAGCAGCAGGAGACTGAAGCTCTCTGGAAATGAAGTGATTCAAGCAATATGTCCTAGAAAGTTTCTTAAAAACCCTCGGTATTCTTTTTGCTTATTTTTAAAGTAGGAAATTCTAGAGGACTTTACATTCTGCTTTTAATCTCCAGTGCAAGTTAGCATCACTGAATCACAGACTTTTAGAGCCAGATGTAACCTAAGAGATCATTACGTCACAGATAAGTAAAACAAGACGCAAGGGGCGGTGAAGTGACTCAGTTCCCACAGCACAGACCAAACCCCAGACACTTCCCTCAGGCTAGCATGGAGTTTCCCAACCTCTATCTTCATATTTTGAGTAGGATAAATCTTTATTGCAGGTGAGTGTCCTGTGCATTGTAGAATATTTAGCAGGCTCCTGGGCTGCTGCTCACCAGATGCCAGTTTGGACAAGAAGGCGTTGCCAAATGTCCCTTAGGTGGCAAAATCCACCTCCGTTTGAGAACTACTAGCCCAGCAATTTCCTCAGTCCCCTGCCCACGTGGGCTAAGAAATGATCAGTTTTAGTAGTGATAGCTGGCTGTACAGGTGAATATTAGTTCACTTCTCCCACTCATCCTAATAATTGAACCCGATCTTTCTTATCAAACTCCTCCTCAAAGATAAGCCCTGGGCATGGTTAACGGACCCTCAGTCATGAACTCATCCTCTTGTTCTGCAGTTCTCCTCACATCATTTCCCGTGTGCATGTCCCGTCTCCCCGACGCCTTTCCGGGCTCCCCGGAGTGGAGGTGTAGCCCAGGGACCGCCTCATGGCATGTGTTGCTAGGGACAAGACAGAAATTCAATAAATGCTATTGGCCAAACAACTCTTCCCAGAGGCCCAGCGCTTATCAAACACCAGGGAGGTTCAGCTGCTCAGACTACACTTGTAAACATCAGGGCAAACCTGAAAGGAACATGCCCCCGAAAATGACTGCCTGGCATTTCCCCTCTATGTCTCGAGAGCCACCTACTTATACTGAGGAGTGCAGTGGGCTGTGCTAGTACAATCAGGCTGAGAGGTAAAGCCTTTAACACTGATGTTTTTTTCCCCTTTTTAAATAAGGTGGAACTGAGTAATCGCCGAGCTGAAAAGGCCAGCAGATGGCCTCCACCTCTCCCGGGCCCCGCCGCTGGAGGGCGCTGTCGGACCCGGGGCCGAGGCCCAATGGCCGGGGCGAAGGCAACGCCTCCCTGTGCCCCGAGGCGGATCTCTGCAGCAAGGATGTGCGGTGATGACTCCTCAAGACAGATCTTGTCTGAAAAAGAAGCCTGGAGAGTTTACCGGAGGAAAAAAGTGGGAGGAATGTCTCTTTCCTAGGTAAAAGTTACATTCTTAGTTGGTTATTTGGTCTTTCCTTCCTGAAAAGCCGTTTTTCGAACTTGCTAATCTCCTCTGACTCTCAAGTATCTGCCTAACCGTTTTTTCGTACCTACTCAGGGGCTCATCATGAGAAGGCTTTCCGGTGATGGCTTGGAGATGGAAGTGGGTCCCAGAGGTGGGTTGCAGGGATTTTTTAGGATTGCACATGTGGTTGCACTGTCAGCTCTCTGTAGACCAGTATTCATGAAACTGCAATTGGTTAATGTGCTGAATTAATGTGCAGGACACTGGAAAATTCCGTAAGAGTGATAAGACAGATACCCACTCTGACTTATTTTATAATGTATTTGAAGTTAAACCAGTGAATCATTGTTTGTGACTCCAAAATAATAATGGTTTGGGATAGAGTGGAAACTTCAGGAACAGAAAGCAATGAGAGATGTTTTATTCCATAATTGGTTTTGTTTTGTCAAAAGATTTATTTGTTTTCCCCCCTTCCCCTCCTCCTGCCCTGCTGTTCTTGCTGTCTGTGTTGTCTTATCATTTTCTCTCCTTTAGGATTCACCGGGATTCGATCTTGGAGACCTGTGATGGGGAGAGAGGTTCCCTGTCAATTGCACCACCTCAGTCCCTGGTTTCTGCTGCCCTTCACCTTGACTCTCCCCTTGTCTCTTCTGATGCATCATCATCTTGCTGCGTGACTCATTTGTGCGGGCACTGGCTCACCACGCAGGCACTTGAGTGGGCACTGGCTCGCCGCGCAGGCACTTGCGCAGGCACTGGCTCGCCACGTGGGCATGCTTTTCTCTTCTATTTCACCAGGAGGCCCCAGGGATTGAACCCAAGTCCTCCCATATGATAGGCGGAGGCTCTATCACCTGAGCCACATCCACTTCCCCATAATTGGTTTTAAAATATGGAATCTAATAGTTCTTTAAATCATTCCCAGCACATCATCCCATGGAGACCATGGTGTTCACATAGGGACTCACCTGCAGCAGGTGCTTTAGGTAAAAATGGCTATAATTCTGCCAAGACATTGGAGCAGAGAATTTTATCTATGCCATTGGAGAGGGTGTAGTTAAATTCTGATTCCACCATCGTTTCTTTTTCACTAGGTTATCTACAGTAATATTGACAACCTTATTTCAGTTCAGAATAATTTATGCATGTTCATTGTACCAAAAATACTAAAACAGGTATGCATATAGAAGGATAGATCATAAAATTCCATCCAAGAAAATCTGTCATTCAGGTACTACTACTTTTATTGCAATTAGTTGTGCATATGTGTGTGTATGTGCATGCCCAGGAGCCTGTGGTGTGTACATAACAAATATTGTCATTTCTTATATAAGCTTAATATTATCTTAAATGTTCTCCATGGACTTAAAGGTTTTCCACATTATCATGTAAGTTAATACTAGTAAGAATAGTAACTCATAATGTGTTTGCATGTGTGTGTGCACATATATAATGGCCTTTTATCCAGTTCCATGTGGTTAACTCTGAACGAGTGTCTAGTAATGTCAGTTAGGAAACCCTACACCAACGTACTTTTAATGATATATGTGTTACTTAATGGATCTTTTAGATTCAGTCCTAAAGCCCAACTTCCTGGGGTCAGATGCTGGCTCTGCCATTTAACAGTTATTTAATATAAGGCAAATTCCTTACATGGTTTGTGACACAGCTGTCTCCTCTCTAATGTAGAATTTGATCTTTCTTTAGTAACTTTTATTGTTATTGTAGGAGTTTACTAAAGTAAAGAATTTAGGGGAAACGGACTTTGGCCCAGTGGTTAGGGCGTCCGTCTACCACATGGGAGGTCCGCGGTTCAGGCCCCGGGCCTCCTTGACCCGTGTGGAGCTGGCCCATGCGCAGTGCTGATGCGCACAAGGAGTGCCGTGCCACACAGGGGTGTCCCCCGCGTAGGGGAGCCCCACACACAAGGAGTGCACCCGTAAGGAGAGCCGCCCAGTGCGAAAGAAAGTGCAGCCTGCCCAGGAATGGCGCCGCCCACACTTCCCTTGCCGCCGATGACAACAGAAGCGGACAAAGAAACAAGACGCAGCAAAAAGACACAGGAAACAGACAACCAGGGGAGGGGAGGGGAATTAAATAAATAAAAATAAATCTTTAAAAAAAAAAAGAATTTAGGGAAGTGGATGTGGCTCATGCAATTGGTCTTCTGTCTACTATATGGGAGGCCCAGGGTTTGATTCCCGGGGCCTCCTGGTGAAGGCAAGCTGGCCTGCTCCATGGAGAGCTGATGGCCCACACCATGGAGAGCTGGCACCGCAAGATGACACAACGAAGAGAGTCGCAGGGGAGAAACAGTGAGAGACTCAGCAGACCAGGGAGCTGAAGTGGCTTAAGCTATTGAGTGCCTCTCTGCCACACTGGAGGTCTCAGGATTGGGTCCTGGTGCCTCCTAAAGAGAAGACAAGAAGAGAAGACCAGCAGATACAGAAGAATGGACACAAAGAGCAGGCAGTGAGTGCAGGTGGCAAGGGGTGGTGGTGGTACGGGGAATAAATAAAATAAAAATAAATCTTAAAAAAAAAGAATTTAGATCAATGTTTAGCACATAAGCGTTGGAAAGCTGTTAGTCATCGCTTTTGCTATCTCAACAATTTTTAGATTCTGACCTTTCTAAACCACTGTGGACTTTGTCATCCCTGAAGACACCACTCCTGCTCTAGCTCACCTAAAATTGACTGTCACTTGGTGCTTACAAAATTATAAAAATTATGTACACTTCCATATAGATGACCCTGTGTTGAGTATTTTTCACTTGTATGTTTCTCTTATCATCCACATAAATTTGAAATCCATAGTAAGTTAGTGTGTATTTCATATCCTTGATGGGAAAGTATGATGAAACAAAATAAGGGATATATGGCTTGCTCAATATTAACTTACGTGGATCTGCAAAACACCACACATCAATTGAGCTGATCCTTAACACCTCTCCTCTCCTTTTGTGGGAGAGTTAAGAACTTTCCCCTTGGCCGCTTGGTGAAATGTGTTTCTCATTTCAGGGACTGTTGACAGTCCAGGATGTGGCCATACAATTCTCTCAGGAGGAATGGAAATGCTGGAACCTGGAGAAGAGGGCTTTGTACCAGGATGTGATGCTGGAGAACTACAGGAACCTTGCCTCCCTGGGTCTCTCTCCTACATGCACCATCAAGAACTTATTACCAAAAGAGGACATTAATAAGTGGGAATTATGCCACCCAGTGATACAGGATAGCCGTGAAAGCCATGGCATTGAGGATTTTGACTCCAAGGAAGTCAGGAAAGATATGCATCAATTTGAGAGTTAGTGGAGATATGGCAAAAGAAATTGCAAAGGAGTGCTTAGGACACAAAACAAGAGAGTCTCACTTGTAGAAAAGATCAACCGCTTATCAAATCCTGTAATAATTTCCCTCTAAAGCAGTGTTTTTGTTAGAAAAAGTTCACATCAGAGAATTCATTCTGAGCAATGACCTTACAAATGTAATGAGTGTGGCAAAACCTTTTGCCATTTCTCAAACCTCATAAGACATGAAAAAATCCATACCAGAAAAAAAAAAGACAAAAAATTTGCTAAAAAAAAAAAAAAAAATCCATACCAGAGAGAAACCATATAAATACAGTGTATGTGGCAAGGCCTACAGTAAAAAATCAGACCTTGCAGGTCATTGGAGAACTCATACTGGAGAGAAACCTTACAAACGTAATGGATGTGATAAAGATTTTACCCAACGTCTACTCCTTTCAAAACACTGGATGATTCATACTGGAGAGAAACCATATAAATGTGTTGGTGTGGCCTCCAGAAACACCAAAGAATCCATACTGGAGAGAAACCTTACAAAGGTAATATATATGGCAACGAAGGGCCCACCTCTCTCTAAACATCACAATACACATCCTGATCAGAGAATTCACACTGCAGGAAAACCACACAAATGTAATGAATATGGGAAGGCTTTTGCCAGACATCCATATCTTTGCATCACAAGAGAAGTCATACTGGAGAAAAACCTTACGAATGTAATGAATGTGGTAAGGCTTTTTTTCCCGAACATCAAGCCTTGGGGAACATCAGAAAACTCACACTGTGAAGAAACCTTACAAATGAAACCAATGTGGCAAAGCCTTTAAGCAGTGCTCAAGCCTCAGGAAACATCAGAATATACATCCTTGAGAGAAGCCACACTACTGTAATGTGTGCTTATAAAACTTTTATCAAACGTTCACACCTTTGGGGTCATGAGATTCATGATATATTGTACTGAATTTGGCAAGGCCCTTAGATGATGGTCTGACTTCAGGATTCAGTCAGAAAAAGCTTAGAGATGTGGTTAGTGTGGTAAATCGCATAACCAGTTCTCACGATGGGCTGTCCATCAGGAAATTCCTGCTAGAAAGAACTAAGACTGTATTCCTCAGATGCTCAATTCTATACAGTAATTAAAGTCAAAATCATTTAAGACACATGTGATGAGAGTGTTTATGAAGCAAGGAGATGTGGAGAAGTACAATGTCTTCAATTTGTGAAGAGTTTTATTCTATTTGAAGTTTCTTGGAAAGGCTACATTACTATAGATGACTTTCATCCGGAGGTTTGAAATCTGTTGATGTTATGCTTTCATCACAGCCCTTTCATGTGTCACCATGAAGGTCTGCAGGAAGAGAGCAGGAAGATGAAAGGGCTACCCCATTAATGGAGATCATTTAGATCTGTGTTCCCTGGAAGAACAAGGACATTGGATTTTAAGATGCAGCATTATGTGAAGGTGAATAATGAAGAAGATAGTGGCCACTGGTGGTGCCGAAGGCAGGGAGAGGGAAAAAGAGGCATAATATGGGGACATTTACTTGCCCTGAATGACATTGTAATGACAGATACGCCCATTGTATATCCCGCCATACCCAGCAGAATTGAGTGGGAGAGAGTGTAAACTACAATATAAACTATAATCCATGCTTAGTGGCAATGCTCCAAAATGTGTTCACCAATTGCAATGAATGTACCACACTAATAAAAGAAGTAGTTAATGTGGGGGAAAGTGGGAGGTATGGGTAGTGGGACATATGAGAATCCCTTATATTTTTTATGTAACATTTTATATGAGTATCTTTTTAAAATAAATAAAAATATATTTTAAAAAATGAATAAGGTCATGGGGATGGCAGAGAATGTATGTAAACTATGGTCTAAGTCATCATAATTAATGTGTTCAGGGCCCTCTTCGACAGATTTGGTGGTGCTGCGGAGGGCCACAGGATTATCAGAAAGGATTCCTTTACCAGCTGACCATGAAACAGGGCAGTCCAGGACATTAAGAGACTGAGGATTTCACGGGAGCAGAAGTTATTAGAGACTGGAGATAACAGGAGAAAGGACTGTCAACCTATCCATTGAAACCCCACACCAAGAAATCCAACATACCCCTACACCCCCCCTCCCCCAGATACCCAGATTGACCATTTTAACATTTCCTACCTTTGTCCATCATTCTTTCTGTCTCTCTGTCTCTCTAATCTGTCATCTATCTATCTACTATGTGCTTTACCCCGAGTCTCCCATTGAATCCCACAGACAAGGCAATACTGTTATCCTCATTTTATAGCTAAGGGAGCCAAAGTTCAGAAAACTTAAGAAACTTGCCCAAGGTAAGACCAGCCTAAATTGTGGTGTTGGAACAAAGAGCACAGATCTCAAAGTTTCCAGTAATCATCTGATGGGTCCCTGCAAGGGGTCCTACTGGCTGCCCAGTCGTGTATTTGCTTGTCTCTAATCTCTGACCTTCTATTCCCCAGTGCCCTTGGCCTTTCTCAGCCTCAGACACAGAGCAGGTGCTCCAGGTCCTCTGTCCTGGCTGGGCGTCCTACGCACGGGCAAACTTAGGGGCACTGAGCTGGCTTCTTGGTGACAGCCCACACTCACATATGAGTGTCTCCCTCTGCCCACCTCTGCAAAATGCTGTTTTGAGATATTACCCGCTTGATCCCTAGGTTCCTCTTTGCCATAGGATCTGGTTCCACATCCTCCTTTTTCCTTCCTTCTAGCCCCTTAACAATCATGCCCCACCCTCTTGGTCTGGCTCAGGTTCCCAGAACCTGTGCTCAGGGCTGGGGCTGCAGGCATGGTCCACAGCCCTCTTCTGACCCTGGCCACTCTCATAAAGCAGGCCTCCCCTCCTCCACCCTGACTTTCCTGTCCACTTCACACGGGCCCCCAGAGCATTTATAATGCAGTGGGAAACAGGGTCTTGTCATGGGAAAGCACTGCAACTGTGACGTCATAAAGGCAAGTCTGCATCCCTGCCTGGTGATGGTAGCAGACCTGGTGATGGTAGCCTGTGTGTGCTGCTGGCATGGGCAGGAAGCCTGCTGGAGGAAGGGCAATCCATGGCAGTATTGTACAGAGGGCACAGGATTTGGGGCCGATACATGGGCCATCCCTTGTTATTCTCCCACCCACCCATCCATTCATTCGTTCATTCATTCATCCATCAAATCTTTAGTAAGAACTAATGATGGTGCTTTGCTGGAACTAGAGGAGTGAACAAGCTCCCTGAGGTAGGGGAAATCAGACAGTAACCAAATAAGCACAATGATCGCTGCCTGGGACAACTGCTTTCAAGGAATAAGCAGTGTGGTAGGATCGAGGCCCATTTTACGTGGTCTGGAGAGGCATCCTGAGGAAGTGACATCTGAAGGAAGGAAAGGAGCTGGCCACATCAACTGCCGCAGGGAGAGCGTCTTAGGCAGAGGGACAGGCAAGCGCAATGGCCCTGAGGTAGGGAAACAATTTTTGAAATGAGGGACAGAAAAGAGGCCAGTAGGGCTGGAAGAAAGTAACATTTGCTTATAAGTTCAAGAATTAAATTATTCTGAAACAGCTGTTGGATTTTGGGATTTATACACAAAATCATCGAAGACATCATTTGGCATTTGGATGTACCATAAATATTGAAAATGAACTTTTGTCCTATAATGCTAACACAGAACGAGTGCCTATTGCACGGCAGGCCTTGTGCTCAGGGCCTTTTTTCACCTGTATTAACTCATGGATTCCTCCACAGGTTATGTACTATTTATAGACCAGGAAACCGAGTCACACAAGGCACGCCACCCAAGGTCCCACAGCTGAGGAGTGGCTCAGGAGACTTGGTTGTAGGCTCCGGGGCCCAGGGCCACGCTCAGCTGCCACGTCCCATTGCCTCATGTCTCCTTCTCTCTAAGGCCCCGTCTGTGGTGGTTACGTCAAGAAGTCTGTCCTGGACGCCAGTGTCTGCACGGCCATCTCCAACTCCTACAGGAGATACATTTAAAAAAACCTCGCTTCTACGGATCCAGCCTTGTCTGACCTTGACGCCCAAGCCTGCTTCACGTCTGATTCTGAACCACAGGCCTGCTTCTTCAGCTTCCACCACTCAGGACCTCGCAGAGGGTCTCGGTTCCCTCACCTGTAAAACAGGTGCTGCGAGGACCTTCCCGCTCACCCTTTCGGCTTCCCCTTCAAAGACGGCAGAAAGGGTGGGAGGAGAGGATGAGGCAGAGCTGTTAATTAGGACTCAGTGTGATAAATGAGAGCTCACATGCCATTTTCTAGAACATGCCCATTTCTAAAAGCAAAGCCATTGCCAGGTCCTCAGGGAAGGGACAAAGAGCCAGGCAACTGTCTGGGGAGTCCAAACCCCTGATTGTGACTCCCGTGGAGCACTTCTCCAGGATGGAGCCCCTTCCAGAGCCCCCTGGGGAGACATGGGAGGAATGAGCATGGGTAGGAAAGGGGCAGGTTGTGAACAGTGAGCCGAGTCAACAGGACGCTCTGCACTTGCCCACCCCCAGCTCTGGTGGATGGGGGCTGGGATCGAGTCCAAACTAGGAGGATGAGGGAGCCAGGGTCTCCTCACTGCCAAATCCCACCTTCTATGTCCTGAGGGCGTCTGACCCTGTCATGCTCACATCTTACCCCTGGGGCATGACGCAAGGCTGAACTGAAAGCCAGAGCTGTGTGGCATCTCAAAGGTCTTTGCTCCCAGTCAGTCTACCTGGTGTGCTCCCTGGGGCAAGAAGGGGCAAGCAAGCCCTCATTCTGCTCAAATGACGGGAAGCCTGACCATCAGTGGTCCCGCCTGATTCCCTGGAACTGTTCCTCTATCCCAATTCTTGTGACGAGAGCCTGGAGGGCTGGCAGAATTGTCTCCTTGTCCTTGCCTGCCTTTTAAAGGCTTTCCAGAGAGCCATATAGGCTCATGGCTAACACTAAAGCCGCGGGGCTGAATCGTACCCATCGGGTGAGACCTGAGCCGGTCACTGCACGGCGGTGGGCTTCAACGTCCCCGTCTGGAAAAGGATTTAATGATGGTTTCCACCTCGAAGAGTTGTTACGATACATGAGGTAGGACTCAGAGCAGGACTAGAGTTAGCTCGAGTTATGATGATGATTATTTTGACTCTAAGTACTTGCTGCCCCCGAGCTCCTCTTCCTCAGCCCCTCTCATTTTTCTGCACCTGCGGCACGTTGAGGGGTGGGTGATTCCTTGTGATGCCTACGACAAATGTAGAGACACACTTTTTTTAAAAGCCATTTTATTGAGATATATTCACACACCGTACAATCCATCCAAATTGTACAGTCAATAGCTTTCAGTATAATCACAGAGTGGTGCATTCTTCCCCACAATCAATTTTAGAGCATATTATTACTCTAAAAAGATAAACCCTATACCCATTATACCCCTATTACTGACACAGCATTGGAGTGGTACCTTCGTTACAACTGATGAAAGAATATTATGATATTAACTTTAACTATAGTCCACAGTTTGCATTAGGTATATTTTACCCATATCCCACCCTATAATTAACACCTTGTAATAGGGATGTACATTTCACACCCTTTAAAAAAAATGCCTAGTTCTTCCTGGGGCCTGATGGATTCTCTTGCTCTCTTCCACCATTAAATATTTCTCTTAGCTTTAAAACAGGCTTTTTTTTTTTAAAAAAAAAGGACAAACACATTCCCAGCATGCAGGGCAATGTATAGACATGTGATATATATTTTTGGAATGAATGAATGAACAAGTGAATTGCTCTGTGGGATGCCCAAACGAGCTGGCAGGGGAGTGGTTAGTATTTTTCTGAAAGGACTATTTTTTTAAAAGTGTATTTCTGGGAAGACTGCAACACTGAAGACTCTGCTGTCAGAGGCCGTGGGCTCTGACAGCTGAGAGGAGCCCCAGCTCTTGGGAGCCCTAGCCTCTGCTTCTGGCCACGTTCCTAATTAGCTGCATGACCCGAGCCTGGCTAGGGCCTCAGCAATTCTGATAAGAATAATAAAATACCAGCTTCCTAGGCGTATGGTATAAGTTAATGAGATGGCCTCTGAAATGTACCATGAGCTTCACGAAAGAAAGCCTTATATTACTACAAAGCACCATTATTTAAAATGTATGAAAATGCACCAATTAATGCTGTTAATTTGATGAAGGCAATTCCTTTGTTAGCTCCACAGAGGCAAAGTTACAGTGCGATAATTTAGCCCTCTGATGGGAAAGCAAATTTTTTATTATCCACTAAAGGTTTCAAAAGGCAAGTGAAAATAGCTGCCCTCATCTCTTCACCAGGTTAAATACAACTGTATTTAGTATTCTGTAATTTGACATGTTTAGAAGAGAACCCCAGGGCTGCAACGATGCTTGCGGCGTTAATCATAGAGATTCAGCAATAAAAATCTTCCCGTTAAAGACTGCCCTCATCCTAAACACAGCAGCGGCTGGACGTCTGCATTGAAGCCTGCTGGGAGTGCTGCAGGAGGCTGGCGGTGGCGGTGAGCCTTACACCCAGTGACTGCAGTCCAGCCTGCCCCAACGAGGTGCTGATTTGCTAAAGGCCGCTTTAAAAAGTCTCAGGTGTCAACACACCTTCCCCCAAAGCACGACAGCTTCCAAATTCAGCCATATGAAAAAAATCTTGTCATTTTGCTTAAACATCTTCTCTTAGATACAAGTGGGCCGAGTCCAGAATCACTGTTTTAGAATGAAGCTAGAGGCGGTTCAGTGTGGGCTTGTGACCCAAAGGTACATCTTGGAACAGGTGGGTTTCATGGGTGGAATGATGCAAGATTAAAAGCAAGCAAACAAAAAAAAAACTGGTGAAAGAAGTCTGGGAGACTGAGTTAGACAGGCTGCCTTACTGTGGGACTGCCCAGAGCCTTTGATGTACAAATATGTATTGTGAAACATCAGGAGAAGTTTATAATATGCATGATTCTCACATTTATTTGGTCAGGAACATTTTTTAGATTACCCCTTGCCTCAAAGCCAAAATCTCAAGGGCCTAGAAATACCACTTATTAGCATAGCAAACTTTTCCACAAAATAGACCTCTTTAATCTCTTTTAACTACAAAATAAATATTGCGTTTGTTTCCCTGTAGGACAGGCAACAGCTAACAGGAACTAGAGTCTTCATTCTGACTCAAGTTTTTCTGTGTTTTTTTTCTTTCCAGTTTGTCCTTTGAGATTAGCACCACATGAGAGATTAATCTTCAAGTAGAGTAACTGGACATGGCAAGTGGATCTTGTACAAGTCCATAGAGTTTGGCAGCTGAATTGGGTTAGTGGTGCCTGTTTGAAATGGTAGAAGATCAGAGAGCTGATAGCCTGCAAAGATCACCTACTGCATTAATTTAATTGCATTAATAAGGTAGGGCCAGCCTGATGTCCCAATTGGGCTCTTGGGGTCACAAACTTTGTAGAGGCTGTCAGGGCACAGCTGCCTGGGTACAGTGTCTCCCTTACGGTGACTGGATTTGGTAGCAATTGCTAATTGTTTATCCACAATCAATGGCTTAAAAAACCCCTTTTTTAAGTGGACTCATTAATTCCTAGAATAAAGACTTTATTTCCTAGTTTCCCTTGCAGCTAGCTGTGGCCGTCAGACTATATTTTGGCCAATGAACTGTACATGGAAATACTGAGTGACAACTTCCAGAAAACTTTGTCTTAGGGCTGACATAGGCCATTTCTCCCTCCTACCTTTTCCTTAAGAATTCCCCCTCTTGTTGGCTAGAACACGGAAAAATGGCTGGAACCTGAGCAGCCATCTTAGCCCATGAGGTGGAAGCCATTTACTTAAGATACCCAAGCAACAAAAGAGATAAAGCCCTAGACCCTGCCAACTTTATGAACTGAACTTCTCACCTTGGCATTCCTTTTACATGAGAGAAATAAATTTCACTCAATTAAGGTATCGTTGTCATGGGTTTGATATCATACCTGAATTTTCTTATCTAATAACACTTTTTAAAAGCCTTTTTTAAAATTGGGAAATAATTTTAAACTTACAGAAAAATTTCAGGAATAGTGCAAAGAACCATAGTATATCCTTTATCCAAATTTACCAACATTTTCCCACATTTGCTTTATCACTTTCAATCTCTCTCCCTGTGTCTCTTTCCCATCACACATACACACACACACGTATACTTTTTAAAACAATTTTAGAGGGAGCTGAATACAAAATGCCCCTTTACTCTCGAATACTTCAATGTGTTTTTCCCAAAACAAAGACAAAAAGTTCCTATATAGCCACAGTTACCAAATTCAGTAATTTTAACATTGATAAACACCTAATCTAAAGTTCATATTCCAGTTTCACCAACTGTCCTAATAATGTATTTTCTAGTCCAGGATCCATTCAGGACTACACATTTATTTTGCCAAGTCTCAGATATCACTTTTTAACAAAGTGTTTCTTAAAAATGAGAGAAAGAAAAATCTAAATGAAAGAAAAATTACATTGTTTGCATATCTAGCCTAAGGACACTTCTATCTCCCTACTCTTCAAAATTCACAAATCTGCCTTTTTCATGCTGGCAAGCTCAGCAGTAGTAGGCTCTGGATGCAGCAGCTACCCGGGCATACTTCCCTGTCTACCAGGCAACCCCCTTCTCTGGTTACTCCCCAGTCCTGTGTCCAGGAGTTCTGCCTTTTCCAGTCACAGTACAGCCACTCATATTGCAGTGCTTAGAAATTGTCACCTACGCAACAGTCAAGAGTGGCAACGATCCACTTGTGTACTGTTTCCAATAAGTGCTGGATGGAATCAATACATGAGAAACAAACTCCCTGGGCACTTGAAATAGAGGTGGAAACTTGGATCTGTTTAAGCCTAAGTGTAACCAGCTATTAAGCAGTTGCTTGAGTTTTGTTCAAATACAGTAGCAATCAATATCTTGCCATGTGTTTGATAAAGGTGACTTAAGAGATATGATTTATTGGTTCTGGAGAGTTTTGTTGTTTTTTTCCTCCCGTGTCAGGACCGCTTCCACCATACCCTAGGTTTCCCCTCTCCTCCAAATCACCTGCTGAGTATTATAGTCTTGAAGGTCAATTTTTTTATTTTAATTTTTTCTGCTCCTACAAAATGCTATTTAGGCCCTTCATTTGTGGTTTTTTGTTTTGTTTTGTTTTGTTTTTTCACCAGGGAGTGAACCCAGGACCTCATATGTGGGAAAGTGGCACTCAACCACTGAGCCACATCAGCTTCTCCAAGTTGGTCTTTGTTTTTGTTTTTTCAGGAGGCACCAAGAACCAAACCCCGGACCTCCCACGTGGGAAGGGGGTGCTTAACTGCTTGAGCCGCATCTTTTCCCTGAGGGTTTATTTTCATCTTATTTGTCTTGATGGCAAGAACCAAGCTTGCTAATATTCTATTTATTGACAACTGCAGAGCTCTCTACATTTTCACTGAGCCTATTCTTTAGGCACTCATCAATTACTTGTTTTTTGTAATGAGATACTTTTTAAACTAAGGAACAGTAGTGAGTACTAAAATAGCCATGGTGCTCCCAGGGAAAAGGTGCCAGGAGCCTGGTGCTGGCAGGCTGGAAGCTGTCCTGATTGTAGGGCTAACGAGGGCCCTCTCCTCCAGACACCTTGAAGAAACTCACGTCCAGCCAGGTGAGGCCCCGCACTGAGGTGATCCACCCGTCCCCGGAGGTGCTCGCTAAGGCTCCTATCCCTTCTCTCTCTGCTCAGCTTGGATCTCAGGACCGGGTTCCAGCTCTCACTGCCGGTTGGGAAGGGAGAGGGAGGGAAGGTAAAGCTTTCTGTCCAATGAAATGCATTCGTGCCCTATCAGGGAAGGTGACCGTCTTTGGGTAATTGGTGGCACGTCTTCCAGTTACCATCCCACTCATTTCGAATCAAGTGAGGGAAAAGATACATAAGATCATAGTTTGGGCAAGAGCTCCCACTGAGAAGGAAGCAGAGGTCAAAACGGCTCGGGGATGTCGTGCTCCTGCTGCTGGGGGGCTCCCCTTGCTGGCCGCTGCAGGTGCTGAGGGCCGAGGAGCTCACGGGAGGAGATTCCCCGCGGAGCCTCCGGGGCCAGGAGCGCGGGGCAGGGCGCGCAGCAGGGGGCGCAGCAGGGGGCGCAGCAGGGGGGGGCAGCAGGGGGGGCAGCAGGGGGCGCAGCAGGGGGCGCCACCCCCCCCCCCACCTTGGGACCTGCGGCCTCCTCCGTCTCCCCGTGGCCAGAATGTGGACCTCCATTCCTTCTCGGGGCTTTGGGCCTGGAAACCGGAACTCCAGCGTTGTGCCTTCGCGGCCCCCTAGACCCCCTCCGCGACCCCCAGAGCCGCGGTGGGTGTGCTCACGCATGCGCACACAGGAGCGTGGGGACGCCTGGACCCAGCTCTAGAGAGTCCGTCCCTTTTCACTCCAGTCACTTCCCCATTCGTTCAGTTGGTCAAGAAGTTTCAAAATCGGACTCGGTCAACAGTAGTTTTGCACAGTGTTCAGAATAAAATCCACCCTCCTCGCAGGCCGCTGGGGACACGGGCCCCACTAGCCTCTGCGCTCCCTGCGGGCCTTCCCCTCGCTCCCTGCTCGGCCCCAGGTCTGGTTTCTCCTGCTTAAAATCAGCAACTCCTTCCTGTCTCCAGCCCTTGCCCACGCCCGGAACACGCCTCCCGAGGTTTTCTTTACTTTCCTTCTCGAGCCACCTGATCTTCAGAGCACCACCTCCTTTGTCTGAGTTGTCTGAAGTTTTTTCTTTCTTGTCACCGTCTCACCGCCTGTCACTTTCCAGCGGAAGGGCCAAGGGCTGCCTCTGTATCTCCCGCTCCCAGGCAATCAATGCAGATGTGTCCCATCAGCACAGACACTGTTCAGAGGATATCGGGAGTGAACTTGTCCTAAAAATTGGGCACCATCAATTCCTTCCCAGGTGTTTCCAGAATCAGTTAAAAAATAATTCTAGAAACAGACATGGCTCAACTGATAGAGCGACCGTCTACCATATGGAGGGTCCAGGGTTTGATTCCCAGGGCCTCCTGACCTGTGTGGTGAGCTGGCCCATGTGCAGTGCTGCAGTGTCCAAGCAGTGCTGTGTCACGCAGGGGCGCCCCAGCGTAGGGGTGCCTCACGTGCAAAGTGTGCACCCTGCAAGGAGAGCTGTGGGCCTAGACGCAACAAAAAAGAGACGCAGTTTCCCGTTGCTGCCTGATAATGCAAGTGAATGCAGAAGAAACACAGTGAATGGACACAGAATGCAGACAAGGGGGGGAGGGGGGGAAGGAGAGAGAAATAAAATAAATCTTTAAAATAATAGTTCTAATGGACATATGTCCTGGTTTCTCAAAAAAAAAAAATCAGTGGGATAGTTTTAAAAGGCAGGGGGAAGAGGTGGGACTATTGCAGAAAATATAAGATATATGTGTACAATAATTTATATATTTGTATAATAGAGCTATATTATATTATGGAAAAAATACAACCAAATGCAATGTGCATGTAATTTCTATTCTGATTCCACATACTAATTATAAAAAGACACTTTTGAGATAATCTATTTGAATATGGACTAGTTATTAGATAACATTTTAAAAATATTGTTAATGTTAGGCATGATAATTGCATGGTAGTTATGCCTTTTTGTCTTTTTTTTTTTGTTAGTTATCCATATTGAAGTATTTACAGGTGAAATGACATATCTAGGATTTGCTTTAAAATACATCAGCAAAAAACAAAGCACAGTAAAAAGGTGAGGAAGGGGAACAAGGTTGGCAAAATAGTCATAATTATTGGTGCTAGATTTGAATTCATAGAAGTTCATCATACCATTCTTCTATTTTTATATAATTTTGAAATTTTATTTAAGAAAACATTTTAAAAAGTCACTAAATCCGCTACCTCAGACCCTTGTACCATCTTTTCTCCATTAATCAATTCAATCCATATTTATTATGGTAGGAATTGTGAAAGGTTCAGAGCTCTGGGAGACATTATCAAATATCAAATATGTACAAGATAAACATCTGTAGTGATTTATACTGGACACCTGGGCATGGAAAACCCTATACCTTTCCCAGATGCTGGGTATGGTGATTAAACCCTTGGGATTTGTAGCTAGACAGCCTTGGTTGTTTTGGGTTTTTTTTTTGACAGCCTTGGTTCTAAAATTAGCTACACCCCTTACTAACCCTGTGGTCTTGTACAAGTCACTTAATTTTCCTAAGCCTCAGTTTCCTCATTTTAAAAAGCAGCTAATTGTAGTACTCCCTTCATGGGCTGGTTTTGAGTATTAAATAAGATTATACGAGGCCTTATCATGTAGTTGCCACTTGGTTAGTAGTCAATAATAGCTAGCATTATTATCTGGTTATGGGCAGTGCACCACTAGTCCTTGTGTTATTAGAATAAGGGGACCCTTTAGGGCAGGTGTAGCTCTGAATATGGTGATGCACTTGGTGATGAAGGGAAGGTTGGTTTCACCCTTCCCTCCTGGACTGAGTTCCCTTTGTAGAGCTCCAGGTGCATAACTTATGTACTGCCTCAGAATAGGTTTCCCAGACTCATCCAGATTCCCATCAATTTACCCAAGAAGAATGCAAACTACTGAGTTTGCCTACATTTTAGCATGTGGGTGAACTTAAAAAGCAGTTGCTTGATACCACGGTTTGTGTTTGGGGGTGCCTAGCCAAAACTGCAAGTTTGAGAAAAAAAAAAGCATCTTTGCAGAGATGCTTGGCAACTAACTCCCCTTTCGCTACTCCCCTTCACCCCCACTCTGCCTCTTCACTACTCAGCCTGAAGCACCCCAGACTGGGGTCCAGGTAACATTACATATGGAGCCATTCTAGCACTCAAGGAATACCAAACTATCCCCCCGATTTATTTTAAAAATGTGTTCCCATTTCTCCTAAAAGGGAGTAATAGTGGTGGTGATGAATGCATTAATATAAATTAATTTGCTTGTTTCACTCTAACTGAAAGGTATTTTATCACTGGGCTTGATAAAAACGTATTGTTTTGTTGTTGTTGTTTTTTTAATGAAAAGGCTAATAATGTTAACTCCAACACTCAAGACATTTACTTCAGCATGTGTTTTGCTATGTATCAGGTTGAAATGTACCATCCACATCTCTGCTGCAGGTGCCGTGAAGGCTTCCATGGACAGTCACACAACTGTGCACCTGTTTTTTGCTACAGATGAAGCTAGAATGTGCCTGGCTGTGTGGATGGCTATCTTGGAGAAGCCTTGTTCACACAGTACTGTGCTGCAGAGGAATATACATGGGCTCAAATATACCGCATTTGGGCATGGCAAGATGCCAAAGAGTTCTGGAAATCATTAAAAATACAATCCATTCCAATAACAGTCTATCTAGAAGGCTAGAGAAATACAAAGTTGGTTACAGTTTAACAGTAAGCCTTTACCAATGTTACAATGTGGACAAATGCTAAGGTTTAGGAACTTTTTAAAAAGTAAAACAGCACATAAATACCTATACACACACATATATACTGTATACACACAAATATATACAAGTTTATATACATATATAAAACTTTGATCACAACAGAACAATGAAAGGTCAAAAATGCTAAACCAAATAGGTGAAATTAAATAAAAGTCCATATACTAAAGTAAATCATAGTAATCAGGGCATATTACATAATCTAGCCTTCGAATAATCTGGGTAACTGACTGTTGTCTCCCAGAAAACATGTGTAGGGATCATCAGATAAAGCAAACAGGATGTCAAGTATATTCATCAAAGCACTGTGTGAGTGCATTTTTTTTTTGAGGGAGGCCAGTTACATGATACATTTCTCTCAAGAATCTGCCTGAAATATTGGTCCCAACTGTGTCATGAATAGCAACCCCTCTGCTCTTCAATAAATATAGATTTTTTGAAGAGAACAAAGTACTTTCATTGCCTATAGAATTTATATCAGATGAAAGTCTTTTTAAGAATTTTTAACAAGTGCTAGGTTTGAGCTGGGACTAATCAATACTTTGAGAATATATTTTAAACACCTTTTAGTAACACGATTAAATCAACCACTAGATATTTCCATATTTCTAATTTAAGTAATATTATTTTACATCTTTAAACCTACTCAACTGTTTCATTTGAGAAAGTAGAAAATTAACATTTTATTTCAAAGAAAGCTTCTGCAGTTTTAATCTCAAATCAAGCATATTATCCAATATGTATATTATTTTATTTTATTTTATTTTTTAATAAATTTATTTTTTATTTTTTATTTTTTAGGAGGTACTGGGGATTGAATCTGGGATCTTATACATGCAAAGCAGGCACTCAACCACTGAGCTATACTTGCTCCCCTAATATGTGTATTATTAAGGTCATTTTCTTCTAATTCCTTGCTTCCCACTGCTTGCCTTTTGGTCACTTTATAGCTATTCACATTTTTTTTTCTACTTTCAAAAGCAAGAGATTTTCTTTGCAAAAATTCATTTTTCAGCTACCATTGTACCACGCAGAGATAGATGGTTACTTAACAATTTAGCATCGTGCCATGTAACTTCTGTACATATTATGACAGTGTTTATTAAAATAAAATAATGCACAGTAAATTATAACTTCTTTCACCTTCTTACCAATAATGTATAATGGATAGCTTCCCTTACAGAATATTTAGTTCTTATAAAACAATATTATTATATACATTATATTACATATGCTTACAAAATATACATAATAGGCCATTTGTTAATGGTTGCATAGCATGCTAGTTTAATGGGCAATTTATCCAATTACATAATATGGGTAAATTAATTTTATAGATAAATGCTACAAAAACATTCTTGTACCTACATCTTCATAATTTAAATGTTTTCTTTATTGATAAGTCCCTCTCTTTATTCTTCTGTCTTATCACCATGGATAGATAGGTTGAGAATTAAATAAATGAAAAAGAAATTGGCAAAGATGCCTCACCAAAAGCCCGCACGAGCCTTGGAAAGTAAATCTTTTTATATTTTGTGTTATTCAAATACCTACATAGTTTGCTATTTTCTATGCTTCAGAACTAGAAACTCTGCAGAAGAGAGATTCTGGGTGGGGGGATGGAGGACCTTTTCTAACACCCCCGCAAGCCCAAGCCCCCTGGGGACAGAACCCCGTGCCTGCCTCCTGCTGTCTAAGTGGTGTGATGTTTGCCAAGTGTGGCCAAGGCTGCGCTCGCCTCTCCTGCGCTTTTTCCCCAGGCTGTTCTCTCCTTCCAGTTACTCTAGAGGGGTAGGGTTTCTCTGCACCCACATTGCTACACTCATCCCAGAAGCAAAGGGAACTGAAGAGCAAAACCCCATGCTAATTCTAAGTAGGACTCCAAGGGTAAAAGTCAAACTGAAAATTAAATAAGACCTCAAAATAAACATTGTTTCTTCGACATTTTCTTGGGCAGCTTTTGACCCTCTTTTAACACAAAATTTTCACTCAGGCCTTTTTCCATGTCACAATTTGCCATTGCATCATACCATGTCATGGTATATCTTTCAATGGGTTATTTGTTTAGACATATTTTTCCTTTTCTTATTGCCAAATTCTGTGAACAATGAATTACTTCAGTGGGAAACTCTATTCCATTTTCACAGAAATATCATGTGTACAATTGTATTCCTTTGTGCTTTCATCGGTTTGGTATGTTAAAAAAAGAAAGTGTTTTTAGAATACAAAAAAAAAAAAAAAAGCATAGAATAAAGAAAATGAAATCCAAATGTGCTCTCTGCCTCTGGGGGGTTGTGCTGTTGGCCTTTAGTGTGCAAGCCCCAGGTGCAGGGCTTAGGGAACTTGACCATGGCCATACAGCTGGTAACTGGTAGAGCCAAGATTTGTAACCAGACAGTCTGGCTACAGAGTCCACCTTCTTGATACACTATATAGCTGATTCCATCACATGCCCCCAGCCAGCCCTGTGGTTTAGTAAAAAGTTAAAAAATGAATAGCTTCCACTCTAGAAAAGAAATTTAATCTGAAACCTCTAGACAGACTGCTGGGAAGTGGAGACACACCAAAATGAAAACTGGGGATTAAACTGACGTCTGTCCACCTTTCATGCTCCCAGTATCATGAAAATCAATTTTATTCACCCCAAGCAGAAATATACTTAGGAAACTTCTGGGTCTTAGAAGAAACTAATGGCCTGATTTTAAAAATCCCCCAAACACTCTTTTTGATGTCTCCAAAAGAAAAACTTGGCTCACTCCATGATCACCCCAGAAAGGAGGTCCGCCAGTGGCCAAACCCCATTAATCATGAAAGACTACAATCAAATATTTTATAGCCTCACTCTTAAACATTTGAGAAGAGAAAGGGTTCTGGAACAAGTATTCAAGCAAACTGAAAAAAAGGAACTCAGAGGACATAGCAACAGTACAGGTAGGAGAAAAAATGCTTATAACAATCTATATTTAATATTCTTGGAGCAAAATAGAAGACATTGTTTCCATGAAAGAAGGAATGGTATTTAAAAAGACAACAAAACAGATATGAACATCTTAGAAATAAAAAATTTGAAAACAAAAGATCTCAGTGGCAGAAAAGATAAGAAAATTTGAGGATCAATCCTTGTGGTATAACCATAGCCTGAGAGAAAACAGAGGAAATGAAAGGGAGGAAATCAGCAAATAAAAATAGAGGAAATTTCCCCAGAAATGAAAGACATGATTTTCCAGATTAAAAAGACCGAAGTACCCACAACAATGAATGAAAAACAAAAGCAACCCAAATCATGGTAAATTGTTGTAAATACATCAGGAGGAAAGAAAAGCCAGCTCACATGGAGGGAAATGGAGAATGGAAATATCAGAGGACTTCCTGGTAGCAAGAAGACAGTGGAGCAGGCTACAGAATTCTGAGGGAAAAAATGATTTCATTTGAAGATTCTATATTCAGCCAAACTGTGAAGTGTGAGGCAGAGGAAAGACATTTTCAGGTATACAAGGACTCAAAAATTACCTTTCCTGTACCTTTTCTTAAGAAGCTACTGGAGGATGAAATAGAGAATTAACCCAAGAAAGAAAAAGACATGGGGGTCCAGGAGAAGAGAATCCAACATATGAAAATGACAAAAGCAAGTCCCAGGGCCTCAGCACTCAGGGCTGGAGAAAAATAGCAGTCCAGACCGGAGGTGGACAGAGGCCTAACAGGAAAATCTCAGACGGGAGAGGGACCAAGGGGGGCAAATCAAGTATTAGAAACCTTTTGAATGAAAACAAATTATTAGTAATCATATGACCTATATATTGGAGACTTTGGAAAAGCATTAACAGGCCCAAAAGAAAATAAATCAAATTTTTAAAGGAGGTCATTTTTAGCTCTGGGAAAACCAAAATTCAGTGTATAAAAAGAAATATTGTTATAGCAAGCTAATTGGCTCAGCAGTAAGAATATTTACATAGTCACAATAATATCAGTATCAATGGTGAGTTAATCAAAACTGTTAGTATAAGTTGTAGGGAGAGAAGGGGAGAACACAGTGTGGGAGAGAGAGCCAAGTTCTCATCTACTATGATTGAGGGTCAATAAGTAATATCTAAACTCATGAATAAACAGTAGTCTATGTACATGCGAGGAAACCTCAGGGAGGATGTATACTAGGCTGGTGATACTGTGTGCCTGGAGAGAGGGAGTTAGGGAGGTTGGGGGACTAGGGAAGAAGGGATATTTTCATTGTGTATACCTTGTTCTCCTTTTGAATTTTGAACAATGTAAATGCATTACCCATTTGAATTAAATAAAAAAAAGAAATAGTAGAAAGAGGATACTTTTTAGAAACATGGAAGCAACTAACAGAATAGCTGAGAGAATTGAAATTGTTGTCTCTGGGGAGGAAGAAAGGGGGATGGAGAGTAGAAAGATAAAGGACTGCTATACTTATATATAAGCTTTGAAATATTATTTTGCTTTTCAAAAATAAGTGCATGTAATTAGTACTGTTATGATATGCTCTAATATTGACTGAAGTGATGAATATGCAACTTGGTGATTATACCAAATGCCATTGATTATACACTTTAGATAAATTGTATGGTGGATGAACAATAGGATGGTAGGGTGGGTTGGGGAAAAAATACATCACTTGTAGGATGGGGACTATAGTAAGCAGAAATACTTTAAAGAGGCTCTTTCATAATTTGTTACAGATGTTTCAAAACAATGCAGGGGATTTGTGGTGGGGTGATGTATGGTAGCCTTATATGATGATACACATGTTTGTTTTGTGGATTCGCAACTTTTACTATACACTTATTGTTTATATATGTTCATGTATGAATGATATACTTCAATAAATTTGTTTTTAAAATGAAAAAAAACAAAAAATTAAGCACATATATTTATAGAAATACATAGATATACATATAGAGAGACATATGGATGGTTTTTTAAAAATCTTGCCTGAAAAACAGTCTAAAATGGATTTGTATGTGAATGACAAAAATAAATACAGCTTAAATTGCGAAGCCAAGGCATGTTTCCTAGGCTGCTTTACTTTGTAGCCGTTTTAAGATGTAAATCTAAAAAATTCTGATCCCAGAGTACATAAATTATGGTTTTAGAGAATCAATCTATGAGTTTCAGTAATCTAGAGTAACCATATAAATGCATTAAATCAACTAAACAAGATCATCTCAAATACAATTACATGCACTCAGGGAACATAAAGGCTATTTTTTTATGTAACTTACACTTTCTCGGCAATCTACCTCCCCAAACACCTCACTCCTTAGAAAGATACTCTTTCCATTCCTCACTTCTGGAGAGCATGGTATAAGGTCCAACCTGTTCTTTCATTCACCCAAGGGTAACTGATGATTTGGGCACAATAGCCAAAGGAAGGGTCACCTAAGGTAGCATCATGGTTTCAAAGTCAGTGGTCTGCTGGAGCTGCTTTGCTGGAAAGAAGAGCCCTTTTTATTAGCCAGGTATAATTTTAATTGAAGCCTACAATGACAGAGACCCAATACCTGCCACCCTACTAGCTCTGCCCCTATTCAAAAACTACTGTTTCTCAATTACTCATCTACTCATCGAAACAAGTATTTATTGAGCACGTACTATACACCAAGCAGTGGTGTATACACCAAGGAAGGTTTAAGTGTCAGGATAAAGAGTTAAAACCACTGCCTTTGTCCTTGAAGTTCTAGGAATTTGACAATAATTTGGACAACAAATAGTAAATTGGCAGATTTGATTCCCCACAGAGAGAATGTGGACATGCATTTCTCTTAGGAGTTTAAGGCTTCATTAGGCTTATTCATGATCAGAGCCTGACCAAGTTGTTTAAGGACTTTTTTTTTTCTTCCCGCCTTGCTTTTTCTTTTTATTCTAGTGAATGGAAGGTTGCTGTAAAATACAGCAACCAAATCATCAGTCAGCTGCAGAAGACAGTGGTGCATTTATTTGCTGATGGTCTGTGGATCATCCCTTAGGTACACTTTTATGTGAACCTTAAACATTGTTTGCCACCTTGGAATACCCAATCACCTAGGAAATTTTTTGGACTGTCCTTGTAGTCATTGGCTTGTAAGAACTAGATAATACAAAGGCAACTAACAAGCATTCTAGTCCTGTTTGTGAGAGGTCTTTGAACAGGAACTATTCTCTAACCAGGGAACTCGAACAAAATCCAAACTGGAGAACAGATTCTTCTGAGGGATTCTTCTATCATATCTTACATAGAGTGCACTGGAAAGAGCAATGGCTTAAAAGCCAGACAGATATGAGTTAAATTACTGTGCCTACTTCTTTTTTTTTTTTAAAGATATATTTTTTATTTATTTCTCTCCCCCCCTCTCCCCATTATCTGCATTCTGTGTCCATTCACTGTGTGTGTTCTTCTGTGTCCACTTGGATTCTTGTCAGCAGCATCGGGAATCTGTGTCTCTTTTTGTTGCATCATCTTGCTGCGTCGGCTCTCCATGTGTGCGGTGCCACTCCTGGGCAGGCTGCACTTTTTTCGCGCTGGGTGGCCCTCCTTTATGGGGTGACTCCTTGCACGTGGGGACACCCCTGTGTGCCACGGCACGCCTTGTGTGCATCAGCACTGCGCATGGACCAGCTCACCACATGGGCCAGGAGGCTCTGGGTTTGAACCCTGGATCTCCCATGCGGTAGGCAGATGCTCTATCAGTTGAGCCAAATCCTCTTCCCTGTGCTTACTTCTTAAGAGCTGGCAACCTTGGAGAATTCATTCAACCTCTCTGAGCCTCAGTTTTTTCACCTCCAAAATGAAGACCACAGTACCTTCTCACAGAATTCCTGTTAGGACTGAATAAAATTATGCACAGTGCCTAAAGCAGTGCTTGCCACATAGGATACACATTCACTCAATAGAGTCTTCCTTTCAGCATAGAGCATTGGTGTACCTTTGATCCATCTTCATGGTGGTAAAAACAGTAGGGGTTATAAACATTTGCTTTGCCAAGTGTTTCTGTATAAAGGAAGGATTACAGTCCTCATTTCAAAACTTCGTATTGAGCCTTTAGAACAAAGGAGCTATTTCAGTTCAAAGCACAACAAAGCCTTTGTTACTCTGAACAGTAGAGCAAGGGTGGTAAATGGATGTGCAATGAACCTGGTCAACGAGGAGTTAATTCTCATGAGCAAGATGGCGGTGCCTGGTCCTCCTCGCCCTCCTAGGGGATCAAAAGTGATTGGAAGAACAGAGCGTGGAAGTGCTTATTGTTTGTGAGGCAGAGAGCTAACTGTCAACGTTTTCTTTGCCTTCTAAAAAATGAAGCCTGGAAAACAATCATCTTCTAGAAATCCTAACAGTAATTCACAAGACGGAGTTGCTTCCTTTGAGGAGGCTAATGAGATTAGTGATTTTTGCTGGTCTCAGAAAAGCTTATGACTAGGACTTTGGCTTGGGGAGAGCGTCAGCTAACACAGCTTACTGCCCTCATTATTACGTTGACGAAAGACCAATTCAACGAATCAAGAGAGGGGAGAAGGGAAGAGTGGGGAGAACATTTTCAGAGAAATATTTCACTCAGAAGGTTCATAAAAAGATGTTTCAAAACCACAGTGAGAAGATTACAACTGATTCATATTCTAAAAATGGCACTATACAGTTCCTGAAAGTTGTAAAATAGAGCTCTAACAATGGAAACATATTACTCACTGCCAAGCCAGGAGTAGAGTGAAGTTGTAGCTTTTACCTAAAATAGCTTAAAAAAAAATGGGTTGTGGGAACATGTCCAAGAATGTACTAATGGAAATAGGTGAGTCTATATCTGTAATAAAAATTTTAAAGCATTGAATTTCACAAATTTCAGCTGTCATAGGCGTAACTGGCAGGCATGGCTTATTACATTATTAGACTCAGAGTTACTATTAGTCCTCCAGAGAGGCTGGCAGCCAAAACCCTGCCCTGGGACGTACGAGCCCAACCACAGACCACACTGTTTACAGACACACCAATTTGAGAGACAAAAATCTTCCCAAAGATTTAGAGGAGTGTATTTAGATTCTGAGGAACTTTCTCAAGTATTAAAGTCTAAATTACAGAAGCAGGATTGAAGAAAAAAAAAACCCAAGCAGAGAATCAAATGGTCTGTAAGAATGTAAAACTCAGTGAGCTTTTTGTGAGTGGTACAAGAAAAGCCTTCACTTCCTAGTGATTCTACTGTGGTGCCATTTTCTCTTGGGAACTAGTTTAAAGTCCTGAGTCTGATTCTGAAACCAGGGGAATCCCATCTTAGGTACTCATCCAGATAATAGTACCCATCACAGATAATCTGTATGCCATGAACCATGAGGGACCTGTCAAATATAATCTGTAAAACAGCCCGCAATGGTTGGTCCCATTTACAGATCAGAAAACTGAGTGTTAAGTAAATTGCTCAAGGTCTCGCACCAACCACCTGACTCCAAAGCCTGTCTTCTTTCTTCCCATTAACCATCCAAAGTGAACTGCCGAACCAAGCTCATTCAGCCGTCTGAGCCACGGTTGGAGCTGTCTGCCCCGAGGTGGAAAATACCGCCCCCCCTTCTCTGTTCATCTCTTCAGCTCTGGACCATCCCTCAAAACCTTGGAGTCACCTCCAGGTACCCTGACTGCGCCAGCAAACAACGTTCCCTTTTCAATCTTGGCGTAAATCAACTATGGCACCATATGTTCTGGTATTTGACTAGAGTCAGTCTAGCCCTCCACCTGACACTTACTTTGCTTTATTTTTTATCTATTTGGGTGTGTAAATTTTCTAAACAAGATAGTAAGTTTTTAAATTATTTATGCTTCCCTTTTTATTCTTCAGAGAGAAACAGAGTACTTATTACTTATTTAATGTATTTAATTTAATTTAATTTAAATCCTTTTGTATTTGTGGTGCCCATTATATATAACTATACATTACATCAAAATAAAGCAAAATGCCCCCAAAAATCGTTAGTTTATAAAAAAAAAATATGGTTCATAGTATTGCTTAAAATTGAGCCTTCCTAATATTTGTTATTAATTTCATGTAACAAGAATCTTTGTGCCTACAGGACTGATATGAATTGAATTGTCATGAATACCCAGTTGTGTTTTAGCCAACAGTACAAAACTTTCTCTTAATTATTTTTTTCTGTCACCACCAGGAAGAAATTCAAGAGAACTGATTTGAATTTTCCCTTCTCTGTCCCTGTACATGCTTAAATAGATCTGTTAAACAGTAAATTTGCCTAAAAGGAAGAGCCAACAGGAAGGTTCTAAAATAGAGAGGCAACTGGATAAACTACCTCCAGGAAAAATACGAGTTACTTGAGTAAAATCTGGGAGACCACTGACAAATATTCCACCAGGGTGTGGAGCTGTATGGGAAATCTACACATCTGTATGATTGTTTTGCAAGTTCACAATATCTGTAACAAAAACACACTAAAAAAAATAGTATGGGTTGGGGGAAAACACACCAAATGTAAGATAAGGACTATAGTTGGTAGTAATATTTTGACAATGCTCTAGCATAGTTCGTAACAAATGTTTCGCACCAATGCAAAGAGTTGGTGGAGGGGTGATGTATGAGACCCCTGTGTGATGTTATGTATGTTTATTTTGTAGGTTCACAATCTTTACTACACACTTACTGTTTATGTGTGTTCAAGTATGAGTGATATACTTCAATAAAAATTTTTTTTTTTAATCTGGGAGACTAGCCTGTTGGTCAGGATTCTCCATTGACAACATGTCATTATCAAACCAATAAAGTGGGCAGATCCTGATGCAGGGCAGCTGAGGGTAGTTCACCATCAGTTGGGGCTGTGGCAAGAAGAAAGACATCAAGTAAGTCTGACCCCAAAGTCCACTCTGCAGGTGGGGCCCATGACTGAAGGGGACATTCAGTGGGAGGAACCTGGGTACGTCCCTGAGGCTGTGCAGGGGCTTGACAGGGACTCTGTCGGGCCCTCAAGGGGGTTGCACGGCACCCCTGGTCTTTGGGAGCTGATGCCCGGTCAGTGGGATGAAAGGGTGGGATGTGTTGATTTAGGAACCTGGTAGAAGAATCAACCACTATTTTCATGCACTCCCTTGGAGATAAAGATCATGCTAGGATATAGCACCTGGCCCCAGTTGAAGGCCTTGGCAGCTCCGTATTGGCCTGATGTGGTTTCTGCGCCTCTCAGAAGCACATTTCTGATTTTGGCAATGACCTCCAGCTGTACACCTGTCCCGGTTTCCTGCCTTTTGCTCTGGGCCGTTTCTGCATTCTGACTTCAAAACCCTCCTCCCCTCCTCACTGGCAGTGAAATCTGTGGATCACAGTGCTGGTCTTCTCAAGCTGGAAACTGAGGGACCAGGAGAAGGCCTGGGGACAAAGCAGCCACAGTTTTGTTAGGCTTTTCCTGGCCTTGCTCTGGCTTTGTCTGCTTACTCAGAGCCTGTGGGAAGTGTGGTTGAGCAGCTGCTAAAGAATACTGAGCTCATTTATTTACTGTGATCCTGATGAACAAAGCTGTCTCGAGCAAAGCTGGCTCGTGCACAGCAGCGCGCGGTTAAGGGCCCATCTCCTCTGGGCTGAGCCTCTGCCCCTAGCACACGCAGGTCTCTCCATGTGGCAACCTAGAAGGCTCTCACTGGCTCACCAGCGCGAAGGGAGAGCTGTCACCCTGGAGTCAGCACGACAGTGGGAGGAACTGCCTTCCTATGACTTCACCTGCCTGTCTCCAACACCCAAACAAAATGAAAACAGCCAGGGAGAGGCAGGGAGCAGCCTTCTGAGTCACATTTCCACATCTCCTGAATTTTCCCTCTCGGGAAATGAATTCCCGTCTGAAGAGTACTGTCAAACGTCTCCTTTTCCTAATAGAGCGATCACTAATTCTCTACCGCCCTCGTGGCTTTGGCTGCAGTGATGTGCGAACTGGGAATTTTTTGAATCTCTTATAAAGACGATGCTTTGGCATCAGAACTGCCCATATGCACAGGCACAGGGCAAAATCTGTTTATGTTTTTGCTCTGCTCAAGTCACAGGGCACCAGGAGGCAGCTTCAGGACAGTTCCCAGGCCTCTTGTAGAATGACTCAAGTCCCCAGTTCCCACTGATCCCATTTCCACAGCCCGAAGAGGGAGCTCTGAGGATGGACGTAGGATCGGTGCAGGTGTGGTTAACTCCTCCCTCAGGGCCATTCTCATCGTCACACTCTCCAGGGGTCAGCCGCCTTGATGGCTGTGAGGGGAAACTTAGGGAATCAGAGATTCTCTTTCGTTCAATGGTCCAGAGAAATCTACAGCAGAGTAGGTATCAGCCCAGGGAGACATGGTTTCCATGAAGAATGAGCCCAAGAAATATTTCTTCAAGTTAAAAGGAAAGCATAAAATCATAGACCTAAAGCTAGAAGAGGCCCTGGGAGAGCAACTAGTCAGCCCCTACTCATGGTCCCACCACAAAGGCAAAAGTCTGCAGCTGAGATCGCCTAATCCTGCTTATGGGCCAAAGACAGCAGGTGCATCTGGTTTGACAAGCATGGTGTACATGCACATGTTTTACTCTTTTTTTTTTTTAAAGATTTATTTATTTATTTAATTCCCCCCTCCCCCGGTTGTCTGTTCTCTGTGTCTGTTTGCTGCGTCTTGTTTCTTTGTCTGCTTCTGTTGTTGTCAGTGGCACGGGAAGTGTGGGCGGTGCCATTCCTGGGCAGGCTGCACTTTCTTTCGCACTGGGCGGCTCTCCTTACGGGTGCACTCCTTGCGCGTGGGGCTCCCCTACGTGGGGGACACCCTGTGTGGCACGGCACTCCTTGCACGCATCAGCACTGAGCATGGGCCAGCTCCACACGGGTCAAGGAGGCCCGGGGTTTGAACCGCGGACCTCCCATGTGGTAGACGGACGCCCTAACCACTGGGCCAAGTCCGTTTCCCATGTTTTACTCTTAATAAGTTACCAACCCTTCAAGGCCTTGAGACTTCATATTAATAAATAAAAAATTAGACTTGCAGATTTCCCTGAGAAATCGGAAGATCTGACAAAGGTGCTGACAGCCGTGTGTGGATCAGGCTGCCCTCCCTAGTAAAGGTGTGTGCTTCGTAAGTCACCAAAGTGGACAACAACTCTCTCCCCCCACCCCATACCTTGGGCCAACCTCTGGCATCCATGCTACCTATCCACGCAGGCTAGGACCTGACGTGATGGTTTGCCAACTCAAGCACTGATCAACACTGCGTTAGCGTTTCACCTAAGGCGCTCTAAAAAATAATCATTCCTGGGCTCAGCCAGGGGGTGGGACCCAGGTCTCAGGAGGTTTCGAAGTCCCCAGGTGATGCTAACATGCAGTTCGGGTTAAGAATGGACTAGATCATTGTAGCCGTTTGATATTATTTATGAATTCCAAAAAAGATGTTGATTATGTTTGTGAACTGGTCTGTTCCTCTGGGCATGATATCCTTCGATGGACTTAAATTCAAAGCTTTACATTTACGTGATTAGATCAAGAGCAGGGCTGTGATTTGACCACGTCAATAGGGGTGCAGGGTTGAGTCCCTACCTCCTTGGTGGCCATATAAACAGACGCTCAAGCAAGAACACAGAAGTAGATAGACAGAGGAACACAGAGGAAGAGTGGCTCCACAGACACTGCAGAGGCCCTGGGAAGAGAGAGGAGCCATTTGCCTATAGCTTACGGCTGACCTTGTGAAGAGAACAGAGCAGCTGAGCCCAGAGGAAACAAGCCCCTGGAAGAGAGACAGCCCTATGCCAGCCTACAGCTGAGATCGGAAGAAACTGGACCCACGGAGCCTTAAGAGAGAAGAGGAAGGCTGAACCCTTGCAGACCTCGCCAGCCACCTTGTGTCAACACGTGGCAGCAGATTTTGGTAAGGAAATAAACTTGAGTTGGACTTTTTTAGGGCCTTGTGACTGTAAGCTTTTATCCCAAATAAATACCCTTTATAAAAGGCAACAGGCTTCTAGTACTTTGTATCAGCATCCCTTTTTTTTAAATTAAAGATTTATTTTTTATTTATTTCTCTTCCCTTCCCCCCTCCCGCCCCCCCAGTTGTCTGCTCTCTGTGTCCATTCACTGTGTGTTCTTCTGTGACCGCTTCTATCCTTATCAGGGGCACCGGGAATCTGTGTTTCTTTTTGTTGCGTCATCTTGTTGTGTCAGCTCTCTGTGTGTGCGGCGCCATTCCTGGGCAGGCTGAACTTTTTTCTTACTGGGTGGCTCTCCTTACGGGGCGCACTCCTTGTGTGGGGCTCCCCTACGCGGGGGACACCCCTGCATGGCACGGCACTCCTTGCGTGTGCATCAGCACTGCACATGGTCTGACTAATACAACCATGAAGAGCAGATGACAAATTATTCTCTTCTGGAAGCTCCTCAGTGGCTCAGTTCATTATTTGAAGTAAGTTCTTCATTATATTAATCAAAATCTGACTTAATGTTTTGTCTTTGGGTAGAATTGACATCTTAACAATAGTCTTCCAATCCATGAAAACGTAATGTCCTTCCATTTATGTATGTCTTCTTTGGTTACAGTCAGCAATGACTTATCATTTTCCATGTAAAAATCCTTTACATTGTTCGTTAGATTTATTCCAAGATATTTGATTCTTTTAGTTGCTATTGTAAATGTAATTCTTTTTTTATTTCCTCCTCAGATTATTCATTACAAATGTATAAAAACACCACTGATTTTGAGTGTCGATTTAGTACCTCACCACTTTGCTGCATTTGCTTATTAGCCCTTTTAGTTTTGTTGTGGCTTGTTTCAGAATTCTCTATGTATAGGAGCATGTCATCTGCAAATAGGAAGGGTTTTATTTCTCCCTTTTTTCTTTGTCAGTCTAGCTAAAGGTTTGTCAATTTTATTGATCTTTTCACAAAGCCAACTTTTAGTTTCGTTGATTCTCTCTACTGTTTTTTATTCCCTATTTCACTTATATCTTCTCTAATTTTTGTTATTTCCTTCCTTCTGCTCACTTTGGTTTAGTTTGCTCTTCTTTTAATAGTTCCTCTTGTTGTGAGTTTAGGCCTGTGATTTGAGCTCTTTCTTCTTTTTTAATGTAAGCATTTAGAGATGTAAATTTCTTTTTTTTTTTACCTTTTTATTTATTTTTATTTTTATTTTTTTTGTTTTTACTTTATTTTATTTTATATTTTATTTTTTAAATATTACATTAAAAAAATATGAGGTCCCATTCAACCCCACCGCCCCCACCCCACACTCCCCCCACAGCAACACTCTCTCCCATCATCATGACACATCCATTGCACCTGGTAAGTACATCTCTGAGCATCACTGCACCCCATAGTCAATGGTCCACATCATAGCCCACACTCTCCCACGTTCCATCCAGTGGGCCCTGGGGGGATCTACAATGTCCCGTAGTTGTCCGTGAAGCACCACCCAGGACATCTCCACGTCCCAAAAACGCCTCCCCATCTCATCTCTTCCTCCCATTCCCCGCACCCAGCAGTCACCATGGCCACCCTTCCCACACCAATGCCACATTTTCTCTGTGGACATTGGATTGGTTGTGTCCATTGCACATCTATGTCAAGTTGGGGCTTAGATTCCACATGGATACTGGATGCAATCCTCCTGCTTTCAGTTGTAGGCACTCTAGGCTCCAGAGATGTAAATTTCTGACTGAGAATTGCCTTCACTGCATCCCACAAGTTTTGGCATGTTGTGTTTTCGTTTTCATTTGTCTGAAGATATTTCCTCTAATGTAAACCCTGGACTATAGTTAATAGTATAATTATAATAATATTCTTTCATCAATTGTAACAAATGCACCACACTAATGGAAGGTGTTACTAATAGGAGGTATATGGGAATTCTGCATTTTCTGCATGATTTTTCTGTAAACCTACAACTTCTCTAATTTAAAAAAATGTAAATAAAAATATATTTTCCTGATTTTTCTTGTGATTTCTTCTTTGACCCATTGCTTGTTTAAGAATGTTCTGATTAGTATTCACATATTTGTGAATTTTTTGGTTTTTCTTCTGTCATTGATTTCATTCCTTTGTGGTCAGAAAAGATGCTTTATATAATTTCAATTTTTAAAATTTATTGAGACTTGTTTAGTGGCCTCATATGTAGTCTATCCTGGAGAATGATCCATATGCATTTGAGAATGTGTATTCTATTCCTGGGTGGAGTGTTCTGTATGTCTGTTAGGTCAAGTTCATTTAATGTATTGTTCAAGTCTTCTGTTTCCTTATTGATACTCTGTTCTATCCATTATTGAAAGTGGTGTATTGAAGTCTCCAACTATTATTGTAGAACTGTCTATTTCTCCCTTCAGTTTTGATAATGTTTCTTTCATATAACCTGGGGCTTTGTGATTAGGTACATATATGTTTATAATTCTTGCACCCTCTTGGTTTATCGACCCTTTTATTAATGTATGGTCTCCTTGTCTCTCTCTCTTTTTTTTTTTTAAAGATTTATTTATTTATTTCTCTCCCCTCCCCCCCCAACCCCAGTTGTCTGTTCTCGGTGTCAATTTGCTGCATATGCTTCTTTGTCCGCTTCTGTTGTTGTCAGCAGCACGGGAATCTGTGTTTCTTTTTGTTGCATCATCTTATTATGTCAGCTCTCTGTGTGTGCGGCGCCATTCTTGGGCAGGCTGCACTTTCTTTCACGCTGGGCGGCTCTCCTTATGGGGCACACTCCTTGCGCATGGGGCTCCCCTACGCAGGGGACACCCCTGCGTGGCAGGGCACTCCTTGCGCGCATCAGCACTGTGCATGGGCCAACTCCACACGGGTCAAGGAGGCCCGGGGTTTGAACCGTGGACCTCCCATGTGGTAGACGGACGCCCTAACCACTGGGCCAAGTCCACCACCTTCTTGTCTTGTAACATTTTTTTACTTAAGTCTATTTTTATGATATTGGTATAGCTACCCCCAGATATCTTTTGGCTACTATTTTCATGGAATATTTTTCCCATCCTTTCACTTTCAACCTATTTATGTCTTTGGGTCTAAGATGGGTCTTTTGTAAACAACATATAAATAGATCATGCTTTTTCGTTCATTCTGCCAATCTGTTTCTTGATTGGAGAGTTTAATATTCATTTACTGGGTAATTACTGATAAAGGAGAACTCACTTCAACCATTTTGTCTTTGGTTTCTTATAAGTCATATTTTCTTAGTCCCTTTTTTTCTTTATTGCTGCTACCCTTTATGCCTCACCTTTTGTGGTGTAACGTATAATCCCCTTTCTCATTTCTATTTCTGTATATATTTCACATACTTTTTTGTGATTACCCTGGGGTTTATATTAAACAACCTAAATGTATAGGCTAGTATTTTGAAAAGATACCAGTGTAATTTCAACAGTATATAACATCTCTGCTCCTTTAACTCTCAATTTCCCCTCTTTATGTTTTTTAAAATTTAATTTCTTTTAATTAGCAAAGTTGTAGGTTTACTGAAAAATAATATAAAAATTATAGCATTCCCATATAGCTCCTATTGTTGACATTTTGCATCAGAGTGGTACCTTTGTTACAATTGATGTAAGAATATTAAAACTGTACTTTTAACAATAGTCCATCATTTGTAGTAGGTTTATTCCCCCCCATACACCACCCTATTATTGTATTAGTGTGGTACATTTGTCATAATTCATGAAAGAACATTTCAATACTTGTACCTTCCCTTACAACAGGTTCACTGTGTTATACAGGCCTATGTTTTATCTTTTAATTTTATTCGAGGGATATATATATGACCTAAAATTTCCTCTTTTAACCACAAAAACCTATATAATTAAAAGCTGTTAGTTACTTCCACAACACTGTGTTACCATCACCACCATCCATTTCCAAAAATTTACAACTAACCTAAAAAGAAATTTTGTGCAAATTGAGCATTAACTCCCTATTTCCTACCCCCAACCCAGACCCTGGTAACCAATATTCTAGATTCTGACTCTATGTTTGCTTATTCAAATTATTTCATATCAGTGTGATCACTCAATATTTGTCCTTTAGTGTCTAGCTTATTTCATTCAAATGTCGTCATCAAGGTTCATCTATGTTGTGCATAAACCAGAATTTCTCACCCTTTTTATGGCTGAATAATATCTTATTGTATGTATATACCACATTATGTTTATCCACTCCTCAGCTGACAACACTTGGGTTGCTTCCATCTTTTGGCAATTGTGAATAATGCTGCTATGAACACTGGTGCGCAAATACCTGTTCAAGTCCCTGCTTTCAGTTCTTTTTGGGTATATACCTAGTTGATGAATTGCCAGGTCATATGGTAGTTCTATACTTTCTGAAGAACTGCCAAAACTGTCTTCCACAGTGGCTGCACCATTTTACTTGCCTAGCAGCAATGAATGAGTGCTCTTATTTCTCTACAGCCTCTCCAACGATTGTAATTTTATGTTTTTTTTTTAATTGTAGTGGGTGTGAAATAGTATCTCATTGTGGTTTTGAGTTGCATTGCCTTACGCTAGTGATGCTGAACATCTTTTTGTATACTTTTTAGCCATTTGCATATCCTTTTTCAAGAAATGTTTATTCAAGTATTTTGATCATTTTTAAATGGGTTGTTTGTCTTTTTATTATTGAGTTGTAGGATTTCTTTATGTATTCTGGATATTAAACCCTTATCGAAGATGTGTTTTCCAAATATTTTCTCCCATTGAGTAAGCTGTGACAGTTTGAAGCTGGTTGGACCTCAAAAGATTATTTCCTCAGTGCTAATCCATTCCTGTATGTGTAAACATATTGTCAATGAGAACTTTTTATTAGATTCAGTTAAGGGAACTTCCTTTTGATTAGATCACATCAGAAGGGCATGACCCAGGATGGGTCTTAATTCTCTACCTGGGGAAGTGGACTTGGCCCAATGGATAGGGCATCCGCCTACCACATGGGAGGTCCGTGGTTCAAACCCTGGGCCTCCTTGACCCCTGTGGAGCTGGCCCATGCGCAGTGCTGATGAGGGAAAGGAGTGCCGTGCCACACAGGGGTGTCCCCTGCGTAGGGGAGCCCCATGCGCAAAGAGTGCACCCTGTAAGGAGAGCCGCCCAGCACAAAAGAAAGTACAGTCTGCCCAATAATGGTGCCGCACACACAGAGAGCTGACACAGCAAGATGACGCAACAAAAAGAAACATAGATTTCTGGTGCCGCTGATAAGGATAGAAGCGGTCACAGAAGAACACACGGCGAATGGACACAGAGAGCAGACAACTCAGGGGGAAGGGGAGAGAAATAAATAAAAAATAAATCTTAAAAAAAAAAATTCTCCACCTGGAGTCATTTATAAATGGAAGAAAAAAAGAGGTACAGAAGCAGAAAAAAGGTGCAGAGCCAGAGAAAACTCTCCAGAAGTTGAAATTAACAAACCTGCATGAGAGAAAAGTCACAGATGGAGCAGGCCAAAAGCTGAAAGCAATGAGGCCCAGAGGAGAGGGGAGAGATGGGTGGACTCCACCATGTGCCTGATTGCCCACAGCTGCAGCTTGGAAGGAAAGCATCTCTGATGATGTCTTGATTTGGACACTTTCATAGCCTCAGAACTGTAAGTTTTTAACCTAATAAATCCCATTGTAAAATCCAACTCATTTCTGGTATATTGCTTTGGCAGCATTTAGCAAACTAAAATGATTGTCTTTATCTTTAAAGTCCTTTCATGTACAAAAGTATTTAATTTTGATGAGGTCCCACTTGTCTATTTTTGTTTTGTTGTTTGTACTTTGGATATAAAGTCTAAGAAACCATTGCCCAACACAAGATCCTGAAATGCTTCTATTTTTTTTCAAGGAGTTTTATAAGTTCTGGTTCTTATATTTAGCTCTTCGATCCCTTTTGAGCTATTTTTGGATATGGTATGAGATAGGGGTTGTTGCAGTTTGGTATTGGCTATGAATTCCAAAAATAGATATTGGATTATGTTTGTAAACTCGTTTGTTCCCCTGGGCATATTAGATTATATTGGATTCAGAAGTTTCACTTTTATTTGATTAAGTAATGATTGAGGCTTTGATTGGCCATGTCAGTAGGATGTTGAGACATGTTCCCTTGGTGGGCAGGGACTCACAGAGAAGCCACCCTGCAGAGAAGGGATTTTGGAGTTTTGATCCTGGAGCCTGGGAATTAAACACATAGAGAAGCAGATATGTGAGGAAGGAGAGAAGTCTCCATTAAACACAGGCAGAGACCTCTGAAAGAGAAGTGAGCCATCTGCCTGATAGTCTACAACTGGCATTGTGGAGAAAGCAGAGTAGCTGAGCCCAAAGAGAAACGAGCCCCGGGAAGAGGGGAACCCAGGAAGCCTGAACTCTTGCAGCCATCTTGCTCCAACATATGGCAACAGACTTTGGTGAGGGAAGTAATTTATGCTTTATGGCCTGATAACTGTAAGCTTCTATCCCAAACAAATATCTTTTATAAAAGCCAACAGATTTCTGGTATTTTGCATCAGTACCCCTTCGGCTGACTAATACAGGGGTCTTACTCTTTTTTGCTTGTGGATATCCATTCTTCCATCACCATCTGTTGAAGAGATTCTTTCCCAATTGAGTGGACTTGACAGTCTTTTCAAAAATCAATTAGCCATAGATGTGTGGATTTATTTCTGAACTCTCAATTAGATTCCATTAGTTGATACATCTATCCTTGTGATAGTACCATGTGTTTTGACCACTGTACTTTTGTAATAAGCTTTAAAGTCAGGAAGTGTGAGTCTTCCAACTTCATTCTTCTTTTTCAAGATGTTTTTGGCTATTTGGGGACCCTCATTCTTCCAAATAAATTTGATAATTGGCTTTTCCATTTCTGCAAATAAGCTGTTGGAATTTTGATTGGGATTGCATTGAATCTGTAAGCATTTTGGGCAGAATTGACATCTTAACCATTTTTAATCTTTTTCCTGTTTCTATTTTCCTCCAGAGTTCCAAGCAAGTTGAATCTGCCCTTTTATTTAGCTCTCTAAGGAGAAATGTTCTTGAGGACGTCTTATGCTGTCATTTTGATGGCCTCATTCTTACATTTTTGTCTTATTCCATCCTTCTGAGCTTCTTACACATTTGACAGTAAATAAGTTGCCCCTTAACCTTCTTTCCCTATAAGAACCTTAGATTTTTTTAGCCTCTCCTTTCTCTTTCCTTAAGTTATTTTGTTAACTCATTCTGAATCTCTGTCTACTTTCACCATCTTTTATTTAAAGGTACAGTTACAAAACCAGAAACAGTATGCTAATCATAATTCAGCAGTAATTATCTCTGCTTCTATCATGTCATATAAATATCTCAGAAACACATTAATTTCTTTTCACACTTTTTACTTAACCATAATCTGGTTTTGATTAACCAAAAAAACACCTCATTTGCAAAAATCTGGGAAACCATATATAAGAATGGAAAGCCAACATTTGGAGCAAACTGAACCACTAATTATTAACCATTTTCTGGTCAGATAAACCTTTTCCAGGGTCATAACACCATAGGTGAAATTAAAGGAGCCATATGCATATCTATGGTGGTTTGAAGCTGTATGTACTTTGGAAAGACAGGTTCTTAAATTGACTTCATTCCTGTGGGTGTGAACCCATTGTAAATAGAACCTTTTGATGGGGCTACTTCAGTTAAGGTGTGAATCACTTCATTCAGGATGGATCCTCCTACTGGAGTCCTTTATAAACAGAATGAATATATATATATATATAGAGAGAGAGAGAGAGAGAAAGCCACAGATGCAAGAAGTTGAAATCAACAGAACCAGGAGAGAAGGGAGAAACCAACAGACACTGCCATGTACTTTGCCGTGTGAGAGAGGTGCCCTGGATCACCATCAGCCAGCCTTTGGGAAGAAATATCGGCTTGATGATGCCTTGATTTGGACATGTTCTCAGCCTCAAACTGTAATCTAATTAATTCCCATTGTTTAAGCCAATCCATTCCAAAGTACTCTATCTGCATTAAGCAGCCTAGGAAACTAAGACAATGTCTATGATAGCTTTAGTTCTTTACCTATAAATTGTCTGTAGTCAATTGGCTAGTCTGTTTTCAGGTGATTTCTAAGATACAATTTGATAATTGCTTTTCAGGGGGTTGTTATTTTTTAAATTTTCACTCTTGCAGACTTTTCATTTCTTTTCTACCTGGTCTCATTAAGCCAAATCCTCAAATGCCAGGTTATAACAGAAAAGCTGCCTTGTGGGGGATGGAATTGGAAGATCAGTACAAATCTTATCACTGTGAGATATTATTTTGTTATGCCCATTTTACTGATAAGAAAATGAAAGTTAAGCACCTTTCTGACGGTTCACGGCCCAAGCTCCCACCCCAGGTCAAATCCTACCTCTGGCTGCCCCAATAGGGCCTTCCATGACTACCAGCCCCTGGTACTGGAGACGAGACGCCAGCTCCAGAAACCAGCCACAGAGGCTTCTCATATGCATCACACACTGTGGGCCATCTAGGCCCACATGGGGATGCATAGGAACCACTGAATATGACATTCCAGAGTCACTTGATGCTCTTAAACCCTTCATAGAACCATAAGAAAAGCCAAGTTTCTTTAAGAACTATTTAAACCAAAAAGAGAATCTTGCATGCCGCCAGTTCTGTAAAGTTGGAAATCCTGTCCAGAATAAGTATAAAAACTAAGTTCAATGTCAAGATTCCCTCTAGTTAAGAAGCAGTAGGGAGAAAACCACACCCTTTGTTTCAGGAATATTCACACTTGTACTCTGGGGAGGAGGGAACTGAGAACTCTGCGCTTTACATGTCGTCTCCGTAAAATGTCCTGTTAGAACACAATGTGAGAGGAGTGGAAGCTAAAGAACAAGACTTGGCGCTGTCTAGAGCCTGAGACTAGGAGGCCTACTGAAATCCCAAAGGTGCTGAGATCCCAAAGGCACCCAGATGCTTCACCTTTGGGGTCCTGTGCCCAGCATCGCCGCCACGCACTCCCGGGTCCGTGGAGGCCTTCCTGCAGCAGTCTCTGGGCAGCACAAAGGACCCACGGGCGGGAAAACACGGTCTAATCTCATAACTTCGGGTTAACCATAAAATGCATTTTCTCCCCCTTCTGAAAAAGGACCCGAGAGACTGGGGGGCCGGAAGGGCTTTCTACACAGGCTGCTCAAGCCCGAGGTTCTTTTCTTTGTGTGTCGGTCCCTGAAAGCAAAGGACCGGTTCCCAAGCTGCAGGGGAGCGGGCGCTCGAGTCCCCTCCCGCAGCCCCCGCCCCTCGCCACCTCGCTGCGCCAACGCGCACTATTTCCAGACTTAGGGCGGAAGCGCGCGGGCCGCGGCGGGTCCCCCGAGCGCCCGCCTGTTCTTTCTGCGCCTTGGCGTCAGGACCCCGGGCCGGGAAGCCCTCAGGAGACGCCTGAAATAGCGCAGGCCAGAAATACTCACGTTTCCCACTGTGTTTGCGACGTGCGCTCCCTGCCCCACCACTGCTAACCGGAAGGAAGAGGAAGCGCTCCAGGCGCCGCAGTTCAAGCGGCGAGAAGCGGCGAGCGCGCGGCCGCCCGACAGCGCCTCATTTTCTGCAAACTCATTCAAAATGCTCCTCGGCTGCCGCCAACGCAGCTGCCAGGTTTAATAACCATGCCAGACAGTCTCCCCCCACCCCCCTAAAGAGACACAAAGATAACAGGCTGGGGACTGAGGTCTGTCTGCACGTTCAGCCGCAGTCACCGGGCCTCAGCCCCAGAGATGCTGCCGCTGGAATGACTGCAGGTGGGGACCGTGACAATGTGAAAAGGCCAGTCTTGGCCAAGGAAGACTCAGAAAGCTTTTCTCTCTTATTCACTCTGAGCATAAATCTCATACTCTTCCCAACGGTATTTCTGAAACAAAACAAGAAGCAGACGCCTTCCAGTTAACCTACCTCGCACCCTTAAAGGAACGCAGCACTCCCCAACCCTGTTTCTACGTGGTTTATGGGCATTTGTGGATGATCGCGGGCCCACCAAGCGCATTTAAATGTGTTTGCCTCACGTTTTAGTCACGCACACCGAACGCTCCCATCTTTCCACAGGGCTTTTGCAAACAGAACCTTACAGTCTGGGGGAGCTCATTTGCAGTTCCTTCTCGACCTGGACCATTTCCAAAGCGCGGACAGCTGCTGCAGAGCGACTGGATTTTATAAAGGCGGAAGGAGATAATGGCTCTGTTTTGCAAGTGGAAAATCAAAACAAAATATCCCACAGAAGGAGTGTTTATCAATAAATAGACGAGACAGATCCAGGAGCTCAGGGAAGCCTGGTGGCCCCGCCTCGCCCCAGGGCCCTTCGCGAGCTGCCAGGCCAGAGGCACCTGCCTCTGCAGGGAGTGGTTTCCGTGGTAACTCGGGAGAGCTGATCTCCCTTCAGACACGCTGTTACCCTGACAACCGCAACCAGCATTAGGCGTTCAGAGATGGAGATCAGTGAATGCTTGTTTAAGATCACAGATTCAGAGAGATTCACGAGACTGGTTGGGCAGGAAGCAATATTTGGGAATGGGGGTGAAGCCTGCGCGCCTGAGTGGGGTTAGTGGAGACCCCGTCGGGGGAACTCATCGCTCACACCCACCAAGGGAATTTATATTCGGCTTTAGAATGAATTCAGCCATTCTCTTCAGCATATTTACTTCTCTGCATTCTGCTTAAGATACTATTTAAAAGTTATTTTGCACCGACTGAGCACTAACTAGCTCACGGTAGGAGAGAAGAGGCCCAAAAGTATTTGGGCAGACGGGAGACATGGTGGGAACAATATTTCATTGTGGATGATCTCATGCACAGAAACTCAAGCTTTGTTCCCAATACAGTCTTGCATCATCAAGCAATTATGAATATATTCGGTTACAAAATTTAACACATTATTTCAGGTGATGGTTAGGGTGGCAAAAAGGGGAAGGGTGGATGAGACTATATTTGTTAAAACTATAAATTCATATGCCATTTTGTTACTTTGGGGTATGGACATATATACTCATCAAACCAAAATAGGTACTAAAAGGTAAAATGAAATAAGTTAATGAACTAGCGTGCCAGGCGTAACAAATAGCATGCAAGCACACCCATATACACTCATATCCCTTACTGGTTTCTCCTCACCACAAATTGTATATTCCATATCTGAGTTTAAAAAGTTAAAATTCTGTGGTGTTTTTGAATTAATGAAATTTTACCATACTCATTATAATAAAATGATATGAATCAATTTTTGAGTCAAGACAAATACATATATACACATTTATATTTTGTAAAGTCATAAATATATTTCTGAAATGTTCATATTCATCACATTTTCTTAAAGCAAGTCCTATTTCCATAGTCTAAGGAAATGGTTTATGTAAAAGAAAACATACAGGCAAATTTTGTCATAAAGCGAAGACATTTTTGTTAAGTCAAGAAGAACCATCTAATTTATGTTTTTTAAAATCCACATTTTGTATCCTGATTCTGCTCTGAAGCACATGATTTTGTAAACATGTGTCACAGATGTTTATTTGCAAAAGAAGATCCCTAAAACAAAAATATGTACACCAAGCAATAGAATAGACATTCTGACAATATTGCCTGACTTCTTACATGTTGAGTACAGTGTGTTTGTGCCTTTTATTCTTGAAAGTCAGTATTGCTGGATACAAAATCCTTGGCTCACATTATCTATCCTTGAGCATTTTAAAAACTTACTTCATTTTTTTTGGCAAGAAGCATTGCTATCAAAAGTCTGATAACAATCTAATTTTCTTTCCCTGGTAAGTCACTTGACATTTTTTCCTAGATTTCCAAACCATGTTTTTTCTTTATCTTCTAAAGTCTAGTGATTTTGCTAGAATTTGTCTTGGTGTTGGAGTTTTTTTGTTTTTCCTTTTTCCCTTCCCTTCCCCCACCCCCAATCCTGTTGTTTTTGCTGTTTGTGTCCATTTGTTGTGTTCTCTTCTGTGTCTATTTGTCTTTTTGTTTTCTCTTCTCATTTTTTTTTCTCTTCTAGGATTCACCGGGATTCGATCCTGGGGAACTCTGATGTGGAGAGAGGTTCCCTGTCACTTGTGCCACCCCAGTTCCTGGTTTCTATTGCCTTGCCTTGACTCTCCCCTTCTTCTCTCTTTTGTTGCATCATCATCTTGCTGTGTGACTCACTTGTGCTGGCACTGGCTTACAGCGCAGGCTCTTGGCTCACCGTGTGGGCAAGCAATTTTTTTTTTTTTTACCAGGAGGCCCTAGGGATTGAACCCATGTCCTCCCATACGGTAGGCCCAGTCACTTGAGCCACAACTGCTTCCTGGTGTTGGAGTTTTTGTTTGACATTTTCACATATGCAGTAACTCTTTCAAGATAAAATTTCAAACTTATTTATTTAGGAAAGTTTCCTTGAATTATGATTTTTAGGATTTGTGCTGTTTGATGGCCTCCCCCCCTTCTTTTAGGAACCCTTATTATCTATATGTTGGATTTTCTTTGTCTTCAGTTTTTGTTATTCTTTCAAATCCTCTTAATCTCTTTCTTCATTTCATGTTGCTTTTTTTTTTAGCAGATTTATTAATTGCCAAAAATTGGAAGCAAGCAAGATGTCCTTCAAAAGGTGAATGGCTAAACTGTGGTACATCCACACAAGGTTATAGTATTCAGCAATCAAAATAATTGAACTATCAAGCCACAAAGGCTTCACACTGTATGGTTTCAACTATATGACATTCTGGAAGAGGCAAAACTATGGAGACCATAAAATACCAGTGTTTGTCAGTGGAGGGAGGGATGGATCAATAGATGGAGCCCAGACAATTTTTAGGGTAGCAAAATTATTCTTTCTAAGTATGTAGTGGCGATACATGATATAATGCATTTGTCGAACACACAGAATTATACAATACAAAGAATAAACCCTAGTGCATATGTATTAGTCAGCCAAAGGAGTGCTGATGCAAAATACCAGAGATTGGTTGGTTTTTATAAAGGGTATTTATTTGGGATAGGAGTTTAGATACCAGGCCATAAGAATAAGTTACTTCCCTCACCAAAGTCTATTCTCACATGTTGGAGCAAGATGGCTGCTGACGTCTGTGAGAGTTCAGGTTTCCTGGGTTCCTTTCTTCCAGGGTCTTGCTTCTTCCTGGATTCAGGGTTCCTCTCTTCCCAGGGTTTGCTTTTCTCCAGGCTCAGGGTTCCTGTGTTCCCAGGGTTTCCTTCTTCCTGGGCTCAGGGTTCCTCTCTTCCTGGGGCTTGCTTCTCTCTCCTCTGTGAGCTTACTTCCCATGGCTCCAGCTTACGGCTTCAGCATCATACTCCAGCATCAAAATACCAACATCGAAAATCCTCAACTCTGTCCTTTGCCATGCCTTTTATCTGTGAGTCCCCACCTACCGAAGGGTGGGGACTCAACGCCCTAATGATGTGGCCCAATCAAAGCCCTAATCATAACCTAATCATGCCCAGGTACAGACCAGATTACAAACATAATCCAATATCTATTTTTGCAATTCGTAACCATATCAAACTGCTACAGCATATTATGGTCTTTAGCAACTCATAATACATTAATATTGATACATGATTTGTATCATGTTGATTTTTAAAATTCTCTTACATTTCACCTTTTGTCTTAGGGCATCTCTGTTATGCCATTTCTGAGTCTGTCTAATTCTGATTCATGTTGTTTTTTATGCCATATCATTTTCTTAATCTCTTTTTGCTCATTTTGATATAAAAGGTTATAGTTATGATCTGTTGTGTGGCATGACCCTCTGGCATGCTTTCATTGTCTGTAAGATTGTTATTCTCTTGCTTATTTTTTCTCTTATAAGAACTCTGTATGGAATTTAACTTCAACATTTTTCTATTGCTAATTTTATATGAAATTTATTTTCTTGGTCACATAGGAGGCAGATTAGCTTTTCTATTTTCACACATTCTTTTTTTCCCATGATGTCAAAAAATATGACAGCTGAGATTTCCTGCTTTGTTTCCTTCCTCCACTTTTATTTGAATTGTCTCTTTCCATTGTGTCTATTGTCCCAGTCCTACTTGATATTGATTCTACAATTTCTCCTCACTAAGGAACCCTGTCCTGAGAAGAAGCCCAGGTGAATCAGTCTTGAGATCACTGGTCCTAGATTTCCCTCCTGCTTCAATCCTTACAGCAGACCCTTTGCACCCCCCCTCCCAGTATATGAGTGGTCAAAAACCCTCCTACTGGGAAACGGATGTGGTTCAACCAATTGGGCTCCTGTCTACCATATAGGAGGTCCAGGGTTCACTGTCCAGGGCTTCCTGGTGATGGCAAGCTGGCCCACGCAGAGTGCCAGCTGACGCAGAGAGCAGGTGCAGCAAGATGACGTGACAAGAGACACAGAGGAGAGAAAATAAGAAGATGAAGCAGAACAGGGAGCTGAGGTGGTGCAAGAGAATAATTGCCTCTCTCCCACTCTGGAAGGTCCCAGGATCGGTTCCTGGAGCCACCTAAGAAGAATACAAGCAGACACAGAAGAACACACAGCAAATGGACACAGAGAGCAGACAGTGGAGGGAATGGGGAGGAGAAATAAATAAAACAAGTCTTTTAAGAAAACACACAAAAAAACCCTCCTGCTTCCATGCCTGCCAAACTTTTCAATGAAGATTTGTAGGGTATTAGGGGTCTTCTGTTGTCAGACTCATCAGATGCCCTGTTGCTTCTCTCTGCTTTCTCCTGCATAGACACATATCATGAAGGTCTTGTGACTCTTTGTTGTTTACTCTTATCTGCTTGTATTTTGGAGTTCGTGGGCTACCTTGTCACCTGATGTGTAGCTGTTGCCCATGGGTGTTTTGGTCTTCCTAGCTAGCTCTCTGTCTGGTTTATGTGGTGACTTAGAGAAATTTTAAAAATTATCCTTCTATCACTATCTTCTCAAAATACATCCCCTCTATTTGATAATTTTTTTGTTTCCAGGGATCGGGGTTGGGGAGAGCAGAGGGACACAGGGAATTTTTTGGGGTGATGGAAATGTGCTAAATCATGATTGTGGTGGTTACGAGATCTAAAGATATGTCAGTATTCATCAAATTGAACAATTATAATCAGAGTATTTCGTTATATGCATAGTCTACCTCAATAAAAATTGATGTAAATGAAGAATATGTTTTATAATTTGTCCAACATATTAAGGTATTCTATACTGGGAGTTTCTGTATACATCTAATCCACAAAATTCATTTTAACTTTCTTGACTGTGCCTAAATGTTCGTTTTTTTTAAAAATTATTTATTTACCCCCCCCACCCCAATGTTTTGTGCTTGCCGTCTGCTGTGTGTGTCCATTCGCTATGTGCTCTCTGTGTCTGCTCGTCTTCTCTTTAGGAGGTACAGGGAACTGAACCTGGGACCTCCCATGATGGAGGGAGGCACTCAATCGCTTGAACCACCTTAGCTCCCTGCTTTATTGTGTCTTTCTTGTCTTTCCTTTTTGTGTCTCCTTGTTGCATCAGTTTGGTGCCTTCCCAATGTGCCAGCTTGCTGTCTTGCTTGTCTTCTCCAGGAGGTACGAGAAACTGAACCCAGGACCTCCCATGTGGTAGGTGGGAGCTCAATTTATTGAGCCACATCCGCTTCCCCTGCCTTATTAATTCATAGAATTTATTATAAGTGGAATTGTACCCTCATTTATTGTCTCTCTTCTCCGTGCTAGATTATAAACTCCATGTGGACAGAATCACTTCTATCTCCACCACTCTATCCCAGTACCTGGCACATAGTGGGTCTTCAATAAATATGTGTTGAATAAATGAATGCTCCTCCCTCACAGCAATTTCAAACACTGGAGAATCTGATTATGCATCTTTCCTCTAGCTGATCTCTGGTTACCTTCAATTACATTACTGAAATCTTCTTTAAAGTCTAATGGAAATTTGGACAGTTAGAAATCTTCCATCTAATCTCATTAGGTTATAGAAGCTGCTAATCTTGACTGCCATCATTTGGGGTAGAGGCCCAGCACACACTGAGAGTGTCAGCACACGGAGTGAGGCATGGAGGACTGGGGAGCTGAGACTGTGAGGCTCTGGCACACCCCACTGGCTCCCTTCCAATGCCAGTCTTCATTTGTCACTGCAGACTGAGCTCTCTAGTTCACTTCAAGGCTTAAATCCAAGGCTTTCCTGTTAAAGCACACATGATTCACCTAAACATTTAAAAATATTAATATTAGTCAAAGAACAGTGTCATTTGGGATCAGGTGAGACATTAACAAAAAGCAGAGAATGCAGAGCCTACAGCCCCTCTGAGAGGAGCCGGATCCTGGAGGCACCAGGCATTTCTCTCTCTGTTTAGAGAACTATTTAGAACCTCTGTTCTTCTGACATGGACTTCAGTGACTTATTTGCAAATGTCACACTTACATCAGCATCAATGTGCAAAGTCACCAAGTGCTAAAATCCTTTCTGATTATTGTGATCTACCCATAGGAAAAAAATCAGGTGAGAAACAAGCATTTCTCTACCTTTTTTTTCTTAGTATACAAATCTGTAAGTACAAAACTGTGGTAAGAGGGAAAGCCTGCCTTTAATTCTCTTGTAAATTTGTGGTTCACTCTCTAGATGTGATGTAGAGCACCTTAGTTATTTGCTGGGCCCCTTCCTAGCGATAGGATCTCAAGTTTCCAGAGGAAATTTGGCTTGGGTGGGATTGAACCCGCCTCAAGGTCCAGGAGGAGTCCTGGTAGGCTTAAGCCAAATGGCACGCTCACCTCTGCCTCTAAGCCACGGGGTCCAGTTTGGAGATTGGCACTAACCCAATCAGAGCCAAGAAGGCAAGAAAAGACATTTCCTGGAGCTTTTGGGAAAGATAAACCTCTCTTTTTTAGAAACTCTAAGAGAGGAGCCCATTCCTTTTCCATGAATGGTGTGGTATGAAGAAATGAATTTTGGAATTGCTCCAGTCATTTTTCCCTTACGGGAGACCCTGGAGCTGTATTTGAGGGTACCTTGTGAAGCCTGAAGATAAGGCTAACACCATACAAGACAAATAGGGGAGAAGAGAAGCCAGGGCCTTGGTGACATAGTTTGAGCTGCTGGATCAAGCCTCACCTGAAATCAATTTCTTGAGATTTTAAGTCAGTAAACTCTCTTTATTTTATAAGCCAGCTTGGTTTTTGTTTTTGGTCATCTGCAATCAAGAAATTAACATCACATTTGGTTTAAATATTTTTTAGATTCAAACTAGAGTGTCATTTAGATACTGCCTGAAGGTTCCATTTTGCTTACTTTCTCATAGATCTTTCTCAAAATTTCACAACGGTATTTCAAGCAACCAGACACCAAATTGACTGCTACCCTATGTCCTGAAACTCAGTGATTCCATTGATCTGTTCTGTGAAAGGCTTCTACTGCTATGCAACATAGAATACAGGTGTACACTCACTTGAGACAAAACCCTAGAAAAGATCAAGGAGATAAAGAGGCAATTGTTCCTACTTAGGCTGACCCCCCTTGAGAAGGCTGGACTCTCAAAATATATACAGTAATTCTGAAGAACCTCAGTAGCATGAAAATATGTCATCCCACTGAGAGCCTGGCCACGAGGCCTCATTTGGAAGTCCCAGATAACTCCAGGCAAAAGGCCTCATCATTGGTCCCCTAAGTACTAATAAGTGAGGATCGAAAGGCAACCATTCAGGCAGCAGACTTGGGCCAGTGGTTGGGGCGTCCATCTACCACATGGGAGGTCTGAGGTTCAAACCCCGGGCCTCCTTGACCCGTGTGGAGCTGGCCCATGCACAGTGCTGATGCGCGCAAGGAGTGCCGTGCCACGCAGGGGTGTCCCCCACGAAGAAAAAAAAAAAGGCAACCAATCAGAACAGCCAACAGCTGGGGCCCTTCCCCAACCTTAGGAGTGGGGAGAAGTGAGGATTGTTAAATAAAGGCAGCCTCCCAGCCCCGGATGCTCCCTTTGCCTGGAGGTAGCCCGCATCCACGTCTGGGTGTGTGGTGTGCTTTTCTTTTCTCTCTGTTTCTCTCAACTCTTTTTACTGGCCTAACCGGGGAAAAAAAAAAAAGAGTGTCTTACATCTTATCCAAGACAGAGCCTCAGGATTTGCCACCTTTCATTAGAGACTTGAGCCGGAAGAAAGGAGGCCATGGTTCAGAGAGGCCAAATAAGAGCTCACACAGCAAGTGTGTGCAGAGCTGGGATGTAAATCTGGATGTGAAGCCACAGTTTGTACTCTTAACCAGTTCTTTATATTCCAAATCAAGTCTGTCCACCACAGCTGAAATCTTTTTATTATTTCATTCAGAGTCATTCACTGTCACCTGTCCCTGGTACAAACCTGAGATCATGGCATCCGTTCCTTGTCTGTAAGTGAACCAGCCTCCACCAGCCTGAAGTTCTTGCCATTGGTCATCTTTCTGGGCTGGAAACAAAGGAAGGGAGGAGAAAACATCTTGAGGAAATGGGAAAGTTGTGGATTAGGAGATTTACACTTAGCTCTCCCTCCCAATCAGTCAAATTCCTACCCACCGAATATAAAATGGTGCAGCTGCTATGGAAAACAGTGTGGCAGTTCCTCAGAAAGGTAAGCACGGAATTATCGTTGTGGTGGTCTGAAGCTGTGAGTACCCCAGAAAAAACCATATCTTTAAATTTAATCCATTTCTGTGGGTGTGAACCCATTGTAAATAGGATCTTTTGGTGAGGCTAATTCAGCTAAGGTGTGAATCACCTCTGTCAGGATGGGTCATAATCTTCTTACTGGAGTCCTTTATAAGCAGAAGGACATTCAGATACGGAGAGAGGAAGCCACGGGAAGCAAGAAGCTCCACACCAACAGAACCCGGGAGAGAAGGGAGGGACCAGGAGATGCTGCCGTGTGCCCTGCCTTGTGACAAGGACCCAAGATCACTGGCAGCCCACCCCAGAATACCACAGTCTTTGGGAAGGAAGCATCCCCTTGATGATGCCTTGACTTGGACTTTTTCCCAGCCTCAAACTGTGAGCAAATAAATTCGCTTGTTCTCACCCATTTCGTGGTATGTGCTTGAGCAGCCCAGGAAACTAAAACACCTGGCAATTCCAGTTCTAGGTATATACCCAAAAGAATTGAGAAAAGGGACTCGAACAGATATTTGCACACTCCTGTACATGGTCGCATTATTCACAGTGGCCAAAAGATGGAAGCAACCAAAGTGCCCATCAACAGATGAATGGATAAACAAAATGTGATACATACATACAACTGAATATTATTCCGTCAAAAAAGGAATGGATTTCTGATACACACTACAACATGGATGAACTCTGTAGACGTCCTATTGGGTGAAATAAGACACAAAAGGACAAATACTGTATAATTACATTTACAGGAATTATCTAGAATAAGCAAATTCTCAGAGACAGAAAGTAGAATAGAGGTTACCAGAGTGGGTGGGGTTGGAATGGGGAGTGTGGTAGGTCGAATTATGCACCCCAACAAAGACACCGTCTTCCTATGCATTCCTGCGGGTGAGAACTCATTTATGAATAGGACCCTTTCAAGATGTTGTTTTTAGTCAAGGTGTGGCCCAACTGAATCTGGGTGGGTCTTAATCCTTATTACGGAGTCCCTTTTTAGCAGAAGAAATGTGGACACAGCCAGAGGAGCCAGAAGCCAGAAGTCAGTGGAAATCAGAAGAGTAGACACGAGGAGGGAGCCATCACCGTGCGATTGGAGGCAGAGATGCAAGCCAAGGAGCCTGAGGATGGTGGCAAGCCCCACCAGGTCCCTAGGACCTTGGGGAGGACGCATGGGCCTCCAGATGCCTTGATTTTAGACTTCTAGCTAATAAGTGCTTGCTGTTGAAGCCCAGCCCCTTGAGTGGTTTTGTCATAGCAGCCTGGCAAACTAAGACAGGGACTTAGGGCCTAACAGGTACAGAACTTCTGTTTGGGCTGATGATGGTGATGGTAGCACAATACTGAGAATGTGATTAATACCACTGAATTGTTTACATGAAAATGGTTAAAATGGGAAATTGTTATATGTTAGTTCCCATGTTGAAAATGAAAAGAAAAAAAAAGTTAATGGAAAAAAGAAATTCTATCCTCCCTCTGCCTGAAATCACCCTTTCTCAGACCAGAGGGAAAAGCGAGAGCTCTCTCCAGAGCAGCTCAGAGCCTTCCACTCCTCTTTGTCCATGTGGTCATGTAACTGCTGGCTGCACACCTACTGTGTGCACAGCACTCCATCATCTTTCTTTGTGCACTTGTGTCCTCCTTTTGTTAAAACTTTGCCTTTTTTCACCTTTGCAGCCCCAAAAGTATGCAGCATGGACTGAATATATTGAGTCAATAACACAAAAGAAGGAAAAAGAAAATATTTGAACAGCTATGTGCTCCACCGCAGGCTGGATGGCTCAGAGAGGGGAACCAGCATTCTTCAAGCACCTACCCCAGGCACTCTCTGGGTACCATTTTGTCTCAGTCACCCCACATTCCAAGAGGTGGGTATTCCTATTTCACAGATAGGAAAGCAAGTGGGACTTGCCTAAGGCCGCAAAACCAGTCAGTGGCAGGACCAAGGCTTCAAGGCAGCCGGCCCCGGAGGCTCAGGGTCTCAGCCTGCTCGGCCTGCAACAAGGGAGAAAGAGCTGTGAGCGGCGGGAGGCAGGGAGTTCTCTTTGAGCACGAGGAGGACGGTGGGTGCCAGCAGCTACTCCATTGCACACTGAAGCAGGAAGTCAAGAGCCATGTGACACCTAATACGAGGCTGAAGGGAGCATGTCTTTAGCGGCAGGAACAAGAGGGAAGGGGTAGGGGATAAGAGGTATGGCAAATGAGAAGCCAAACCAGACTTGTCCCCCTCCCTTCTGCCCAGATTTACTGCAGCGCTACCAGGGAATAAAATCATCAGTCGCCCCACAGGGCTGCCTGTCGTGGAGGACTGAAGTGGCAATTTCACTGTTCCTCAGAACTCACTCACCCAGGGAGCAGTCGGTACCCTCCTCCGCGCTCCTCTTCAAACCTCAGTTTCTCCTGGTCACAAGCACACTGGTCTCCTGGCCTTCTGACATTTGGCTTAACAATACTTCATCCTTGATCCCCTTCCTCCAACCACCACAACAAAAATGTGATTATCAGGGAAGTGGATATGGCTCAAGCCTGTGGGCATCCACCCACCACACGGGAGGTCCTGGGTTTTGGTTGCCAGTGCCTCCTAGAGAAGATGAGCAAGACAGTGAGCTGACCCGATGGGCTGGAGTGGTGAGCTGATGCAGTAAAATGATGCAACAAGGAGACACGAAGAGGAAGCACAGGGAGAGACACAACAAAGTGGGGAGCGGAGGTGGCTCAAGCAATTGAGTGACTCTCTCCCACACGGGAGGTCCTGGGTTCAGTTCCTGGTACCTCCTAAAGAGAAGATGAGCAGACACAGAGAGCACACAGCAAATGGACCCAGAGAGCAGACAGAGAGTGTAAACAAGGAGGGGTGGGGAAGAAATAAATAAAAAAAAATATGCTCATTGAAACTCTTCACTGACATATTTAGGCACTGTGACTTGTGGCCATGCCTAGCCATTCCAGAGCCTGTGCTTTTAATTGTGCACCACCCCAAATGTTCCCTCCTGCCCCCAGCCCCTCACATACTTCCACAAGCCCAGGCCAGCCTTGAGAGAGTGAAAGGAGCAGGCAGGTGGGCCTTGCAGGAAGAGCACTTGCTATCAGAAGGAGCTGTGGCAGCTGCTCTTCTCTGTGCCTGGGAGACTCCTGTGGGGGAGTCTGCAATCTTAGACAGAATGCAAGTCAAGGCATTTGCATTTGTTGGCCTGAGAATGCACGGTGGTCGTGCTGAGCTGCTGGGGGCACTAGCATTTCTAGGGTAGAGTGACTGGCATATATGCCCTTTCCCTGCAGATGCTGGAAGCAAAGACGTTTCTGTGTTCTGCTGGCACAGGGTAGGAGCTGACCCTGGGGTAGGAGAAAAGACCCCCTCTGAGACCGTATGTGTTACAGCACCTAGTTTCTTCCTTTAATTCAGTCGGCATAAGAAAGACCTTTGTTCATATTGTATGTATTTGTGTTTACTGGTTTTAAAATCCAGAAATTGATTCAAAATGGGGAAAGTGCTAAGGTGCTATAAAGATGATTGCAGGGAAGTGGACTTGGCCCAGGGGTTAGGGCGTCCGTCTACCACATGGGAGGTCCGCGGTTCAAACCCTGGGCCTCCTTGACCCGTGTGGAGCTGGCCCATGCGCAGTGCTGATGCGCACAAGGGGTGCCCTGCCATGAAGGGGTGTCCCCTGCGTAGGGGAGCCCCACACGCAAGGAGTGTGCCCCGTAAGGAGAGCCGCCCAGCGCGAAAGAAAGTGCAGCCTGCCCAGGAATGGTGCCGCACACACGGAGAGCTAACACAACAAGATGACGCAACAAAAAGAAATGCAGATTCCCGTACCGCTGACAACAACAGAAGCGGACAAAGAAGATACAGCAAATAGACACAGAGAACAGACAACGGGGGTGGGGGGAAGGGGAGAGAAATAAATAAATAAATCTTTAAAAAAAGAAAAAGAAAAAAGATGACTGCATAACAGATACACCCCCGAGAGTGGGGAGAAAATGGATTATTAACATGATAACACCAGCTAGCATTGGCTGAATGTTTATTCTGGACGGGGCTTAGGCCGTTTTGCCCCTGCTTTATCTTGTGGGCTCATCCCACTGACGAGGAAGTTGTGGTACAAAGTGATTATTTAGCTCACTCAGATCCCACTGGAGGGTAAATTGCAAAGCTGGACTTGAACTTGGGTCGCCTAACATCAAATCCCCTACGTACTCTTTCTTATCCTGAAAGCACAAGGGCACCCGCCATAAAGGAGGGTTTTAGCAAATCCTTTCAGGAAGAAGAGAAATACTCAATATTGAAGACAACTGGAGCATACTTCTTTCCATCCTGTATGTTGAAATTTTAATTTATCAAGTTTTAAGTGTACAACACACTTACATATAGTTCACGCAAAACATTTTGTGGCATATTCAACCTTTCATTGTCAGAACAATGATAACAATATGGTAATTCTTAGAACTTGGAAGTGGTGCCACTAGAGCATGCCTTGCAGAAAATGAGATAAATGAAAATTTCCACTACCAAGGGCTTTTGTTTAAAGAGTAAAGAGGCTTTTAGCTCTCTGCAACATAGATGCCGTCTGTCATTTTAGATAAGCTGCCAGCCTCCAACCAGAACCCGCAGGCCAGGGGTGGGCGCCCTGTTCAGAGAAGGGCTGCACGTGACCAGAGCAGGACCTGAAATCAAATCCCAAACGTGGTTCTGAGGGAAACGATAAAGATGCTGATGCTGATGAGCACATTTGGTGCTTTCTCCCTTTCAGCTGATGCCAGCCTTTGTTGTTTCCTAGGGACATGTGAGCCCATCATGTTTGTGGTCAGTGATTCTTGGCCAGAATTGGGTCTTGGGCTTGTTTCCAGAGCAGCCGCTGCAGGGCGGTGAAAGCCAGTGCCGAGCCCCTGAAACATGGGGAGCAGCTCTTCCCTTGGGGGGCCCTCGGGCTGCTTGGGCCAAAGATGCAAACCTCTAAGTCTGGTCATCGCAGGTCTGGTGCTTTAGATCTTTCCTCCCCTCTTCTTCCTGTTGAAACATTTTTCTTGTACAATACAGAGCTCTCCTAAGGCATATTAAACAGAATTTGACTTAGAAATAAATAATCAGCTGTTTAGACACATAGCAACTCTACATCGGGAATCTGGCAAGTTTGGTGCCCAGTTGACACCATGCTCTGTCTGCCAGCCTCCTGAAAGTCCTGCAAGCCACCTGCAAATCTGGGTCCTCGGCATTTTGGGAGACACAAGCCGGGATGGGGGCAGTACTTGGAGAACAGCAGACTCAGCAGAGTTTCCTTCATTTACGGGTTTGAGCTGTAGTCCCACTGGATAGGGCGGGGAGCTCCATGGTTCATTCTCTGAAGCTCCTGACTCTGCTCAGATGTTAGTTTACGGCCCAATACCACTGAAAATGGGCCCCAGTTGGGCGGCGGACTTGGCCCAGTGGTTAGGGTGTCCGTCTACCACATGGGAGGTCCACGGTTCAAACCCCGGGCCTCCTTGACCCGTGTGGAGCTGGCCATGCGCAGCGCTGATGCACGCAAGGAGTGCTGTGCCATGCAGGGGTGTCCCCCGTGTAGGGGAGCCCCGCGCAAGGAGTGCGCCCCGTAAGGAGAGCTGCCCAGCGCGAAAGAAAGTGCAGCCTGCCCAGGAATGGCACCGCCCACACGGAGAGCTGACACAGCAAGATGATGCAACAAAAATAAACACAGATTTCGGGTGCTGCTCACAGCATAAGCAGACAAAGAAGACGCAGCAAATAGACACAGAGAACAGACAACCGGGGTGGCCGGGGGAAGGGGAGAGAAATAAATAAACAAATAAATCTTAAAAAAAAGAAAAAGAAAATGGGCCCCAGTGCTGAGATGCTGAAGAAGAGGGCTGGAGGGGCTTCGGGTGGGGCTACAATGACCAGGAGCAGCTATGTCTTTGGTGAGTCCTGTGGTTCTCCTGGCACCCTGGGTGACAGTCTTCTAGGGTTAATCAGCACTGACTACCTCTCCCTTTTTCAGATCGCTCAGATGCCCTTATTCTGTCTGTATGTAGAAGCAGCTGTTTTCTCTAAAACACAGCTTTACTTCTGCCTCTGTTAAAATCCCCATGCTCTTCCCAGCGCGGGCAGTGGGAGGGATCTGGTGGACTTCTCGGGGTAATTCGATCTCTGGTTCCCCACCTACTGTGCGCGCACAGATGTCGCTGCGGCTTCTGCACATGCAGGGCCAGTCCCTGGGTCTCCCGAGCCTCTCCGCCAGCACAGATTCTGCCGTGCTTGCTTAGCGTCTCATGATTCTGGAAGCACCTGCTTGGCATTTCCCGTCTTCAGCCTTTGGTTCAAAAGGATTCTGTCTGGGATTGATGCCATCGTCATTTTCCTAGTCAGCTTTTCCTCCTCCTTGTCTGTCTTGGAAATCGTAATGATGGTGACATGTGAATGCCCCGGCCAGCGGGGCAGCAAACTGGGGCTCATGGCTTGCGCGGAAGAGAATGATGAGACAGGAGACGCGAGGAATGACAGCGAGACAGGGTGAGGATCAAGCTGCAAATTTTATTGAGGGGAACAAAGCATATATACTCTTGGGAAGGGGAGGGGTAATAGGCGGGGGTGGAAGTTAGGGATTGGCTATGATCACTACTGACGTATAGGGTGGGTTTCAGTTTACCTGCCTAGCGCCTGCGCACTGCCTTGTCAATCTGGGCAGTGGCGGGAAAACGGAGAACAAAGGCCTGAAGGGGAAGAAGAATAAGGAAGTGACAGGGCAGATTTGGATTCTGCCATGTTGTGGGACCTGACATATTGTGAGGAGCTAATTATAGTTTGCTTAATTGAGAGGGTTGGCTCTTCTCTGGCAGCCGTGCTACTGATTCTCGCTGAGTTCGACATACATTCTTTTTATCGCTCCCAACAGTGACACATTTGAAATCTCACAGTGTTTTCCTACCAGTACTTATAGTGAGGGAAACAGGATGGTAGCTCCCACAGGTGCCCTCCATCAGGGCCAGATGATGCCTTATTTACTCAGGTGAAACGTCATCAAGAAAATAGCTAAGGATCATTTATCATTCATTATTAAAAAGTGATGTCCATAAAGGATACTTAACAAAAAAACCCAATATTTATTATTCTCCTGTTAACACAAAAACTATATTTGCAATTCTGCATTCCATTCCATTCTTTGCCAAATACATATATTTTAAAGGTTGGATGATGTTAGAACACATGCAGTTTTGTTTTCTGATGTAGGAACTTCTATTGACGGTTGCTTCTTTCTTTGCACCCACCCTAGCACATTGTATTAATATAATCTACATTGCTATTCTTGCAGTTGTTTCCCTGCACCACAATTAATATTCCTTTCTCCATCTTCCCTATTCCCTAAGGGAGAGAGCAGGCTATATTTATCTTCATGTTCCTAGCATCTGGTAAAGTGTGTGGTTGGATAGTTGGCATTTGATAAATACCTGTTGTGGAAGTGATTTTAAGTACAATGCAATCAGAATAGATATTAGTTTAGAATGCGATTATTCCTGTCTTAAGGGATGTTAATTTTATACAGACCCCAGGTTTCATGGGATGCTAGATATTTAGCTCATGGAATTAGAGAGGAATCCTGAAATTTGCAAAGTATATATTCACAATACATTCTCAGTGAAAGGTACTCTATCAGTGAAATGCACAGTGGACACACAAAGTGATCAGGAAAGAAGGGCCATGGCCTGATCTGATGCAGATGGAATTTTGGTCAGCAGCCTTAGGTGGACTTGCTGATTGCTGGCTGCCAAATGTGATTTGAAAATATCAAGAGTTCCAGGAGCATTCAGCTGTAATTAACCATTGGGAAGAAGAACATGCACTATTTGAAGTAACTAATGGTCCCCAATATGATTATCAACCTCAGTCTGACTCTATACTGGACAGGGGTCCAGTGTCAAGTGAAAATCAAATAGCAAAACGGACAGGCAAGTTGAATTTCACTTTCAGTGAAATGGTCCGAGAGAGTCTGGAAGGATGGCAGCATGTCAGCATAGTTTTAAAAATCACTCCAAATCCTCTCATAAAAGTGGAAAGAACAACTAAGTAGCAAAACCAAACACCCATCTTTACAATGAAACTGGAAATTAAGCCATTCCCACAAATCTCAAAATATAAACAGTTAAGAGCAAACCACCATGGGCATGAGGCATGCATGGTTGTGTCTGTGCAGAAGGAAGCAGAGGGAAGCAATGGGACATCTGACAGACCCTTGAACAGAAGAATCTCAGAGTAGTCATTAGGTATTCAATGGGAAGCACGTTGGAACAGCTGGAAAACAGCAGCTGAAAACGGAAGGTTCTACCCAATACAATAGTGGCTTAAGGGAAGAGGTCCATGGTGAACCCTCAGTAGGGGCTGGAGCAGTGAAGTCCTGCTGAACTCTCCAACAAGTCCATCTTGGGTCCCTCCAAGGCAGGGATTCACACTGAGGAGAAACTGTGGGAGCTGAATCAAATAGAGCAGGACATGGACAACGAAGATAAAGGAAAGAGAAAGTCTTCAAAAGCAAACTGCCATAGGTATGAGCATACATTCCATATACACACTCACACAAAAAACAAGAGGGAGCACTGTGAAGAGAGAAAAGCTATCCTACCTCCTTCTAAAAGTTAAGGAAAACTGGGAAGCAGATTTGGCTTAACAGATAGAGCATCTGCCTACCACATGGGGGGTCCACAGTTCAAACTCAGGGCCTCCTGACCTGTGTGGTGAGCTGGCCCACACGCAGTACTGATGTGTGCAAGGAGTGCCGTGCCACACAGGGGTGTCCCCCGTATAGGGGAGCCCCACGCGCAAGGAGTGCACCCCATAAGGAGAGCCGCCCAATGCGAAAAAAGTGCAGCCTGCCCAGGGTGGCACTGCACACACGGAGAGCTGATGCAGTAAGATGATGCAACAAAAAGAGACACAGATTACCGGTGCTACTGACAAGAATACAAACGGACACAGAAGAACACACAGTGAATGGATACAGAGAGCAGACAACTGGAGGGGGGGGGCAGGGGGGCGGGGGGGGGTCAGGGAAGGGGAAGAAATAAATAAAAATTAAATCTTAAAAAAAATGAAAAATAGAAAAATGAAACTTAAGAAAACTAATTTCATTTAAAAATGTGCAAAGAAAAATAAAATACAATTTCATTGAATGTTCTTATAAGAAAAAAGGAGAATATAGAATAATAATCCTACAGATCATGTAGGCATACCAGAAAAAATGTCTACAGAAAATATCAAAGCTATCAAGTTTCTTTCAAAATGAGTGAAGCACTAAGAAAACTATATGAGAAATGAAAGAACAACATAATCAGAACTAGACAAGCTCAGAAATGAGGTGACAGAGCTCAGAAAAATAGAAATAAAACTAAAGTCATTTCAGAAATGAGGACACAACTAGAAGAAATAGGAGAAAAAGAAATAGGAGAAAAAGAAGAAACTTTAAAACATCAATTAAAAATGAAGAAAGAGATGAAAAGGATTTGAGAGAAAGTGATGAATACTGAAGACAAAGAAGATCCAACATATGGACAGCAGGCATTCCTAAAAGAAAAACAGCAACAACAAAACAAGGGAACAAAGCAAATACTAAAAAGTATAATTCAAGAAAACTTGGCTGAGAAAGAAAAAGATTTGAAACTATATATTGAAAGACATAATACATATATCAAATATTTATCCAGGACAACCAACTCCAAGACAAATTCTAGTAAAATTGTTGAACTTCAAAGTAAAAGAAAAATCTATGTAAAGTTGTAAGAAACTTCCAATGGAAAGAAAATTGGAACATCATCAAAAGAAAATGGAATAACATATTTAAGAAACCCAAGGAAAGAAAATATAAGCCAATTATTTTATATCTAGCAAAACTGACTTTCAGGTATAAGGGTAAAAGCAACATGTTATCAACATGAAAGAACTCCAAGAATATTGTTTCTATGAGCCCTTCCAGAGATACCAACTAAAGAATAAGCCTCAGACAACTAAACTAAAATTATTACATATATATTGGCATAGATACTGGTGATGAATATTAGACATATATTAATTGTAGAACTAAAGCTAAACGAGGATTCAAAAGGAGGGTAATTAGCAGATAACATAGATAGAGTCCAACTCTAAAAAATAAATGAGAAGGAATGGAAAGGGCACATACAAAAAATTTTTAACTATCCTCAGTAATTTTATTGGTGGTGTTAGTAATATAATTTTGAGACTATTGTACACAAAAGATGTCCTAAAGTAAATTGGCAATTATGGGATATCCTAATTCTATCATCCCTACCCTCTAGAACTAGGACTGTCAGTGTGCAAGAAAGGAGATATGGATATGATGTAGAAGTGGTTAAGTAAAAAAATCTGAGGTCCTGAATTGGAAATATTATGATGATTTCATGAGATATTTTATCTGCTCTTTCTGCATTTATAATTTATCTCTCTCTCTTTCTTTCTCTCTCTCTCTCTCTGTAGATAGAAACACTCACCAATCCAGTTGCATGAACATTCCTAGTGCCCAGTGTGTGGGCTTGAAATACTATTTCTCACTAAAAGACCTAAGGAATTCTTGGAGAAATGGTTGAAACCTGAAATAATATAAGCCTGGATCTCTTATACAAAATGTAAGTAAAGATTAAAAGAGTCATGTCAGAAGGATTTAGAATCACACCTGAAGAGGAGCCATTGGCAAAATAAGGGACATTTTGAGTATCAAATAATAATTGCAACTCATTGAAATAATTAGATATGTTTAAATCTTATTGATCACCTTCAGAGGGTGATAAGGAACTATTCTGATGAAATATTGCTATATAACAAACTTCCCCAAGACCTAGTAGCATAAAATAACAATTTTATAATGCTCATGGATTCTGTATTTCCGGACTACAGGCCAGGCCTAGTGGAAATGGCTTGTCTCTGTTCCTTGATGTCTGGAGCTTCATCTGGGTGATGGAAATGGCTGGGCTGGAATCACCTGGAAGCTTCTCTAGTTGCGTATGGGGGCTGATGCTGGGAAAACTCAAAGCCTGTGATCAGCTAGGGGCATCAAATGGGTGCCTACACATGCCCTTTCTAAGATGGTGGCCTCAAGGCAGTTGAATTTCTCACAAGACACCTCAGGGCTCCATGAGCACATATTCAAGGAAGCAGGCAGAAGCTGTGTGACCTTTTACAACATAGACGTGGAAGTCCCAAATGGTCATTTCTGCTGCACTCTACTGGCTGAAGCAGTCACACGTCTATCCGGATTCCAAGAAGGGGACATAGACCCCCACCTCTTGAAGATGAGTGTCAAAGAATTTGCAATCATGTTTTAAAGCCACCACAGGAACTAATTTATCTTGAAAACAGGTAATTAAAGCAAAGAAAGTTAAGCTTTTATCTTGCTTTTTCTATATAAACTGTACCACTAATAACCAAATATAAGATGAAGGGAAGCAACACTTTATAGAAGTATTCTAACTAATAAATGAAAACTAAATGGTAGAGTCAAAAAATCACCATTTTATAGACTCCAGTGAACTTAGTGGATCTAAGGCACTGAGCATCAGTAACTGCTAACATCATGAAAGAGAGGCAAGGCAAAATGTGCCTCCTGGTGAAGGAACACAGCCTCACCTAGAATCTAGTCAAAGACATTGAACCTGAGTCTGATTGGGCCTCTGGATTCAGTTGCCAATTTGCAGGAAATAAAGAGGATAGAGGGACATGTTGCATTGCAGCATGAGTCTGCCCTCAGCAAAATTTAGACTGAGAAGCTCTATAGGTCAAACAGCCCAGGTTTTCAAAAGATAAATTGAAAAGAAAAGAAAGGGCTGGAGGGGAACAAGTAGATTAAAATAAACTTAAAAGACATAAAATTTAAAAATAAGGGGGTGGGTCAAACTAAACTACAGTGTCTAGGTATGCACATTTGAATGATAAAACCATCAAGAAACACAAGGGAGAGACTCATAAAAGTTAGGATAGTGTTACTTTTCAGGGGAGGGAAGGAGTTGAGGTTAGAATGGGGAAGGGCAATGGAGGGGCTTCTTAGGTGGTCAGCAGATTTGGGTACATGGGTATTTAGCTTCTAATAACTCTACATTTGTTGGGTGTGGGCTCTGTATGTTTCATTTTACAATAAAAAAGTGAACATAAGAGAGGGGAGCAGTGGAAGACAGAAAGAAAGTAATTTTCCAGATGATGATGGTGACCTTTGTTGAACACTTAATATATGGAAAACACTGTGCTCAGCACTACCAGGGAATCATCTCATTTAATTTCCACCACTATGATCCCCATTTTTCATATAGTGGATGTTTTAATCTCCTTGGCTGCTCAAGGAAATACCATGCAATTGATTAGCTTAAGCAACAGGAATTTATTAGCTCACAGTTTTGAAGATAGAAAAATGCCCAAATCAAGGCAATGCTTTCTTCCCAAAACCTGCATTCTGGGGATGGCTGATGGTGAATCCTTGGTCCTGGACTCCTCTGTCACATGGCAATGCACATGGCAGCCTCTCCAGGTTCCAATGATTTCAGCTGCTGGCTGCTCCCTCTGTGACTTTCTCTGTCTCAGTTTCATTCTGCTTATAAAGGACTCTAGTAACAGGATTAAGACCCATCCTGATTGAGGTGGGCCACACCTTAACTGAAGTAGCCTTACCAAAAGCTTCTGCTTACAATGAGTTCACACCCACAGGAATGGATTAAGTTTAAGCACCTGTTTTTCTGAGGTATTTGACAGCTCTAAACCACCAAGGTGAAACTGAGGCTTAGAAAAGTCAAGTAAACTGCCCAAGGTCTGAAGTGAGTAAGCAGTGGCCCTGGCATTTGCTAATCCTTCACAAACTGAATACTCCCACAAATAAGATTAAGGAAATAGCAAGGCCATGCTCTATTCTTCCTTTCCCTGATGAGTTAAAAAAAAAAAAAAAAAAGTAACTGTGGCGCATTTACCCTTCAATAGTCACTCTGGAGAGATTGTGAAAGATACTCTTTATTATCACTACATAGCACTTTAGGGGAGTGTATGATAGTTCCCTAAGCATTTTGTGACTGCAAGACAATAATTTGATCTGGGAATTAACAAAATAATTTTTATCTTCTTGCAGGGATTTCAAAGATCCTTATTGAAAACAAATGTCCTTCATGCTCTTGCTATTTATTTTGTTCCTCTTCTTTAAAAGGAAGGAGTTTAAAATCATATACATTAAAAAATAATTTAGGGAAACGGACTTTGGCCCAGTGGTTAGGGCGTCCGTCTACCATATGGGAGGTCCGCAGTTCAAACCCCGGGCCTCCTTGACCCGTGTGGAGCTGGCCATGCACAGTGCTGATGCGCGCAAGGAGTGCCGTGCCACACAGGGGTGTCCCCCGCGTGGGGGAGCCCCACGAGCAAGGAGTGCGCCCGTGAGGAAAGCTGCCCAGCGTGAAAGAAAGAGCAGCCTGCCCAGGAATGGTGCCACCCACACTTCCCGTGCCGCTGACGACAACAGAAGCGGACAAAGAAACAAGACGCAGCAAATAGACACCAAGAACAGACAACCAGGGGAGGGGGGAAATTAAATAAATAAATAAATCTTTAAAAAAAATAATAATAATTTAAATGGAGGAAAAAAAAAACCAAGTCATTTGATTTTAAAAATACAGTTTTGGTAATAAAGTGGGGTCATATCTTTTTAAGAAAATTGTTAAAGTAATAGACTCCCACAAATCACTTAGAAAATTCCAAAGCAAGTCTATTTATCTTCTGACATAAAAATAATGTATTTTTGAATGTAGGGAACATATCAGTTTCTTTAGAGCTCTCTACTGAAACATTGCTAACCAAGGCCCTATTTCTGAATTTGCAATTAGTAGATTGTCCAGGAGAGGGCACTTGTGCCCCAGGCTACTCAAAGGAGCCGCCCCACAGGCTGAAGGCTGGAGGAGAGAACAAAAGAGGCCCGTTCCTCCCAGAGGAGAGAGAACAAAAGGGCACATTTTTAAAAGCAGAAGAAACCCAATAGTTAATGCTGCCTCCCATAATTGCTACTAAAAGCCTATGTTCTGGCTATACTTACCACAGGTTCAGAGTCAGACTGAATATGACTCATAGTCTTTATAAAAAATAAACTAGGAAGCAACTGCTTTTAAAAAAGATATCTGCTTAATTGTATTAAAATTCTGTCTTAGTAATACCTGTTTTTTCAACAGTCAATTTTTGTGTGAATTGTGTCTTTCCAGAATGAGGTGCATGCAGGCACTGCTGAATCCAAAACCAATATATTTTCACACGAATCATGTATTTGGTTGAGACAAAAATATAATTGTTCCATTTTGTGAGATAGTGATGGGACCCCCAGCACTCCCCAAATAATGGCCCATGTTCTCATTCCTCACTTTATTTGTTCTAGTTTATTACTGAAAACACAACTCATCCATAGGAATAGTTGTACTCCATTATGCTGTTAAAAAACTTAGAGCCACTTTCATGTCCTGTCTTAAAAGTGGTAAATATTCTTCAACAAAGATAGGACTATCCCAGAGCAAGCAAATCAAACACACATAGGAAACCCCAGCCCCTTCGTTTACTTACAGGTCTTTAAGCTCGTCATATTGACATTGGTTTCTTAGGTCTCCTGTGCATTTGCTTTAATCTATAAAGAGGCAGGTTTTGCTGCTCCAGAAGGATGGGTTAATTGTGCCTCCAGGGACAAAAGAAGAGTGAACGGTGCTGAGGAGCTGGCAGGCGGACTTATTGGGAGGAACATGCAAAAAGTCTTAGTTAGCAAAATAAGCTCCTTTGCATAAGGTATAGCGATGCATGACAGGATCCAGGATAAAGAACCAGAACGAGAGGCAAACAATCCTAAGATTACAGTGTTTGAGAAGGTTTCGGCGGCAGCTTTTCCTTAGGGTCTGTTTGAACGTATTAAATTTAACTTCGCCATGCCTTTCCAAAAGGTATTTTTAGAAGCAATTATGTTAAAAGCTTTGCACTCCTTGGAGTTTTATCTATATGGATATCTCTTGGCTTAAGGGACCTTAAGGTATTGAATTAAGTAAGTCTGCTCTTAAAGACCGAGCACTTCCCAGTAAAGACTGCAGCCGTGCACAAGCTGGAACGCATTTGGAAAGCGCCAGGTGCCTCTGTGTGCGAGCGCTGCGGAGGGGGCGGGGGCGCGAGAGACGTTGCTTTTGGCAGTTAATGTTCCCTGAAGGGGTAGATTGGTCCGTGAGGGCTTGCTACAGGACTCAGGTGTTCCTGCCGCCCCACTCCCAGCAGGGTCCCCAGAAGACTTAGGTGGCAGGCAAACCGGAGCGCAGTCTGCAGCATTTCTCTCCCAGAGCCTGCTCCAGGGCCCACCGAGGGGTCTTGAAGTTCTCTCTGGATGGACTAGGGATGAGGCCAAAGCACCACCAGCAGCAGACCCCAACCCCATTCCACCGAAGCTCAGCCTTCCCTCTGATCACAGCTTTCATCAGCGCTGGTTTTAATTTTCAGCTTCTGTTATTTCCTGCTCATATTCTAGCGCAGGAGATTTTATCCTGGGCTTGCTTAAGGGTCTGGAACCCCTGCAGTCATTTGCAAAATGTATATATATGAAATTGTGCAGTCCCCCTTCCCCCTGCCCAGAAGATGTGTCCTGAGCCTTTGTTGTAGTCTCAAATGGATTTATAGTTCCCAAGGGATTATGGGAACCTCCAGAAGGATTGTGAATGATTGTGAATGAAGTGAGGTCGGAGAAGCTGCACTGACTCAGTGATAAGCCAGTGCCATCAAGACCTGATAGGAGAATCACAAAAGTTCCTATTAGAGTTAGCAAGAGCAGACAAAAATGAAATTCTGCAAGCCAGAGCCTTCCCCTGTGTTTAGATGACAAAGGTCTTCTAGTCTACCCGCCTTACTTTATAAATAAGGAAACTACATGGCTCAAAGCACCCAGGGCAGCTGTCAGGCCCAGCACCCAGGCCTCTAACGCTCAATAAGCAGCTCTTTCCATAATCCCACTCATGATGATGGAGTTCTTCCAGTTCTTGAAGTATGTGAGAGAAATAGCAGACAGGAGAGGGCCTTAAATCATGGAAGTTGTTTTAGGGTTTGTATGAGCAGCAGATTGTGCGAGTGGGACTGTATACTTGGGAGCATGACTTTGGAACCTGGCTCTGCCTCTTATTAAAATGTGACTAATTACAAATTATCTCAGTCTGTGTGCCTCAGTTTCCTCATCTGTAAGATTGTTGTGGGGAGTAAAAGAGTTTTTATATAAATCTAATGTTTAGGGTTTGACACATATTAAGCACTCATCCTCATCCTCTTTATGCTCATTAATTGTATGTTTTAAAAAACATTTATTGGGAAGCAGTTGTGCCTCGACTGATAGAGTACCTGCCTACCACATGGGAGGTCCAGGGTTTGATACCCAGGGCCTCCTGACCCATGTGATGAGCTGGCCCATGCGCAGTGCTGATGCACACAAGGAGTGCCGTGTCACGCAGGGGTGTCCACTGTGTAGGGGAGCACCACATACAAGGAGCAAGCACCGCAAGGAGAGCTGCCCAGGGTGAAAAAAAGTATAGCCAGTCCAGGAGTGGCACCACACACACAGAGAGCTGATGCAGCAAGATGACGCAGTGTCCCATGACAAGAATACAAGTGGACACAGAAGCACACATCATATGGACACAGAGAGCAGACAACGGGGCGGGGGGGGGGGGGGGAGGGAGTTAAATAAATCTTTTTTAAAAAAAAAACAAAACATTTATCAAGCAAGTACTTATTCAAAGCATTTTGTGAGATACAGAAGACACAAAGAAAAAAGATCCAGTTCATTCCCTCCAATCATTCATAGACTAGTAAGAGGTGGGCATGGGAAGAATTACAGTTCATTGAAATATACCATGATAAGAGTCATGATAGTGGCAGGCCCGGTGCTCTTGGTAATGGGGATGGGGATGGGAAGAGGTAGGGAGACACCAACTACAAGTACCTTGACTTTTCCATGAGAATCAAATCTACACAGGAAAAAACACCTCTTCTCCAGACCTACCAAGGGACCCTGGAACAACTGAGGGGATACCATCAGTCAATGCTGTCACTCCAGGGCAGGGTGACAAGAGTTGTCAAGTGGCAGCTTGTGACTGGAGGGAGGATGAGGACATTGGTTTGGGAAGAGGTGACCTGAGGACCAAGCATTGCCAAAGCTACCAGGAGATCCTGGGATCTGAGTAGGCCCCAAGTCTGTGCGCCAACAGGTACAAAGACACAGACAAGACGCAGTGCTGGGATTAAGAGCTGAGCAGCCAGGGGTAATTTCCTCCATAGTGACAATGTGTTCCTGCGCTCCCCTTTGAAGGCACGTGGCCAGAGCTCCACCAGCCCTGCGGGTTACACGTAAAGCTCTGTGACTCCAACGCTCACAAGACTGTGTAGGCCACATGGAGTCAGGAACGAAGAGAGAGCCTTTTATGTCCATCAGCTGATGAATGGATAAATAAAATGTGGTATATACATCCAGCGGACTATTATCAGCCATAAAAAGAAGTCCTGATACAGGCGACAATCATGGATGAACCTTGAAGACATCATGTTGAGTGAAATAAACCAGACACAAGAGGAAAAATATTGTATGATCTTGCTAATATGAAATAATTAGAATAAACAAACTCATATAAAGTCAGAATCTAGACTATAGCTTTCCAGGGGACAGGGTGGGGTAAGGAATAGGAAGTTAAGGCTTAAAATGTACAGAGTTCCTACTTGGAACGATGGGAATGTTTTGGTAATGGATGGTGGTGATGGTAGCACAACACTGTGAACATAATTAACAGCACTGAAATATATATCTGAATGTGGTTAAAGTGTGGGTATGTTGTATATATGGTAATAGAATAAAATAAAATAAAAAAATCAATGGCACTATGTGAACCCTAAGTTAAACTATGGACTATAGTTAATAGTACAATTATGAAAACACGCTATCATCAATTGTAACAAATGTTTTACCCTGAAGCAAGGTGTTTATAACAGCATGGTATATGGGAATCCTGTATTTTATGCATGATTGTTCTGTAAACCCACAACTTCTCTGATAAAAAAACCAAACAATCGAAACTAAAAGTCTAGCAAATCTGAACCTTATCTTCCAATGCTCAGCTCTCTTGTCGCCTCTTCTATAAAAATACTCCCCAGCCCCCCTGCCCTGAGTTATGTGCCCCTCCTTGGCAGATCCAATGTGCCCACTGCCTGCCCCTATAACCCGTCAATTCTGTGCTGTCACCACATGTTTATTTTTCCTACTCCTTCACCCTTGTGCTCCCAGGGCCTAGGTTTTATTGTGCCCACTGCATATAGTAGGTGCTCAATGAATGTTTGTTCAGTGAGGAAGTTTCTGCTTTTGGTAATCCGCCAGAGCTTCCACGACAATGAAGAAAGGAATTCACGTTACCTGATGCCAAGACAGTACAACATCCAAGGCTGCAGAGGGCCTGTATAGAACATCGAACTTACCAAAGCCCCCAGTGATGAGTCCTGCTCTCCCATGTAAGGTGCTAACAGAAACATATTTTTTCTTACCCACCATCAGACAGTGGCTATGAGTCACCTCCTCAGGAGAGGGGGTGTTCAAATGAGGGATCTTGGTGTGGAGGAGTCCAGACGCAGTCCTCTGCCTTATCTGTTTTTCGTTCTTTCTTCCATCTGGTGGCAGGGGCACAGTCCTGGCCCTCAAGGAATCCATGGTCTAGGGCTCAAAATTTCATTCATGTTTTCATGAGAACTGCCAGATTCACTTGATATTCTCCTATAAAGAAACAGAGTGAATCTTGGATGAAAATAGGATGCTATTTCATGGCCTCACCTTCAACTCTCAAACAAAATCAAAGCTTTGGCCATCATGAGGCTGGGGGCCATTTTGAATTTTGTGCCATTTCTTTTCTAGCACAATATGATAGTGAGAGTGCCCAGTGTCAGGCTGTAAAGTCTGATTCTCTAACCACTGCAAGCTCAGAAAACCAAAAGCAGTTGCCTTAGTTTCCTAACTGCTAAAACAAATATCATGCAATGGGTTGGCTCAACCACAGGAATTTATTGGCTCATGGTTTCAGAGGCTGGAAGGCTTGTTTCCTCCCCAGATCAGGATCTTCTGGCTGGTCAAGAATCCTGGGGTTCTTGGCTTTTCCATCATGTGGCAATGCTCATGGTGGCGTCCTCTCCTTTCTCTTCTGGGTTCCATTGGCTTCAAGCTGCTGGCTGCTTCCAGGGGCTGCTTCCGATGGCAAATTTCCTTTGCTCCAACGACTTCACCCATACTGGGGCCCACTCCCATTCAGTTTGGGGACACCTTAAGTAATAGCATCTTCAAAGGTCCTAAGTATAAATGGGCCAGGGGTTGCGACCTGAACATGCCTTTTGTGGGGGACATGACTCAACTCCCCAAAGCAGTAAAGAAACACCCCGCCACCCCTTTTCTCCGGCTAATACTTCAAAGCTGGAGAGGGGAAATGAAGAAAGTTTTGCTTTGTAACTATTGTAAAATTAATATATCATAGAATTTTAGATTACAAACAGAAAAATAAAGTTGTCCAGAGTGACACCTTATACAACCTGCTATGTCTCAAAGTACAAAAAACTCCACCCCTGCACCTTGTGTTAAGAAGCCCATCTGGGTGAAGAGACGTGTGAGGCTTCTGCTGGCTGTGCGCTGAAGGAGCATCAGAGGAGAGCGTTTCTTGGTGCTTTGTTCTGCTCTGTATGGTGAGATGAGGATCGTTAGCAGGAAGTTTCTATCTCCATTCTGCTGTTCTCATTTCCATGTCTGGCTCAGGAAAGGAGAGCCCATGATATGTACAGTGTGCCCATGTCTAGGTCTAGGTCTAGGTCTAGGTCAAGGTATAGGTCAAGGTCTAGGTCTAGGTCAAGGTCAAGGTCTAGGTTAAGGTCTAGGTCAAGGTCTAGGTCTAGGTCTAGATCTATGTTGACATCTATATTGTCTAATAGGAATTCTAGAAGGTGAGAAGAGAGTGTAGGGGAGGCATTAATCGAAGGAAGACCACTGAGAATTTTGCAGCATTAGTGAACAATAAGAATCCTCAAGTGGAAGAAGCTCTGAGCAGAGGATATTTTAAAAGCAACCAAAAAGTAAAGGGGAGCGTTTATAGCTCAAGTGGTTGAGTGCCTGCTTCCCATGTACAAGGTCCTGGGTTCAATCCCTGGTATCACCTGAAAAAAACAGGACCCAGTACTTAAAACAGAATACCCATTAGACAGCCAGCAAATGTCTTATCAGTAGCAGGAGAGAACAGAACACACAAAATAATATCTTAAAAGTGGCAAGAGAAGGTAATTGTCTTACTACAATTCTGAACCCTGATAAAGTGTTATTGAAAGGTGAGGATGAAATGAAGATATTTCAGACAAACACTGATGGAATTTACCACTCACAGACCCTTAGTGAAAGAAATACTGAAGGATGTACTAAATCCAGAAGAAATGATGATTAAATTATCATCGAATTTAATGGGACTTTTATTTAAAAAATACCTTGATGTGGAAATAAGAATAGGAGTTAGAAACAGGGTGGAACTAAAATATTAGGCAACAATAACATGGAAGGTGTAGGACTGATCACAATGAAAATGTTATAGGTTCTCTATATTTTTCAGGATTAACTTTAGTCACTAAGTCAGTTATGAAAATGAAAAACCTAGTGAAAACCACTGAAAGAATGAAAATAGAATATATAATACCCAAGCCAGATGAGTTGAGAGAGAGTTGCTCTGGCAAGACTTGATCTTTGCTATGGACCAGTAACTTGTTTGTGTTTCCTATTTAGTTTTCCACATAGTAATTTGTATTAAGGTTATCCTATTCTGAAGGTGATTATCTTACACCATTTGCATTTGTTGGAGCAGAAACTTTGTATTTTAATTTAAAGAGTTCTTGTCCATGAAGAGCCATATCTATACATGACCCAGAAATCCTGGACTTTCAACTGGATGGAATAACTCAGTGGGACTTTTTGGAGTTGCCTTCCTTGGGAGTTGGTAAGTATCTTCTGTATGTAGGAAAAGGAATTCCCATGAATATTTGGGGGGCTAATAGGTGGGCTGTGCCACAGATTGCTAGTTCTCCCTCAATATCCAGTCTTTTCTTCTCCCTCAGTAATAGAACCCACAATCTTCAGCTGGAAACATGGCCAGCCACAGTAAAGGTTATATTTTCCAGCCTTTCTTCTTTATTTCATTAAAAAATTGTATTGAAGCATATCATTCATACATGAACATACATAAACAACAAATGTATAGGAATAGTTCTGAACTTACAAAACAAACATGCATCTCATCATATAGGGCTACCATACTTCACCCCACCACCAAAACTTCGCATTGTTGTGAAACATTGTTACCAACTATGAAAAAGCATCACCCAAATATTTCTACTAACTATAGCCTCTATCTTACATTTGGTATGTTTTCCCTCCCAACCCACCTGATTATTAACACCCTGTATTTGTTATCATTCACGAGAGAACATTCTCATATTTGTCCTGTTAACCACAGTCCATCATCCACTCCAGCCTTTCTTACACTCAGGTCTGGCAGCACAATTAAGTAGTGGCCAAAAGGATGCCAAAGGAAAATGTTTGTAAAGCTTTCAGGAAATACTTTTGAAATATCCTTCCTTATTATTTTCTCCTTTCTGATGACTAGAATTCAAATATAATGGCTGATGCTCCAGCAACTATCTTGGACCATGAGGCAATTTTGAAAACGGGAGCCAAAAATAGCAAAGCAATAAAATGAAAAGAGCTTAGGTCCTTGAAACTATGGAGGACAGCATTACCTCCAACTTTCTGGAAAATGGAGAAGAAATGAACTTCTGCAGCTGTAATTAACCCTAAATGATACAGATTTGAAGAGCAAAAGGTGTAGAAAACTGGAGCCAGAAGAGCCTCTAACTCCATCTGATGGGCTCCCCTATTTTAGAAGGCAGAAAACGGCAGGACTAATGCAACTTCCAGACTGGTAATTTCCTGAATATTTTCTGGCATGGACTTTGCACTTAATAGGTGGTCTTTAAAGACTTGTGAAATGGAGGCAACTGCTCCCAAAAAGTGCTCATTTGCTGCCCATTATATTCATTTTATGATCACTTACCACAGAGGTACGTAATCTGAGACCTGTGATTTCAAATCATATTAATGTGCTGATTCGTATGTCTACCTGGGCTGGTGGTTTTCAAATTAGAGCGTACAACCATCTTCTGAGGAACATAGTAAAAATGCAGTTTTCTTGGACCTACTGTCAAAAATGCTGATTCTATGGATTGGGAAGATGATGGGGAGTTCATGATGGAGTTATTTTTTCAAACAACTCTGTAAGAACAACAGCTGCAGCATTTTGACTGCCTTTCCCAAATACCTGCCTTGGTTTCCTCTTATTTGAAAACATACACACACACACAGGTGAAAAAAGGAGGCCTGGCTTACTGCCAGTGAACATGAGACCTAGAAACCAGGGCAAGGCTCATCACCCAGCCTCACGGAAACAAACAAGCAAACAAACTGGATTAGTCGCCCAAATGAAAGTAGATTACATGTCTAGCTAGAAATGGAAGCAGAGAGTTTCCACTGTAAGTGCCAGGAAGGCGGTAGCATGGTAAGGTGATGCCTGAAAGAAAGGGGAGGCATGTCCCTTCCCCCATTCTTGATGGGCAGAATGGGGGAACAAGGAAGGAGCTAGCTGAGAAAGTCCCCACTGATTCACAACTGTGTGCTTTCGTCTTATCACTTATTAATGTTTGCAAAGTGCTCTCAGCCTCTTTGATAGAAAAGGAACAAATTATTGGCAACCCACTCGTTACTAGAACACTGAAGGTGAGACCGGGTGTGAATATTAAGACGGCCACTGACACCCCAAATGTAGAAGTCTGTTAGCAGGACAGACAGAGTGACCGACTGGTAGTCAGGGCTTCAGAATGATGTAAACTAAGCATCGTGCTACAAACTGCCTCTCTGTCCTCCCCCAGCCCCCACCCCAGACTCCAGACAAAGTGATTGTAACCCTGCCAACCTCTCCAGTATTCCTGTCTCTGCCGAAAGATAACAAGATTTGGGGAACCCCTCAGTACAAATGCAGCGGGCAGCTGTCCTACTTGAGGCTGCCCAGGATGCGACACTGATGAGCCTTGGGGAAGGCAGTCGAATGGCCCATATGCCCTTTCCCAACTCCCTGGGAAGCTGGGCACTGGTTCTGACATGGGCAGGGCCTGCCAGAGCCAGGTGGCCAGGGTTTTAGCCTTGAGTCAGTAAAGCAAAGAGTCAGGGAGGAGGGGACTTTTTTCTAGGTGGCGATGATGATGGCCACAGAGCTCTGACCATGGCCAGAGTCAGTCATGGGCGTGCTTGTAGCTGAGTTCTTGCCACAGGGCTCTCTTTATTCCCATGGTCTTTCAACCTTCCAGTGACTCTGGGAGCTATGCCGTGTTCAGTATATATATATTTTTTGTACTTGAATCAGCCAGAGTTGGTGACTATTGCTTATAGCGAAGAAGCCTAGCTGGCTCAACCAATGCCTTAGATGGAGAAAAGAACTCCAGATAAAGAAAACTCCCTACTTAAAAAAAGAAAAATCCCTGTAACTCATTGCAGAGCTGATAAAGTCAGGAGTTGCAAAGCCTTGCTTATTATTTGTGTTGATTAGACCTCAAAGATTTCTACACATTTAAGAAGCAGCAAAAATGTTTGACTCTGCCTTTCCTGTTCTCAGGATTTATCTTCAGGATGGTGCTAGCTGTTGGGCTTAAACTACAAGCGAGATGGTAATCCCATTTTCTGAGTCCTGATGGAGGAAACAGATTGAGTAGAGGGGCACAGTGGGAATCAAGGATAACACTTAAGAAATGTTAACTTTGAGATGCCCCTGAAATAGCCAAAGGACATCCCAAGGTGAGAACTTGGATGGGTGTCAGAGTCTGGAGGTCATCAGCAAAGGGATGCTGTTTAAGGCCTTGGACAAGAGCAATCTGAAAAAAGAAATCTTTGTGTGTGTGTGGGTCTATCAGTTTATTATGGGAAAATAAAACCATAAGCAGTTACAGCACAAGTAAACACTGAATTTCCTTTAGAAAAAAGAAAAAGAGGGAAACGGACTTTGGCCCAGTGGTTAGGGCGTCCGTCTACCACATGGGAGGTCCGCGGTTCAAGCCCCGGGCCTCCTTGACCCGTGTGGAGCTGGCCCACGCGCAGTGCTGATGCGCGCAAGGAGTGCCCTGCCACACAGGGGTGTCCCCCGCGTAGGGGAGCCCCACGCGCAAGGAGTGCACCCATAAGGAGAGCCGCCCAGCACTAAGGAGGGAGCAGCCTGCCGAGGAATGGCGCCGCCCACACTTCCCGTGTCGCTGACGACAACAGAAGCGGACAAAGAAACAAGACGCAGCAAAAAGACACAGAAAACAGACAACTGGGGGAGGGGAGGGGAATTAAATAAATACAAATAATAAATCTTTAAAAAAAAAAAAAGAAATTAATAGAGAAGAATGAGAGGGTGTAGCTAGAGGGGGAGATCCAGGAGAGGGCAAGCCAGCCAAGGAGACCCAGTAGAAGTGTCTGGTGGGATAGGAGGAAAATCTAGAAAGTGTTGTATCCTGGAAAACAAGAGAGGAGAGTGATTCAGGAAACAGGAGAGAGTGACTGTTATACCTTGAAGAATGGTTGCATTAGATGAAATTGGATTTGACCACCTGGAGGTCATTGATGACCTTGCTGGGAGGAGTTTCGGGGCATGGTGGACCCAGAAGCCAGATTGGAGGGGATTGAAGATTAGTGGAAGGTGGAGAAGGAGGATAATAATGTGTTGTGGACAACTTGTTGGAGAAGGTTTGATATGAGGAAGAAGGGGGGCAAGAAGCAAATAAATGGGGCAGAAGTTGAGGCCCTGTGACATCAGGAGTCCTTTTCTAAGGCTGGGAGATTCCAGCACATGTCTGTACTTCAGTGGGATTGATTCAGTAGAGAAGAGATTGATGTAACAGGAGAAAGAGAGATAACTGAAGGAATGAAGTCCTCACTCAGTGAATGTTTAGTGCTTGCCACGTGCCAGGTACTGCTCTGGGTGTGAAACACAAAGAAATGAATAACGCAGGCAAGGTTGCTGTTCTCATGAGCTTCCATGCTGGGGAGAGTTCAGCTGAAGGATTGGCTTTTGGCAGGAACGGGTGCTTGTACTTTGACAGGACAGGTGTAGGCAGGAATAGGCTTGTAAGTTTGGAGTTGGGAAGAGAATTGAGTTCCTTCTGGTGGTGTTGATTTTCTCACCCAAGGCAGGTCATCAGCTGGCATCGAGGGTGGAGGAGGAGGTTATATGGGAGAGGAAAAGTTTGGAATGCTGCCTGGGGAAAGTAAACTGACAATGGAAACTGGTATGGTAACTAAGTAGTATCATTGGAGGTTGTCGAACTGATTGTGTGATTTTTTTTCGTGTTGCTGCCAGCTGCTCCAGGGCAGTCAGGTAGAAGGTCAATAGATGAGTCAGTCAGGGTTGGGGTTTTGCCAGATGAGTAAGACCTAGAATAAAGAGAAGCAAGGGAGTTGAGGATGTCTGCCAGGGAGAGGTTATCACGATGGATCCTGTAATCTATGCTAGATAATGAGGGCAGGCATGAGTGAAGGATAAAGGAAAGGGAGAGCAATGAGTCAGAGCTCTGGGGATGGCATCTGTCTCAGTTTGCCAAGCTGCTATGACAAATACCACACAGTTGGTTTGGCTCATGGTTTCAGAGGCTAGAAGGCTTGCTTCCTCCCAGGGTCAGTAGCATTCTGGCTCTCCAGCAATCCTTGGGTTCCTTGGCTTTCCTTGGCAATGTCCTCTTCTTTCTCTTCTGAGTTCCATTACCTTCCAGCTTCTGTCTCCTCCCCATGGCTTTCTCTCTAAAAGTCTTCCAGTAATAGGATTAAAACTCATCCCGATTCAGGATAGCCGAACTTTAACTAAAAACCATCTTTGAAAGTCCTATTTACAATGGTTTCACACCCACAGGTATGCAGACCAAGAGCATGTCCAAACTGGGGTACACAATTCAATCTACCCCTCAGTCCTAGAGGGCAGGAAACCTGGGATGGGGGAGACCATGTTTGGAGAGGATGATTTCCGGGACTGACATCTCGGAGGTGGTGGTGATGTTGCTATGGCAAGGTTGGTGGGATTACCAAGGTGGCTGAGGTGGAAAAGAAGGTAAGGAACTTAGACCCTGTGGTGTCAGTTGGCTCCTCTACGTGGATGTAAAAGTTGTGGAGAATAACAACAGGAGCAGAGGTTAAGGAAAAATTAGTGAGCAAGAGCTGGATTTTTAATGAATGATGTGGGTGTGATCAGAGGTTGGTAAAAGACAGCGATGAGGAGAGGTAGGGGCTGATGTCCCACAGGCAGCACAAGTTTCAAATAAGCTCTGGTTGACTTTTAAAAATTGTGTTGTGGTAACACATATATAAACAAAATCTCCCATCTGAACTATTTTTAAGTGTGCAGTTCAGTGGTGTTAATTACATTCACAATGTTGTGCTACCATCACCACCATCCACCATCCATTACCAGAACTCTTTCATCATCCTAAACAGAAACTGGACTCATTAAGCACTAACTCCCCATTCTAACTTGTGCCCCCAGCCCCTGCTCACCTCTAATCTACTTTCTGTCTTATTCTAGATAATTCATATAAGTGGAATCCTACAATATTTGTCCTTTTGTATCTGGCTTATTACATTAGCAGAATGTCTTTAAATTTCCTCAGTGTGGTAGCATGTCTCAGAGCTTCATCCCTTTTTATGGCTGAATAGTATTCCATTACATGAATATACCACGTTTTATTTACCCCATTCATCTCTTGATGGCTAAACTGTGGTTTTTAAAGAAAAGGAAAAAGAAAAATACTTTGGAAATGGCAATGAGAGACAGCTTCTAGGGAAGCAGCCTATGTCGCTGGGGGGACCTCAGGTTTCAGTCAACACAAAGCGAAGCAGGGCACACTCAGAAAACAGGATGACGCCGTGGGGAATGTGCTGACCAGGTGGAGTTGTGGGGGCGTGTGGGAAGGGGGCAATGGGTCCATCTGGGGGCTACAGCAGGCACACCTGGCGTGCGGCGCCCTGGGGGCTGCCCCGGCTTGCCGCTCACTTTATAGCTTCTAACAGTAATTTCGTAAGGGCAGGTTTAAAGCATTTGCGCTCGTTTGTCTAGATGGATAGCCAGATTACATGTCAAGATTTATGTTAATATATGTCTAACAATAGGGGTCTGCTAAATAAATCATGATAGTTCAGATGATGGAATGTGAAGCCCCATTACAAATTGAGGGCCTGAAGAAAATCAGGAGAATGCTCGCGGTGGAAAGTTAGGTGAAAAAAAGCAGGTTACAGAACATAGAATATGATCCCAGTTTGGTGAAACACACGAAAACAAAAACGTTTATCTATAGGTATACTTAGACATGGAAATAGATTGTACACTAAAACAATAATAACTGGCCTCTGGGGATAGAGGAAATATGAGAAATTTTTATGTACCTCCTACTTTACTGTTTTCCAAAAATCATAATAAATCTGTATTCGTTTTGTGATCTGAAAAAAAGAAAATTCGTCCTGACAATACACTTTTCAAATTCTTGCCCTGCATCCCCCATCTCTGGAAGGACTCTTTAAAGAAACTCTCGTGGTTTCACAATAAATGTATGACTTCTTACCTTACAGTTGGGCCCTTCACATCTCACGCTTGTCATTCTCACCCCTGCTCTCTTTACGTCTTAGAGAAACAGTCTGCTCCTCGCACATGATCTTTCATTGTCCCTCCCAACACTGAATCAAAGGATCTGGAGTGCAAGTGACCACCGTGCTCCGCTAGGCCCTCCTGGATGCATGGGTCTTTTCTACAATGCCCCTGACAGGTGCCTCCTCCACAGGCCTGCAGCTGCTTGGAGGAGACAGCCCCCTCGAGCCAGCGCCGCTGGTTTGGTTTTCTTCCAAGACCTGCCCACCTCTCCCAGTGCCTTTACGGTAGTCCAGGGCACCCCATCACCTGAGAAACAGCCCTGGCAGCTCCTCAAGTGGCTGGGGCAGCGGCGAGCCCTGGCCCCGCCCCTCCTGGCCCCCTTTTCTCTCCAGCTGCGCTTCTGCTCCTGTTTTGGGGTCTCTGCTCACTTCCTAAGGTCTTGAATTTAGGCTTAGCCTCTGGCTCCTTCTGCCCAACAGGGTGCCCCAGCCTCTTTGGCACCCCTTGGGGCTGTCCCTGTGACCTCCTCCTGGTTGGGTCTCTGGAATTGCATAGGCGGGGAGGGAAGCTCTGGACAGACCTCTTTCCATGCATCCTCTGTCATTTTCGTTTGGTTTGGTTCAGCCCACCTCTTGAGAATTTTTTATCCTAATTCACTCTTTCTCTCCCAGTTGCAATCCATATATCAATGTGTTTTGTATGTTGTCTCTGTCCTTTTAACAGACATTGATTAACCTGCAGAATGGGCTCAGGACCAGTGCCCCAGTGGGAGTCTCTGGAAAATTCCTGTAGGGCTGACATCACAGGACACAGTCATTGGACCCATCGGGCTTCTACTGGCCTTGACAAGGTTGTGGTCAAAGGCTTTGCCGGAGTCCCTGCAAGATAAGGTGTGCGCGGCCCAGTCTCCCAGGGAAGGCTCTTCCTCAACCACCCAGCCAAGGGACTCGGAACCTCACTCTTCTTGTCTGCAAAAGGGGGATGGTGATAACGTCGGTCCCATAGGCTGTTTATGGGGTGACGTATGTAAAAGCATTTGTGGTTCCTGATTTACAAATGCCACCCAAACGGTAGTGTTGGCAGTCAGATCCCTACAAGACACGGCTGAGAGTCTGGCGTGACCTGATTTTGGTCATCCGTTCCTCCGCTTTGTGATCGGTACTTTCCATGCTAAATGCTTGCAAATCACCTTTTCAATAATCTCTTCTACAATTTTGCTAGAAATTTATATCAAACCCAGTCCATAGCTCATGAAACAAATTCTCTTCCCTCTTTTGAAAACTGAAGTAAACTACCATGCCCTGATGTGTAACTGGGAGTAGCATCCAGATGATTTATAGAACTGTAACTCAATAAGAAAAAGATAAAAAAAAAACAAAACAGTAGAAGAGCTGGCAAAGGATATTCAGGGAAGAGGAAACCCAAAGAGCCCATAAAAACACAAAAAGGTGCTCAATCTTGTTTGTAATCTGGGGAATGCAAATTTAAACCATGAGAAACCATTTCACACCCTTTAGATTAGAAAATGTAAAAGTTTGACATTTCCAAGTACTGCAAGGATGTGGAGGAAGGGAAGTCTCACACTGCAGCGGTGAAAACTGGTACCCTCTGGGAGCGAGTGGGCAACATTTGGTTAAGCTGGAGACCCCACCCCGCAGCAAGACCACTCGCAGGTATGTACCTGAGATGAACGCTTGCCCCTCTGCCCGAGGAGGCAGAAACGTTCCCAACAGCCTTGTTTACAGGGGGGAAAGGGCAAACGTCCGAAACGTACAGCACTAAGAAAATGGAAAAAAAAGTTGCAGTGTATTTGTACAATGGAAAACTATTTAGTAATTAAAATGAATAAACTTGAGAGGGGGTCTGGAGGAAGGCTTCCGGGTCCTGGTAAGAGTCTCTCCTTTATTTTTTTGACTCTAGCTGATGGTTACATGGGTGTGACGACCTTGTAAAAAATTCCTTGAGCTGTATCTTGAAGATTTTCTTTTCTTTTTTTTATCAAAGAAGTTGTGGGTTTCCAGAAAAACCATGCATCAAATACACGGTTCCCATATACTCCTCTGTCATCACCACCTTGCATGGGTGTGGTACCTTGATGACTTGTGAACCTTACTATATGAATATTACAATTAAATTAAGAAGTATTCAAAAAATGAATGGAAGTGAACTGCATGTATCAGCATAGATCGATCTGAAAAATATAGGATTAAAAAAAACCCACTTTGCTGAAGGCTACATATAGTATAATATCATTTATATAAAGCTAAACTTAACAATTTGGTTGGTTGTTAATGGAAATACATAGATATGGTAAAAGTATAAAATCATACATGGGGGGTACAGGGGGAGCAGAAAGGGCCACATGCAAAAGTATACCTGTATAGACTTCTTTCTTCAGCTGGGAGGCAGATACAGGGTTATATCATATGATTATCCATATTTTCTTATGAGTAAACTATTTTATAAAAAATCAAAAAACATTATCTCCCTCTCTCTCACTCTGGTTTTCTGGTTCCATCCCTTTCGAGGATTCTCAAAGATAATGTCTAAAGCTGAGAAGTCCTACCTGCCTGTTTTTCTCATCCCACGGGGAGGTAATGGTTAAGAACTTAGGCTCTGGAGCCAGACCGCCTGGGCTGAAATCTCAGTTCTACTGTTCGCTAGCTGTGTGACCCTGGGCAAGTGATTTAACCTCTCTGTGTCTCAGTTTCCTCACCTGTAAAATGGGGATTATAATTACACCCACCCAATAGGATTATTGATCAGATTAAATGAATTGAAATGCTGAGTGTTGTATAGGCCGTATCTATCAACTCTTACGATGAGCTTTCCAGGTCAAAGCCTTCTCCGTTAACCTTCATTTCACTCCTAGCATTGCAATTCCACCCTTTCATCCCTCCTCTTAACATAAGGCACAGAAACAGGATAAAAGGGGAGCATTCCCGCTTTCTGACTATTTTTTTCTTGGTCAATCCCAAGTGAAAGACCCATTTCTCTCTTGCTCCACTTCTTAATCTGCCTGTCACTCTAAAAGCCAGTGTTGTCACTTTTAGCCTTCTTCTCAGGCCTCAAGTCATTCTGTGTCGGCGTTTGCTGACCTCTTGCTTCAGGTGCCATTAGTTGTTTAAATTTACTTGAAAACACGTGGTGTTTTAAATGCTCTTAAATAGTTGCCCACATTAGGAATTAGGAGACTGCATATTCAAACCTGCACATTCTCTTCTCTTGAAAAAACTGGGAGATCTAGCACTACTGGGCCCATATCTCCACGTGGTGGCTGCCGATTTGGACCGAATGAGGCTTCGGCCTTACCCAGGGTGCCGCCCTGGGGGCAGGGGCAGAGGCGCCCGGTGAAGGCAGCACGGGGCGCTGAACTCTTCCCTGGGCTCCACTCACCAAGCTGCTCCCCTGACGTGGAGGTGCACCTGCCAGGAGGAAGGCCCCCTTACCCTACATGACGCAGAGATGGCATCTAGCTGGAGGTGACCCTTTTCTGTCACCCGGGCTGCCCTGGGCATTCGAGTTAACCAGTGCCTCCGGGGCTAGAGGGGCACACCCTCCGTTATAGTGCAAATACGTTCTGGGTTCCTCCCCTCATCTTTAAAGTTTAAGGTACTGTGAGAAAAACCCCTGAAGTTGACTTTCTCGTTGTGTAGAAAATATTTCATTAAAGTGAAATCTTTCATCTGGATTTCCCTGGAGAGGTGAACTATTTGTGACCAGGACAGGCTGGTACTTCTGTGGCACCTGTGCCAGCACCCTGCCTCCCACACCTGGGCAGCCAGTCCTAATCACGCTGAGATGACCTCCCAGCGGCTCGGAGGCGAGCCTGCAGAGCAGGGGTTCTTAACCCCATGGACCCTTTTGCCAGTCAGGTGAAAGGAATACTATTGTAATTGTTTATTGTATACATGCCATAAGTGAAGGAAATGCTAGGTTTCAGTTAGAGGTCAGAGAAAATAAAGATAATAAGTTGATTATTTTCAATTCAAGCTCACGGACTCCGCAGGGGTCCGTGGACCCCTAGTTAGGAACCCCTGCTGTAGAGGACAGAGGTGTGGTGCAGGAAGGGGCTGGAGCAGGGGGTAGCCGACCGCTGGGCCCCACAGGAAGACAGCTGCTGGCGGGATGGTCAGGATTATGTGTCAGCCTGGCTGCACTATGGTACCTGGTTACTCAGTCAGAGCTACTCTGGGTGCTGCTCTGGAGGTTTTCTGTGGATGTGGCTAGCATCTATAATTCGTTGTCTTTAAGCAAAGATTCCCCTCCATAATGCGAGTGGGTCTCATCCAATCAGTTGAAGGTGTTGGGAGCAAACAGATTTCACCGAGAAGAAGAAACTGCCTCAAGACTGCAGCAGGAGCTGCTGCCCCAGAGCTGCTGCCAGCCTCCCTACCCGTGTCAGGCTGGCCAGCCCTCGCAGTCACTAAGCCAATTCCTTGAAATCTCTCCCTCCGCCCGCCCCCGTTCTACTGGTTCTGTTTCTCCGAAGTGACCCCTGAGTGATACAGCTCTGACTTTCCATGAGATGTTGGTAACAGCTGAAATTTCTTCATATTGTGTAATTGTATAAGTCTGATCCTAATCTGATTGGGTGATAAAAAGTCTTAAAACAAAGGGCCTGGGAAATAGATGTAGCTCAAGTGGTTGAGCGCTGCTTCCCATATACCAGGTCTGGGGCTTGATCCCCAGTATCTCCTAAAAACAAAAACAAACACGAAAAATCCAAATGGGGGGACCCCTGTAGCTCGGTGGTTGAGTTCCGGCTTCCCACATACAAGGTTCCAGGTTCAATTCTCGAGCCCGGTACATTAAAAAAAGACAAAAAACAAAGAAACCAAACAAACGGCCTAAATGGCATTTTTGGGAGCAGAAAAGATAAAAATTTTAAAACTGACTTCAAGATCATCCTACTCAGCAGGTGATTTGGGGGAGAGGGGACACCTAGGGGATGGCGGGAGCAGCCCTGGCAAGGAAAGGAAAACGAGCCCAAGTTCTCAGCAGGGCCCGGCCTGCAGGGGGCTCGGGCTTCCAAAGACACCGCCTCTTTCTCCAACAGTGGGATCGTTCCTGGCTCTCCGTTTGGCATTTTGTTTCTGAGAAGGGCACTTCTTTCTTGACTATTTCCTTGTTTGGAAGCTCAGATCTTGAAAGCTGCCACTCTAAACTCTAGGGCAGCGGTTCCTAATCAAAACGTCAGAGCGAGCTGCCGATGCCCAGGGGACGGTGGTCCTATTTATTTGGTCCACAGGCTACGTTTGGGGGGTACGTGGGCTCAAGAGCCCCGCGAAGTCACTCCCGAGCTCCCACCGCCCCGCACCGCGTCACCAACACGCGTTGGCCCAAGTTCGATGCAGACCAGAGCCCTCTCCACGCCCTTGTGGGTGCTTTCTTACCGAGCCTTCCGTGCTTTCCCTGGGACTTTGTAAATTGCGGGGAAGGGAGGCTACTGGGGTGGGCTTTGCAAGGGTTTAAGGTGGCGTCCATACTTCAGTCTCTTTTACTTTCAAGTGTCAGGTTTACCTTCCTTTCAAAGAAAGAAGCGCAAACCCAGTTATCAGATTTCTGCCCAGGATTGAATACACACCGAGGGGCTGCCAAGTTTGAGGGCGGGGAGTGAGCGGCAGGCTGAGGTGAGCAGCGCGGGCAGGAGTGGAGGATGGGTGCTGCGTAAAACCCTCCCCTCCGCAGAGGGTGGCAGAGAGGACTGCTGTGTAAGGTGCACGTGTTGGGCCTGCAGAGCCGGTCACTTCTCATTGTCGTTTCAAAGGGGAAGTGAAGGAAAAATTAAGGAGAACAATTATTATTATTTATCTTTCTGAAAGTATAGGTGGGAAAATAGTACCTAAGGGAGAAAGACATTGCAAGTCTGATGACATCCATTCTACTTAGCGAATGGACACAAAAATTAACGAAAGCAATCAAGTGTCAGCAGTTCTGAACTACTTTGACCCAGACTCAGTTTCCCACGCGAACCTATTCTCGAAAAGAAAAGGAGCTTATTTCCATTCTTACGTGTGTTTGTGGCAGAGACATTACTGCTCACTGACTATCCATGTGCACTCCCACAATTCTTAGAACCCTTGCAGTTAGCTGAGGACACGGTGCTGGGAGCAGAGGTGACGGATTATGTCCGCGCAATGCACACTCTGCCGCTGCCGCGGTGAGCAGCCGTGCTCTGTCAGCCTGGAGCCCCGCGTGACCACATGGAGCCGAGGCCTCCCCGTCTGCCAATCCACCTTGAAGGGAGCATGAATGAGGAAGAAAATGATGGCAATGAGCACTGAGCGTTGGGGCATAATCTGAAACTGTATGATCTGGAGCAAGTGGTTTAACCTAGGCATAACCCAGCCTATGCTGATTAAAACAAAAACCATATTTGCCAATAAACATACATACTTGAATATAGTACACTTTCCCCACACACATTTCTCAAATTAAAAAAAAACAACTGTCCCATCTTTCAGGTCCTTTCGTCACTTTGTCACACTCCAGCTGTGTGAGGGGCTATTGCCTCAGAGGCACACGAGGGCACCTGGGCCCGCATCCCCTGGCCATCCAACTGTCGTCTATGGCACTGGTGTCCCTGCAGGCTCACAGGCCTGGAGATGCAATGAGCCCTCTGCTGGCTGCTAGTGAGTCCCTTGAGGGGGTATTTCTCCTACAGACCAGCACCCTGGCCGCCAGAGCCTATGGCATGAGAAGAATGTTTGGAGGGGAGCGGACTTGGCCCAGCGGTTAGGGCGTCCGTCTACCACATGGGAGGTCCGCGGTTCAAACCCCGGGCCTCCTTGACCCATGTGCCGCTGGCCCACGTGCAGCGCTGATGCGTACAAGGAGTGCCATGCCTCGCAGGGGTGTCCCCCCGTGTGGGGGAGCCCCACGCGCAAGGAGTGCGCCCGGTAAGGAGAGCCGCCCAGCATGAAAGGAAGTGCAGCCTGCCCAGGAATGGCGCCGCCCACACGGAGAGCTGACGCAGCAAGATGACACAACAAAAAGAAACACAGATTCCCATGCCGCTGACAACAACAGAAGCGGACAAAAAGAACAACATGCAGCAAATGGACACAGAGAACAACTGGGGCGTGGGGGCGGGGGAGGGGAGAGAAATAAATAAAATAAATCTGAAAAAAAAAAAAAGAAAAGGATGTTTGGAGTCCCTGGTTGAAGCAGCCTGAGGTTCCTGGGGGTTCTGGTCTCAGCTGAAGTCATTGAGAATCAGATTTACAGGTGATCCTCCAAAGAAAAGGTGAGGGCAGATGTCAGAATTTGACTCTTCCTTAATAAAGTCATGACTACAAAACTGTTAGACCTGATAGGAGGCTAAAGGGAAGCTGGTTTCCTGTGCTGGGTGGGACTTGGTGGGCTTGTAATTCTTTACCCTCATAACAGAGGCTCAACCTTCTTCTCTAATTAAAGCAGGGAAGTAGTCACTGATTGCGCCACCCAAGGACGAACGATGCCCAAGGTCCTTTATGCATTTGTACCTTTGGCTAATTCCTTGCGGCAGAGAGTGCTCATTGACCCCTGATAATCTGTTCTCCCCTTCTTGTTTCACAATGGAGTCAGTTTGTAGCTGGGTACAAGGCTTTCCAGCATAAAGACCACATTTTCTAGCCTGTCCTTGCAGTTAGGTGGTACATTGAAACTAAGTTTTGGCCAATGGATTGCAGCAGGAAATGTTGTGTGAGACTTTTGAGAAGCAAACTTCAAGGGTGGAATCTGCTCTTCTTATCTCCCTATTCTTACCTGCTGACTAAAATCCATACATAATGGCTGGAGCACAGGCAACCATCTTGAATCACTGAGGTATAAGCCTTGTGCTGAGGGTGATGGAACAGGGAGAAAAGAAGCCTGGGTCCCTGAAGCATCCTACCAGCCGTAGACTACCTGCCTTTAATCTTCTTTTACATGAGCCCCCGGCTATTTTGGGTTTTCTGCCAGGTACAGTCTATTGATTCACTCCTCATTCCTATTGTAATCACTCTGAATTGTGACCTTGCCTGACCTGAGGTTTTTTTGCCTCCAGACCTACCTAAAACAGCCTGCCTGATTATCCCCATTTAGAGTCAGAGAAAGCAAAGAGAATACATGTGAGGGAAAACGTTCTGGTTCTTCCTTGAATGAGAAATGAAGCAAAACTACAAAAGTTATTTTAAATAACTTTAAAACTGGGCCTGTTATGCCTCTGTCACCCATTTGTTTAGTTGCCTGAACTGCCTAATTGTGCAGTTTCAGTTCCAAAAGAGAAGAATGTGTCCAGATCACATGCAATGGCTGCTCTGTGGCACTAATCACCCACCTGCACTTGTGTGTGCACTTGCTTTGTATCACAGGGTCCGATATCCCCAACCACACAGTAAACTAGCCTGAAGCCTGGGACGGCATCTAAGGCGTGTGCTGTGTCCTGCAGAGAGCCAGGTACGTGGGCTTCCTGCTGTCAGGGTGTTCCCAGGGACTGTGCACGTAAGACTTTTACCAGAAGTGCTTCAAGTGTGCCAACCATCTGCACATTTATTTAGACAAAGTTTCAAGGCTCACTTTGTCTCCCTGCTTTGCTTTCCTTCCCCTGATTTACTCAAAGAAAATCCTAATAACCTTGAGAATTTCTTTTCAAAGTAATCTTTCAGGACTTTCTTCTCTGTTTGGAGAATTGGATGCAAATAATTTTTCACTTGCAAATTCCTGGCAGATGGATGCTTCTAGCAGAAGCTTCTGTGTCCCTTTACCTTCGCCTGTTTAGACTACTTCAGGGAGACAGCTTCATGCTTTAAAAACAAAACACGTTCATTTTGAAAGCACCAGTCTTAAAGTTGCCTTCATCATGATTATCCTATACAACTGTCATTGGAATTGCTTTAAAGTAATAATCTACTGGCATAAACACACTTTAACCAATGCGTACAGTGTTTATAGGCTATCTGTGGTGGTTTGGAGTGATGTATATCAGAAAAATATGTTCTTTAACTTTAATCCATTCCCATGGGTGCGACTCCTGTAAATAGGACCTTGGATGAGATTACTGCAGTTAAGGTGTGGCCCGAGTGAATTAGGAGCGTCTTAACCCTAAAGGCCTGCTAGTGAACGCAGCAGAGGGAGTCAGCCCCGGGGACAGCTAGCAGCAGCTGGAAGTCAGCACACACAGCCCAGAAGGGAAAGCAGGAGAAGCCGCCAGGCGCATTGCCGGGGGTGGGGGTCCAGGGAACCCCCGGATTCTCTGCCAGCCAGAAGACACGACCCCTGGTGGAGGCCAGCTTTCTGACCTCTGAACCCGTGAGCCAATAAATCCCTATTGTTCAGCCAACCCATTGCATGTTATTTTTTAGGAGCTAGGAAACGAAAACACTATCTTACAGTTTTTCTTCAGTGATTTTACTTTTTTTAAAATGCTTCCTGCAAGGAAATGATCATATTTTGCTATTTCTTCACTTAGATTTTTTTAACATGTACTGTCAGACTCCTCAGACGTATGCTTTAATCTTACAACATATAACTGAAACAGAAATTAAGTCAGTGCTTCCGAAACAAACCTTTCTGCTTCAAAGATCAGGCAATTTTAACTGTTTCACAGTTTACACGTGTGGTAGAGCCTCCTGAATAGACAGTAGAGCAGGGGTTCTTAGCCAGGGGTCCAGGGACCCCCAAGGGGTCTGCAGAAAGATTTCTCTGACCTCTAATTGATATCTAGCATTTCCTTCATGTGTGAATGTATGCAAAAAATAAATTACAGTAGTATTCATTTCACCTGACCAGCAAAGGAGTCTGGAACAAAAAAGTTTAGGAACTCCTGCAACAGAGAGTTCTGTAACTGTCGGCTTGAGACTTCTCAGGGTATTTGGGAAGAAGTTCTCAAAGAAAATCAGCAGCAGCAACAGTCCTTATTCCAAACTGTTCTTTCCCCACACGGAGACCTCCAGTTTCCAAGGTGGAGGCATTAGCCTAGGGGTTTGAATGCAGTTGGTCAATGATAAACCTGGTGAGCTTGCTGAGGCAGGCTGTGGAGCATGTTTTAATTTTTGCAGTTCCACATCAACTAATGTGGAGAATTTTTATAAGAAAATAATCTAATTAAAGGTGGAAGGAAGGCAACAAAATAAAACACGCCCAAAAAACAAAAAACAAAAACTAGAGCCAGGATTCCCTTCACCTCACTTGAGGCAATAATCGGCATCAGTGCCAGCACTAGAAAGTGCCTGGTCAGAGGCAGACGTAAACCCTAGAGGCAGACGTAAACCCTAGACCTGAGGGGGCTTGGGAGCACTGGCTGTTCTCAGTGCTGCTTCCCCATTTTATTCCAGCCACAGTCACTGAAGACAATGTTTCAAGTTCAGGCAGTGAAATTCCTCCCATGTAGCTCTTCTTTTTTAGAATGCTTTTGGTTATTCAGGGGCACTTTTCCTTCCAAATGAATTTGGTAATTGCTTTTTCTATTTCTGTAAAGTAAGCTGTTGGGATTTTGATTGGTATTGCATTGACTCTATACATCAGTTTGGGTGGGATTGACATAATTCACAGTATTTAGTTTTCCAATTCATGAACACGGAATGTCTTTCCATTTATATAGATCTTCATTGATTTCCTTTAGCATTGTTTTGTAGTTTTTTAAACTTAGCTCCTGTACTTCTTTGGTTAAACTGATTCCTAGGTATTTGAATCTTTTTGTTGCTATTGTAAATGGAATTTTTCCCGATTTCCTCCTCAGATTGCTTAATACTAGTGAACAGAAACATTCTTGATTTTTACATTCTTGATCTTATATCCTGTAACTTTGCTGAATTTATTTATTAGCTCAAGTAGATTTGTTGTAGACAGTTTAGAATTTTCTAAATATAGGGTTATGTCATCTGCAAATAGAGTTTTACTTCCTCTTTGGATGCCTTTTATTTTATTTTTCTTGTCTAATTGCTCTAGCTAGAACTTCTAGCACAATGGTGAATACAATGTAACAGTTGGCATCCTTGTCTGGTTCCCAATCTTAGAGGGAAAGCTATCAACCTTTCCCCACTGAGTATGATGTTGGCTGTGGGTTTTTCATTTATGCCCTTTATCATATTGAGGACTTTCCCTTCTATTCCTAACTTTTGAAGTGTTTTTTTTTTATCAAGAAAGGATGCTGGATTTAGTCAAATGCCTTTTCTGCATCAATCAAGATGATCATGTGTTTTTTCCCCTTCAATTCGTTAATGTTGTGTATTACATTGATTGGTTTTCTTATGTTGAACCACCCTTGCATACCAGGAATAAATCCCGATTGGTTGTGGTGTATAAGTCTTTCGATATATTGTTGGATTCTATTTGCAAATGTTTTGTTGAGAACTTTGGCTCTAAGCTCATTAGAGAGATTGGTCTGTAATTTTCTTGTAGTATCATTATCTGGCTTTGGTATTAGGGTAATGTTGGCTTCATAAAATGTATTGGATAGTTTTTCTTCCTCTTTAATTTTTCGGAAGAATATCAGCAGGATTGGTGTTAATTCTTTTTAAAATGCTTGGTAAAATTCACCAGTTAGGCCACTTGGCCCTGGACTTTTCTTTTTTGGGAGATTTTTTGATGATTGATTCAGTCTCTTTAAATGTGAGTGGCTTGTTAAGTTCCTGTATTTCAGTGTCAGTTTTTTGTGCATTTCTAGGAGTTTGTCCATTTCATCTAAGTTATCTAGTTTGTTGGCATAAAATTTCTCATAATATCCTCTTATGAGCCTTTTTATTTCTGTGGGGTCTGTCATAACTTCCCCCCTTTCTGATTTTATTTGCATCTTCTCTCCTTTTTTCTTTGTCACAGTCTAGCTAAGGGTTGGTCAATTTTATTGACCTTCTCAAAGAACCAGCTTTTGGTTTTGTGATTTTTTCTATTGGCTTTTTGTTTTCAATTTCATTTATTTTAAATCTTTATTATTTTTTCCGTTTGTTTGCTTTGGGAATGGTTTGCTGTTCCTTTTCTAGTTTCTCCAATTGTTCAGTTAGATCTTTGAATTTAGCTCTTCTTTTTTAAATGGGTGTTTAGGGCTATAAATTTCCCTCTCAGCATTGCCTTCACTATATCCCACAAATTTTGATAAGTTGTGTTCTCGTTTTCATTTGTCTCAATATGTTTACTGATTTCACTTACAACTTTTTCTCTGGCCCACTGATTGTGTGGGAGTAGTTGTTCAGCCTCCACACATTGTGAATTTACCTCTTTCCCATCTATTATGGATTTCCAGTTTTATTCCATTATGATCTGGGAAGGTGCGTTGTATAAATTCAGTCTGTTTGTATTTAGTGGGGCCTGCCTTGTGACCTAACATGTTGTCTATCCTGGAGAAGGATCCATGAGCCCTGGAGAAGAATGTAGAACCTCATGAGTATGGGGGCAGCATTCTGTCCATGTCAGCCCCACCCAGCCTGCAAGGGCTCCTGGGATACAACAGATCACATTGTTAGGTCAAAAACAGAGTCAGCCTCAGGCTGTGTTCTTCTCTCTCCAGTTTCCTGGGGAGGTGGATCCCTGAGACCTGCTGCGCCTGTAGCCTAGGGCCCCAAGGCCTGGGAATTCAAAACTGCCTGCAGGGCGAGGGAGGACACTGGCCGCTACAGCTGTAGCTTTTAACTCACAGCTTGCTGTCGATTCTTTTCCTTTTCCTGTGTCTTTTCTGGGTGCTCTCCAACCTTCCCCTGGTGTCCTAAACCCTGGAACAATTTTTTTCCAGGCCGTTTCTACCTGTTCTCTAGATATTTTTCTGGGAGAGAAGGGTTCCTTGTGTTTCTAGTCTACCATCTTCCCGGAAGTCCCCATTTGTCCTCTCTTATTGCCACCAGCATAGGTCGGGTTTTGGCCATTGATTGCCCCAGATTCCTGTAGAGCTTCCTAACCCTCATTTCTTGGCTCCCCGTCAGTCCCCACACTGCTGCTACCAGGATTGTCCTGAAAAATGGTGCTCGCCAGGGTGTGGGGTGAATTGCGTCCTCTCAGAAATACATATTGAAGTTCCAATCTGCAGTACCTGCGACTGTGGCCTCCTTTGGAAATAGGGTCTTTGAAGATGTAATGAAGTTAGTATGAGGTCGTATTCTAAATCCCATGCCTGTTGTTATAAGAGATTTAGAGACACTGAGGAGAAGCGGAGGGAATAAGGCCAGGTGATAAAGGAGGCAGAACTTGGAGTTACGCTGCCACAAGCCAAGCCTGCCAAGAGCTGCCGGCAGCTAGCAGGAGCTGGGGAGGGGCGAGAAGGGATCCTTCCCTACAGCTTGGAGAGGGGGCAAGGCCCCACCCACTCCTTGCTTTCCACTTTCAGCCTCCAGAAATGTGAGAGGATCATTTCTGTTGTTTGAATTTGCCATTTGTGGTCATTTGTTACCGCAGCCCTAGGAAGCTAGGACACCAGGTTACGCTCTCATGACAACTTCCACGGGCTTCAGAGTAGAATTTATGACCCTTTCCTCGGCTCCTCAAGTCCTTTTTCCTTTGGGCTCTGCCTGGTCTCCTGAGCGGCAGCTCCAGGCTTCCTATACCCACTCCATGTTTGTTTTCTGGAATCAGCCCCAAACTCATGCTGTTTTATGCCTCTAGGCTGTTGTAAATACACACACACACACACACACACACACACAAACAAAACAAAACAAACTAAACCAAAACCACAAAAGCAGACAAACAAATGTACCTTCTGCTGAGTTTGTCCTCCCCTCCCTTTACCTGCTAATCTCTTGGCCTCAAATTCAGTTTCTAAGAGTTAACAACTCAGGAAGCCTTGCCTAACATTTCAGTGCCCAGACCGGCCTCTGTCAGAGAGTCGTGTGGTCAGTGGGAATTACTGTGTCTGGTAAGCAACAACGTAATAGACTGCAGGAGTCCTGAAGGCAGGAGCTGTGAGTCATGCAACAGTGCTTTTTAGCATGGTGTCTGATAGAAATTATATACTCAATAAACAGTGATTTAAATGAGTGGATGCATGGCCATATGCAAATAGAGTGAAGGAACCACCGTATCCACCTTGCCTGCTCTAAGTCCAGATGTCATCGAGGTGTCTTCTCCTTTCCCTTCTCTGAGTCTCCCATTTCACCCTGTTTCCTCCTCTGGCTCCACCGCTCACCCCAGCAGCACAGGAAGCCTCTTGAGAACAAACTGGGAGTGAGGGGGTGGAGAATGTTCTAGAAAGGAACACTTGTCTGTTTCCCTACTGGATTCTAAGTGTCTCCAATCATACTGGATATTGAGTGAGCACCACTGCAAGAAAGGGGAGAAGAGTCAGTAAGGGGGTTGGAAAAGGAGAGAAAGACACCATTTAGTACCAGTGGAAATAGAGTACCATAAGATGAGGTTATAAAGAACCTCTTCAAATTGAGTGAAGTACAGTTGAATTTACAAATAACATACTTCTTTCCCCTCCTGTATATGGGCATGAACTGTTGGCTGTGCCCGCTCGGCTCCATTTGCTGCCTCAGGCCCGTTCTCTGCTCTGCTCTGTGCCCTGGGAGCTGCCCTGATTGGCTGCATCACGTGGGCACCCTCCCTCCTGACTTTGGCTTGGGCTAGACCCCTGGGAGACATCATTCGTAGATTGTAGAGAAGGAGGAGAAAGAGTCAAGGTATCCATTTCCTTTTCTTTCTCTGTTATGGGTTGAATTATGTCCCCCCAAAATGACATGTCAAGTCCTAATGTTACTGGATTTCATTTAGGTTCTTTGACTGTGCTGGAGAAATGAATTTCAAGAGCATGCCGGGTGAGTTAGGCCAGTAATTTATTCAGGTAGGAAGGGAAGAGAAATGGGAGAAAATAACAGATCATGGTCCCAGGTGGAGAGGAAGGGGTTGAAAAGTGATAAAGAGGGCTGATTTACAGGCTACAATTTCCCATTAGAGGTTATAAGTGCCCAGGTTTTACTTGCGTGGTGATCCAAGTTGGGGAGAAGGCAGCTGGAGTCTGGGGTCAGAGGCAAGAGAGCGCGTGAGGGCAAACTCAGGCCGGGTGCTGCCTTTTAAACTGCTAATTATTCCACCCCTTTGCTAATGGAGGGGAGGAGTTCCAGCTGCTCACCGCTTTGATTGCTTATTTCCCCCATCAGTCTCCCAGGAGGGCCCAATGACAAAGTCCTTGGGGAATATCCAGGGCTTCTCTGGCTTCTGGAGGACGTCTGCTGCGTGGCGAGGCTGGGGAGGGGTCTTCCAGCAGCCATGCTGGGGGTTACTGACGTCCAGGTGGACTCTCTGCCAGGGTCCAGCTCCATCTATTGATTCCCTACCTTACTAGCCCGCTTCATTAATCACCAGTCCCCTAATGTGACTTATTTAGAAATAGGGTCTTTGAAGATGTTATTAGTTAAGATGAGGCCAAACTCAATTAGGGTGGGCCCTAATCCAGCATGACTGGTGTCCTTGAAAGAAGAAGACATTTGGAAAGAGACAGGAGAGAATGCCATGTGAACAACAAAGGCAGAGATTGCCATGGATTGCTGGCAAGCCACCGCCAGAAGCCAAGAGGAAGGCACAGAAAAGGCTCTCCTATAGGCATAAGAAGCCTGGCCCGGCTGACCTCTTGACTTTGGACTTCGGGCCTCCAGTTCTGTGAGGGGATACATTTCTGTTATTTTACGCCACCCAGTTTGTGGTACTTTGTTAAGTCAGCCTTAGGACACTAAGATCTCCTCCCTGTCTCCCTGACTTCTAGCGAGGTCCACTTGTCCTATTTCAACAAAACTATCAGCCTAGACTCATACAGGCTAGAGGTGCCCACCATGATTTAAAGAATATGGTATCTGTAGCATTAAGTAAGTAGTTTTTGTAAATTTCTTGATTACCAAAACAGGAAGCCAGAGAAATTTCTGCTACAGTGGTTCCCGCTGCCCTGTTGGGCTACAACTGGACAGTGTCAAATCAAGCTTTCTCTGAGTTCCCCTTCTGAGACATGGGCCACACTGTCCACATGCCCTGTGCTCAGGCCGCTTTCCTTTCATTCATTGAACAACACTCGTAGAAAGCCAAGGCATTTGATCTGTAGTAAAGAATCTGAGCCCATAATGGTACCCAATAACCAAGTCCATTCTCTTTACTCACTCACCAAAGTCAAACGTTCTCTCCAAAACTGAAATATCTGTCACTGCTTTCATCAGTGGGGATTCTTCACTCTTCTACTTTTAGGTCAAAATTGAAAATGTGAAGTGCGTGATCCATTTGTTGGGAACATTATAAATATAGATAAATAGCTATAGGATTAAGAGAGAGGGTGCACTACAGAGATACATCACTTACTGAGTAAGACACTCGTAAGCATTTCCACATGTATTGCCTAATTTAGTCTTCACAAAAACCCTTGAGGGAGTGCGTGTTATTTCCTTCTCTTAATAGATAAGAAAACTGATTACCGAGAAGTTACGAAACTTGTCTAAAGTTATACTAGCTTCTAACTGCCAAACCAGATTCAGACAGAGGCGCCAGAGTCTTTGTTCTTAACCACCAAACTCCATCACTGTGAGACCTCAAACACATCATCCTCTCTAAGCATGAATTTCCTCCCCTGAAAATAAGGGGGCAAGATGAAACCATCTTAAAATCTTTCTTGCACTAAGACTGCTGTGGTCTTCAGGCGGCTGCTTTACCTCCACTCGCCACCAGGGGGCGTGCAGCCCTCTGTGCCGTCAGCGTGCCCAGGGTCAAGGCCTGGCGAGCTCCCCTCCTCCAGCCAACTGCGGTGTGGGAAGTGAGTGGAGGCTCATTCCCAGTGGTAATCGGTGCTGAGTAACCCGCTTCCCTGTGGCAGAGCCAAGAGTTTAGCCAGTTGGTCTGACTCCTGTGGGCACGATATGTCCATCAGCTGCAGCGGCTGCTACTCTTAGTTGGCAGGTAGGAAAAGAAATTCTGGGATCTCACGCCACCAGCTCCTGTCGCCTCTAATTTGAAGCATTTCTGGAAATGGTATGTTAGAACTAGCGTTCAAAATAAATAAAGGTAAAGAAGTAGATGTATACTGTACCAAAATCGATGTTCTTAATGAGAGAGAGAGAGCGTTGATGTCATCAACACTCACAAGCCCAAGCTCTGAAAACTTTTTTTGAGGCCCTGGACTGGTAGCCCCCATTTGAATGTGTGAAAATGAACTGAACTGAACTTGGCCTGAGAAGGTGGGACTTGATGATAGAAGCTCAGCCTTGAGAAGGCTTTGGAGCCCAGAGAGGCATCTTCAGGGAGAACAAGCAGGGAGGCAGCAGAGAGCCCACGGCAGGCTCCGAAACCTCAGGCAATGAGAAGCTACAGGAATTGTCCCTGATGTACTGACTCTTCCCTGCCTGTGGCTTTCTGCCCCTCGCTCTGAGGTAAGCCCTGGAGAGTGGACGTGGAGCAGTGGTGCCTGGGAACTTGAGAAGTGCCAGAGAAAAGGCGGAGCAAGGCTTCATCCCGTTAAATGCTCTTCCGAGGTTGTGTGTGTGTGTGTGTGCATGTTTGCAGGTGCATGTGTGTGTGCGTGTTTGTGTGTGCACTAAATAATAAAACTGGCTGTGACAACCAGACATCAAACATTTCCAGGGTCAGAAGGTACATTTCAAGGAGATGAATAGGACTATTTTATGAGGGTACACGGATCCCAAATTCCAGTCATTGTTATAACCTCTACGCCTACAACACTATTCTGGAAATGTCTGGGGGGAGATCTGGTAACTCAGCTCTCCTCACTATTCCCCGGGGGGAGTGAGATGTTAGGCCAGTAGTCCAGGGTAACTGTGAAATCTTTGGGAAAAGTGATACAAATATTTGCTAAAGGAAAGAAAATTATGAAGGTTATTATGCTCATTTAGAACTGAATTTTTCAGGTTGGATTCTAGTTTTCTCCTTCATGGAGGAAAAGAAATTTCTATTGGTCTCTGAAATCTAGTTGATGAAAAGAATAAAGGGAAATGATTTCTTTAGAAAGTCAGTGTGGCTTGAAAAGATTTTTCCATAAGAATAAAGAGTTTATTGGTCTCTATAGCTAAGTCCCCCAAACACTCCAAGAGCTAGAAATCGGCTCTGAATTCGCATCCACATGCTTGGCGAGCAAAATTAACACTGAGTCAGACTGCATACATGTTGGGAGCTGATGTGGTTTTAATCGTTGCATCACACAGTGTGAAGAAATATGTACTTATATTTGCTCTAGGTCAATGAGTGTGGCTCCCGCGTGTTTATGAGCTTGGACCCTTGTCAAGCTGAACAAATGAAACAATGCTTGTGGCTCCTTTAGTCCCACCATCTTCCCTACGATCGTCTGTTCTGCCCAGCTCTCAGAAGCAGAGAGAACAAAGGCGGCCAGAATATTGGTTTAAGGCGAACTAAGGCACCATCTGGTGGCCATTTACTATAAATCTTTGCCTCAGATGCAAATTCCTTGCACAAAGGAACCCTAACTTTTGATTTGTAGCCTGCAGGAAACCAGCCTGTGTTCCTTGCGAAAGGCTGGGAATGCCCAAACTCCACAGCACGGTGGCCTCTTTAAAAATCCGTCCCCAGTTTAAAGCCCTCAGCCCCAAGTTTTATAGCGACATCCTAACCACGCAGCGCAGGGAGCCAGCTCCCTTCTGAAGTCTTTCACAGCTTGAGACAAAGAAAGTGTCCTTTGGGTTGTAGGGTTTTAGTCCCTGATCATCGTGAAAGGTCTTGAAAGGAAAAATTGCCTGAGGAATCCTGATTTTTTTTTTTTTTCCCATGAAGGCCTTGCATCAAGATATTCAAAAATATCTACAAAGATCCTGTCTATCAGGTTCCTCTGCTCACTTAAAACTTACTTCACGAACTAAAGACTATTTTTACAGGGCTAATGCAGTAATCTCCCCTAAGTCCAGCCTCTCACCTTGGACTCCTTCACCACAAACTGGCCTTTGTCCTCTTGTGTAGATGGCAAGGACTAAAGTGGCCTTAACTTGACTTTTAATTAGCAGCCACAGAACAAGGCTCTCTCTGAGCAAAATGCCCAAGTGGGTAAAGTTCCTCTTAGCCCCGCTCCGCCTCCAGCCCTCTCTAGCGTCAGGGGAGCCGTGCCACACAGGGTCTGAGGTCTGTGTCTCAATTTGAAGAGCCTTGTAAAGGTAGCTCTTTAGATTTCCCTCTCCTGAAGGCTACAGAATTTGCACGAGCAAAAGGAGACAATCTCTAATAGTTTAATTTAGAAGATTTGACCTGTGAAAAGCAGCTTTGGGCAGTAGGCACTGCCTGAAACCCCTCCACCGGTAGAGAGCCCCTACCTGGCCCGCTGGCAAGGCTGCTCCAGGAGGGGAACTCTGGGACTCGAGCTTTATGCTCTGGAGAGGGACACCCACTCCTGAAGCTGGGGTGTCCCGGCACTCGTCCCGATGAGCCAAGTCCCTTTACCCCTTCTTTCTCCTGCTGTGGCTGTAGAGCTGTGCTTAGACTTGCCTGTTCTGAAATAACTAGTTGGGCATTTCTCAGGATCGGGGGCTCCTTGTTAATTAACCGAAAGAAGATAAAACCGGAACCCAGCTCAGAAGGAGCCGCTCGCCTCAGGAATGAGGTGTAACTCCTGGGGAGGGGGCAGGGGGTCTGTGAGGAGGGAGGAATGGGCTGCAGTTGAGCAGGTGAACGTTTTCTAAGGTGCAGATGCCTTATTATCCTTACTCAGGACTGGAAAAGGTAGACATGAGGGCGATCCTGTGTAACTCATTGGCCTCGACCCTTTAAACGCATCCTCCTTTGCAAAGCCCGGGACAATCCTGTTCACTGGTTTCAGGAAGCTGAAAGCACCTGGACTCCACATGCCTGAGGGAAAGAGAAGAGTAACCAGCGGGTACCATGCTATTATTTGGCCCCTTCCAATTAGAATAGCCCCCTGAGCATCCAAATGCAGACAGCCTCACTGCCATTTGCTTGTTTGTTTTTATTTAAAGCAGTTTTATTGAGATATATTCACGTACCATACAATCTACCCAAAGTGTAGAATCAGTGACTCTCAGTATGATTTAGAGTTGTTCATTCATCACCGCAATCGATTTTGGAATATTTTCATTGCTCCAAGAAGAAAAACGCCTTGCCCTGCCTACCCGCCTAGTGTGGACACTTAGCACGGGTGTAGCACCTTTGTTACAACTGATGAAAGTATCTTAAAACACTGCTGTTAGCTATAGTCCATAATTTGCAATAGGTGTACTTTTCCCCCCAAATATACCACCGTATTAGTAACACCTTGTAACAGTGGCACACATTGGTTAGAGTTCATAAAAGAAGATTCTCGTGCTATTAACCACAGTCATTGTTCACGACAGGATTCACTGTTATACGGTCCCGTGTTTTATCCTCGGCTTTCCTTCTAGTGACATCCACGACCCTAACCTTCCCCTTTCAACCACATTCACACGCAGTGCAGCGCTGTGAATTACACTCAAAAGGATGTGCTTCCGTCACCTCTACCCGTTTCCAAACAGCCACTGGCTTTTCTATGGCTTCCTCCCACGGCCATGAGGCACCTGAGCTTGGCTGGAGGGAAGGAGAAGAGGGAGATGCGGCAGCCTGGGGTCCCCCGTCCCCAGGGGTGTGCCAGGGACCCCTTCTGGCCTTCAGCCCCTGACGGCCCAGGTTCTGATCTCGTCACTTCTAAAATTTCAAAAACTCCCCATGGACGTGAGGTTATTAAATTTACTCAGCTGCTGATGAGGTTTGACAGAAAAATTAGGAGGCACCGGTGCCAAGGCACTACGCTGAGCCCAGGAACCCAGCTGGGCGAGAGGCGGGGAGAAGCAGGGTCTACCCCTGCCTGTCTCGGCGCTGGCTGGGGCTTCTGTCCGTCCGTCAACTGCTCTGGAGAATGACCATTTCAGCCGCTAGACCCGGGAGTCCCTCCAGCCAACAGCCTCTAACTCTGTGGCCTTTGGGCCTCTAAGAAAAAAAATAGCCCATTAAAAACAAAAAAGAGTCAATGGGCTGAGACCCTGCTTTTGGGCAACAATCACAAATCACCACGTTCTACAGCCACAGCTTTCTGGAGCAGCCATGCCCAGAGATGGGAATGGCTGGCTAGTCCTGAAGCATTGTTTAAAACAGCATAGACCTAGGAATGCGAGGCACACTTAACAAATAAACCACCAGTGAGGCAAAGGAGTCTGACTCCCTTCTCACAAGCCTCGATCCCCCTCTGGCTGTGCCCGCCTTGGGGTTTGGGACCCGTTGCTCTTACGTGTTATTTTTTAACACTGGGAAGGAAGACAACCATGCCTCTGAGCCCACCTTGTTAACCACATTCTCTGTGCATACTTATTTCCCACAGCTTCAGCCATCAGTTTTGTTGGCTTTTGCATGGGAAGATATACGTGTCCGGGTGACCTCTGAGTGTGTTTGGTTTGCAGGTATAGACTTGCTGGATGAGGAAGTGCAGGAGGAGGTGGGTGGGGAGAGGGTGGACCAAGGCTGGCACATGTGAGCAAGCTGGAGAGCATTTTGCGAGTCTGTGGACTCTCAAAGGTTCCCTCTTCTCTGGATACATGTATCTTCTTTGCATGACCCGTACTGAGCGGGCAAGAGTGGGGACCAGCCTAAAATTTGACAGGCTAATGAAACTGCCTGGTTTAACACTGATGCCAAAGTTGGTGGTGGGACCTTCCAGACTGGGTCTAACTGTGGAGCTTCTCAAGCCTTCTTCCTCCTCGAATCTCTTGATGTGTGATGAGCCGGGAAAAGAGATCCCTGGCAGCAGAAAAGGCCATGCCTGGGGCTGACCTAATAGGCCGGGGTGGGGGGTGGGGGCTGAAGTGCTTCTAGTGTGCAGGGAGGGAGGAGAAAGGGGAAGGGGTGAGGGCAGGTCCCTTTGAGGTTCAGTCTATGCCTAGTGACTAAAATGAGGGTGATGTAATGAATAATCTTCAGATTCCCAACTGCTGTAATTCTGCGTGAATAATTCTGATAATGACCCTTTACTCAGCCAGGGTGGCATCCAGATAAGCAGATTGCTGGAGCTTTCTGTCAGCTTATGTTAACAGCACACTCGATTGCCATCTGACATGACATTCCACCTCGACAGGCACTTCCCTGTCGGACTTGCTGGGGCCATGGGAGAAATGATGAAACAAGAACCTACAGGTGCGTCCACGACGTCAGGGGGGCAGGGCTTGTTCACTTCCTCCCTGCTCTCAGGATGGGATCCTTTCTCTCCAACCTGTTGGTGGAGCTAGGTCCTATGGGCCCAAATCAGAGGCCTCAGCCTTGGGGAAACTGAGTTAAAAATGTTGTCTCTTGTAGGGGCCTAGGTGAAGTGGAGAGACGTCATGGCGCAGAGATGGGGTTGTGGTTTATCTGTGCACCTCAAAGTCAAAATTTTTTTTTTTAATTTTTTAATTCATTTTTAAAAAATATTACATTCAAAAAATATGAGGTCCCATTCAACCCCACCGCCCCCACCCCACCACTCCCCCCACAGCAACACTCTCTCCCATCATCATGACACATCCATTGCATTTGGTAAGTATATCTCTGGGCATCACTGCACCTCATGGTCAATGGTCCACATCATAGCCCATACTCTCCCACGTTCCATCCAGTGGGCCCTGGGAGGATCTACAATGTCCGGTAATTGTCCCTGAAGCACCACCCAGGACAACTCCAAGTCCCGAAAACGCCTCCACATCTCATCTCTTCCTCCCATTCCCCGCACCCAGCAGCCACCATGGCCACTTTTCCCACACCAATGCCACATTTTCTCTGTGGACCTTGGATTGGTTGTATCCATTGCACATCTATGTCAAGAGGGGGCTTAGATTCCACATGGATACTGGATGCAATCCTCCTGCATCAAAGGCAAAATTTTGGTACCACCAGTGTCCTATGGTCCATGCACACTGAAGGTCAGTGTGGGCCTTGGCAACATCCCTTTCCCTCATTGTGGTAACAGCACCCCCAAGGGCTCTTTGGGGAATTGCCCTTCCTCCATTCTCAGCCCATGTGCTTAGGGTGCCCTCACCCCCTCCTGGCCACAGAGGGGAGCCCAGGGCCCAGGCCTGGCCAATAAGAGCACGCCCCTCCTGGGCACGGTGATTGGCTCAGGTGCCAGCCAATCAGGGCCCCTCCCAGGACTCATGCAGCCATCATTGGGCAAGAGGTGTTCTATTTCTGCTGGAGTTGCTAAACTGGAAGGGTTTAGCTGGAGTAGCCAGGGGCCACTTCTGCCAACTTGGGGCAAGAGGCTGGCCAAGAACAACACAGAGGAAAGCAGAGCTGAGAGATGGAGAGGGAGAGACAGAGGCAGATACAGAGACAAAGATGGAGACAGAGAGACAGAAATTGAGATTGATTTCTGGCATCCATTCAAACATTTATAACCAGTTTTGTCTGAATCTGACCCCATAATTTCAATGATATAAGTCAGTAAATTATCTATGTGTGTGCATGTATCTTTACATTTTGTGTGCGTTTCCAACATTTGCAACTGACAGAGTGAGGGCCAATACACAAAGTCCATATTTTCCAAAGGTCCTGTATAGAGAATCCACATGGTCCCTCACAGGGATGGCGCTGCCCTCCAGACAGGAGGAGATGATGGGCCACCTATAACGGGGGGCCCTGACATCCACATGGGCGGTAGATCTGGCTTTGTGCCAGCAGTCTTCACAATGCCCCATCTCACTTCTCCATGTTTTTCTTCTGATCTTCTACTCACTCTCTCTCCTTTCTTTACTACCTTCCTTTTTCTTAATTTTACCTAGAATTTAAAAAGATGCTAAACATACCATATTGCCAGTAAGTGAGGAAGCACTCAAAAATGATAGGCATAAGGAAATGAACAACAGGAAGGGGGCTATACTGTCCAAATATGGAACAATTTATACACCAAAACAATTAAGGACATTAAGGAATTATGAAGCCATTGGAAAAATAAGAGTCTGTGAGTCCATACTGATTATAAATAGATGATAGACATTGATAGATAGACAGACAGACAGATAAGTAGGTAGGTAGGTAGATATAGATAAGTGAATGGAAGAGCTCTTGCTTAAGCTAGAATGTTGAGTGACAAGTCAGTAAATGTGGAGGAAATGCTGGGGTTGAAAAATCATAATTTTAAAAAACCATCCTAGTAAAGATTCATATAGACAAGAATCACCAATACATCAGGATGCTAAATTTAGGGGGATATTTTGATGAGGAGCAGGACATTTGCATAGTCTTTCATTGTTTCCCCACAGATATCTCCTAAGTTACAAGACAAAGCAGAGCAACTCTTCAGGGGAGAAATCAGACCATGCCTTGATCAGGTGATCAAAATTAACATCAGTAATGAGAGACAGACATCGTGTAGCTCCAGATGTGATGCCCTGAGAAGAACAGAACATCACTTGAGTAGTAGTTCAAAATAACCTTAATATAAGCTTTGGAGCCATAGACAAATGACAAATGAGGAACATCCTATTTTAAAAAAGGATCTGAGTTCTTACAAATATTGATGTCACAGAAGACAAAGAAAAGCTGTGGAAATGTTTCAAAATAAAGGAGATTTTTAAATGTGCCAACTATAAATGTGCCAACTAAATGCAATACCTGATCCTATAATGGCGAGGGGGATTCTATAAGGAGCATTACTGGGCTAATTAATAAAATTGGAGTAGTAGTAGAATGGGTAAAAGAATAGTATCAATGTTAAATTTATTAAGTTGATAACTGTCTTCTGTGGCTGTGCAAGAGAATATAATTATTCTTAGGAAATATACACTGAAATATTTAGGAGAAAAAGGCTTTGATACATGTCACTCTCAAATGGTTTGGAAAAAAGATAGATACATGATAAATAGTGCATTAGGGTTTTCTAGGGAAACAGAACCAAAAGGAGATACCTATAAATATTATGAGATTTTATAAAATTGCCTCACACTATCATGGGGGTGAATGAGTTCAAATTCTGTAGGGTAGGCTACAAGCCAGGAGCTGTGAAGAAGGTCCTCAAGGAAGATCCTCGGGAGAGCTGCCTACCTGAAGGAGTGATGGGAATTCTCTTCTGACTGCCAAAATCACTTCTCCTTTCAAGGCCTTCAACTGATTGGATGAGCTGTCTCTCACTGTTGAAGACAGTCTCCTCAGATGATTATAGATGTAATCAGCCATAAATGCAGTCAGCTTACTGATGATCTAAGTCCATGAAATGAATTCACAGTAACAATCAGGCCAGAGCTTCCTTGACCAAACAAGCAGACACATATCCTGACCAAGTGGACACATTAGCCTAACCATCATAGATAAATGGATTAGACTGATAATTAGGTAGATGATAGAAGAGAGATAATAGATTAGACAGATAGGTACAAAGAAAGATAGATAGATAGATATAGATAGCTTCAGAAAAAGAAGAGAAGAGAGTACAAATGAAATAGGGAGAAGGTAAATCTGGTTAAAGGGTGTATAGGATGCACTATATACTATTTTATTGGTATAACTTTTTTGTAAGGTTGAAATTATTTCCAAAAAAATTTTAAGGCTTTCCTGATTTTTATTTTTAAGGTGGTGTCTGGTGCAGGCTGTTTTCCGCTGGGGACAGCAGCTCCCCCCAGCTGCTCACTTGGTCGGACAGCACCGGCCCCTGCTCTCCCAGGCCCCGCCGCTATTTCGAGAGCAGCATGTGAGACTTCTTTCTGCATGGATTGGAAATTTCGTCAAGTGGATTTTAATCCCCCAAATCAGGAGGATTATTTTGGATAAGCCATTAAAATTATTAATTAAAATGCTGGCGTCTGATTGCCATTATTTTCTGTTGGTAAGCGTTCTCTCAGAGGCCTGGCACGCTGCCCTGCTCTTCCTGCTCTCCCAGCTTAAGCCACATTAAATCCCCGTTAAACCAGGGTCTCGAATCACTCTCCATTTCTGCCTGTTTCTGATGAACTTTCTGAAGGTGGGCATGGGGTTTAAGAGAAGAGGCATTTTATGATACACCAACGTAAGAGGAGACTGAAAGTACTGGGCTAAATCATTTGGAGCCTCTAACATGGGCCTGGCACTCTGGTAAAGAAGAATAAGATGTGGCCACGGTCCTCAAGGAGCTTACAATCTTAAAGAGAAAACAAGGAAACACACAAAAAGTTAGGCAGTCATGGTCAGCATAAATAATAGCTCCCCACGCGAGAAACTCCATCAAACAATGGAAATTACTTGTCCCATGAGTAGAACTGGTGATGAGGACTCCAAATGTTGAGAAAAGGAAGGGATTCCTGTGAGTGGAGTGGGTTGGCTCTCCGGTCATGGAATGAGGTGGTGAGGCTGGCACTGAAGCATGGGTAGGATTTGATGTAGGGGAAAAGTGGTTTCCAAGACAGGAAAGCCCTGCGACCCAGAACAGGAGATGAGAAAGCTCAGGCCTGTTCAGAAAGGACAGTGAATGGATCAGCTTGTTAAGAGTGGAAGATTTGGGGAGAAGAGTTAGAGTGAGTTTCTTTGAGAAAGTTGGTAATGAACTGTCTGGACCCCTGAATATCAGCAGCTAGTCTTGGCAGCTGAAGGAGAATCAAAGAAAAGGTTTTGGAGCAACGGCAGGAAGCAGGAAGAACCTTCAGAGTTATTGAACATTAGAACTCATTTATTGAGCCCCTATTATACATCAGGTTCTTGACATATGCATCTCTAATCCTCACAGAAACTCCGCAAGGCAGATATAATCACCTCCACTTTGGTACAATAAACTCAAGCTCCAGGAAAGGCAAGTGTTTTGCCTGAGGCCACACAGATAGGAAGGGGCAGAGCCAGAAATCAAACTGAAATCTGACAGACATCAAAGTTGATCTCTCTCCTTGACACTATTTTCAATCCCTGTTGTTATGGTTTGGTCATGGGGCCACAGCACCTGAATCAGGACAGTGACAATGCACAAAGAAGGAAAAACAAAAGATGTGGGGAAAATATGATGGGAAAAATGGCGAGACTGGATAAACAATTAAGTTTAGGAGGTGATGGAAAAAGAAGAGCTAAGCAAAGCTTCACTGTTCTTCAAACAAGAACTTACTGCCACTACTGTGCTAGCTACTTGGGTGGAGATAAAAAATGAGCACAGTATAGTCCCTATGCTCAATAACATAGTTAATTTGAGAAGTACATAAATGTCACCAATAAGTATAATATGGGGAAGAATTAGATAAGCACTTAAAAAAGATAAATAAAAGTGTTGTAGATGATTAGAAAGGAGAAAATGTAAGTGGTGAAATCAAGCATTCACTGAATGGAAAATATTTGATCTGAACCTTGAGCAATGGATACAGTTTTGAATGACAGAGGAAAATATTCTAGACCAGGTTTCTCACCCTTACTACTAACGGCACTTTGGCTGGATAATTCTTTGTTGTGAGGGGCTGTCCTGTGCATTAGAGGTTATTTAGCAGCATCTCTGGCCTCTTTTCATTAGATGCCAGTAGCACATACATCCGAGTTATGATGATCAAATATTCCTTGAGTGCATTGTCAAATGTCGTTTGAGGACAAACTGACCCTCAGCTGAGAACCAGTGCCCTAGATTAAGAGAATGATGGGAGAGAGGGAAACTGTTTGGAGAATAAAATGACATTATGGGTCAGCCAGGTTTAAAATGTGTTCCTTGGAACTTTAGCGTCTTGTGAGACGTGATAGCATTTGGTAGCATTGAGAAGCACTGCCTATTTCCCTCCCCCATATGGACATCTACAATGTATATGAGAAAAGAGAAAAGGAAAGGCTGAGAGATTGTCAAAGAAAGTTGATTGACACTAGTTAAATTTAATTACCACAGAACATTTTTATCAAGTATTAACGTTCTGAAGAACAATATTGTATTGCAAAACACAGATTGGAAAACAATAGTGCATTGCAATGAAATACAGGCTATATGAAAAATCTAAAGCCGGGAAAGTACAGACTGATTCCAGAACCAGATTCAGAAGACCTGGATCTCAGGCTAAGGAGCCTGAATTTCATTTGGTCACAATAGGGAGGTAACTAGGAGGTGATGTAATTAAAACTGTGCTTCAGTTACTCATTTATTCATTCAACACGTATTAAGCAAAATTAGTGACAGCAAGCCAGATCGATTAGAAGATGGACAAACAGGGTTGAAACTGCTTTAAATTATTGCAAAAGTAATAGCTTAGAGTGGTAATTGTGAAAGGAAGAGAAGGGGCACATGTGAAAAATATTTTAGAGATTAACAGAACAGTTTCTGATTGGAGAGCAGGACATGAGAAAATAAAGGAGTCAATGATGATTACAGATTTTTAGGCCTGAGTTACAGGGACTTTCTTGGTACCTTTAACCAAGAGAGGATAAATAGGAAAAGGAACAGATGTGGGGAGAAACAGTTTATCTTATTGGTCAAGTTGAATTTGAGGTATTGGAACGCCATCCAGAGACAGAGATGCAGTGGCTAGCTGAAATTATGAGTCGAGGGATAAAATGGAAGTGGAAAAAAATTGGGGGGATGTCATCTGCCTTAATGTAAAAAAAGAAGTTGTGACTGTGAATGTGGTAGCCAAAGGGGAAAAAGTAGGAAGTGAAGGAAAGAAGGTGGAGAAAGTGTGGAAAGAAGTGGATGTAGCAAGGGAAACAGAAGTATCTGTTAGAAAAGTAAAAGATGTAAGGAAAGATAGTGTCAGAGACGCCAAAGGGGAGGTGGCATCAAGAAGCAACTGGCCATATGTTAAAGAAAGGTCAAAGAGGAACACTGGGAAGAGGCCACTGGATTTAGGATTTAGAAAGAATGCTACCGAAGTTTGGTGGGGATAGAAACTAAATGGCAAGGAGTACATAGGTGGTGAGGAAGTTGAGACAATGAAAACAGATCACTTTTTGGAAAAGTTTGTCCTCTTGACTGCTTACATGGCAGCAGCCAGAGATGCAACAGGATTGGAGCAATACTTGTTTGTTTGTGGATATGGAGATTTGAGGATGTTTACTGTGAAAAGAATGAATCAGAGGAGATTGAGAGAATCAAGAAAGAGGAGGAATTGATGGGCAAGGCTTAGGAGGAGTTAAATGAGGTAAAATCAAGGACAGAGATTCATTAGAGATTCTTTCTCTAAGTCAGGAGTGAAGGAGGAGAAGATGGTTAAGAAAACAGAAACATTGAGGTGGAGCGCTCAATAAATTCAGACCCTAACAAATGTGGAGATCGAGATCACCAGCTGACAGTGAGGGAGGCAGGGAGAGGATCGAACATTTCAGAATGTGTGAAATGGTTAACAGGTGTAAAGAATAAGGAAGAATTAAAGAGGGATGCCTGAAAGGTTCTCTAAGCTAAACTGAGGCCAACGATTTGCTACATGGACTTGAAGATCACCCAATTAGTATAATTTGGTGGTTTTCCTCAGGAGTGCTAAGAAGCAAGGAAGGTGAATATGAAGAGAGTAAGGAGGTGGAATCGCTCAGTTAAGGAACTGGGATCAGACAATGTGTAACTAATGGCATTGTTGAAATAGGAATCTACTGAAGGGAGAGGAAAGTGAGGCCATAAGAGAGTAAAAGCAAAGTGTAAAAGTCAAAGGTGAATTTTCACTCTCGGGTACAATCAATCTTCGCACTAAGCACAGTTAGAAGAGCGAAAAATCCGCAAAAACACCCATTTGAATACGTCAGAGGGCTTTCCAGTAGCCAGAACCTGAGGAGCCAAGTTCAACAGGCGAGATGAACCCAACATGTTCCCAACCTTCTGTGTCAAGGCATTTTCCCATCATAAGTAGCACAAACAGAAAGGCAGAAAAGCTAAGCAAGGCTTTCAGCAGCCTCATGGGCTGGGAGATGGTAATTGGAGTTTGGGACTTAAAGAGTGAATATCCTGAACAGTAAAGTAAGAAGTGAAACCAACTAAAGGCATTTTCCAATAATTCTTAAACAGGGCAGGCAGACCTAAAAGGCATTGAAACCATGCAGAAAGTGGCTGCCAAGTGATTTAGAGTACAAACAGAACGACTGACAGTCTCACAAGCCTGAGAATATCAAAGTCAGAGTTAGAGTTCAGCCAAGGAGGAGAAGTCCAGGTAAAAACCCTAGTTTCTCAATTGGAACTCTTGAAGGATTATACCCCATGAGTAAGGGCAAATCAGAAAGAGATCAGGCCTTACAAAGAATGAAACCCAGCTTCAAGTCACATCAATCTCTAATCAGGTTAAAGTAATATATTCTTATTGTTACTGTCTAGCAGAAACCAAAGAAAATCCTTCTTGGAGGAAGAGAACATCACCCAGAGCACCTACCCTATGGTATTTAAACAAATATTGCCAGGTGTACCAAGAGACAGAACTAAGAGAGAAAAAAAGGGACAACAGAAAGAGACTCCCAAATGGTCTAGACATTGGAGTTATCAGATATGGACTTTTAAGTAACCATTACCAATATGTTCAAGAAAATAGATGACAAAGTGATGAATTTTACTAGAGAACTAAAATCTATAAAAATGGAATCAAATAGAAATTAAAGAACTGAAAAATACAACAAATGAAATGAAAAGTATTTAGTCCATGAGCTTAACAGCAATTTAGCACAACTTAAGAGAGGATTAGTGATCTAGAAGAGTTCAGAAGAAAACAAATATCCAAACTAAAGGAAAGAAAGAAGTTGGGAAAATTTAGGAAAGAATGTAAGATATAAATGGGGCACCGTGCAAAAAGATCTTATATAATGTGTAATTAGAGTCCCAGAAAGGGAGGAGAGAGAAAATGGAGCAGAAAGCAATATTTGAAGAGTTAAGAGCTGAGAAATTTCCAAAACTGACAAAAGCATTAAGCTACAGATTCAAGCTATGTGAACCTTAAGCAGAACAAATTTAAAGAAGGCCACCCCTAGGTACAACAGAGTAAAACTATTGAGAACAAAATATACTGGTAAAAATCTAAAATATATATATATTATTGTGGTATTAGAAAAACCCAGTACAGCTTAAATAATGATGCATTGTACTGAACCTTTGTAACCAAGGGTTAAGAATTATATAGATGCCTTTTTGTTATATTAAAAAATAGCAAAAGTTTAATATCTGAAATTGCTGAAACTGGCTGCATTTAGCCTAGACCTGCTATTAGGATGCTCAGTCTAAACAGGTCTCTCCCCTATTTATGGTTAGGCAAAACCTAGCCCCTCTCTTGTGTCAAATCACTCCACCCTCCCATTGGACATACATGTGGAATACCTTGGACTGACCTCTACTCTACACTTTCCTTCCCCTGCATCTTGGTCTACCTTGTGCCTGACCTCCACTCTGTGTGCTCCTATCCCAGGATCTTGATCACCTTGTGCCTGACCTCCACTCTGTGCTTTACTCTCCCAGAATCTTGATCTCTGATAATGATTATTACCTTATAATTCCCCCTGGTTTGGAACCCTCCCCACCATGTTCAACCCCTTAATGTTAATTGATGAAGGAACCTGTGCCCAGCCACTCCAAATATCCATTAGCATCCCAATGGTATAAAACATTAGAATTTCTGCAGTTCGGGAGGCTGATTTGAGATTAGACATCTCTGGTCTCCTGCTGGTGAATAAATCCTCATTTCCTTCCTAGCCTAGTTGGGTGTGTCTGTCTTCTCGGCCATACTGAGCAAACCAACCCAGCCAAGGACCACTCCGGCTGGCCCCTCTTCTATTTGGTGCCCAGCGTGGGGCAGTGTCCTTGTGAGAGCGATGCTGCTCGGTGGACTCCTGGGCCTCCTCCGTAGGACATTCACAAACCCTGGCTCTGCGGCTACCCAAGTGTCTTGCTCAGAGAGTTGCACAGGAGTCTCTTGCCTTGGGCATCCAGGATCCCTAACGGCAGCAGGCTACGAAGGAAAACAGGTGCTGTTTTGTGTGTGTCTTTCATTCTCCAAATGCTCAGTGGCACATTATTTCCTGCCAAAGCTGAAAGTGGTAATTGCCATGCTTATGTGTGTGTGTGGGGGTATGATTTTGGAATAAGAAAGGCAGCAGCTCCTGGTGTAAGGAAGTGCTGCTGAGCTTGGTGGCCTAGGTCTTGGTTTCTTACTTGTTAACTAGAATGGGAAATAACCAGAGATTGGAAGTGAAGGGAACAACAACCCACCGGGTTGAATCGTTAAGCACTGGGAACAATTTGGGTATGGACCTATTACTAAAAAGAGAAGGATTCGCCTTTGTAAGGAAGTCTGGTCTCAATATGCATTAGAGTCGAATGCTTAGGAGGTGAGCAGAACTGGCCAGCACAAGGATCTTTAAAGTATAATACTATTCTACAGTTAGACTGATTCTGTAGAAGTTTATATAAATAGGATGAAATTCCTTACATCCACTGCTTTATGGCATTAGTGCAAAACGAGAAACTTCAGAGAGAATGTTTTGGACATGGTGTACTGCCAATGAGTTATCAGACCCTGGGTCCCAGCACACTCCAATTAGAGAAAATGATGACTTGCCATCCCAGCCTGCTAAGGGATTAATCAACCGTCTATACAAAAGTTGGAGTTAAATAATTGCAAAGACAAGAGGAACAGGAATCAAACCAAACCAAACCAAAACAACAACAAAAAAACACAAAACACTCCTGACTCTAAGCTTTGACTGATGAGCTCTTAGATGCTCTTCCCTCTCCAGCAAGCACCTGCGGGAATAGATGACCAAGGACAACCTAGGGGCTATGTTACGTTCATACTCCATTGAACATCGGATCTACAGAGTTGGTGAAACTCAGGATATTGTCCAAAGGCAGAATGAAAATCCTTCTGTATTCCTTGAGAGACTCCTCAAGGCAAATGGTCAATTCATTGACGTAGTCCTAGAAGATCTTGTTAACAGGCGAAATGTTAATCAATTTTTTGTCAGAGTGTTACTGGATTTTATTTAGGTTCTTTGACTATGCTGCAGAAATGAATTTCAAAAGCATGCCGGGTGAGTTAGGCCAGTAGTTTATTCAGGTAGGGAGGGAAGAGAAATGGGAGAAAATAACAGAGCAGGGGTCCCAGGTAGAGAGGAAGGGGCTGAAAAGTGATAAAGAGGGGCTGATTTACAGGCTACAATTTCCCATTATAGGTTATAAATGCCCAAGTTTACTTGAGTGGTGATCCAAGCAGGAGAGAAGGCAGCTGGAGTCTGGGTCCAGAGGCAAGAGAGCGAGAGCACATGAGCGAGAACTCCAGCTGGTGCTGCTTTTTGAACTATTCATTATCCCACCCCTTTGCTAATGGAGGGGAGGAGTTCCAGCTGTTCACTGCCTTGATTGCTTATTTCCCCCATCAATCTCCCAGGAGGGTCCAATGACAAAGTCCTTGGGGAATATCCTGGGCTTCTCTGGCTTCCGGAGGAAGTCTTCTTCTGAGTGCAGAGGCTGGGGAGTGTCTTCCCGCAGCCCTCTTGGTGGTTACTGAGGTCCACGTGGACTCTCTGCCAGGTTCCAGCTCCATCTCTTGATTCCCTGTTTTACTAGCCTGCTTCAAGAGAGCTCCTGATACTCGTTGCAAATTGCAAAAAGTAGAAGGAGAACT